>NC_044321.2:36323037-36997376 GCF_007474595.2 Lynx canadensis | reverse complement strand
GGGCTCAAACTCACGAAGCATGAGACCATGACCCAAGCCAAAATCGAGAGTGGGACATTTAACCAACTGAGCCCCCCAGGCACCCTGTGGCATGTGCATTTTTAATTTTAGGAAAATCTGTGTCAAATTTCTGTTATAGATATGCTGTGATATTTAGAATAATTTTTCACAGATCAGTTTCAGGCCCCTTACATTTGTCTTTCCTCCACGACCTAGCTACATACTTCCCTTTTTTTTTTTAAGTTTTTATTTAAATCCCAGTTAGTTAACTCTATATACTTCTGGTTCCAGGCCCCTATGGGGCAGTTTCACATCACAATACGGCCCTGTACCTTCATGTGACAATATGAGGTGAGTCACCACCTTGGGAAGGAGGGTAATTTTATCTGGATGGCTAGCAGCTACTTAACTGTGCAAAGAAATGACTGCAGGCTGCACGGATGTATCCTGCTAAACACAATTAAAATGATTCTAGTGAGCTGAATAATGGCAACCCCAAGACACCAGATCTTAATCTTTGGAACATGCCCTTGCTACCTTATAAACAAAAAGAGTGTTGGGGATATAATTAAGAATCTTGAAGATCTCAAGGATAAAGAGATTATTCCGGACTATCCAGGTGGAGCCTAAATACTGTCGACAGGTATCCTTATAAGAGACAGGCAGAGAGAGATTACACTCACAGAGGAGAAGGTGATGTGAAGACAGAGGTAGAGATTGGAATGATGTAGCCATAAAGCGAAAGAACACCAAGGAATCCTGGCAGCCACCAGAAGCTAGAAGATTCGGGGCCAAAAATCGGACTGCTTTCCAGAACCCCCCCCAAGGGAGCCCTGCTGAACCTTAAGTTTGGACATCTGGCCTCTAGAACCACGAGAGAAGAAATTTCTATTGTTTTACGCCACTGAGTTTGTGAAACGTTGTTACACGAGCCCTAAGGAACTAATATAGACTCCTAGTTCCACTTCCTTACAGCCAGATCCCATCTAGGGTCATAGCTTTTCCATACCCACTTTACGTTAGGGGAAATGTAAAAGAGGGGAAGTTGGAGGAGAATGAGACAGTTATTGTAACCAATTGCTGTTGAAATACTTTTGTTCATTGTAGAAAATCCTATGACAATGTGAGCCTATCACTTAGGCCCCTCCCATGGCCTTGGGAGGGGCCCAGGAAAGTGAGGGGCCCTGAAGCTTAAGACTCATTAGCTTCACGGTAAATCTTCCTCTGACACGAGGCAGTCATGATGGTTGTGTTGAGGAAGGTCTAAAAGGGAGATCTTGGGGGGCCTGGGGGTTTCAATTGGTTAAGTGTCAGACTCCTGACTTTGGCTCAGGACAAGATCTCACCAGTGTGTGAGTTCACGCTTGGTGTCAGGTTCTGAAATGACAGTGAGGAACCTGCTTGGGATTCTCTGTATCTCTCTCTTTCTCTCAAAAATAAATAAACATTAAAAAAATAAATAAATAAATAAATAAAAGGAAGGGTGCGTGCCTGCCTGTCTCAGTCAGTTAAGCATCTGACTCTTGGTTTCAGGTCGGGTCATGATCTCATGGTTCCTGAATTCAAGCCCCATGTCCAGCTCTGCACTGACAGTGAGGAACCTGCTTGGGATTCTCTTTCTCCCTCTCTCTCTGCTCCTATCCCACACCTGTGGAGTAGAGCAGTCATTCCCTCTCTCTCAAAATAAACTAAAAAAAAAAAAAAAAGATTTAGGGGTGCCTGGGTGGCTCAGCGGGTTAAGTGTCTGACTCTTGATTTCAGCTCAGGTCATGATCTCACAATTGGTGAGATTGGGCCCTGCATGGAGCTGACAGTGCAGAGCCTGCTTGGGATTCTCTCTCTCTCTCTCTCTCTCTCTCACTCAATCTGTCCCTTTCCCACTCATGCATGTGTTTTCTGTCTCAAAATAAAAAACATTAAAGAAATCTTTTTTAAAAAAGATTATAAATCAATCAATCAATCAATGGAAGATCTTATGCTTTTGTGGCAAGGAAGGACCAATTTGGAAAAAAGCAGGAATTTCTGAGCATGAGTACAATGGAAACCAGTTTATGGTGGGGGGTAGGGGTGGCAGAGGATGAAGAAGGAATGGAATAAGAGTAATAATAGCATTTTTAAGAAATGCTGCATGAGCTCTGTCCCTGCTTTTCCCTAGAAGAAGTGGGAAATTGTAAGCTTTTTTCTTGTCCCTGATTCCCATAGAGACACCAGTTTCCTCTTCTCCCCTAACAATTGCACTTCTGGTATTTAAATCTTTGCTGAATATTCTATAATTATTTCTTAACATATCTGTTCCCTCCCCCAAGGTTTTGAGCTCTGTGAGACAAAGAGCCACGGTGATTTACTTTTGTAAATCGGTTAAGTTAAAAAAAAATGATAAGAGATCAAGAAAACCTGGGGAGGGAGCCTACAGTACAGGGTCAGACCACTCCAGCTTTTATCTGTATGTCCCCTTTTCTCTACTACCCTGACAATAGAATCCTTACCGAGTTTAAGGAAGGAGAACCGACCTTCTCAGCATGTGGCATCACCAATCTACTGTTTATGGCATAAATATTGATTTTTGGCACTCAAAACACAGGCTGTTGAGATTCAAAACCCATTCTTTCAACCCACTGTTTCTGCTAGGAGCTTGAACCATTTATTTTGAAATCTTCCACAGATCTCCACCCCAGCTGAGAATGTATTCTCTTACTGTGCTGTGTCCTTCCTTCACTGATTCAGTAAGTCCTGGGTGCCCAAGGAGATGAGGCAAGAGAGGAGCCATGGGGCAAAAGTACTTACAGAGAAAGGAAAACATATCAGTTAATAGTAAAATATTACCCCACTACAATTATGTCTGTATCAGATCATCGGTCCCAAAGTTTCATGGGTCTGGCTGGTAGGAAATGCCATCTTAACCATATTTTGGAAGCCCTACAATAGATCATGCAGAAGTCCAGGTAGTTTGCGATAGTGATTAATACTATTCACGAATATTCCAGATCTTTCTCCTTCCAGTGCACTGGGCAGGACTTACTTTCTTCCCACTTGAAATTAGTTGTGCCCATTGGGCTTGCATTGACCAGTGAAGTGTGAGTGGGTATAAGGCATACCTTCAAGAAAGGACTTCGAAGAGCCACACTGTGATTCACTATGCTTTCTTTTCTTTCAGCCTGGTTACCAGAGTGAGGGGACAGAGTAGAGCTCTCAGCTGACTTTCAATGGTCTCAAAGCACTAGCGAGAGACCAGATCTTTATTTATTTAAGCCGCTGTAATTTTGCATTTGTTTGTTAGTATAGCATAAACAACTAACCTCTCATAATTGTTACAAACATGAGAACATAGCTCTCCCATCAAAGAGTAGTAAAGTCCCTTCATTTAAATCAAAACAAAGATATCTACAGAAGAAGTGTGTGTGTGGTTACCGGAATATACACGTAAGTGGAATTAAATAGATAAAAAGCACATTTTTTGAGGGAGCTGTACTGACAAAGAAGCCATGGGCCTGGATAAAGAAAGTCTGTGGAAGTTTGACATGACTGAGCCAAAGTAGATTGACGCAGTGGCTTATCCCCCAAGGAGAATATGCCCTCCCATGCCTTTCTAAATGAGGCCCAAGAGAGTGACTAAGAGCTAGGAAATAGAACTGGGGCTGAATAATTAAGTGTTCTCCATTTCCTTGACAGAGGACCCTTCCAATCCCTGCCCAGTAGAATCTCTACAGACCAACGTCTCCCATTTTTCCAATTGTAAAATAGAAATGTTATTGCCATTAGCTTGCCTCTATTCTACTGTGAATGCTATATACGTGGGGATACTTTCCAGTGTTAGTTCATACGTTTCTGGATCAAGAGAAGTTCCATCTAGACCTGAAATAGTCATCATTGCATATCACTCCTAGATGTAGAGACTACCGTGCATGACCCAGAGATGTTGGACTTTGAACTTTGATGCCAAGACTAAATGGGACTTTTGGATTGCCTCCTTTGAGTTAAGTCTGAATGTTTTATGCGTAAGAGGGGAGTAAACTGAGCATTCCATGACCAGAAAGGCAGACTGTTAAAAGCATTAGGATTGTTCACAATATTCTGTTCTCTTTCCTCCAGGGCACATGGTAGGATTGTATTTCTACCTGCACAAAGTTAGGTGCAGCCATAAGACTTACCTTGGCCAGGGGCACCTGGGTGGCTCAGTCGGTTGAGCGTCCGGCTTCGGCTCGGGTCATGATCTCGCAGTTGTTGAGCTCGAGCCCTGTGTTGGGCTCTGTGCTGACAGCTCAGAGCCTGGAGCCTGCTTCAGATTCTGTGTCCTCCTCTCTCTTCGCCCCATCCTTGCTTGTGCTCTCTCTCTCTCTCTCTGTCTTTCAAAAATGAATAAACATTAAAAAAATTAAAAAAAAAAAAGACTTACCTTGGCCAGCGAAAAGTGAGCTGAAATGATGTGTGCCACTCCAGGAAGAAGCTCTCTGAGATCCACTGCATCCTTTGCAATGTTTTCAGAGAGGGTTTATTCCCTGTGTGGGCCCCAGGGCGTGGATGCAATGTGGAGCAGAGTCCCTAGTCAACCATGAAGGCTGTGAGCAAGAAATAAACGTCTTTCGTGTGAGGTCACTGAGATTCAAGAGTTCCTTGTTTCCATAGTACTTTAACCTGCCTCACAGAGGTTCTTATAGGATATTCTGGCAGGGCCCTGTAGTCTTAGCAGATGCGTATTGTCCAAGCCTAAAAGTGGCCCAAAGATCTGTATCTGAACTCTCAAGTTCATATCTCTTACCCTTCAGTCCTAGCCACCTCTTGGCAATTCATGATAAAAAGGTCATAGACATCCATGGTACTACATGAGACACCTTATGAGAAAGTCCTTCTCTAAAATAAACCCTCTCTGGCCTTGGGGAAAATTGTCCTCCCAGACACCTATCTCCTCGTCGGCCCATCTCTGCCTCTCAGGCCTGGAATTTCTAGAATCCCCTGGGTGGGGAGGCTTTTTCCATGCCTCAAAAACTCTATCTTTAGCTCTGCAGCACACAAGCCAATAACAATCTCATCGACAAAGAGTTCTGAACTCAGAAACCAAAACTCAGACTGCCCTTTTTAGCTTATGGTGGGGGTGAGACTATCGCACACACTTTTCAAAGCAATAGGAAGAGGCTATTCTTTTTTTTTTAATGTTTATTTATTTTTAAGAGAGAGAGATTTTGAGAGAGACAGCGCAAGTGTGAGTGGGGGAGGGGCAGAGAGAGGGACAGAGGATCTGAAGCGGGCTCTGCGCTGACAGCCAGGAGCCTGATGGGGGCTCAATCCCAAGAAATGTGAGGTCGTGACCTGAGCCGAAGTCAGATGCTTAGCTGACTGAACGACCCAGGCGCCCCAGGAAGAGATGATTCTGCTACATGTGTCATTGACAAAACAAAGGATTCAACTCAGGAATTCAGACTCAATGGGAAATGGGACTTGTTCCTCTCTAAGAACTTAATATAAATCCTTTTAATCAAAGGTCATTCTGAGAGTGGACAGAGGAAACAGGGAAAGAACTAGCATTTGGGGGACCCTACTATGTGCCAGGTACTTAACCACATTCAACCCTCTAAGCAGCTATATGAGAGAGGTGCTATTATTTTCTCACAGAAGACACTAAGGTTCAGCGAACTGAAGACACTTGCCTAAGGTCACAGAGAAAGTAAGTGGCAGAGCGGGAATTCCAACCAGATGTCTCTAGCTGCAAAGACTTCACAGTTGTACTCTTCCTTCGCTACCCGTTGCCATAGCCAAATGAAGTTAAAAGAGAGAAAATATTTACCATAGTAGGGTAAGAGAAATATGATGCAGAATTAAAGAAATTGTTGTTTTCTTAATATGAGTAAAATTTACATTTCTGAACATTGTAACATCTAATCTATTATAAAATCTCCCCATTGGGGTGCCCAGGTCGCTCAGGTGATTAAGCATCCGACTTTGGCTCAGGTCATGATCTCGTGGTTCGTGAGTTTGAGCCCCACATCAGGCTCTCTGCTGTCAGCACAAAGCCCACTTGGGATCCTCTGTCCCTGTCTTGCTCGGTCCCTCCCTTACATGCACTCTCTCTCTCTCCCCAAAATAAATAAATTTTAAAAAATCTCCCCATTAAACTACCACTTAAATAGTGACTGTAATTATATCATTTATTCAGGAAATCCTGTACTACCGATGTTTTGGATGGAAATACAATCAATATCATTATCTTCAAGACATCAGACATAAAGAACACAGAGGTTCCTTACAGTTGTAGTCTGGGAAATGGATCATGTCCCTTGCTGGCCATTACATTTGTACCTTGCTCCTGTGTCCGTGTAGCTTTCACCTAAAGGAAAACTGAGGAGAACAATTTCACAGGACTTAAAAATTTATAATAGAGCATTTCTTGGCTAAGACAGCGTTTGATGTGTACAGAGCTTAACACGATGCTTGACACTTAATAAAAGTTTAACTAAATTAAGGGAACAACATGGGCTTTTGAGTCATGACTAGGATTCAAAGCTGGGTGGATTCTCCTGTCCCTCATTAGACAGGGGTTAAGTCATTTACCCTTGTCGAGATGGAGCTTCATCATCTATAAAATGGAGGAAATAATACCTATCTTACAGGATTCTTATGAGCATCGTTCAGAAGATTCTTGGGAAAAATTCTACTTCAGAAGCTTAAAGCCCCTGACCCCTGTCATGGATGCATTAGTCTTCTGTCTCTCAAGAAAAAGAAAAGGTGGAAATAAAAGATCGTGTCTATTAGCTCTTCTTAAATTAGTCCAACAAAATTCGAAGTGTTCCTTTCTCAGAAAGATAAATTTCATGCTGTTGGAACAAATGGAACATACAATGCTTGCTAAGTCTCTGGCAGGTGTCTGTCTAAAGCTTGATGTTCAACGTTGGTTCTAAAGAACAAGGAAGTACCTTCCCATTGATCCACCTCAATAAGGCCATGGAGTATGGGTTGAATTTCACAACAGTCATTTCTGCCCTAGAAGAAATTAGAAAAAGGGGCATGAGTCCTTTGAAACAAATGTCCACTATGAGGGTGAAACTTCCTATTTCCATCCACCCACTCCACTCCTACCCCATAATAAAAATGGGAGGGTAGCAATCTGCTTAGATATATGAAAACTAGGGGAACTCTTACATGCAAAAGGCTGAAACCAGTCAGGGTCAGAGCTGCTGCTGTGTAATATTGCTCTGAATAGATAAAAAAAAAAAAGACAGTAAAAAACAGCCATTACCTATCACCTCAATTTTTATCTTCAAATGGCCACCTCTTTGCTTATCTTAAAAATCAGTCCAGACTTCCAGTTCCAGACAAGATTGCATAGACCCCTTTCGCCCTGTTCCTCCCCATTAAGCACAACTATAAACCCTGGAAATTAGGAAAGAAACAGCAAAATGAGAAGTTGGGAAGATGGTAAGAAGATGAACTCTTTTGAGACCCCAAGACTAAAAGAACAACCTAGCAGCACAGTGTCTTATGTGCTCCCACCTGATAGAAGAAGACAACTCAGACCCAGCCTTTCCCTACTCCTGACCTAGCAACAGAAGGCAGCCCAGGTATGTTCATTTCTTCCTCAGATTGAATGGGAGTCCATCTGACAACATCATGCAAGACATCACTCACAAGAGGGACCAATAGGGAGCCTCACCAACAATAAGCAATCAGGAGAAGTGCTCTCCATCTAGGTCGTGCCTTAGACGCCCCTACCCCACCGAGAGATAACTGAGGCAGATGGGTAGAAACAGCAAAAGGGAACTCCACTACAGCAAGAGGCCCCATCCAGAAAGCTTCTTTGTCCCCCCTGGAATTGAAACTCTCTTCCCTCATCCAGAGGGACCTTGCGATTGCACTCTTAGGCATTTATTCTAGAGAAATGTTCAAACAACCTATACACAAATGTCAATAGTTTTTTTTTTTGTTTATTTATTTATTTTGTAGGGGGAGTGTGAGTGGGGGAGGAGCAGAGAGAAGTGAGAGAAATCCTTCACTGCCAGTGTGGAGCTTGCGGGGCTCGAACCCATGAACTGTGAGATCATGACCTGAGCTGAAACCAAGAGTCAGATGCTTAACCAACTGAGCCACCCAGGTGCCCCAATAGTGGTTTTAATTTTTGATAGGCAAAGACTGGAATCAGCCTAGATATCCTTCAACAGGATGGCTAAGTGACTGTGATTCATATACACATGGAATACCACTCAGAAATAGGAAGCAATGAACTGTTGATACATACCACAATTTGAATGAATGTCCAGAACGACCCTGAGTGAAAAAGGCAATCCTGAAAGATTATATACCACATGATTTCATTAAGATAATATTTTTGAAATGGGAAAATTTTTAAATGGAGGTCAGATTCGTTGTTGCCAAGGATTTGGGATAGGGAAGGAGCTGAACATGCTATAAAGGAGAACCCAGCGTGTCCTCGTGTTGATGGAGCTGTTTGCTCAGAGTCTTGACTGCGGTGGTGGGTACAAACCTTGGTGTATGGTGAAATTGAATAGAATGAATTGCATGCACACGCTTTTTCATTCCCACTTCAAATCATGGAAACTTATCAAATTGTCCTCCTCCCAGAATGCAATAAAAGCAGACCGCAGAGCCTTGCACCAACTACAGCCCCATGATTTACACCCTCGTATTGGATTGACTTCCACTGTCTCTCAGGACTCTTGCACAACGAACCAGAGGCAGTACAGGCCTTACAGCTGAACAGGTCATTGTGGACTCCAAATAGCTCTGGAGGTCACCAAGGAGCTCACAGCCAATAGAAGAAAAAGACCCATATTAGAGTATTAGTAGAATACTCTGCCTTGTAGTAGAATTAGAGTAACCTGACATAAATCCTACAAAAGAGGTAAATAACCTTTGAGAAGATGTCTACAAGAAAGATTAAGGGAGTGAACTGTGCTTTCACTCAGATGTGGAATTCAGGCCTAAATGCACCTAAAATTACAGGTTTCACCTTACACAAAGTAAACTTCAGTTTCCACATATGTAAAATGGGGATGATAAGGGAACCCACCTACCTCATGGAGTTCCTGAGAGGATTAAATGAGATTTGGTAGGCAAAGTGGGGAATGCACTATTATGGACTGAATTGTGTCCCGTCAAATTTCATATATTGAAGCCCTGACCCTCAATGTGACTATATGTGGAGACAGGGCCTTTAAAGAGGTAACTAAGATTACACGAGGTTATAAGGGTAGGGCCCTAATCGAATAGGACTGGTATCTTTTTTACAAGGGGAAGAGACACCAGGAATGTGCACACACACATGGTGAAGACCAACTTGAGGACACGGAGACAATGTGACCGTCTCAAGCCAAGGAGACCTCAGGAGAAACCAAACTGCTAATACCTTGATCTTGAACTTCCAGTCTCCAGAACGGTGAGAAATAAATTTTTGTTGTTTACGCGCCCCAAGCTGTGGTGTTTTGTTATGGCGGCCCGCGCCAACACATGCACCATCAGATGCAGAGCTATGTGCGCCATGAATATGAGCTGTAATAATGATGTTTATTGCTAGAATTAATGTAAGTAAACTTGCAGAATTAATGTGGCAAAAGATGTGGTTCCTGCATCCTTAGAGGCCCGAGAGGTCTCTGTTGGTAGGGAGGGGGCTGTGGTCAAAACGGAAGAGCATAAATTAGGAGCGGATGCCAAGAAAAGCCCAAAACAGGGAGAATGAGCAAAGTGAAGCTGGGTGTGGGATTTTCTGACATGCACCCATGCAAAGAGTAGATGACCATAGAGCCACAGCGGGAGCACGGAGGAAAGACAGCCAGCTGGTGAGGCAGCCTCTCGTCAGTGGGGGATTCATCCAGGGAGGGCAGCATTGGGGTGGGGTTCTGGGTCCACAGCCAATCTAGGGCTTCCTATATGACAGCCACGAACAGGAGGACAAAAGTAGACACCTGAGTCAAAATTCCTAGAGAACGCTGAGAATCAAGACTTGGAAGAGCAAGTCTAAATGTCAAGTCGAAATTGCTGGGGCAGGGGGAAAACATGAGAGACAGGGACAAGGGTCAACAGCAGGGAGAAATTGGACAGTGCTGTAGAAAAGTGTGAACAGCCCTGAAATGTTTGCCGTTTGCTTTCATTTGTTCCTGCATGCCGCACCGTGGGTATGACTAGTCGAAAGTTACAAGGTCAGTGGGAGAGGTCCCAAGCCCATGTTTTATAGTAATAAGAGACAGCTAACACTCAAGGCATCACAATAGACCTTGAATTGAGCAAAAGGAATCACAGAAAAAGCCAGAATTCAATAGGCCTTTCAAACAAACCTGAACAAATTGACCCTAAATGATTGTTCATCACCTGGTATCCAGCAGGAACCGATATTAGAGTCAGCGAATAGGCCACCAGCCTCACCAGCACTACCTGGGCATCCCACCAGGTAACCCAGTGACATTTGTTCCCAGGATGTAGACCATTTGGGTAATGAATATGAGACGAGACTTGATTTTTATTAGTGTGGCACATTGTAAGCAATAATTGTGCTTGTAAAATAGCCACGTTTTAAATCCACTCTTGTTTCTGATGCTAATTGTTAAGGCTAACAGCCCCTTTGATGCGTTAAAGAGCGTTGTTTGATCCTTTTAGCTCTGGCTTTGGAATACATCCTGATTCATTTCTTATCACCTCCTTCAATGCTTCTCTAGTCTACGTTACCATCATTTCTTGCCTGGATCATTGCAGTACTGCCCCAACTTTCTCTTTTCCTCTGACAGTCTCTTCTGCACAAAGCAGACAAGCAACCCCTTTTAAAATATAAGTCTGATGACATCACTCCTTTGCTCAGAAACCTACAGTCTTCCCATAACACATTAGTCACCTACACAAGTCCGTACCCAATTCTCTGTTGCAGGTTGGATTCCCCATCTGAGATGGAGGCTACAGGGCAAGGTATTTATTAGGGAGTGTCCTTGGGATCAGCATCTGTGCAGAGGAGGGGAACAAAGCAAGAACAGGCAGAGGAAGAAATTGAAATTTGACATAGGCTCAACAAGATTCTTGGCCAATGTCATGTAGAGTTCTAGAGGTGGAATGGTGTTTTAGAGTTGTCCTAAGTTAGGTCAAGATGCTGGGCCTTTAGACTCCCTCATTGATCAGTCATTGGATGCTGGCAGCCCTAGGAAGGGGCATGACCTTGGTGGAGGTGGCTCTCAGCAGCTGGGGAAGGTCTGTCCACAGTACTCTTAAAGCTGGGACAACAAGTCCATTAAAGGGGGATCTGGTCAGCACATGACAGTGCCTGACACTCTCCAGCCTCATCTCCTATCAATCTTCCCCTGGTTCATTCAGCTCCAGGTAAACTAGCCTCTTTACCATTCCTCAAGCAGGTCAAGTACAACTGTACCTCGGGAACTTTGCTCCTGCTCTCCCTCTCCCTGAAGCACCTGTCCTACGCTTCCTCACTTTAATGCTCTTCTGAAATGTAGCCACCTCAGAGAAAGAACTTCTCTAACAACTCTGTCCAAAATAGCTGATACCTAGAATATATTTCTGCTTCCTTGATGGCTTATTATCTCTCTCACTAGAATATAAGCTCCTTGAGTTGAGGATTTTATCTGTCTCATCCATCGTTCTATCTCCAGAGCCTAGAGCAACATATGACACACAACAAGTCTTCAGTAAATGATCGTTGAATGACTACAAAAAAGAATGAACTGCTTGACATTGATTCATAACACTGACATCTGTAGGATTCTCTTATTATTTAAATGCAGATAGTGTCTTCTCTGCTCTGACACAGGCAGTTCTCCGCCCTCCCCCTCCAGCGGGCTCCCAGAGTCCTCTCCCGAAAACATACAGCTTAGTTCCTGGGTCCATTTTCATAACCCACACAATTTCAAAGCTTCCTGTCTCACCACGTACCCTCCCCCACAGCCTGCAAGGCTACCATTGCCACTCCCGAAATGGCAAATATTGCTACTTCCAATGAATTCTCCACAGTACCTGATCCTTACCATTACTAGCTTCTAATCAGTCTAACTAGGTCACTTGCCAGTCCTCAAGCTACAAGGGAGGCTGAGAAAACAAATATCTCTTGTTTCAGCTTCTATCGTGGGCAAATTTTCAAATCTAGCCTGGGGAGTCAGATGCCGGGCATTAAAAACAGAAACAAACAGATGTTCCCCCACCTAAGAAATAGTAAATCCTGTCACTGTCCCTTAAGAAACTTGAAATTCAGTTGATGACACAGGCCTTCACAGTTTTGTCAATCAGTCAACATTTTTAGCCTCTTCTATGCACACAAGGCATTGTGTTAAGGGCTGTGCATATTCTAAATAAGAAAAACACAGTTCTTGCCTTAAATAACTTTCTCCTAGAAGAGGAAAAATAGTGTCAAGAACAGCAGAATTCAGGGATAGAACTAACTCTTGCCCATTCTTAAATGCAATCAATATTGGATTTTTGTGTATTTTTTTTTTTGCCTTTGTTTGAGTAGTAGCTTGTGAGGCAGCCATATTTTGAACAGAATTTGATCTATTGTCAATGTCCAATAAATATTTTTAATAATGAGTGCTCTGGAGGAATAACATCCAAGAATATTCTAGCAGATGGTAAAACATTTTTGCACAGTTAATTTCTGCCAAAACAGCCTTCTATCCTACTTGAGAGCAGTGGAAAATCAAACAGAAAATTAAAGACAGCTAGACAAAGCATGAGAAATGTCTGGCCTGAGCTATGGAAGAGGCTTACTCCTTTGCCACGGTTGGATTACCTGTGTCTTTTCTTTGCTCTCATGAAGAAGGAGAAGGGAAAAAATGCCAGTACACACAGGGTATGCATTGTATTGTCTCTTATTTAAGTTCACAGGACCATTGAGGAAAAAAGTAACAACAATCCTGTGTTTAGAGTAAATCTGTTCCTTGTTGTCAAAGGAATTTCTAACATGGTTAAGCTCCCATCGAGGAGCACTTAGACTCTATTTTAATCATCCCCGATTTACTAAAAAGACAACTGAGGCACGGAGAGTTTGAATCATTTACTACAGGCCAGAAATTCAAACTGAGTTTTCTGTTAGCCCGGTTCGTGCCTTAGATTTGTTCTAGAAAAATAGACCCTGTTCAAACACTTCTGAAGGATACTGTGGGGTGTGAGAAGATGAGAAAGGTTCCTTGCTCTGTAACTCAAACATGAGGGCAGTTGAGAGTCCACAAAGTTGTGCAGTGTTGTTCTAGTTCTATTCAACATGGGGTTGGAAGCTTCTCAGCAAGTTAGTTAGTATGGTGCAGATGAAAATAGAAAGGGCCCAGTGTTCTTCTCAGGTTATGTGTCCACTAAATACAGTAGATTAAGATGATAACATATATATGTGTATTCATGTATGAATATGCATATGTGTGTGCATATGTGCATATATATGTGCATGCATATGCATACACCATGGTGAAAACAATACAGACATGGTAAACCTAATACTGTCTTACGCACCAGGAAACCTGTATTATTTCAACACTGGAAAAGAAAATAAGCCTTCTCCCATGTTAGTCCCATCATTCCTTTCCTGCTCTGAGTTGGAAGTTTCTGCGTAAAAATGGGATGTAGAGGGGTGCCTGGGTGGCTCAGTTGGTTAAGTGGCCAACTCTTGACTTCAGCTCAGGTCATGAACTCGAGGTTGGGATTCTCTCTCTCCTTCTCTCTGCCCCTCTCCCACTCTCTATCGCTCTCAAAATAAACAAACATTAAAAAAAATAAATACGTAAAAAATAAAAATAAAATAAAAATGGGATGTAGAGTAAGGGACCGACTCTTTACTGACAGCATCCCAGCAACCCCATGACCTCTGAGCTTAGGACTCCCTCTTCCTTTTCATATAAATCATCAACTGCTTTGTAACTGCCCCCTTCGACTCCCAACTGGGATAACTAGATGGAATAAGATTTATGTTTCTGGGGAGTTTGGGCTCAAAGTCAGCAAACCTATTATCTATGAGCACATTACCTCCTGACTTTTAAATCTAGCATGTGGACCTCTCTCAGTTTATTCGTCCCAAAGAATGAGAATAATAGCTCATGCTCCATTCACCTGTTTGGACTATTTTATTAGAAAAAAAATATCTGAAATGTAATTCTCATTTTCAACTAAAAACGTATTACTGTTTGATCTAAGTTGCTATAGGGTGGTTGATGTATTTCGAGACTGGTGACTAAAGTGCAGTGAAGACTAGGGAATCTTGCTGCCCTATTGGCACAAAGAAGTGAGAGGGCCCCCACACGGGTATTTCACTTGAGCCCATGTCTCCAAATGAAGGAGGGACTGATTTCAGCATTAGTTCCTCGGAGGCTCTGTGGCTCAGAATGGTTAAAACTCTCCTATATTACTGTTTCCCAAACTAAATGCTAAGCTCCTTCAAGGCAGAGGCTGTGTGTTATGCTTCTCTTCGCCCCCTGAGAATTTCTTAGCCAATATCAGCTGCCTCAAAAAGAATCAGCACACACACACACACACACACACACACAGACACAGAATTAGCAAAAGCCATTGGAGAGGCAGATGAAAGAGCAGGAAGAACTGTATCTTATGATATATTAGTTCAGGCCTTTAACCCCTCCCCCCAATTCATGTACTTCTATTATGCAAGCCGGGACGATTTTTTGCATTAAGGCATAAATCTATGGTAAGTTAAACCTCTTAAAGTCACTTTCTTTAAAATCACCCAGTTTAGGGGAATCTCGCAACATCTGATGTGGTCTTCCTCGGAAGAGAAAGGAAGTTCCACCTAGCAACGTCCGAAAAGAGCATGCTACGAACACTCAAAAGTGGCAAATGACCTAGGGGTGGAGCCATCGATGTGACAGATGTGACTGACTCTAGTCCGTTCGGCGGTGTGTCACAGGATGCTCAGTGTGCCGGGCCTCCCCCACCTTCATTTCTTTCTTTAATCATTTTCATCTCACATTTTGATGCTTTTTCTCAGCCCTTTAAAAGTCTCATTGAATCCACTAATGAACGGAGCACTGAAAATGTGCTAATTTGCGAACCTGTGGTCTCATGGCCAAACTGATGCTGCCTTTTCCCAGATGACAGTCCCAGAATTGAAAGTGACCGCACACCGTGGTCCTCAGAGGACGGAAATGCGTTCATGAGTGAGAAATGAAATTGCAAGTTTATGGAGCGTCGTTTCATATCTAGACGGCCACGTTGTGCCTGGGTCTTTGGTTCAGACAATTAGCTGCGTTATTGCTCTGGCAATAAATAAATAAATAAATAAGCCTATTTTGTGAAATTTTTGGTCTTTCATGGCAGGCTTTCCTTTTTCCCTGATGATGAAAAATAGCCAATGCAGAATTCATAGAACTGTCATCAGGACTTTGAGATATAGGATTTGGGAATACTCATTCATTCAATAACTGTGTACTTGGAAAGAGTAATGAAGCCTAAAACCCATTGCTTTGACATTTATTTCAGTTATCTATTGCTGTGTAGCAAACCCACCGCAGAACTTAGTAGTTTAAAAGAACATTTATTTTACGGTCTCACAACTCTGTGACCTGGGCTGTGCACAGCCGGGGGTTCTTCTGTTACTTCTCCCAGTGGTCACTAGGGTGGCTGAATACAGCAGGCAGATTGGCTTGGGGCCAGGCTCGGCCGGAATTCTGAGATCGCTGGGCTTCTTTCTCTTTCCATGTGGTCTCTCCACGTGATCTCTCCAGCAGGATAGTCAGACTTCTCTCAGGATAGCCCAGGCGCCTGGCAGCACAAAACAGAAGATGCTGAGCCCCCTTAAGGCTTAAGCCCAGAACTGGCATAGCAGAAATCCACTGTATTCTTTTGACGAAAGCAGACACAGGTCCAGCCCAGATACAGTGTGGGAGAAGACACGAGATATGAATACCAAAAGGTGTGGTTCATTTGGGGCTACCGATGACACAGAATAACACAACAGAAGCACCAGGATCACACACGTGCATGCACACACATGCACACACACGCACAATGTATAGGTGAATAAGTCACAGGGATAAAGAAGTCACAAAGATAAAAGGTACAGTACAGGAAATGTAGTCAATAGTATTGCAATAGCGTTGCATGGTGACAGAGGGTAGCTACACTTGGGATGAGCACAGCATAACATATAGATTTATTGAATTACTATATTGTACACCTGAAACTAATGTAACATCGTGTGTCAACTATAATTCAATTTATTTATTTAAAAAAATTGTTTTAATGTTTATTTATTTTTTGAAGGAGAGAGAGATACAGTGTGAGTGGGGGAGGGGCAGAGAGAGAGGGAGACACAGAATCTGAAGCAGGTTCCAGGCTCTGAGCTGTCAGCACAGAGCCCAATGCGGGGCTCGAACTCACCCACCGTGAGATCATGACCCAAGCTGAAGTCAGACGTTTAACGGACTGAGCCACCCAGGTGCCCCGACTATAATTCAATTTAAGGAAAATTTTAAAAAGGGTGAATTTGTGGTAGGTAATTATATTTCAATAAAGCTGTCTCGAAAAATCCCCCTGGGGAGCCTGGGTGGCTCAGTTGGTTAAGCGTCTAACTCTCGGTTTCGGCTCAGGTCATGATCTTGCGGCTTCATGGGTTTGAGCCCCGCATCAGGCTCTGTGCTGGCAGTGCAGAGCCTGCTTGGGATTCTCTCCCTCTCTCTCTGCCCCTTCCTTGCCGGTGTTGTCTCTGCCTCTCTCAAAATAAATAAATAAACTTAAAAAAAAAAGAAAAATTGCCCCCAAGTGTAAGGTGAGTTGGTCTGTAGACTACTTCAGATGGTTTCCAATGGCCACTGTTTAACGAATATTCCCATCTGTGACCTGCAGAGAGAATTAAGGGTCTGACATTGCCATGTTACATAAGCTCTCTGAGTCTCAGTACATTCATATGAAAAACAGGAATAATGGTGCATATCCACCTACTTCAAAGGATTATTATATTAAGAAAACATCTGTGAAATCGTATTTCAAAGTGTAAGCCACCATATAAATGTAAGTTGCTATTAGAGTAGTCAAAGGATTTCATGACTGTCATTTTGTGTCTTGTTTTGAGTCTTCTGTGATGTTTGAATTATGCTTGTGATTTTGGATGAGAATTCTTACAGCTAACTTTTAGTGAGACCAAAATATTAATTGTTCCATAGCTGTTATTATGTTTAGTTTCTTTCTTCAGCAACCAATTTGGATGATAGCTTTAAAATCACAATAGAATATTTGGTTATTATATTACCCCTGGATTGATTTTAGTGCTAAACATTGTGTATCTTGTGATTAAATAATTTTTCATGCCATCTCCCTATTAGTGGAAGATTAAGATAATTTCCCTGCTGAAAGTATTAGGGACATGCTTATTAATTTTTGAGTTATTTATAGAGTATTCTAAATGATTATTTTGCCACTATTCAAGCCTATCCTGTTTAACAATTGCCATGAAATGTAAAAATGACAGAGTTTTAGTAGGACCCAAAGTATCTAACCAGATCTTTCTCTGACAACATTTCAGCCCTCAGACTACTAAAAGCAGGAGACAAAGGGAGTGCAGAGGCGAATTTGGGTCCTTCTCCTCTGTAGTGTAGGCAGCATGAAAAATTTGACCTCCATCAGAAAGCTCTGTACCTGGGAGACCAAACAGGAGTAGCAGAAATGATGGCAGCCTCTCTCTGCGTTTCTCCTGGCAACCAGCGGTCTGTGGTTCTTGCTGGAAACATGCTAATGTGGGCCCGTTGAGATCCACTGCTGAGAAAGGCAGGCTGCCCCATTTGATGCCTCCTCCTGCTGTGGGTTTCTCTAGTGGCTCCCAGGGAAACCTTAGATCCCGACAAGCTGTATGGGTTGCTGGTGTCAGTTTTACCAGAGGGGAAACTTTTCAACGTAATGTCCTTCTTGAATTCGTATTGAATTATACATGTATTTTAAACAGCAACAGCTGAAGGAGTCAAATTTCCAAAAATTATGAAGACATGGAAACATACTTCTTTGTTTTCTTTCCATCCTTCCTTCCATCCTTCCTTCCCTTCCTTTCTGCCTGTCTCTTTCTCATGGCAGATGAAGGGTGGGTAATAAGGAGAGTGGAGGAAAAAAGAAAATGAAAAAATACACATTTATATATTACTGTTTAGAAGTCCTTTACTCCAGGGGCACCTGGGTGGCTCAGTCGGTTAAGTGACGGACTTCGGCTCAGGTCGTTATCCATGGTTGTGAGATCTAGTCCCATGTTTGGCTCTTCGCTGGCCGTATGGAGCCTGCTTAGGATTCTCTCTCTCTCCCTCTCTCTATCCCCCGCCCCTGCTCACACTCTCTCTCAAAATAAAAAATAAACTTAAAAAAAAGAAGTCCTTTACTCCATAAAATCAATATACTGACCTGAGAATTTAAAATATATAAATTAGGGGCGCCTGGGTGGCTCAGTCGGTTAAGCGTGCGACTTCAGCTCAGGTCACCATCTCGCGGTCCGTGAGTTCGAGCCCCGCATAGGGCTCTGGGCTGATGGCTCAGAGCCTGGAGCCTGTTTCCGATTCTGTGTCTCCCTCTCTCTCTGCCCCTCCCCCGTTCATGCTCTGTCTCTCTCTGTCTCAAAAATAAACCTTAAAAAAAATTTTTTTTAATAAAATAAAATATATAAATTAAACTTTATTTGCTTATAAAATTATCAAGTTTGCTACACTGAATATGAACTATGGTTTATTAATAATAATAATAACAACTTATATGACGAATGCATTTCAGGCTTTTTAATCCTTATAATGAGATGAGGAAAGTAAGAAACAGAGGCTAAGTAGCTTTCCCCAGGTCTCAGCTTGTGAGTGGTAGAGACAGAATTCAAACTCCATTAATTCCAAAGCCCATGACAATGAATTTTTGAGGTGATCCCACAGGTCACAAGGAATCCAATCTCATTATTTTCTTTTTAAAAATTGGGCAAACTTTATATTCAGACAATAATCCACTGCATTTAAAATATTCTAAATTTTGTCAAGCACGGAATCTAAGACTGTTAACCATTAAGAAATCTCACGCTTTTGAGAGGTTGCTTTTTAATGCGCAAATTTTTGTGCCATGTTTCCTGGAGTCCTGTGGTGCATCCTAAATTTGGCTAGACTGCACACTTTCTGAAAAGGAGAGAAAGAAAACCAGCCGTAATTCCCTAGATGTTGCTGTTAGAAACTTAAGTTTATTCAGCCATTCTCAGGGCTCACTGACTTCCATTGCTTTGTCCAAAATCTGAAGATTTACTGAACTGAGGCAAGCTTTTCACCTCTTTGCCATGCTAAATTGTATCTTGATTAAATGGAAAACATGGCCAAGTATGGACAAATTTCTTCCATGTGCGGCAAGAGGCGATCACATCAAAAATGAGTGCTGGAGGTTCCAGTCCAAGTTAGTGACAGAGGAATCTCCTGAGCTCCCTTCTTCCCAGTGACACACCAAATGTACAGCTGCACATGGGACAATTCCTTGTGAAAGAAATCAGGAAACCAGCTGACTGAATCCTACACATCAGCAAAGGAGAAAAGGTTCGCATTGAAATGGGTAGGAAAAGCTGAGATACACTCTTACCATATACCCCACCCTTGGCACAGTGCCATACAATTGGGAGGGAACTCCCCAGCTCACAGTGTCTCCCTGAGAAGCAAAAGGTGTGAACTCCACATCTAGATCTCCAGCTTTTAGGAATATCACCTAAGGGATTTGTCCCCAAAACACCTATCTCCAAAAACCAATGGCGCTTGTGTCCACAAGACTCATAGCACTATAGAAAACAATGAAAAAGTTCTTAATGGACTCTAGAGGACTCAGTGTGGCTATCCCCTTGGGGATCAGCACAGAGGAAGCAGGCAAAACAGACATCCATATCTAGGAAGCCCACGAAGTACCAAATAAGATGTATCAAAAGAGACTCACACCAAGGGAGCACAGTTCAAGAGGTGGAGTAGGAAGCTCCCTGAACTTACCTGCTCCCACAGGCATATCATACTGACAGCTACACATGGAACAACTCCTTCTGAAAACTACCTGAAAACAAGCTGAACAGCTCTTCCACAAGAAAAGATAAAAGGACCACATCGAGATAGGGAGGAGAGGCAGACACAGGCTCACGAAAAACCCCAGCGTGACAACCCACAATTGGGAGGGATCTCATAAATATGGAGCTTCTCCCTAAAGAGCAAGTGTTTCGTGTCCCACATTCAGCACCTCAACCCTTGGGACTTTCACTGGAGAGACAAGCCCCCCATAAGCCTGGCTTATGTCCAGGAGACCCAAAACACTGTAAGGAATGGAGCTTCCTTAAGCTTAATAAGCTTCTTAAAGCTTATTTATTTATTTATTTTGAGACAAAGGGAGGGAGAGAGAAAGAGAGAGAGAGAGCACAGGCGAGGGGCAGAGAGAGGGAGAGAGAGAGAGAATCCCAAGCAAGCTCTGCACTGTCAGTGTAGAGCCCGAGGTGGAGCTGGAACTCGAGACCATGAGGTCATGACCTGAAATGAAACCAAGAGTCGGACACTCAACCGACTGAGCCACCCAGGGGCCCTGGTACCATACTGTTTTGATGACTACTGCTTTATAATATTTCTTGAAGTCTGGAATTGTGATGCCTCCAGTTTGGTTCTTTCTCAAGATTGCTTTGGCTATTCAGGATCTTTTGTGGTCCCATGCAAATTTTAGGATTGTTTGTTCTATTTCTGTGAAAAAATCAAAACTGGAATTTTGATAGAGATTGCACTGGATCTGTAGATGGCTTTAGGTAATATGGACATTCTAACAATATTCATTTTTCCAACTCATGAGCATGGAATAGTTTTCCATTTATTTGTGTCTTCTTCAGTTTCTTTCGTCAATGTCATATAGTTTGCAGAGTGCAGGTCTTTCACCTCCTTGGTTAAATTTATTCCTACATATTTAATCCTTTTCTAAAAATATTTATTTTTGAGGAAGAGAGAGAGAGAGAGAGAGAGAGAGAATGACCGGGGGAGGGACAGAGAGAGATACAGAGACAAAAAATCTGAAACAGACTCTACACTGTCAGCACAGAGCCCAACTTGGGGCTCGAACTTGGGAACCATGAGATCATGACCTGAGCTAAAGTCGGACTTATAACCAACTGAGCCACCCAGGAGCCCCAGTATTTTATCCTTATTGACACAATTGTAAATGAGATTGTTTTCCTAATTTCTCTTTCTGATGATCTAAGCAGACTAATTTATTCTGAATAGGTCCCAGTTGTTGATGACATGCCAAGACCTGTCAGTGTTCCAAAGGGAAGGATCTCAGTGAGCACCTCGTTTCAGGCTGATTGGAAGCCAGACACTCAGGCAGCAGCTTTTTAAAGGATGCAAATATATACAATGTTGTGAGACCACAATCATAAACATTGCTGGCCCCCAGGCCAGGTGATGTGGAAGGGTCTCCTGGGCAACAGTAGCAAAACTCCGGCCTCTAGATGAGTGTATAAGCTCCTACCTGGAAGATACTGGTGAGCCGTGGTGAGGGGCCAACGGAAAGTGCAGAGATGATGTCCCTTAGCCCATGTGGTCCCTAGCCCCATACCATCTCTTATTGTTTCAGTCCCATGGAGCCCAGAAACTCAAGAAGAGAGAGGTACTCAAGGGTTTGCCTCCTGTGTGCACTGCACACACCCACCTGCTTTAGCTGGTCTGCAGGGGAGCACAGGGGTGGGGCATACTCACCAGCTTTAGCAGGGTTGTGGGAGGACCCGGGACAGGGCAGGCCCACCAGTGCCAGCAAGGTAGAGTGAGAACACAAGAATGGCAGCTGCCAGTGCATCCTGCCCCCAGAGAGAGCCCCAACGGGTCTCTGCCTCTCCGGCAGACACTTGAAGATTAGCAAATGAACCTTCTTCACGTATCATTTAGGTGCTCTTCAAACTGGTGCTCTTGCTCTGGGTTCCAGGGCGGGTGAGTCTGTGCATGAATCCAACATTGGAATCCCATTTCCTATAGTCTTCTGAGTCTCCTGGACGTGAGCCCTGTCAGTTTTCAAAGCCAAACATTTTGGGGGGCTCATCTCCCTGGTATATGTCCCAAGGGTCTGGGTGCCTGATGTGGGGCACGAACCCTTGCTCTTCAGGGAGAAGCTCCATATTTGTTAGATCCTTTCCGACTGTGAGTCACCACACAAGCAGAGAGTTTTTTGTTTGTTTGTTTGTTTGTTTTTAATGAGACTGCATCTCTGCCTCTTCTTCTGTCTTGATGTGGTGGCCCTTTTATCCTTTGTTCTGGTGGAGCTGTTCAGCTACTTTTCAGAGGGAATTGTTCCATATGTAGCTGTAGATTTGGTGTGTCTGTGGGAGGAGGTGAGTTCAGGATCTTCCTACGCCACCATCTTGAACTGCCTCTCTTAGTTCTTCTGAGCAGTCGACAAGATCATATATAGAAAAACCTTACACTGAGGGCTTGGCATGATTTTCAATCCCTGACACTTTAATGACTGAATGTTTATATAATTATTTTTTTCTAGTTTAACCACCTTCATGTTTTAATATTGGCTAGATAATATCAATCAAATCCATCTACAAGCACCTGAAAGCTTTAAATTCCTAAGATGCGCTGCATGTTTTTAAAGACAGTAAATCAAATATGTTGTTATTCCCAACTGTTTCCATATTGGTTTTCATTATCCTTCCTTGATTTTAGGTTAAAGAGCACTTGGTCTATTTTTGTCCCGTCTTTTTTGGTCTCTCAATTTTATTTATATTTGAGAATCAAATTTATCCCATCCACTGACCCAAATCCAAATTAAATATTATATTGCAATTTGTTTGTTTAAGCAGATTTTTCCCCCTAAATCTCTTTAAAAAAAAAAAATTCTAGGTCTCCTGAAGTAATGTCATTCAATATTAAATTGATCTTTGTCAGCACTTTAGTCCTGATATCTTGGGCAAAAATGATGTGTCCTTAAATATGTATATCAGCTACATTTTGTGCATCTCAGCTCAAATAATTAGATCCATTTCCCATTAATTTTTTCAGAGTCCAAGATTATCTAGATGGAGTTTTTAGTAATGTAACCTTAATTCTTATACTTGGCAAAGTTCTCAAATGGTCCAATTTATCCTGTCATTCCCTTTCAATGTGACCTCATTAAAGCCATTATTACATTTCCCCTTAATTTCATTTAGAGGACATTTGTCCACTCTCAGCCTCTGGTTTCACACATGGACCTGTGGAGACACTTATCTTGTTACATATATGGTAATTCCAAATCTTTGGCTAGCTAAGAAATATAAGTAGAAATTGGTTGTAAAGTGGAAAGCGTTTTAAGAACCCCATGTAAAGGTGGATTCTTTGTTTTGCAGAGCAATGGTCAAGCATGTACACATATAAGCTTTACTTGACCTTGAGAACACACAGACCCAGAGGAGAACTTTGGCAATGCGCTGCTCCCCAGGACTCCCTAGACATCCCCAGCTAGATCCAGCTCCGAGACCCTTGGCCAAACCAACAAGTCAAGACGTCCACAGATACCAGAATGAAAAATTACCCTCAGGATTTGCTTACTATCTTGTCTAGCCTTTTTCTTTTTCCACACCATGGGTGAGGCACAAATGACATATCACTGTAGCAAGGCACTTTGAACACATTCCATTTACATGAACTTTCTTTTTTTAAAAATTTTTTTAAATATTTATTTATATTTTGAGAGAGAGAGAGAGTAAGGGGGGAGGGGCAGAGAGAGAGGGAGACACAGAATCTGAAGCAGGCTCCAGGCTCTGAGCTGTCAGCACAGAGCCCGATGCGGGGCTCGAACTCGTGGACTGTGAGATCATGACCTGAGCCAAAGTCAGACCCTTAACCAACTGAGCCACCAAGGCACCCCAATTTATCTAAACTTTCTTATGCTTTTGGTCCATTGCCTTTTGGAACCCATGTTTCAGACATTCCTGCCACATTCATGTCCTTCACTCCCTGCCACTTTATGTTGCACTCAACATGTATACACACACACACACACACACACACACACACACTTGAGTGTTTCTTTGATCTTTGTTAATAATCAATTTTTACTGTGTGTTTTAGCCCCGATTCCCTAGAAATTGGAACCAATTCTACCAATGGTAGAAGCTTACACTTTAACCCTTTATTGGGGAGTACAATCCCAGGGAAGCAAGAACAACAACAACAAAAAAGTGAGGCGGAGAAGGAAGGAAAGCAAATACAGAGTGGTGCATTATGGAGCTGGCCACAGCCTTACAGCAAAACACAGCTTGCTCACATAGAAAGTGTCCAGAGAGGCTGTATGGAACCACCATGTCTCAGAACAATCTGTTGGGAGTGAAAGGGAAAGCAATGGCTTCTTCTTATCTCCAGTCCCTTATTGGTCTATAGACTATTAGCTTACCTGTACTGCTGGGCTGAGTTACCTGAGTCTTCTGGAAAGCCCCTGGGATAACAGGTTCTCTGTGGGCCCAGTCCAGTCAGTGTTGCAGGCATAGTGGTCTCTCCTTGTCAGACAACACTGCATATGGGGGCTCCTCTGATTATGGCAGGAAGGGCAGCCAGGGTGTTAAAGAGCACAAGAAAAGCATGGAACTTCCTTAGAACTACTCCTAAAGTCAAGCAAAGGCAGCTATCTACACGGCGTGGTTTGAGGAAAACCAAAGAATCTTCGACCTCTACAATAGCTCCCCGATCATATTGTTCAACTAAAAAGACCACAATTTGAACCTGTCTTTTGCTTCAGGCCCTGAGAGATTCTGTTAGGATGCAAGTTATATTAGATAAGAGACATCATATTGAGCCAATAACCCAGACCGCTTTATTTGTAGAGTAGAGCTCTGGGGGAATGAACTTCAGGAAGAGTTAGGTTTTATTAGGATAAAAGGAAATGAAAGCTGCGGAAGAAATCATCCAATCCAATTCAGTACTGCCCAAGAAGGATATATCTAGGTAAGAAACAACTAACTGAGAAGTCCAGAGCAATTGGAGGGTAGGCTGAGGCCAGAGAGCTTAGAAGTTAGATGGAAAGAAAGGATTGAATGGGAGACATTAAGGATCAACTTTCCCTACCTCACTTTTGGTCTTTGTTTGTTCAATGGTCCTTCTCCCACGAGTCGAATGGCAGAGAGGTTGAACACTGGTGGGGCTCTGGCTTCAAGGCCTTACTCTGCATGTGCTCCTTTCAAACTTGATTAGCTACGGATTCCATTATGGGATCTTCTGTGCCTCATCATATCTGCGTTACACTGGCCTCTCCTACAAACTCTGTCAAAGGCTCCATGTCCCCCACACCCACCACTCTGGACATTAGTCCTGCAAAGAAGCTAAACATCCCTCAAACATGAAATTCCTATCAGCAGGAAATTCTCTGAAGGACTCCCTCTCGTCAATCAAGCACTCCCTTTCCTGCCTCCCAACACACACACACACACACACACTCTTCTTTCTGTGCAACATTTAAGAAGGATAATGATGTTATGTTGTTTGCTTAGTTCTAGGAATCTTGGTGACCACAATGTGGCCAATTTACTGTTTGGGGTTGTGAAATTCAAGGTTACGTTAAATGTTAACCTTTGGTGCTATTTCTGTTGCTGTCTCTAATGGTTTTCAGATTCTTCTATTCTGTTCATAAATTCAAGTCAGGTATTTTCTTCTAAGATCCTGCCCCTGATTCACTGCACCACTCACATTTTGCATTTAGAAGACGTTTCCCTATGACACTAAGATGTTTGATGTTATTAAAATCATGCTATTGGTATTCATATCAATTATGCCTCGAGTGTTATGCTTAGTATGTCTATTAATAAAATTCGGATTTTCCTCTTTTTTTGGCTTCTGCAAAAATAATTTATAGAGACACAAATAGTAATATTAAAGCTATCAACCATAAAAGTCAATACATGTAATTTAAGAGTTGCATACATATGAATTCAGATCTTGTGCCTGCTAAATGTATATACATTAGCTGCACACTAGAAATTTGGAGTTTCAGAAGCAGCAAGCTGTCAAATAATAGAGCACTGATGTTTTGAAAATGAACTTTTCAGCAAAGCAGGAAAATTGGCAAAGCTGGGTTAGTACATGAAATGCATATGCCTCTTTACTCCACTAAATTGTCCTTAGGTATATCCATTAACACTGTTTCTTCGTTGAATATTTCTATTTAAGAAAGACTTTCATTTTCCCTTTGAAGTGGGAATTTCCCAGAAAGGAGGAAAGTTTTGCTCATGATTTTGGAAGCTCCTTTGCAAATAATATTAAGCATAATCTTCAATTAAGAAGTTCACAACTATACTTATAAGATGTTTAATCATCTTGTCACTATATTTCTCAACTCCAAAATATTTTCACAATAAAATAAGATCAACAGAGAAAAATAATTTGCTATTTCAGGAAGCGGGTCTATTAAAAGTGATCTGAATTGTGGGGCCAACTTGAGAATTCAAGTCCGATGATACGTAATATAAGTATTCCCATAACTTGCCAGCCAATGGGTACACATGTAGAGGGAGGAGAGATGTTACTTACATTGCAACTATACTTGTTTCTCTGATCCTTGCTATCCATGAATGACCCCTCAAAGTACAACTCAGTTATTCCTGCTAATCCCCTAAAATGTTTCATTTCAACTACGTTTTTGTTGTTGTTGTTGTTGCTGTTGTTTTCTGAGTCTTCTGGTGAAGTCCACTGCCCTCAACAAAACCACTTAGAAGTGGGGAAATGTCTTGCTTCCCCCGAACCGCACCATGTTTCTTCACTTGGGCAAAAGCAAGATCCCCTCCTGTTTCAATTCCTGCTACATTCCTCTCCCCTGGGGCAGGCAGAAATCCCCTTCTCCTCCAAAAGAAAATCCTAACGACGATTGATAAATGCAAATGACTCTTAGGAGCACCATGTTAGTTTATTTGTTAAAATCGAGTTTATATCAGTAGTGGCTAGGTAAATCTCACCACATAGAAATAAAATAAGGAGTGTTTAAGGGAAATGAGAAGGTTCAATATGGGTACAAGGCGGCAGATAATCTGGCAATATTTACAAAATTTCAAATGCACATCCCATGTGATGTAGCAACAACACTTTGAGGAATCTATAGAAGTGTTTGTATTAGAGTGTTTACTGCAGTATTGTTGGTGGAGGCAAAAAAGCTGCAAGCAAATTGAATATCCATCAATAAAGTGATAAAGTAATGGTTGAATAAATTATAGTGTGTCCAATGGACAATATTCTGCAACTACTAAAATAAACAAACTAGATCTATTTTGAGCTACAGGTTTCAATGACATACTGTGAAGTAAATCGCCAAGTGGTAAAGGAAGGCATGTAGTATAATCATATGTTTTATAAGACAGAAACATAGTGTGTGTGTGTACATGGGAATGGAAGGAAGGAAATGGAAAGAAATGGAAGAAACTGGAAAGCTAATGGCATGGTATGGTATGAACACAGGTTACCTCAAAAGGTAAACACAGAAGTAGTAGGGAGATACACTAAAAATAAAATCTGTGGATCATTTCCCTGGTCATTATGATCACTTATTCATGTGTCATTAAAATATTTCAATTAAGGCAAATGGGGAAACATTTTATGGAATAGAAGAAACAGAAAACTCACTAGAGTGATACCTTCAAGGGTAAGAAATAGATAGGACACAATTATGGCAATCAATTCATTTCCAAAAATATATACTGAGCGCTTACAATATGCTTAACGTGTTTCTCAGTACTGTGAGAAATAAGAAAGACGAGTAGGTCATGATCTTCGTTCTCAAAAACCCTGTAGATCTGCTAAAGGACAAAATGCATGCCTTATTATTATCTCAAAGGCACTGCTTTGCTCAGGAGTGACGCATGTAATATGTGTCTATTGACTAATAGAATGGAGGTGACTGGGGCTGGATGAGCTAGAAAAGACCTTGTGGGTGTAGCCGAGACTATTAATAACCCCCCTTCCCCTAGCCCTTACCACTTCAGTGCATTCCCACCCAACTTCCACCTGCCAGGATCTGTATCCCTTGGTCCAAGAGCTTTCTCCGACCACCAGAGCCTGCTCTACCCAGAAGTGCCAACAAGTTAATACAGCTCTCAACCAAGGATGATGGCAGTTGGTGTATAAATTCTCCAGCTCCTTTGCCCCTCAAGTAGAATAACTGAGCTCCATGTTCTACACGGGCTCACATAATTCCCCACTAAGATTAGGTTTTGATTTAACACAGTGATAACTCACTTGATAGCATACATTGGCCTTGACCATCTCTCCTTCCCTGTTTCACTTCCCCACTCCCTCACCGATGTTTTCCAGGAAACACTGCAACCAAATCCTTATCTCAGGGTCAGTTTCCGGAAGAATCCAAACTAAGACAGTGGAGGTCAACAGACTTGCTTTAGACCTTATGGTTTTTATATTTTCATTTATTTCACAAATATGGATAGAATACCTACTTTTCCCAGTCAGGAAAACAGATACCTCTCTAGAGGTTTCAAGCAGAGAGAAATTCAATGCTTGGAGTTGGTTTAAGGGTATTGTATTAGTTTCCTATTGCTGCTGTAACAAGTTACCACAAATTTAGTGGCTTACAATAACACAAATTTATTCTCTTACAGTTCTGAAGCTCAGGAGTTTATCGTCAGTTTCATTGGGTTAAGGTCAAGGTGTCAGTAACACTTGCTCCTTCTGGAGGCTCTGAGGTTGAATTTTTTATTTCGTTTAGTAAATTTACTTACTCAATTTTTCATTTCAGCTATTGTACTTTTGACCTCCTTTGGTTCACTTGACTAATTTATCTCTTTATTGATATTCTTTATTTGCTCAGACATTATTCTCATTTCCTTCAGTTCTTTGTCCATATTTTCCTTTAGTTCTTTTAGCATATTTAAGACAGTTGATGTAAATTCTTTGTCTATTAAGTCCGAAGTATAGGCTTTCTTAGAGACGGTTTCTGTCAATTTTATTTATTCCTGTGAGTGGGCCATGCTTTCTTGTTTCTTTGTATATCTTATAATCTTCTGTTCAAAACTAGAAATTTTGAATGTTATAAGGTAGTAACTCCGGAAATCTAATTCTTGATCATTGAGGGCCTTGGTCATGTTTGCTTACTGACTTTTCCAAACTCTTTTTGCGAAGACCATGTTCCCTGTTGTGTGGGGTCATGGAAGTCTCTTTGCTGTTATTTCCTAGGTCATCCAATGATTTGCAGAGGTTTCTCTTGTTTTAATATTTAATTTTAATAATATGTGTTATGTTTAAATAGCAATGCACAAAGAAAAAATCTTCAGGGAATGTTTACACACAGTGTGACACATGCTTTAAATATGCAGAGGAGGAAAAAGGGTGATTCCAGAGATTTCTTTAAATACTTGGGGCCAAAAATGTGGGAGGAAAACTACTTCCCAGTCTTTGCAGATTGGCTCTGTGCTGGGGCACTCCTTTAACACTAAGCCAGGTCACCTACCGCTCTGTGTTAGCCTTCACATCCTACTTGTTCAGAATCCAAAGATCATCCTGAGATGCAAGGCTAAGATCATTTCGGGTCTTTTGTCAGCATCTGTCTGCCCCTGGGCATGCATTTTGTGCTCTGCATTCCCTGGTAAATGTAGTAGCCATTCAAAAAGCCTTTATTCCCCTCAAGAATCTTCCTCCTCAGTTTTTTTTTTTTTCTTCCCACACTTTTGGGTCTGCTTCCCCTTGCCCCACCTTCTTCCCCTTACCCCAGGCAGTTATGTGCAGTATATCTTCAAGTGTTTTTCAAGAGATGTCACTTAGAAAACTGCTGCACACCCAGAGGATGGGGGCCAACAGAAGTCTGTCTCTGCATCAGTCCCTCAGGGAAACACTGAACTGGTGAAAACACAACCAAAATATTATCAGAACAAGAACTCTGTTGCTCGCCCCCACTCCCAGCACCAGCAAATCATACCAAGAACACGGGCCACTGTCCCTATAACCACCACTGAGCTGGGGAATGGGGTATGGTAGACAGGTAAGAAAAAAAATGCCATAATACATGCTTACCGAAATTTACCAGCATCCATCTTAGTTAAGCACTTCCTTGGTTGCTGCAAGATTTTTTTTAAAGAATTTTTTTTTCAACCTTTTTTTATTTATTTTCGGGACAGAGAGAGAGCATGAACGGGCGAGGGGCAGAGAGAGAGGGAGACACAGAATCGGAAACAGGCTCCAGGCTCCGAGCCAACAGCCCAGAGCCCGACGCGGGACTCGAACTCACGGACCGCGAGATCGTGACCTGGTTGAAGTCGGACGCTTAACCGACTGCGCCACCCAGGCACCCCATGTTGCTGCAAGATTTTGATTAGATCCCAGAGTTCCATCAAAATTGATTCTGTCAGTTTTCTCCAACTTCATGGTTGCTTCTGTGGAGGGACCCAATTCTTTCAGCTTTCTAATCCACTGCTCCTGTCACATCATCTCTACAACTCTTTCTCCCAGAAATTATTCTCTCCCCCAAAGGGGGAAATACAAGATCCCATTAGTCACTGCATCCCTTTCTGGTGATGTTAATTTCTCCCATTGATCAGTAAAAAGCCCACTGGGGGTGTTTGATAGCTTAAGACTAAATTGCAAAAGTATTTATTTTTAAACTATCATGTATTTATGAACTGCTACTTATTTGTTTACCTATCTATTGTTAACTATTTTTGTTAACTGTTACTAACATTTCTTATCTAAAATAGCAGAGGAAGGGGAGACAATAATAAAAAACACAAATGTATACAAGTCAAGCAAGAAACCAAGTACACTGCATGAAATATGTTATGACTCTTGGTTCCGTAACTGAACACTAAGCTATAGCAGAAATTGAAGTTCCTTTGTCTACTAGTTAGTCCGTGTTTTGTTTTGTTTTCTTACCCTCAGCCTTCACCTCAGCTGGTCAACTTTTTTTTTTTTTTTTTTTTTTTAGCTGGGTGTATAATTAAAACCTTCAATGTAAGGAATCTGAATCCTAAGGGGTCCTGCATTAATTGGGTAGTGTTTGATTAACTTTCATGACTGAAAATGGAGACCTATGGAATCCCCTGAGTTCTAGTCATCATCCTCTATGCCCCCATTATATACAGTAACCCAATTTTCCCTTAATAATCAGGATTAAGCACCCTGTCTACTATAGTGACCCCCTTCCTTGCCTGTGGTAAGTTTAGCCTGAGGAACAAGATCAAGTAGCTGGTCTTAGCTTGACATTCAGTAGAACTTTCATTGTATCCTCTGGCAGACACACATTCCCCCCTTGGGAATAAATACCTCTTAGCTAGCACAGCCCAAACTTTCAAGGATTTTTAGCAAAATCTCATGAATGTATTATGAGGTGGAAAAGCAAGAGAGGCCACGCTCCATGTCACCCCTTGGTTTTGAGGCCCATTTTGGCAAAATGGTACCAGTTTTGGTCATGCGTTTAAATTGTATGTCACATCCTTGAGGACAGTTTTCCAACCTCGTAGGTACAGTCTCCCGCTGTAACAGGCACCAGAACTGCTGTGTCAGTAGGCTATTTCAGCATTCTGTGAGGCCAGCTGCTTTTTGAGTAGTGGAGCACATGGTAAGAGCAGTGAATTTTGTGACCATGAGGCCAACCCACACTTGTTTTCCCGAAAAAATTAGATATTTGATGAGAAGCAATGTTATTTGAAATAATAGAATAATTAATTATATCGCAGGCAGGGATACCGGTCTGTATTTAGAATTTATATATATATATATATATTCCCATAAGGACTAAGTGCTGCTCTTTCATCACGGTTGAATGCAACCAATCTCCCACGAAGTGGCTAGCTGGTCTTCCCTCAACTCCCTCAACACCTCAGAGCTGAGGATTATTTCTGGTGTTGGCAGACAGGCCAACTGATAGTGATGGTAAGGCAAAGTTGATGCTGTTGAGCCCATGCCTAACCCCCATTCCTGCTGTCATGGTCCCTTGAACACTGAGCAATCTGCCACGATGTAGCTTGGGAAAGAAGCCAATTGACATCCACAGGATAGCTATTTGGAGTGACCAGCTTTGCCTGAGAAAGTGAGAAAATTGATCAGATTTGCATGAGCAGATGGAAAGGAAGAGATGTTAGTTTAAGCAAAAGAGTAAAGGCAGGGATAATCATAGAGTCTGGCAGAGTATGGGGAGCCCAGCCTGGCTGGAGGCAAGTATGGGGAACTTTTTGAGAAAAACACAAAGGTTAGAAAGGAAGGGCATTATAAAGTTCTACCAACAACAGCAACAACAACAACAACACCGTTTTGTAAGTACATGTGGTGATGGATGTTATCTAGACTTACTGTGGTGATGGTTTCACCGTGTATACAAATAGCAAATCAGCATGTTGTACATATAAAACTAATATAATGTTATATGTCAATCATGCTTCAATTTTTAAAAATCATAAAAAATAACAGCAATGCATTATACTAGCTTACATTGTTCAAGTCCTTACTGTATATTGTGCTGAGTGCTTTCTATGTATTTTATTACTTAATCTTCAAAAAAAAAAAACTCTTATGGCAGAGATTCTATTTTCGATGGACTGAATGTTTCTGTCTCCCTCAAAATTCATATGTCGAGACCCTAATCCTTTGAGAGGTAATTAGATCATGAGGCTGAAGCCTTCATTAATGGAATTGCCACCCTTCTAAGAGTCCAGAAAGCTAGTTAGTACAAATATTTAGTAATCTAAGGGGAAGATGCAAGAGGGAAAAGGGCACTGACTGGAACCCAACCATGTTGGCACCCTGATCTTATACATCGAGTCTCCAGAACCATTGAGAAATGAATTTCTGCTGTAGGTCAGGTACCAAATTTACGGTATTTTCTTTTTTTAATGTTTATTTATTTTTGAGAGATAGAGAGAGACAGAGTGAGAGCAGGGGAAGGGCAGAGAGAGGGAGACACAGAATCCGAAGCAGGCTCCAGGCTCTGAGCTGTCAGCACAGAGCCCGGTGCAGGGCTTGAACTCATGGACTGGGAGATCATGCCCTGAACTGACATTGGACACTTAATATGGTATTTCCTCATAGCAGCCTAGACTGACTAAGACAGTCTTACTATACCCATTCTAGGGAATAGTTTCATGATAAAGTAAGAAATTAGAGATTCCCCATGGCGCTGACACACAGAAGCCCACAGATGTTGTTTACCACTGGGCAATACTGCCTTGCTATTTGGGCTGAGTAGTATGGATTCTAATGTTAGATGAAGGGGAATGATTAAGGAGATCAGAGCAAAAAGAAAGGTTTAAGAAAGTCACTCTGCAATGTGCTGTGGAACAGAGTGGTTTTTCTCTTATAGAGAATGATAAAGGAAGGAAGGTGGAAAGAACCTGGGACCATGAAGACAGTCTCAGGCTTGAATCTCTGATCTATCCCATAATAACCTGTGACCCGCAGAATTCTTAACCTGAGGTGCCCCGGTTTCCTCATTGGTAAAATGGAGATTTAACAGTTCTTACTTAATAAGACTGTTTTAGAGAATAAACAAAGCAAGGTGTATTACACTTGGCCCTTGATGTAGAGTTGATACTCCACAAATGTGGATTCTCTTCTTTCCATCCCCTTTCTTCCCAGTAGCAAACATTAGAATGGGTTTTTTTTGGAAACTTCTCAAAATATAAATCTCATTATTTTAGAATTTGGTGAATGGGACTCTCTCAGAAGATGGGATGGCATTTTGAATTCAAATCATTCAACAAGCATCTGTTTATTTTCTGTTTATGAGCCTTTCTCAATACTGGGCTCTTGAGCTAAAATGAATCGGCTATGGTCTCTAGTCAGTGAATAGGTAAGTCTAAGTCACTGAGATAAGGGCCACAGTAGAGTTTGTATCAGGAGGCACAGGAAAACCACTGGGGGAGTGTAGGAGTGTATGATCAGTTTTTACAGTGGAGTTCATTGATTCATTTAAGGTTCATAAAACAGCAGCACCCCTCAAAATCACTCTAATAGGGCCCTACATTATCTTATAAAAAATTAACAAATAATCTCTTTTCCCTCTCCTGTCCCCCAAGGCAAGAGGATTGGTGGAGATAATAAAGATCTTTGGCTAATAGGTCATCTCAAATTTCTCTCCTGGTAGCTAAGAAAGTAGCTGGTAAGGGGTGTCTGGTGACCCAGTTGGTTAAGTGTCTGGCTCTTGATTTCGGCTCAGGTCATGATCCCAGGGTCATGGAATCGAGCCCTGCGTCGGGCTCTGCATTGACAGCGGGGAGCCTGCTTGGGATTCTCCCTCTCTCTCTCTCTCTGCTCCTCACTTATGCTCACTCTCTCTCTCAAAATAAATCAATAAACTAAAAAAAAAATAATAAAGTAACTGGTATGAGACAAAAAGCTCATCAAGGGGCCTATTTATTATTTTATTATTCCCACCAGTTCCAATGGTAAGTGATTGGGGAGGAGGGAGCCAAGAGTAAATGAGAGGGTTTCAACGCTCCTTGGAGGATAATGGAAAATCATTTGAGAAAAAGAGACCTTAACAATTACAGAGAAAATAGGAAAATATTTCCCTTCTCCTCGAGAGAAGCATGGTTGGAGAAAAACAGGTCAGGAACAGAAACGGAATTGGTGACTTCCCTGTGAGAGGTTCACCTTATCGGTCTCAAAGCACCGTGGCAAAACACCATGGTATAGCACTAAATTTTTTCCCATCTTAAAGCCCACCTTCACGCATAGCATTCAGCAAAATGCATCCCACCCTTCTTGCCTTTTGTTGAGATATAACAAACAGAAGCACCAGGTGGCAAAAGGAAGCAGGGCTTTTATGATGAAATAGCTCCGAGGGCTCAGGGGGCCAGAGGCGTAAACTAGCAATACATGGGCTGAACAACTGGAGAGGAAATGACCTAAAACTTCCTCTTACCCTAGAAGAAGCTGAACTTTGAAAGCACAGGGGGTGGGGTCTCAGCCGGTTAAGCACCTGACTCTTGAGTTCGGCTCAGGTCATGATCTCTTGGTTCCGTTGGTGGGTTGCGAGCCCCGCGTTGGGCTCTGTGCTGGCAATGCAGAGCCTGCTTCAGATTCTCTCTCTCCGCATTTCTGCCCCTCTCCTGCTCTTTCTCTCTTTCAAAATAAATAAACTTAAAAAAAAAGTACAAGAGGCAAATCCTTGGGTATTAAGTGCTGTCCCTCATCTTCGATATTAAAGTTGGAACCAGACTCATCCATCTTTTTGTTTTTCTCTCTAAACAGAATTTCCGCACGCTGTCACTGTTTCATTAACTTCCCTCAGAATGTCATTTCCCCTTGTGTGATGATCTGTGTAACGAAGCCTAGTTCCCACACGAGTACTCCCTATACGTAGTCCCTTGTTTTCGCATGACGCGGAATGCTCTATTCCAAGTTGTGCAAACTAGAAATGAAGATGTTTTAAATAAGCCTCACCTGCTCACAGCTGACAGGCTTGCGCCCCATGGGAAATTCAGGCTAAGAACTGCAGTGATGTGGTGTGGCTGTGACTCAGGTTTCCAAAGCTTCAGGGACTCACAAGCATGTATTATCAGAGATGACAGCTGTCGGTCCAGAATGAAGCATTTTCAAACAGGTGCAAATTTCAGTGCAGGCTCCCAACCTACTAATAACCTGCCTTGTCAAAAATTTCAGTATTTTCTAAGGTAAAATGAAGCTTCACATAGATTCCATTGGTGGGGTGGTGCATTTGCCTCTTATGAAGTAGATAATACGATTGGATATTTTTCCTCACTCCTACGTGCAAGTAAAAGGCAAGGGAAATTCACATGATCCATCATCACTCCTGTGATGTGTAGCTCTTTGTCATTAGTTTAGAGATGTTGGGTTTAAGGCCTGGGAACACTTGCCAAATATTGAGTTAGGAAATGATACAATATGTAAAATGTACAATTTATATAAATGTGTGTAATATATATTGCTTACATACAATTTTCATAATATATATAATTTATGTAAATTTATTATATATAAATATTCTGTGTACCATTAACATGTAATATGTATTTATTATTGAAGTAACCAGTTATTACATACCCCTGCACACCTCTCCTTTCCCTTCCTTATCCACTTTCAGCCCCCATTCCCCACACACTACAATTTATGCCACTGGGCTCCCTGTTCTTCCTTGAACCCATCTGTCCCGTTTCCAAGGCTTGTATCAGCAATTCTTAACCTTTTCCCCCAAGTGACACAGCTAAGGAATGGCATCCCCATGGGCAGCAACGTAACTCACATAGCCATGTCCAGATCTTGTCAAAACCCCCAAATTCTGCAGGGAGGCAAAAAAGGTATAATAAGTCCAAGCAACCCAGATATTGGCTGGCGGAAGCAAGCCGCTGGTGAGGAGCACGATTCCCTCTGAGCAAACTCTTGGGCGCTCAGTTCTCTCCCACTCAAAGCAAGGGAGTGAGAATGAATATTTATAGGGACAACTCTGAATCTTCTCTAATTTTAAAAATGTGAATCATTTTCAAACTTCGGTGCTTTATTATATTTGCCACGGACCACACACATGCTGCCTTAGCCCTTCCCACTCTTACATGCTGAAATACTTACCCCCACATCACGACTTGCTGAAAAACCCTCGCATCATCTAAGGTTCCATTTAAATACCACCTCCTCCAGTGAAGCAGATGCCGTGTGTCCCCCAGCCAAATCCTGTCTCCACACACCGCTCAAGTTGATAAGTCTTTGCCTGAATGCTTTCACGGGCTGCAGGGCAGCTCAGGAGTACTGGAAAGTTAACACCCCTGGGCAGAGCCCTCAGACAAGGATGAACAGGGTTTGGTAAATAAATATCTTCATCTTCCTCCCTCTCCAGTAGACCAACACTGAGATGTGTTCTTCATCAACTCCCAGAGATCCCCAGTGGGATGGAGCCCCAATTGCCCATGACAATGACTTGCTCAGCACCCTGTGTTTTGCTTCCTGAGATCGGCATCCAAATAAACCTGGTGCTCAAATACTACACCTGGCATCTGCTTCTAGGGGAATCCAGTCCAAGATTTCTTGAAAATCCTTTTCCAGTGACCCCACAGAAAATAACTCCTTCCCCTCCTGGACTCCCTTAACACTCTTGTTACAGTAAAGAGAATATCAGAGAGGATATAAAAAAGACACCGTGAATTGTAGATATATCTGTCTCTCCCACTAGACACCAGTAGATAAGAATCCGGATTTCCTTGTATCTATATCCTCAAATTGCTGAGCACCACACTTTGCATATTCTTAGTACTTCATGAATATCTGTTAATTTGAATTAATATCAATACACTGATAGCATCAAAGATAGCAATTCTTAATGTCTTTTTCTGCTTAGGAAATTATTAAAAAACAAGCCGAGAAGAGAGTGGATGTTTAGCATCCAAATGATAGCTAGCCAAGTGTTTGATTCAAACTTTTCTCAGCTTCCTTTTAGAAATGCGCAGTAACTTGACCAAAGGAAAGCATTGTGGTTGCATGATAACTAATTATGAGAATAAGGTAGCACAAGAGACCAAAGTAGAGAGTCCAGCATCGCGTGGAAGCAACGAGAAATTTTCATCAATGATATCACAGATATGTGTGGATCGAAAAACCCAATTAGGGAGCAACAGATGTTGGCAGGGATGCAGAGAAAGGGGGAACCCTCTTGCACTGCTGGTGGGAATGCAAACTGGTGCAGCTATTCTGGAAAACAGTATGAAAGCCCCTTAAAAAGTTAAAAACAGAACTACCCTATGACCCAGCAATTGCACTAGTAGGTATTTATTCAAAGGATACAAAAATGCTGATTCGAAGGGGCACATGAACCCCAATGTTTGTAGCAGCACTATTGACAATAGCCTAAGTATGAAAGAGCCCAAATGTCCATCTACACTGATGAATGGATAAAGACAATGGAGTATTACTCGGTGATCAAAAAGAATGAAATTTTGCCATTTGCAACAATGTGGATGGAACTAGAGTGTATTATGCTAACCGAAATAAGGCAGTCAGAGAAATAAAAATATCATATGATTTCACTCATATGTGGAATTTGGGAAACACAGCAAATGAACACAGGGGAAGGAGAAGGAAAAATAAGATAAAAACACAGAGGCAGGCAAACCATAAGAGACTCTTAAATACAGAGAATGAACTGAGGGTTGCTGGAGGGGAGGTGGGTGGGGGGATGGGTTAAATGGATGATGGGCATTAAGGAGGGCACTTTTGGGGATGAGTACTGGGTGTCATATGTAAGAGATGAATCACTGGGTTCTACTCCTAAAGCCTAGACTACACTGTACGTTATTTAACCTGAATTTAAATTAAAACAAAAAAAGAAACCCAATCACAAACCAAGGCATGTTCAAACTTGAACAGAATAGCACAGTTTGGAAGTGAGTGGAAAGAGGTTAGGACCACCACCACTCTCTGCCTCTGGCTCAAAGGACGAAAGCCATTGTCATCCCCTCTACTACACGGGGACCATCTTTGTAGGGAGATACCATCTTCCCAACTCCTACTTCAGCCTGCTCTTGTAGAGTTCCATGTGCAGCCTGATGAACGGCTGAAGGCAGTGAGGAGGGTGAGAGATAAACCAGGGCATCGTGGAACGCCCTCTAGGGCAAGGCAGGCTATATGCAGAGGACAGGGGTAGACTGGCAGGAAGCAACATGATCAGGAAAGAGCTTCTACAGAATAAAGTGTTGCATGATGTTCAAGGGCATAGACTGTGGAATCAGACAGATTTGGAGTGGAGTCCTATCTCTTCATACTACTTGTCACAAGGTTTTGAGTTATTTAATTTAGCCAAACCTTTGTTTTCTTATAAGTAATACGGGATAAGAATAGTAGTTCTCTCTTAAAAGTTCTTAAGAGGATTAAACGAGACAAGTAATGTAAAGATCTTAGGGAAGTGCCTGGTAGAGTAGCCAAGACTATTTTCTCTCTCCTCCTCCCCTTCCTCCTCCCCCTCCTCCTCCTCCTCTTCCTCCTCCTCTTCCTCCAACACCATTATCACACATGCATTGTGCAGAGTCAAAGAAGAAGACACTTGAAGAAAACGGGTTTCTACTTTGGTTCAGCAGATCTGTAAGAAATTAATGCTTAAAGACCAATGAATGTGGGGCTCAGGGTTATGCAAATCAAACTAGCATCTGGCTTTACAGCTGTGAAGAGAATTCTCTCAGTTTCCAAGTGGATGGTCAGAGTGAATGAGGATGATCAAGCCACTACCTATTGCAAACATGGGACCAGTATAGATTTCTCCTCATTTGGTATGAATGGAAAGAAAGCAATTGATAATGCAGGGCCTGGGAACCATTCTGTTGTACTTATAAGAGAAGGCAATTCCAAGAAAACTCAGAAAAAAAAGGGAAAAAAAGGTCAAATGAGGTGGTCACAGAAATTGAAATAAAAATTAAAAAAAAATTTTCTGCTCTTATCTCAATACAATTCTTATTAGTGTTCATCTAGAATGACCTGTGACAAGAAAAAACAAGTAGGATCAAACAAAAAGAAAACAAATGTTGCATGTGAAAAGATGACAAGATTAAAAAAAAAGGCAGTAATAGAATTGAAATCTGCATTGGAGACAATAACTAGCACAATTGACTCCATAGAAAATTAAATCGACAATGTAAATAGATAACTTTAGAAATTCTGCCAGAATGCAAAGGGAAAAAGATTCAGAGATAAATAAATATGGATGGAAGATATAAGTACAGACATCAAGGAATAAAACCCAGGGTCCAACACACATACACACACACACACACACACACACACACACACGCGTGCGCGTGCACGTACTCAGAATTGACAAGGCAATTCCCAGACTGGCAATGGAGATCTAACAATGGGATTTTGAGTATAGAGGCCACCGAGCATTGGGCATTGTCTACTCTCTACTGCACACAACCACTTTTGTCCTGTTTCCTGCCATACATACCTCCCCGTATAAATGTAAGATTCTATTTTCTCAAGACTAATTTTTTGAGGGTGAAGACTGTGTCTTACCCACTGCCTGATACTTCATAAATGCTGGGCCAGCCAACATACAGTTCTGTTTACATGTCTTTTGTCCTCATAAAGAACAAAATGGAGGGGCGCCTGGGTGGCGCAGTCGGTTAAGCGTCCGACTTCAGCCAGGTCACGATCTCGCGGTCCGTGAGTTCGAGCCCTGCGTCAGGCTCTGGGCTGATGGCTCAGAGCCTGGAGCCTGTTTCCGATTCTGTGTCTCCCTCTCTCTCTGCCCCTCCCCCGTTCATGCTCTGTCTCTCTCTGTCCCAAAAATAAATAAACGTTGAAAAAAAAAATTAAAAAAAAAAAAAAGAACAAAATGGAGTTGGGACGCCTGGGACGCCTGGGTGGCTCAGTTGGTTAAGTGTCCGAGTTATGCTCAGGTCATGTCACAGTTCGTGAGTTTGAGCCTCGCATCGGGCTCTGTGCTGACAGCTCAGAGCCTGGAGCCTGCTTCGGATTCCGTGTCTCCCTCTCCCTGCCCCTCCCCAACTTGCTCGCTCTCTCTCTCTCTCTCTCTCTCAAAAAAAATAAATAAATAAACATTAAAAAGAAGAACAAATGAAGTTCTGAGTAAGTCCTCCATACAACTTTTCAGCACAAATTTCTAAAATGACTAAATGGTCAGAGATGCCCCACCCCATCCTCATACCCTCAACATGCAAGGGAGGTAGTATTGTTATCAATTGAGCATGTTCCACTTTTCAAAGTAATGAAATTGTGTTTTAAACTGTACTAAAATGTACTCGAATACTGTTACCAGAAGTAAGGAATTGAAAGGATACTCTTGAAGGTGAGAAAAACATTTTGGAGAAATATTTTCTGGTCTTTGTTTCACTAACTGATTTTGCAGAAAGGTAGTGAAGGGGCCGTGTGCCAGTATACATTTTACTTCAAAACAGCAAATAATAATTTGCAAAACTGCTACAGGGAATTTGTCAAGAAGAGAGGTATTAAGGGTTGAATGAAAATGGACTCCCGTGTCATATGTCTTACCCAGTCCTATGTTAGCTAATGTATACTCCCCAGTATAAGAATAACTAATGCCAAATGATCAAAACAGGTTCAATTAAGTTCAGCCATGCTATGTGAGATGAAATAAAAGAAATTAAATTATATGGGACATTTCAAAATGATTTATATTTTTAAAGGTTTGATCAATATTTTAAATATTAACACAGCTATGAGAAATTTGACTCTCAAGAAAAACTCATTTCTGGAGAGCCCCAAATTGTTTTGCGTGTGTGTGTGTGTGTGTGTGTGGTGGGGAGCTTGATCGTTGGATTGCAAAAAATCTGTCTTTTGAACCCTGGTTCTGACACTCACTAGATGTGCGACCTCAAAAAAAATTTACTTATGTAATAAGGCCCAGAGAGATTACCTGTAAGTGCGAGTAATAACACCTACTCTTGGAGAACTGATGGAGGACTAAATAGCTAATTTATTGAACATTTACTATTTGCCAGGCAGTGACTTAAGCACATTAGATACATTAATTCTCCTAATGACCCTATGAGGTAAAGACAGCCATTGTCCTTATTTTGTAGCTAATGGTGCTGGAGACCAGTAACTTGCATAAGTAACTCCAGGAAGAGAAGACAACTACAAAGTAACAGAGCCAGAATTTGAAGTCAGGGGCTTGGCTATGAGACTCACGGTGTTTCAGCGGTTAACCACAATATGGGTATATAAAATGCATAAAGTGCCTCACACGGGAACATAACGAATCATAATGCTTACTCTTCAGGTCACATGTAAAGTCACAAAGCGACCCCAAATAACAATACACAATCCCCTAAGCTATAGACCCCGCCCCCACCCCCACCCCATCCCCCCACCCCCCCCACCCTCCCATCCCTCCCCCCATCCCCCCCCCATCCTCCCCCATCCTGCAGGATGGCCCTGGCTGCTGCCTCTAGCCCTGAGCAGAAGCAGATTTCCCACGCTGCAGTTCCTGTGTGTGGACGGACGGATCCACGACCGGCGCCAGCCCTGCTCAAACAGGGCAGACCGTACGGATGCGTCCGATCTTCGTTATGTCTGGCTCTCTTCTTGATTTTATTACTATCTGGAGCAGTGATTCTGAAACTGGAGCCTGCATTTACATCACCTTGAGGGCTTGCAAAAACATAGGTGCCTGGGCCGCCCCCTCAGAGTTTCCGGTTCAGAGGGTCTGGGGTGGGGCCTGAGAATTAGCTTTTCTAACATGTCCCCGAGGGGCATGCTAATGCTGCTCATCTCATCTAGGTAGCAGGCTTTGACAACCACTGGTTCTAGAGGAGAGTTGGTAAATGTTTAGGTTTTGATTTTTTTTTTTTTCAGCAGTGCCAAATAGTAAACACTACAGGCTGACAGGCTTTACAGTTTCTGTCACTCTGCCACCATAGATTAAAAACAGCCATAGACAATGCAAAATAAATGTGTATGGTTCCAATAGAACTTTCTTTACAAAAACTGGTGGCCAGACCTACAGGCTATAATTTGCCACCCGCTGTTTACTTCCTGTTCTACAATACAAGGAGGGACTCCGGGGCCCTACTTCTTAGAACTCAAAATTTTTTTAATGTTTATTTTTTATTTTTGAGGGGAGGGAGGGGCAGAGGGAGAGGGGGACAGAGGATCCAAAGCAGGCTCTGTGCTGACAGCATAAAGCCCGATGCGGGGCTTGAATCCACGAACCGTGAAATCGTGACCTGAGCTGAAGTCTGACGCCTGACCGACTGAGTCACCCAGGCGCCCCAGAACTCAATTTGTGGTGGCCAAGCAGAGACGGATGATCTTGCAAAAGAAACAAAATATGGCCAGAGAGGTAGGAAGAAGAAAAGCAGGACTGTTGTATCATGGAAGGGAAAGAAAAAGAAATTGGTTAACATGTCAAATGCTGCTGTGATCAGTAAGCTGAAAACATCTACTGGATGCAGTGATTCAGGAAAGAGCTTTCTCATGGCTGGGAGGGCCGTTTCAGGGAAGGGAGGAAGCCAGAACTCAAGCTGGAGAGGATAGAGGAGTGAGGCGGAAGGTAGGAAAATCTCGGACCTCTGAAATATGAGCCATGTGGTAGATTAGGAAAGACCACCGTTTGCTTGCTCTTCTTCCCATGAAGAGATGGAGTCTAATTCTCCTTCCCCTAAATCTGAGGGGGCTTTAGTCACCTTTCTTGGCCAATAGGATATGGCTGAAGTGATGTTCTGGGCTGAACTGTAAGAAGCCTTGTAGCTTCTACCTGAGTTTCTTAGAACACCCACTCTAGGGAAAGCCATCCACTCTGTAACAAACCTGTCTCCTCTGAGGCTACCGGCACTGAGGCACCAGCCAAGTGAATGAAGACGCTATCTTGGAAGTGGATTCTCCAGGCCCCCCCCCCCCCCCCCAGCTGATGTCACATGGATCAGAGAAAAACAAATGCCAGCTGAGCCCTTCCTGAACTCCAGAGCCACAATATCTGGAGCAAAATAAATGGGCGTCTTAAGGTCTTAAGTCTTGACATAATTTGTTATGCTGCAAGAGGTAACTGTGAGTGGCCATCGCCACTCCGGAAGGCCACAGGAGAGACCTTAGAGAGAAGCATTTTTCAGTTAGAGTCAGGAGGGAGTAAGAAATTCCACATCAAGGCTGAGAGTAGACTAGAGCTTTACAAAGAGACAGGAGCTCTGTGCTCAGAGGAGAAGGTTGGCTCTGAGGACGGCAGCAGCAAAGCAAAGGATCATGGGAGAGGAGCACGTTGGCCGACAGGTTACTGGAAGGGATTACTTTTTGAATGATGGCTTGGGTTGGCAAAGTGGAGGACTTGGACACTTTCATGGACCTCAAGAGCCCAGTCATCGGGGAAAACATTGACATGTGGCCCTGTCAAAGTTTCCAATCACTTGTCAGGAGGAGCTGTTGTAGTGGCAGGCTTTATTTTCTCAGTCTTTGCATTGATGTAGCATAAAAACCCCATTTGGCTCCAGTGGAGTGTGGCTCTGAGAGTAGTAAGGGAAACTGACAGGTCTAATCGCCAAGAATGTATTCAGGGTCTATGTGAGACACTTTCAGGATCTTAACTCTCAGGGGTGAGGTAGCAGATGGTCAGTGGAGAACAGAAAAGGAGAAAAACTGTGAGTCATAGAAAACCCCTCTTAAATCCTGCATCTCAAATTTCAAATCTTCCCTCTGTCACTGGCTGAAATATAGTGCTCTCTCCAGAGGTGTTTGGGATTTGTGTGAAAGCACAACACAGCTTTCTTTTTTTGTCTGGTTTTTTTTTTTTTTTTGAGTCAGCAAAAGGATCCAGAGAAAAGAGGACAGAGTGTGCTGCATTATTAATAGAAAACGCATTTTCCATTTTATTAGGAACACCTGCACTCTTAAAGTGCCACTGAGTGCTGAGTTTTGCCAGAGGAAAGACCGAATGAGCCACCCAGTTGTTCACTATTGCCATGAGCCGGATTTCCAGAGTAGTCTTGCTAAACATGAAGTGAACAGGAGTCTGGTTTCCAGAGCCACTGTAACTTTCCTCCGTATTGCACGAATGAAGTCTCAGGAACCGTGTGGTGATGAAGAACTCATCGAGCTGCAAGAGAGTCCCTGGTTCCATCCAAGGGACGAAATAATGGGAGCGTAGAATGGAAATCAACCACAGTCCAAATTCCAGACGATGCTTGCTTCCCAGGGGAGGAAAACCTTGTGAATAGGAGACGTTCCAGTCTCTTCTGCTGACAGTCGCTTCTGCTGATGCCTGGCTTTGAAAGCAGGCGACTTTAACAGTGGAATGCCAGTAGAGTCACTCAAGTTAATCAAGCTAATAAATGCATGGGCATTTCATTTAAAGGAATATTCCCCATGAAGAGGTCTCTGCTCACTGAAATCTTAACTTTTTGTTATTCAACAATTCACAGAAACTTTGCCTTTCGCTCTTCTTCTGAGCGTTCTCTTCCCTGCTCGAATTCCGTCAGTCAGTGTAACAAGCCAATAGGCTTTGGGGGAGAACCGGAGACAACAGGAGAACAAAAACTAGGGTTCAACTTACACCATATTTACAGGTAGCTCACATACTTACAGTGTCAAACAGAGGCACAGTCTGAGGCCTGGTTGCTAATTTGTTTCTAACTGTAAGTTTAAAAAAAAATTCATCTTCCGAGTTGGAATATGCTGGGTTGCTATAGAAACAGACCCCTCTCCCACCTCATATTTTACTGTTCACAGCTTTCCATGTGAAGCCGCACTATGTCGCTTCTTTGACTGACTGAGGAAGCAGTTTCTACCATTTTTTCCCCCACCGCTCATATTACCGTTTGCAAAGCCTATAGAGGTTGATATTTCCTCTTCCTTCTGGGTGCAAAGTGAGATAATTCAACAGAGTAATTATAATAAACAATTTATCCTATTCAGGTTTACGGTCCCATCCTTGCTTTCTTTTCCTAGAGCATTAGAAATCCATCACCGGTTTGAGATCTCTTTAAAAATGCATGAAGGGAAGAGAATTGGCAGCACAGTTAAATGAATTTAATTCAGCCAGATTTTACATTATTAACTCACTTCCGAAGAGCTGAATGCGGGGCATGATGGAAGAAGAAAGTGGAACTAAAATTGGACCATTGATCCTGGCAGTCTCAGTGCCAAGCAGACGTGGGAAAACAGGCTAGGAAAACTGTAAATGTCTTTTGACACCATTTAGAGATACAGAGCATTTATTTATTTTAATCACTATGAGGCATGTATTCGGTGGATTCTCCCCCCACTCACTACCCATTGCACCCTGATCCTGGCTTAACTGATGCCAGGATTGGCAGCCTCACAGTCCAGGATTGTTTCAAATGGCATATTGGAGCCACAGGATTTTCCTCCCCTCTGTCGTTAATAGGAAACAGAATGCCTAGAAGCCAGGAGAAAAGGACACTCAGCATTCAAGTGATTACCCTCGTGCTCCAAGATCTGCCTTCGGAGGCAGGAGGAAGAAGTCAACATACATAATAAAGTATTCAGGCAATGAAAGACAGTGGTGAATGCATGGGCTTTACCTTTGTTCCATGGTTAGAACAGCGGAGATGTTTATCCCCTTGAATCCCCATTGGAATGCCGGATGCTGAGCTATAAACCTTCCAGTATCAAAGATATAACTTCTATCTTATTTGGTCTTTGCCTTCACAAATAGATTGTTTTTCTACAAGGATTACCACCTTTTCACTTCAGATGCACTGCTCGCTTGATAAATGACTCCGTGTATTTATTGTAAATGATGAAGAAGCCAGATGACCCCATTTTTAAAGCCACTCAAACAAGATTTCCAAAATGCGAATGTGTGCTAGTCATTAGGACTGTTCACAGATAGCCTGCTGTCCTTCTCTTCACAGGGTAGGATTACACTTCCCTCCCCACTTTGAAATCAGGTAGCACCATGTGACTTGCTTTGGCTAATGAAAGAGTGGTAAAGTGATACTCTGGTGTGGAAGCTTTAAGAGCCAGTATGTGATTCACCACATTTCTTCCCCTGCTGAAGAGATAGTACCGGCATGTGAAGACATGGAATCTCCATAAGCCTACAACAATGAGATTCCTCCAACAACCAGTATTGGACAGATAGTAGAAATGAAAAACAGACTTGTCTAAAACTCATAAAATGTGGGTATTGATTGTTACTGCAGCAGCACTTAGTTTATTCTGACCCATGTCTCCATTAGAATGCCCCTAAAAGGCCAAAATGAGATACAAAGCCATAAATAACAACAAGGAAAATGTGAGTGATGCTCAATTATTTGCTGAATCCTACAAGAAATTTCCACTAAATGCAGTGAAGATGGGACTAAATTTAGTAAAAGTGTTGTGGACCTCTCCTCTGAAATAACAGCAGGGTTCGAAGGACAGAATGTTAGTTGGGCCCTTGACCCACCGTCACCATCTTCCTCCGGAGTTGCAAGCCCTGTGGGAAACACATAGCCATCGCAATACTGTAGTGAAACTTCCTTCTAAAGCAGATGGGAGACTTTCCAGCTCTCAGTCTCCACCGATGCTCTGTTGTGGGTCAATGCCAGATTGTGTGATTGTTGATACAGTAGCAGAAGTAAAAAATTACGTTAATCAAGACCAGGTGAACAATGCATATGTAGAGAATGATTCAAATAAATGAAGGGCTACATCATTTTGCATAAAAATCCTATAGCTTGAAGATTTTGATTATTCCCAGATGATTGTGTCGTTTCACTGTAATTCCCAATAAAATTCCAAATGAATTTGTTTTTGAAACTCAAGATAATTCTAAAATTCATTAGGAAGAAAGTGAAGAGAGGAGAATATTGGTTTTGAAAAAGAGTATTGCAGGAATTGCCATACCAGTTATCAAAATTTATTATGAAACCTATAATAATTAAAACATTATAAATCTGGTGCAAGAATAGACAAATCAATTAATGTCATAATAGACACAAAAACAAATGTGTGCATGTGAATTAATTCATCATAAAAGAAACACTGAGCAGTAACAGAAAAATTAAAAATTATTCAATGACAGTAGCTGACAAAATCAATTTAGACACCCCTCTCATACTGTATAATAAAAGAAGTTCCTGATTTGGCCAAAGAATAACATTTTTTAAAATTATAAATAAACACACACATATACACACTAAAGAGAGAAGAACTTATAGGGGAGTAAAGACATTCTAAGTTTAAAAATAACATGGACAAACAGAAAGGAAAGAATGATAGTTTTGACCACCTATAAAACAATAACTTTATAATACTTTGGCACAAATTAAATTAAATGACAACAAGAAGCATGACAAAGATTTAACGATATTCACATATAAAGAAAATATACAATAGTCTTTTTACGAAATTCCTATAGAATGATGAACAAAGTTCATGAGCAAATGATTCACAAAAGAGAAAATAAAAATAGCTAAAAAACATAAGAACGAAAACTTTACTGGTAATCAAATAAATGCGAACCGAAATAATGAGATGCCATTAATACCTACAAACTAAGCAAAGATTTTAAAAGGCATGCTACTTAATTCTCGAAACAGTGAAATTTGCATATAGTATGATTGCAAAAATATTATGCATATGCATATATATGTATATCTATATGCATGTTTAATATTAATACTCACATAGACATATTTGGAAAAAAGACTGGAAGTAAATACATCCAAATATTAATTATAATTATTTCTGGGTGGTGAGATTATAGCAAAGATTATTTTTTTCTTGATTCTTTTCTAAATTATTTTGTTCTTGACCTTTTTCCTGTATTTTGTAAGTGTTCCACAATGAATATGGATTATTTTCATAATCAAGGAAAAAATTTAAGTCACTTGAATCAAGGTACAAAATCAAAGATTACCGAATGAGCTCTAGCGAAATTTCCTGATAGAAATGTATAGCACATGAGTAACGCACATCTGGTTGTCTGACTTAATGGTGTACGTCCAGATAGAAATGTAGAGAGAACAAAAGAGCCTAATCCAGGAAGAATTAAAAATAATCAGAATAATCAGAGAATTCACAAGCTTTTAGCTGAGTTTATTGGTTTGTATTTATGAACTTTGGATCTCACATGCAGAAGGTTACATTCATCATACTGTTCAGTTCATGACACATCATCATCATTGGCTGGTGTGAGGCTTCTGTCTTATTTTATTTACATGTTTGTTCCCTTTTCATCTTTTATTGCTTTCCGGTACCCCACCCTTCAGCAACTATTCTCTTGATGATTCACTTATGCTCTTGTAAAATGTGGATCATTATTTCGTATGGATGAAATTTTAATTTATGACACCAATACTTTGTTGTATATCTCACATTTTCTCCAACTTTTATAAAAACTTTGCACTGCATGTAGGATCCGTACATGTTGTCAATTCGTATTTCTACTCGCTGCTCAGTACTCTGAGATGAATATTCACTACATTTCTTTTCTCCAGTCTCCCAGTGAATGGACACTCAGGTGGCCATCAGCTCATTATAACTGCAGTACTATAATTAACAATATTGTTTCCCTTATGGAGTTGTGTGAGAACTTCTTTCTGATTAACCCCAGGTGAAGAATTGCCAGGTCACATTGTATGCATATCGGTACTTGGCCTAAGGAGCACCAGACTGCCCTCCAACAGAGTGGCTGCTCTGGTCCTCACTCTCATTAGCAACACATCCCCAAGTCACCAACAACACTTAACACTACCAAGTTTCCGCATTTTTTTTTCCCAGCCAGGTGTAAAGTGGATTCTCATTATTGTTTTAATATGCATTTCTCTGATTACTCTTGATTTTGAGCAACTTTACATATGCTTGTTGGCTTTTTAGAGTTTCTTATTCTGTAAATGTCTTATTCATATGTTTTGCCCAATTTTCCATGAAGATTATCATCTTTCCTTATTTATTTGCTGGAATTGCTTGTATATTCTAGATATTAATTCCATGTCAGTTTTAAGCAAATACCTTCTCTCATTTTTTTAAGCTGCTATTAACTTTTTTTCCATAGCGCCTCCAATTTGGATGTCGTCTGCCATGTCATTGTGCTTTTTTAAGAACTCCATCCCTGTCCCTAAATCACAGAGACGTTACTGGCCATTTTTTTCATTACCCTTGTCTAGCCCATATAACTCAAGGAACTAATAAAACTCCAAATCCCAGTAAATTCAATGAGGCCCAATTAAAATATGGTCCCATAGCTCATGGATCACCTTTTCTGCCTGTTTCCCAATCTCTGAACTGGATCCCATAGGAGTAGAGATCTCTCTGATGGATACCACCACCAGATCTTCCAGGATGATCTCTGCTTTCCATTCTGTCTCCATTTCATCTCTTCCAACTATCTATGCTTGTAACAAATTACCCCAAACTTAGGGGTGTAAACCATTTATTATGCTCATGGGTTCTGCAGGTCCCAGGATTTGAAGAGAACACAATGAGGATGGATTGTATCTGTTCTATGACACCTGTGGCCTCAGCAGGGAAGATGAAGATGTGAAGTCTTGGGGTTGATTTAACAGCTGGAGGCTGGAATCATCTGAAGATGTGTTCACTTACAAGCCCAGCGCCTAGGCTAGGATCACTCAAATCCTGGGTTTAATTGGAACTGTTGGCCAGGGAGCCCACACGTAGCCCATTTTTGTGGCTTGGGTTTCCTCAGAAAACAGTAAGTAGCCTGAGGGTTGGATTTCTCAAGTGGTATCGCAAAGATCCAACAGAAAACATGGAGGGGGCTATATGGCCTTTTGTGACCTAGTCTTATCAATGTTGCTGTACTTTTTTGGATAATTCAAGGGGAGAAGACATAGACTCCACTTCTTGGTAGGAGAAATGTCAAAGATTTGGGGACAATGTTTTAAAACCACTAAACCATTCACTCTACACCTAGACCTAAAGTAATTCACTAGAGTTCAGCTCAGATAATATTATCTTGGTCACCCAAACTTTGAATGGTTTATTGCCTTATTGACTTATTGCTAACAATTGAGGCCCCTCACAATCGAACCCCAATTTGCCTTTCAGCCGTGTTTCTCCCGACTTTCCAGCATGCAGTCTTTAAATCCCAGCTAACTAGACTTTTAGGGGAGCCTGTGTGGTTCAGTCGGTTAAGCGTACAACTTTGGCTCAGGTCATGATCTTGCTGTTCATGAGTTCGAGCCCTTCGTTGGGCTCTGTGCTGATAGCCCGGAGTCTGGAGGCTGCTTCAGATTCCGTGTCTCCCTCTCTCTGCCCCTCCCATGCTCACATTCTGTCTCTCTCTCAAAAATAAATAAACATTAAAAATTTTTTCATCAAAAAAGTAAACAAACTAGGTTTCTAGATGTCGACTTCCTATTCAAGTCATACTTTCCAACCTCCCTACATATTTATTCCTGTGTTCCCTCTATCTGAAATATTACCTCTAAGTAATTCTCAAACTGTTCCCTCTTTTTTTTATGCCTATTTCAAAATTCAGACGTAATGAGGATTTTCTTAGTATACCGCTCACCCATTACTTCCCTACCCCCCGTACACTCATATTCCTGATACGTTGTCTTTCTCCAGTATTTCCCCTGTCGTAGTTGGTGTGGGCTGCCATAACAAACTGTCATAGACTGGGTGGCTTATAAACAACAGATATTTATTTCTCACGGTTCTGGAGGCTGACAGTCCCAGATCAGCTGAGGGTCCGCTTCTTGACTCATAGACGGCCATCTTCTCACTGTGACCTCACATGGCAGAAAGGGCAAGGGGGCTTCTCCAGGGTCTCTTTTATAAGGGCACTAATCTCATTCATGAAGGCTCTACCCTCATGACTTAATCAGCTCTCAAAGGCCCCATATCCTAGTACCATCACACTGGGGCTGAGGCTGTAAGATAAGAATTTGGGGAGGACACATTCAGACCATAGCACCCAGCTTCATTTTTCTCCTTGACACTTGACATGCTCAAACTTTACATACATGTTTACTTATTATTTGCCTCCTTTCACTCACATAAGCTTCAGAAGATTAGAGATTTTACTTTACCCCCTACTTATTGTAGCCTTGGCACCTAAAACACTGCTTGGGACATGGTAGGCCTTTAATTAATATTTGTCAGATAGATTAATGAGCCAATGAATAAGATATATATTTGGGAGTTATCAGTATATAAACTGTTCCCAATGGTTCTTCCCAGGCTAGGAGTCTTTTTGACCCCAAAGGGAATGACAACAAATGAAAGTTAAATTTTATTGTCCCTCTTCCAGAAGCATGGCTCAGGGTCAATTATCATCATGGATTTCTTTACATTTTCATGCCCCACACCGCTGTCTGCTCTACACTACACTTCAGTCCCAAAGGAGAGTATGCAGGAAGGAGCAATGAAGCCCTTTAAAATCTTCTAGCTTTTTGAGCAAAATTTGTGCAGAAAGTGTCAATTCTCATTTACTTTAGCCTTTCTTCCTATTTGGGGGAATCTCTCCTCTCTCTCTCTCTCTCTGGCACAGCGAATGTTCAAAACAGCTTTAGACAAAGCATGCTCACACAAAATTATTGCCTTTGCCCAAGCACTTCAGGGTTTAATAAATCCCACTCTAGCTTTGAAGATAATCATTTTTGGTGAATTTGATGAAATCTTTAAAAATAACACAAATGGATGGCAGCAGTAAGACAGACATATGCCTTTATCTACCCATACTGAAAGAAAAGGGGGTCTCCGCTCTTTTGGCTTTAAATAAATAAATCAGCAGGGCTGGTCCCCCTTCTGAGTTTAATTTGGTTTTAATGTTTTATGAAGCTTACACCAAGGAATATTAATGCCATATGCCAGAACAAGTCACTTGAGCCTTTCATACACGGGAAAAAACTTTTCATCTGATCTCAGAGATAATTTTTCTAAACAATATCAGCATAGTCAATAGAGGTTATAATTAATTCACACATTGAGAATGTAATTAGCATTCAAATGAAAGAAATGACTGCTGTACAGCTTTGTATGAAACCCCAACCCCCATCTCCTTATCATATTTGATACAAATGCAAAATGCTGAAAATTTTTCCTTATTAGTAGTGGGCACAATGTGACCATCCCTTTTTCTAGACTCCCTTCAGCTTAAAGCCAATAGATCCAATGGACCAAGTGGTCTAGCTTTCACAGCAAGCTTGTCCTTTAATATTTAGTGTTGAGTGCAACCTATCCTCTCTGCCTTTGTGTCTTTCTAAGCAATCAAGTTCAAATTACATCTTTCACTGATTTATAGGTAGGAAACCTGAATAGCTAAAAGAGCCTAACAGGAGCACCTTTATTTATATCAACTAATATGACATCAACTACGGGCAGGATTGTCCCCTAGTGATAAGAGTGTTTGTTTAGGAAAAAGAAGCAATATCCTGAAGCTTAGTGTCACCCCATTCCCTGTGAAATATTTCTGCAATAAGCATTGGGAGAGAAGACAGGGCTACCCGGGGACCATGGGTGGGGGAAAAAAAATCAGAAACTCAAGACCAAAAAGTTTATTGATTCACCAACCTCTTATCTGCTGCTTGATAATAACCAAAAGGCAATCACCGATGTGCTATAAAAGTGGAAGGAGAAGGAAGAAATATGAGGGAAATAAAATCACAAATATCATGTGAGCCACAGTATTCTTAAGTGACTACTTCTGACATTATCATTTGCTCTTCTCAGAATGTCTGAATACATGTCACAATTTCACACAAGTGTTTATTTCTTTTAATTTTCAAAAACACTTTCGTATGCATTATTCCACTGGCTGCTCCCAATAACTCTCAACTCCCAAGAAAATATGTTGAACTGGTAATACTGATCTTGATTATCAGATGAAGAACCCGAGGCATAGAACATATGTGACTTGTTTAAGCACACTCAAATAATTTGTACTTAAACCAAGATTAAAACCAATTTTCCCATCTTCCTAGAGCAGGAGTTTCAAAGCACGGCCCCCCCCCAAAGAAGCAGCCTCAGCTTCACCCAGAACTTGTAAGAAATGAAAATTCTCTAGTCTACCCTAGACCTACAAATCAGAAACTCTGGGGATAGGGTCCAGTACTCTGTGTGTTACAAGTCCTCCAGGGTATTCTAATACATGCTTAATCTGAGAACCGCTGGTCTAGAGATATGGTCTCTATTTACACTAGAAAGACAAAGCATTCAGATGTTGTAAATTTCAGGTGATTATAAGACACAAAACTGTTATGACATTACTTTTCACACCCTACTTTGTGAACAAGGGTCATGTGTCACCCTAAGCTGAGAAGCAGAAAGTCATTCAACCTAAAAAGAGAGAGAGAGAGAGAGAGAGAAGCCAAAAAAGCCAAAATATTTATTGCCAGATTACAAAACTGAGGGACTAATTTCATACTAAATCTAATTTCAAACTACACTAAGTGCCCGATAAAATTAATCATAAGTAGGCATTACTAAATCTTGGAAAGTGAAGGGCTGTGGAAATATTCACCAGATAAAAACATATTCATCAGCAAGTGCAACCTTGGAAACTCAAAAAGATACAGAAACGCACGCGCCTGCACGCACACCCCCCTCAGGCAGTCTAGCATTGTATCGGCAGAACTAATTCTAAGCTGGGTGTTAAAACGAAAAATGTGGTTTGAATAGAGACTTCAGGGCATTTTAGTAACCATTTCCAGTGGATGACCTAATATACCACAAGAACAGGCAGAAGAAGCTTGATAAGAGACAGTGAGGATAAGAGCTACTCTTTACTGTCATTTGGTTCTTGTGGATCGTAACAATGATGTGCCCATAGGCCATGGATTTTTCTGCAGTGGCTTAATTTCAAATATTCTATTCTAGCAAATCCATAAGCCATCTAAATGTGCCAGACATTCAAAATTTTGAACTCCAAGTTATATATCTATGATGGCTTTTCACATCCAGAAATATTCCAAATTCCTTTGTTAAATCATATGCTCTAGAAAATTCTAGAAAATGTAATCAGTAATGATGATTAGGTGCACTTGGCTCTATACATTAGATATAATGCTGAAAAGACTGTGAAAGTTGATTTATCCCTTCTAATATAATAAGGTAAAAACATTGAATTTTAAATGTCCCAGAAAATTTATTTACTAAAGCAACTCAATCATTTTGTAAAATGAATAACTTCCTCTAATTTATCCTCACCAAATCTTAATGTTCATGTATCTGTGTGTCTAAAACTGGGCCTCCTGGGTGGCTCAGTTGGTTAAGCGTCTCTCTCTTCATTTTGGTTCCAGTCATGATCTCACAGTTTGTGAGTTCAAGTCTGGCATCAGGCTCTGTACTGAATGCACGGAGCCTGCTTGGGATTCTATCTCTCCCTCTCTCTGCCCCTCCCCTGCTCATGCTGTCTCTCTCTCTCTCTCTCTCTCTCAAAATAAAGAAATAAAATTAAAAAAAAAATTTTTTTAAAGACTGGGTAGAAAAATCACATGATCCTATCAATTGAGACAGAGAAAGGATTTGACAAAATTCAACAGCCATTCATGACAAAAACACTCAGCAAACTAGGAATGAAGGGAAACTTCCTAAACTTAAAGAGCTTCTACAAAAACCCTACAGCTAATGTCATACTTAATGATTAAAGAAACTGGACAGATGACATGATGATCTATATCATAAATCTCAAGGAATATACCAACACCCCGCTTCCTCCTCCCCCCAAAAACTCTTAACAACTATTAAGTGAGCTCAGCAAGATCACAGGGTACAAAATCAACATACAAAATTCAACTGTATTTCTACACACTAGCACTGAATACATGGAAACCAAAATTTAAAACATGGCATCATGAACTATAGAGAACAAACTAGTGGTTGCCAGAGGGGAGGTAGGTGGGGGGATGGGTGAAATAGGTGATGAGGATTAAGGAGGGCACTTGTGATGAGCACCAGGTGATGTACACAAGAGTGGAATCACTATATTGTACCTGAAACTAATGTAACACTGTATGTCAACAACACTGGAATTAAAATCGAAAAAGAATCATAATTTATAATCACTTAAGAAATGAAACACATAGGTATAAATCTAACAAAAAATGTACAGGACTGGTGTGCTGAAAGCTACAAAATAATGATGGAAGATCTAAATAAATGGTGAGACATACTGTGTTCATGGATTGGAGCACTGGACGTAGCAAAATGTCAGTTCTAACCCAAATGAACTATAGGTTTAATACCATTTCTATCAAAATGCCAGCAAGGTACTTTGCACATATGTAGAAGGTTATTTTAAAGTACAAAAATTGAATGTAAAACTCTTGAAGTAAAACCTGGCAGGTAGTATAAGATATAAATGTTAGTTATTATTCCTATACTGTACTTACATGAAGGTTGCTAGGATAGTTCATGTATAAGTTACAGATTGCATTAATGAAATGAGACAAGAGAGGAAAAGATATAACAAAGATACCCTCTCAAAACGAATTTAGAAAACAAAATTTCAAAGCAAATGGAAACTTTTGGCAGTAAAGAAAACCAACAAAACCAACAATTAGCAAATGAATATCACATTCTGGGACAGTTTGACAAACACTTTAACATGAGCATGATAGGGCGCCTGCGTGGCTCAGTCGGTTAAGCGTCCAACTTCAGCTCAGGTCATGATCTCACTGTTTGTGTGAATTCAAATCCCACATCGGGCTCTCTCCTGTCGGCACAGAGCTCATTTCTGGTCTTCTATCCCCCTCTCTCTCTTTCCCTCCCCCCACTTGCACATGTTCTCTCTCTCTCTCTCTCTCAAAAATAAATAAATATTTAAAAAACTATCATAAAAACGTGATAAATAAGATAAACATCCCAGTGACAGACCATCTCTCCTGCCGATTACAACTAAACATTGGTAACACACACACACACACACACACACACAAAACAACAACAACAACAACAACAACTTGGAGACTCTAAAGAATAAATAGTAGCAGGCAGATTACGAAGTGAAGTAAAAATTTAGAGAAATGACCAGGAGGAGAATGAGTTTCTCAATATTTACTTATTTATTTATTTAAGTTTATTTATTTGTTTTGAGAGAGAGAGCGCACAGGCTCACGCACACATGAGTGGGGAAGGGCAGAGAGAGAGAGGGAGAGAGAGAATCCCAACCAGGCTCTGCACTGTCAGTTCAGAGCCCCACAGAGTGTTCAATCCCATGAACTGCAAGATCATGACCTGAGCCAAGATCAAGGGTCAGACACTTAATGAACCTAGCCACCCAGGTGCTTCCAGTTGCTAAATATTTAAAATCTCTTTTCTCATATGAATTTGCCTCCCTGCCCCAAAGTAGACCTATTTCTTTTAACTAAACAGTAACCAAGTCTTACTGGCCAGAGAAATCAGGAGAAGGAACGTTTGTGGACCATGGTGTGTAGGGAGAACCCTGGAGAGAAGAGAACAAAGAAAGAGATCCCCTAATTCTGTGTATGAACCCACACAGTCTCAGGCTCACTCCTGGGCTCTGCATGTGTAGAATAGGTCCAAACCAGCACAGCAAAGTCCTAGGAGACTGAACCAATATTGAACTCACAATCTATAGCAGGTAAGACACAGATTGTGTCTTGAAACAAGTGAGTTAATACCTTACTAAGACAAAAATAAAATCAAATAAACCAAATCAAATAAATCAAAAATAAAAATATTAGAGGATTATAATATGGCCCAGAACATTTACAATGTCCACAATACAATCCAAAATTATTCAATATGGGAAAAAAACCCAGAAAAATTTGAATTAATTCTTAAGAGAAATGACAATATTCAGATATCAATCCCTAGATGACCTAAATGTTAGAAGTATCAACAAAAACATCAAAAAGGCTTTAGAGCAGATGTTTTAACTATGCTCCATGAGGTATAGGTGAACACACGTGAGGTGAATGGAAAGGACATGTTCTCAGCAGAGAAATATAAGCTGTAAAATATAACCAAATAGACCTCTTAGGACTGAAACTATAATATCTGAAATTTTAAAATCACCAGATGGATTCTATAGCACGATGGAGATGACAGAAGGAAGAGTCAATGAACTTGAAGCTAGACCAATGGTAAATATACAATCTAAGGAACTGAGAGAAAAAATAATGAAATTTGCACAGAGTTTCAGGGATTTGTGGGGCAATACCAATGGGGTCACATAGGTGTCATCGGGAGTCCCAGAATGTAAGCAGGAAATGGTTGATATACAAATGTATTTGAAGAAATAATGAGAGAAATTTCCCCAAATTTAGCAAAAGGCATACATTTATAGATTTAAGAAGCTCATCAAACCCCAAGCAGGGAAATTCAAATAGGAATATGCTTAGACCCATCATAATCGAATGGCTGAAAATGAAAGATAAAGAAAAATTCTGGAAAGCAGCTAGAGAAGAATGACATTATAGCAGAAATTTAAATGACTTCAGATTTAAACAAAATTTTTAAAGCTCATTTATTTATTTTGAGAGAGAGAGAGAGCAAGCAGGGGAGGGACAGAGACAGAGGGGAGAGAGAAATCCCAAGCAGGCTCCACAGCCAACGGCGCAGAGCCCAACGCGGGGCTCGAACTCAGGAACTGTGAGATCATGATGGGAGCTGAAATCAAGAGTTGGATGGCTTAACCGACTGAGCCACCCAGGCTCCCCAAATACCTTGCCTTTAATGACTGGTGTGGACCTGTTACTCAGACTCTAGCTAGGTTCCCCCCCTGCTGCTACTTCCTCAGTTACAGCCTCCTAGTTCTCCCTACAGTACACACTCAATTCTCCTGTCTTGGGCAAACCATGACTCTATTTCAAATCCTTCAATACCTCCTCTTAATCAATAGCATTAATTAACCCCAACTAGCATAGCAAGGCTAGCAATTTCTTTCACAGCGTTACCCAAACTCCGTTTCCCTGACACCTCTGACTGCATGCACCCCAGTATGCAGGTATGCTTTCTATCCTTATGAAAAAAATCTCAACTAAGATTTTATTTCCTAACAAATGCTGAACATGCCCAGAGTTAATCACTGGTGCTGTTTTTCTTTCTCTTCCACAACGTTATTAAGAATAGCTACCATGTTTTGAGGATTTACTTTGTGCGGGGTACAGTACTAAGGTCTCTATATATGGTACCTTATTTTATCCTGCAAACAATCCTATACGAGAGGTGGATATTATTATTGGCATTTTTTCAACGGGAATAATAAGAGTCAGAGAGGGTAACTGACTTATCAATAATAATACAGTCAGTAGTAGAACCGGGATTAGAAGCCTGGTTTATTCGTGTGCATCCCGCTGCCGCATTTAGTAATCACAATCCTTTGAGACGTCTCAAGAAGTATAAATATCAAATAAATATCAAATAAAAAGTTCCTTAGACTCCCTGAGCTTTAGTTTCTTCTTAATGAAGATTAAGTTTTATTAAGATTAATACAAGTGATTTGTATGTATTTGTATATATATTTATATACGTATAGTGTGGTAAAATATATAGTGCTCATGTATGTGTTTGACATAAATGGTACGATTCTATAAGCTGCTTTTTCGACTCCATATTATATTTTGAGATTTATCCACGTCAGCATCTGTAACTCTATGCACTCATTTGAGTTTCTGTATGAATAGACAATTAGCCATTCTCTTGTTATTGGACATTTAGTTCATTTCCAATCTCTCACTGTTAACAGATAACTGCTGTAGCAACCATCCTCAAACACGCTTCTTTGCGCGCATGTGCGAGTATGGCTCCGGGGTAGATGCTAAGAAGTGAAATTGCTGAGTCCTGGGGCATGCATACTTCTGGTTTTAATAAATACTACCAACCTGCCCTCCAGTGCAGCGGATCCGATTTGCACTGCCATCACGTACCGCATAGCTCTGTTTTGAGGATTAAATGTGATCATTCACACATAGCATTCAATTAATAGATGTTATTATTATTATTAGCATTATTATCACTACTACCCGTTTCCACTTTATGTTGTCAACTTTCCAATTTCTAAAAAGAATAAAAAGTAATATTTTTGTTATTTTAACTTGCGTTTCCCTGATTGAGCATTTTCTCACTTATACTTCCGTTTATATTCCTGTTTCTATGAATCAGGTACTAGCCTAGGGTCTTCATTTTTCTATAGTGGTTTTGTTTTCATATTCATTTACAGAATCTTTTTGTATATTCTTTTTTTTAAGTTTATTTATTTATTTTGGGGGGTAGGGCAGAGAGAGAGGGAGAGCGAGAATCCCAAACATGCTCTGAGCTGTCAGCCTGGGGCCAGATGAGGGGCTCAAACTCATGAACCGTGAAGTCGTGACCTGAGCTGAAATCAAAAGTCGGACACTTAATGGACTGAGCCACCCAGGCGCCCCTCTTTTTGTATATTCTTGATACTAGGGCGTTTTCTCTTAAATCTGTAGCCAATATTTTTGCCCAGACTTTATCTTGCCTTTAAACTTTGTTAGTGTATATTTTCTTATGCAAAAGGTTTTGATTTTGATGTATTCCAATATATCAAAGTTTTCCTTTCGGTTTTTTTTTTCATTGAAGGATAGTTGACACATGATGTTACTTTAGTTTCAGATGTACAACTTAGTGATTTGACAAGTCTATTCATTTTGCTATGCTCACCACAAATCTCCTTTAAGTTTTGTACATTTTGTATTTTATTAAGAAGCCTTTTTCATTCCCAGGGTCATAATGACATTTTACCAAGCAGTGAAGCTTCTGTGAATTTCCATCTGTTTTTCTTTTTCAAGAGTCCTCAGATTCTGATCCAGATTCTGATTAAGTAGGCTGGGCCTCATAATTGGAGATTATTAAAGGTTTCATCTATGCTTTTTTTTTTGCAAAATTAAATATCTTCTTACACACACACACAAGCACAAATAATACTGGAAAAATGTAAATTAGATCTGCGGATTGTATCAGTATTGATATCCCTGGTTATGATATTGCACTGTACTTTTGCAAGATGTTATACAATCAGGGGAAAGGATATACAAGATCTCTTTGTATTATTTTCTGCAACTGCATGTGGATCAACAATTATCCCAAAATAAAAACTTTCTTAAAAATCTTTAAACCACAGGATATTCTAAATTACTGTGTTTTGAAGATAATCCCCAAAGAGAAATTACTGAAAAGTCTTAGCAATGACAGTATCTCTGAAATAATAATATAGATTTTAAAGGACACTACTTAGAAAAGGAACTCTAATATATTAAAGTGAATCCCCTGGCCTTATATTTTCAAGAAGACTCTTTCCGTACATGGGCAACTTCACAGATTTCTTATATTTTCCCCCAGTTTTATAGAGAAACAATTGACACATATCACTGTAGAGGTTTAAGGTATACAGCATGATGATTTGATTTACATATATTATGAAATGATTACCACAATACACCCAGCTAGCATCCATCTTCTCAAATAGATACAATAGAAAGAAAAGAAAGAAAAAAAAAGAAACGACAAAAGTTTTCTCCTTGTGATGAGAACTCATAGGATTTTTACTCTCTTAACAACTGTCCTATATATCATCCAGCAGTGTTAGCTATAGACATCGTGTTGTACATTCAATCTCTAGTATTTATTTATCTAATAACCGGAAGTTTCTACTTTTTGACCACCTTTCTCCAATCCCCCCCACCTCCCACTTCTGGTAACCACAAGCCTGATCTCTTTTCCTTGAGTTCAGTTTCTTTTTTGAGATTCCACATATAAGTCAGGTCACAAAGCATTTGTCTTTCTTCTTGTCTGACTTATCTCACGTAAGATGATGCCCTTCAAGGTCCATCCATTTTGTCACAAATGGCAGTATTTCCTTTAAAAAAATTTTTTTTAATGTTTATTTATTGTTTTTTGAGATAGAGGTGGGGAGGGGCAGAGAGAGAGGGAGACACAGAATCCAAAGCAGGCTCCGGGCTCTGAGCTGTCAGCACAGAGCCTGACTCAGAGCTAGAACTTGTGAACTGTGAGATCATGACCTGAGCCAAAGTCAGACACTTAACTGACTGAGCCACCCAGGCACCCCGTATTTCCTTTTTAATGGCTGAATAATATTCCAATATAGATATCAGTTGTAATATAATATAATATAATATAATATAATATAATATAATATATATTATATTATATATATTATCTTTATTCACTCATCCATCAGTGGACACTTGTGAAGTTTCCACGTCTTGGCTATTGTGAATAACACTGCTATAAACATGGGGGTGCAGATATCTTTTTGAGTTAGTGTTTTTGCTATCTTTGGATATATTCCTAGAAGTGGAATTCCTGAACCGCAGGGGAGTTGTATTTTTAGTTTTTGTTTTGTTTCATTTTTGTTTTTGTTTTTTGAGGAACCTCCATACTGTTTTCCATAGTGGCTGCACCAATTTACATTTCTGCCAACCATGCATGAGATATGAGAGTTCCCTTTATTTCTATATCCTTGCCAACACTTGTTATTTCTTACCTTTTTGATTTTAACCATCCTGACAGGTGTGAGGTGGTATCTCATTGTGGTTTTGATTTGTATTTCCCTGATGGTGAGTGATGTGGAGCATCTTTTCATGTACCTGCTGGCCTTTCATGTATCTTCTTTGGAGAAATGTCTATTCAGGTTTGTCCATTCTTTCTTTCTTTCTTTTTTTTTTTTTTTATAATTTACATCGAAATTAGTTAGCATATAGTGCAATAATGATTTCAGGAGTAGATTCCTTAGTGCCCCTTACCCACTTAGCCCATCCCCCCTCCCACAACCCCTCCAGTAACCCTCAGTTTGTTCTCCATATTAATGAGTCTCTGATGTTTTGTCCCCCTCCTTGTTTTTATATTATTTTTGTTTCCCTTTCCTTATGTTCATCTGTTTTGTCTCTTAAAGTCCTCATATGAATGAAGTCCTATGATATTTGTCTTTCTCTGACTGACTAATTTCACTTAGCATAATACCCTCCAATTCGATCCACGTAGTTGCAAATGTCAAGATTTCATTCTTTTTGATTGCCGAGTAATACTCCATTGTATATATATATATATATATATATATATATATATACCACATCTTCTTTATCTATTCATCCGTCGATGGACATTTGGGCTCTTTTCATACTTTGGCTATTGTTGATAGTGCTGCTATACACATGGGGGGGGGTGCATGAAACAGCACACCTGTATCCCGTAAATACTTAGTAGTACAATTGCTGGGTAGGGTAGTTCTATTTTTAGTTTTTTGAGGAACCTCCATACTGTTTTCCAGAGTGGCTGCACCAGCTTGCATTCCCACAGGTTTGCCCATTCTTTAATTGAGTTTTTTATTTGTTTGTTTCCTTGTTGGCTGTTGTGAGCTTTTTTTAATATGTTTTGGATATGAAGCCCTTATCAGGTGTGTGGCTTGCAAATATTTTTCCCCATCTCATAGGTTGTCTTTTCATTTTGTTGGTGGTGTCCTTTGCTGTGTAGAAGATTTTTGATAGAGTCTCCCTCATTTATTTTTTATTTTGTTGCTTGCACTTTAAGTTTCACATCTAAAGACGTCATTACCAAGACTCATGTCAAGCAGCTTTGTTCCTATGGGGTTTTTTTCTCGGAGTTTTATGGAGGGGGCTGTGAGGGTGGAGGGATGGGAGCTGCTCTGGCTATTCTCAATTTCCCAAACAGGCTCTCTGATTGGAAGGATCAGGACTTACCCTAGGCCTGGCTATGAATTAATCCTCCTGCCTGGGAATGGCATGAAAAGCCCCCGTGCCTGGTACTGGCTTTGCTCCAGGGGCAATCAGTTCCATCTGCCTGCCTCCCAGGCTCAACTGCTACTGGGCCACACAGCTTCCAGGAGCTGTCACCAGTCCTTCTGGTCAGATAGGGCTAGAAAGCACTCTCCACAGTGAGACTGTGACTTGGCCCCTTGCCTGGATGTGGGCAGACAAGGCTCTAGGGTTGGCAAACTTCTCGTTGGGGATCCAAATCAGGTAGATCTGTACACAGCCAAGTTCTGTGGTCAGAGTGCACCCCCGACTTGATCCTGTAGAGGGGCAATGATACTGGTTGGGATTACCACTTGGACACTACAGGTATGAACTTGGTCTGTCAAGATCCCTGTGCTGGTTGTTGCAAGCTTCATCAGTTAGACTCCCAGTAGTTGGACTCCATAGTTTCCTCGGCAATCCCATGGTATGAGAACAGAGTAGAGGTTCCTGCAAAGTAAGCCACAATGCTGGGGGAGCTAGTTGTGTCCCCCTGTCCCCCATTCTCTTTTCCCACAGAAACTGGAAGTGCAGGGGAGGGTTCTCTGAGTGATGCTGTGGTGGCCTGGGGGAGGGCCAATGTGGTCTACATGTAGCTACTTCTCTTACCCTTCTAATGCAGTCTGTCTTGGTCTCTGTGGTGCAGGGAAGGCTTTAGACTCACCCTTGTGTTCTAGGATTCTCTCAGTGTCATCATGTTCTTGAATAGGTGTTAGTTGTTCTTGTGAAGAGAAGCAAAGTCAAGAACCACTTAGTCGCCATCTTGGTGACATCACTCTGTTGCATTTTTTAGATTGAGCATTTTGCCAAACTCTGCACACTTATTCTCACTCATACCTGACAAAAATCTCTAGGACATGCATTATTACTTTTTTCTTATGAGGAAACTAAGTCTCAGAGGGGTTAAATAACTAACTTTAAGCACACACAGCTGGTCACAAATGATTTGGTTCCTCATTCTTTATATCATGATTACACCTCTTTTGGTCATCTCACTTTCCATTTCCAAGGTGAAAGCAATTGTCCTGTTTCATTTTCTCACTTATAAAATCTTACCCTCGTCTCTCTTTTTCTAGAACCATTCCAGTGGGAAGTTGTGAGGTAAATACTTTTCTTACTCATCAATGCTGTATGGAGGCCCAAAAGCAATTATGAGAGATGCAATTTTGAAATTGAATAAGTAAGCAGGCCAAAAGTTCCCTGAACATGATGAAGAGAAGAATAAAATTGATTACTCATTTAAACATCCCCTCTGGAGACACTACAATTGATGAATTTCTATCACTCCTTTCTCTAATTCTTCCTTCTTTCTTGGCACAAGGCTTTCATCAACTTCAAAGAATGCTCTGGGCATTAAAAAGAGCTGAAGGAGTGTGTAATGGAGATGAATAGAACATAATATACTTAGGTTACAAGACAATTCTTCAGGTCATGAGGTCTTCCAATGTTTATGCTAGTGTATCTTCATAAAGCTTTATTAAATTAAATACTTTTTCAGATGTTTTTAAGTTGACCTTTAACTTTTTTCATTATAATGTAAAATATGTACAAAGAAACGGTGGAGGGGGATAGAGTGAGAGAGAGAGAATCTTAAGCAGGCTCCACACTCAGCATGGAGCCAGATGTGAGGCTCGATCCCATGACCCTGGGATCATGACCTAAGCCGAAATCAAGAGTTGGTCACTCAACCAAATGAGCCACTCAGGCGCTCCATTAAGTTCTGACATTTTAAAAAATTTTAATATTTTTTAATGTTTATTTATTTTTGAGAGAGAGAGAGAGAGAGAGCACGAGTGAGGGAAGGGCACAGACAGAGAGGGAGACACAGAATCCGAAGCAGGCTCCAGGCTCTGAGCTGTCAGCACAGAGCCCAATGTGGGGCTCGAAGTCACGAGGCACGAGCTCATGACCTGAGCCGAAGTCAGTCACCCAGCTGACTGAGCCACCCAGGTGCCCCAAGTTCTGACATTTTAAAACAAGCTATTACATCACTCCTGAAGGTACCCAATGGAATTTGTTACAACAGTGCCATTCCCCATCATCTATTTTAAAAAATTATGTGAACAAGCTCTTTTTTAACTGTCAAAAACTTTATAGTATTTCTTCTTCTTCACTTTATTTTTCCAGTTACGTTTCCCTCAGAATTTTTACCTACTATAATATATTTCATCCTTGAAAGTCTTTTACTTACCAACCTACTTCTCTTCTATGCAATAAATGCATGTATTTAAGTGGAAATCTAATTTCAATATTAAAAATTTCCTTTGATCAGGTAACATTACATATTAAAAGTGTTTTTAGGTTTGAATTGTCATTACAGTTACTATTAGAAAAATGATCAGAAACAGCAAATATATTATAGGTTTTGATACATAATTATTAAACATAAATTAAAATCTTAATGAAAGTGGCACTTCTTAATAAAGTAAATAATATTTTTACATAGTTTATATATCCGAGAATGAAAGATACTTATCCTTAGGATAAAATAGGAGATGGCATAAATTCACTTGCTCTGTTCTATTTATATGCTAAGAAAATTTGTCTCTTCAATTCAATAAGAGAATGGGAATAGAATGAGCTTTGTTATAAAATTGCCATGCAATGCTTATAATTCCTTCCAAGTTGTATGACAAAATTCACATTAGTGATCTGTCATCAAAAGTTATTTTTTAATAATCTATCAGCCAATAATATGTTTAGGTCTCCTTTATTTTGATTGATAACGAAGGATTAGAAACCCCTAAATTATAACCTATACATTATAAATTTAAGACCCCAGTCTTAGAAATCATTTGCTTTCTCCACACTATTACGGATACTTTAAATTACCCTGTGGTTGGCACGTTGGACTGTTTTAGACCCCAGGGCAGTGAACCATAATAAGATTTCAGTATGAGGGCCTTTCTTCTGGAAAAAGGGAAAATGGCTATTGCGAAAGGGGAGGTGGGACAGGGAACCAGCCTCAACTACAAGTTTGTGCTAGGCAGACCATTTTTAGGAAAGAGAGCTCAGTGAGGCTGAGGATCTGGAAATTCATCCCTTAACTCTGTTGGAATTTTCAGTACCTCCCTTCTGCCACAGTCCATATAAGTAAATTTGAAGCCTACTGCTCAAAATCACTGTTGCCCAAAACTTTGGGGCAAGTCTGGAGTGCAGCATAATAGGGACTACCTAGGTTCAAATCCTGCTTCATCTAGTTTCTAGCTGTTCGATTTGGGGCAAATTACTTTCCCTATCTGTGCTTCAGCTTCTTCATTTGTGAAATGAAGACAAAAATAGCACATATGTCACAGGGGCTACTGTGAAGGTTAATTGAATTAGTAAGTGCAAAGTGCTCAGAACGATGTTTATTACCACCATCACTATAACCATCCTGAAATGACTGGGGATCTGGGAAGAAGAAGGGGAACAAAAATATGATTGAAAGAAAAGGAAGGTGGGGAGCCTGGGTGGCTCAGTCCGTTAAGCATCCGACTCTTGGTTTTGTCTCAGGTCATGATCTCACTGTGTCATGAGTTCGAGCCCCGTGTCGGGCTCTGTGCTGACAGCGTGAAGCCTGCTTAGGATTCTCTCTCTCTCTCTCTCTCTCTCTCTCTCTTTCTGCTCCCCCATGACTTGCCCTGTCCCTGTCTCTCTCAAAATAAATAAATAAACTTTAAAAAAATTTTAAAAAAAGAAAAGAAGAGAAAATGAAAATGGCAGGTATGAGTGTGTGTTTGTGTATGTATATGTATACGTGTATGTATATAGGTATATATCAGAAGAAGATCCTTCTTCTTCCCAGATCCCCAGTCATTTCAGGGTGGTGATAGTGATGCTGGTAATAAACATCGTTCTGAAAAGTATCATTACTCAAAAGCAAGCTCCTTGAAGGTAGCTGATGTTTACTGTTTCAGCAGTCCAAGGTCACTTGGTTTTCTTTCATATTTCCTAGCACATTGCTGTATCCATAATAGACTCTCCATGAATATTCAATAAATGGATAAGAAAATAAGGAGAGAAAATCACACTCATGGTCCTGGAAGGCCAGTGTTTTCTCCTGAAACTGATTTTCGGGGTTCTGTTCCACTTCATTCATACCTACTACTCCATTTGTACTTGCTAATTCCTCTGACCTAAAGCTGGCTGCATAATTTGTGGGCCCCAGTGCAAAATGAAAATACAGGGCCCCCTGTTCAAAACACAAGAAAAAATGCCTGTGCTAAAAGATAAAGCTTTTTCCTTTCTTCTGCAGTTTCTCTCTGGACTTGCCATGACTTCTTTTTATCAGCCGTTTAATGTCATTTTAAACAAAGAAAAATAAAAAATTCAAACTGTTGCTATGAATTTTACTCTTCAGGTTTACATTGTGCAGTGCTGGTTTTAAATGCACAAGAGCGTTTAACTCTTATGCAGAATCACCGAAATGACACAATTCATGTTTTGTAGTTCATACATAACATATAAATTTCACTCCTTCCAGAATAGTGGGAACACTGTACAAAGCCACTCCACTGTTTTCCCTTCACTTCTTGATATACATATATTCTAACAACACTCTACCTTCTGCTTACTGATGAGTTAGGAAGGTCTAAGAGGAGAGGAAGGGAAAAATAACTATGGAGTGCCCCATATGTCCCATTCCTTCTACATCATCATTTTCAGCATAAGTGTTTGGCTACCACAGGGAAATAATGTAAGGAAGAATATAGTAAAGTTCTTTGGCCATTTGTGTTTCCGAGAATGCTACTGCTTTTTTGCATTCAAAGAACGTTCTAACTCAAATAGAAAACATGGCCCCTTGAGGCTGTCAGTGCCCCGGCTTCTCAGTCATAGATGTAGCCTACTTAACGTCGTATTCACTTTGAGTCTCACTGAACCCCCAAGCAGAGTGGGCCCACTGAAATTCCACGCTCTCGGGTCATCTCACACCATTCATGAATGGGGACACAAGAATCTGCGGACGCACATATGATGTGTGCACCTCTTCTGTTCCCAGGCACGCTCCACTGTCCCGTCAGACTTCACTAACAAAATAAAAGATCGAAGATAAAATTATTCCGAATTTCAAGACAACCACTGCAGAGCACGAAGCCAAGTGCAAGGCCCTGCTGAGCACGAGCCCTGAGTGACTGCAAGAGTAGCACACGCATAAGCTGGCCCTGCTCTGAACCTCTCAGGTTATCTAATTTTTTCCGTGGATATATGCTTGCACAGTTGGCTGAAAAGAGCTCTTCTCGTTCATTTATTCATTGGCAGTTCCAATGCGAGGTACCAAGCAGCCAAGTTTCAAGCTGCTAGAGTCCCTTTGCTAAAACCCTTGTTTGAAGCTTTAAGTTCCGCGAAGGCTTCCCTTCCTTAACTGTTGTGAATTGGTGGGGAACATGGATGTATGCCTCCAAGATCTCCCTTCCAGGAAGATTTTGTGCCCTGGCTCCCCACTCCTTTGGGATCTATGTGAGAGAGGGCTGTCCGAGCAGGGTCTGCTGCAGAGAGCCACGCTTCCCAAGTTCATTTCTCTCCTGGGCTGGCCCACAGATAGAGACTGATCGAAAGTGGGGTATAAAGGCCCAGACATTTTGGTCCAACTGGGGAAAGGTTGCCAAGACAAAATACTGCATGGGATAAATATCGCATGGGATATACTTATGCTAAAATGTTATTTGTAGTTCATCTGAAATTCAAAGGTAATAATAGGTGTTCCATATTGTCATTTGCTATATCTGGCAGTCTTAAATGAGGGGCAATTCTGATAGGCCCTATGGTGTCCAGAGCCCCTGGTGGGTCCCCCTAGACTTTGTCAGGTGTGCTTTGCTGTTCAACTCTCCCTCTGCTGACTCGCACTTCCTTCCCCTTCCTAACAAGTACCTCTTGTGCCAAATTCTATGTCAACGCCCGCTTACAGAGAATCCAAAGTGCATCAACACTGATATTTAAACCCAGGTAAAGGCATCTTGTCATCTCTTGGGAAGGTTGCTCAAACGTGGGCACAAACCCAGCATCATTCACCACCTACTAGTGTCTAGCAGCTCTTGAGACAAATATTGAAGCTGGAAAGACCCAGAAGAAAGGCTTCAGAACAAAGATAACAGATTTCATAATTAGATTTTATGACTTTTGCATCCATATGAATACATTTTCACACACATGCATGCACATCCATTTGTAGTAGAAATTAGTGAGAAAGGGGTGCCTGGGTGACTCACTTGGCTAAGCATTCAACTCTGGATTTTAGCTCAGGTCATGATCTCACAGTTTGTTAGTTCGAGCCCCATGTTGGGCTCTGCACTGACAGTGTGGAGCCTGCTTGGGATTCTCTCTCTCCCTCTCTTTCTGCCTCTCCCCTGCTTGCTCTGTCTCAAAATAAATAAACATTAAAAAAAGAAGTTAGCAAGAGATGTTTAAATAAAGAAAAATTTTAGCCTAAAAGCCACTGATAGTGGTACTTTTCTGATTTCTTGAGTTGTTCTTTTTTTTTTTAAATCAAGTGGAAAGTGTAAATAAATGAAGATACATTACCTTGCAAAGCAGAAATATTGACTATCAAATTTCTATTTCGTTTTGGTTAAGAATCAGTACATAATAGTGATTACATATTTGGCTTCTGGAGTTAGATGGAGATTAGTACATAGCACGACTTTGTCACTTACTACTGCAAGACTTGTGCCAAAGTTATAACTTTTTTAGTCTCAGTGTGCTAATTTGCAGAACGTTGATAATAATCATACTTACTCCAGAAGGTTGCCATGACATTTAAGAAAAATAAAGCATGTACAGCACTTAGCTCAGGGCTTTTCCATAATATTGGTATTAATAATATTTTTTATTGTTTAAAGAAAGTGAGAATCTTTCTTAGTGCCTGGTTCCTAACAGGCAATAACCATGAGGGGGCCAAGTATATTTTCTTGGCTAGATTAATATTGTATTTATCCCCTTTACTTTACAGAAGTCTTATTCTATTAATGTAAATTCCTGCCTCTAGCCAAAATGCCCAGATACATATTGAGCTGAAAAAGTTATTAATACCAAAATGGTCATTAATATAATGACAACAGTTATTTTTATTTTCTTCTCAATATAACTGTAGAATACTTGTTAAAGACAGAATATTAGTTTAGCCAAGGAAATAAGCCCAATTCAAACAGTTAATGCCTAATGGCAACTTGGGAGTAGACTCAATTCTTCTCCTTTAAAGCAATGATATACATTTTTTCCACATTTTGATATATTTTTTTACTTGAGATATATATATATATATATATATATATATATATATAGTGGAAAGAGTCTCCCACCAATTTTTTTTAATGTTTATTTATTTAAAAAATGTTTTTAATGTTTATTTATTTTTGAGAGAGGGCGACAGAGTACGAATGGGAAAGGGGCAGAGAGAGAGAGAGAGAGAGAGGGATACACAGAATCAGAAGCAGGACAGCTCAGAGCCTGACGTGGGGCTCGAACTCACAAACTGTGAGATCATGACCTGAGCCAAAGTCGGATGCTTAACCGACTGAGCCACCCGGGTGCCCCTCCCATCAAGTTAATTAACACACTCATCACTTCACTTATTTTATTTTGGTGAGAACATTTAAGTTCTACTATCTTGGTAAATTTCAATTATATAATACAGTGTCATCAACTATAGTCACCATTTTATACATTAGATCTTTAGAAGCTATTCATCTCATAACTGAAAGTTTGCACCCTTTTACCAATCTCTCCATAGTTTCCCCACCTCCTGGCAACCACCATTGTAACCATCTGTTTCTATGAGCTTGACTTTTTAAAAATTAAAACAAAACCAATGTTTTTTTAGATTCCACATGTAAGTGATGCCGCACAGTATTTGACTTTCTCTCTCTGGCTTATTTCACTTAGCATGATGCCCTCTGAGTTTACCCATGTTGTACAAATGACAGGATTTCCTTCCTTTTTAAGGGCAGAATGATACTCCACTGTTTGTATACACCACATTTTCTTGATCTGTTCATCCAGTGACAGACACTTACGTTGTTTCCAGACCCTGCCTATTGTGAATAATGCTGCAGTGAACATGGGGGTACAATGATTTCTTCAAGATGATGGTTTTGTTCCTTTTGGATACATACCCAGAAGCAGGATTGCTATATCATATAGTAGTTCTATTTTTCATTTCTAGACTCAATATTTTTTAAGTGGAAAAATATATATTAGCCTGTTTTCAGGGAAACAGTAACACACACTTTGGGATCTACTGGTTAGTGTGGGCTGTCACAGTGATTTTTGGAAAGGTCGCATAAGAAAGTTGCTACAAAGTACTTGTCAAACTGTGAATTAGTGCTTCATCAGTAGAAGCATTGCAATCTTAATAGATTTGTTAGTGTCTGTAGGATAGTTTTCAAAACTTTGCATGAAATATATAGGTTTGAAAATTCAACCTCTTGTGATTCTCACAGAAATTCCTTGATGTGGTCTGGAGAGATATTGGTATCTCTATATTAAATAGCAGAAAACAGAAGGTAAGGGAGATCATTATCCCAAGTAAGCCCCATCAGTCTTCTGATAAGGTAGATGATTTTGTCTGCTATCCTAGCCTTTGCCCAACCTGCCTGGTCATAAGAAGCACTTGGTTATATTGCCTTCAGAGACTCTCAGATGATGGTTAGGAATTTGCATTTTTAACATATATGTCACATGATTCTTAGCCCAGTTTGGGAAACTACTACCCTCCTTCATACCGCATTTTGTTTTAATAAATAGCTCCCCTTGGCCTTACAAATACTAGGCTCAAATTCAAGGTACCTCACAATCACAAAAGAAAGCTTTGTACGTGTCAGAGACAACCGCTTGTCAACCAATGAACTAAACTGAAAGAAGGAACAGAGAGAGGCAGTTGAATTTGTCAATAGAGTCCAGTGTGAAAGACATACACCTTTAAACATGTCTATAAATCCAAGACAACATTTGCACTGGGAAGGGAAGTAACGCCACCCTCACAAGAATTTATAGTTGGTAACTCTTTATGCTTTCGTGATTTTATTTGTTCATTTGTTCATTTACTCATTCATTCAACAAACATTTACTGGGCATTTACTCCACACCAAGCATTACACTGAGTATTGGGGAACAAACCCAGGACTCTCTTTTTTTCAATTTTTTTTTAATCTTTATTGATTTTTGAGAGAGAGACAGAGTGTGAGCAGGGGAGGAGCAGAGAGAGAGAGAGAGAGAGAGAGAGAGAGGGAGACACAGAATCCGAAGCAGGCTCTAGGCCCTGAGATGTCAGCACAGAGCCCGACACGGAGCTCGAACTCACAACCCATGAGATCATGACCTGAGCCGAAGTCGGACACTCAACCGACTGAGCCACCCAGGCACCCACAAAACCAGGACTCTTAAGATACTTCTACTTGAAATCATTGCCAGTGGCCAGCCCCATAAGATGAACTGGGCCCATGTATTCCTAGAGATTTTCTTAGCTAACACACTCTTTAACGCTCAACTGCAGTGCCCAGAAAAGCAGAATTTATCATAAATACATGCACTGAAAAGAATCTCTAGATGTTCAGCCCAATTTGTTCTTTTAAAAAATATATAATATGTTAAGCAATCTATTGGATAAAATAATATCACTGTTGTACTATAAAGGGGTTGTTTTTTCAAGAAAATCAATCAAATGCTTTCATAACTTGTTACTAATAACACTAATACAGAATAATGGGTAAACTAGTTTGGGTAACTTCCCAAAATAATTGGGTTTTCCAGGAACATTACAGAAGATAAACAGCAAGATCAATAAGTCCTGAGGTTGCAAGAGTCATTATTGATTTATGACCTTGCTTACTTCCCAGCAAAATAATTGCTATAGAGAAGCTGGCTCACGTTTACAGATCATAATAATCTTATGAGAAAGTCTTTCTTAGCCCAACGTTTAAGCACTCAAAATAACAAGTGATAAAAATAGCTTATTATTGTGCTAAAATTTATAATTGGTAATACCTACCATTCCCTTTTCACCTACCTTATGGCACATGCTTTAAGTGAATATAAAATTTTTTTTAAATCATCAAAACAATTCTATTGCAAGAGCTATTGTTAACCTTACTTCATAGGTTAGGAAAATTGTACTTCAAAGATGTCCAGTAACTCGTCCAAGGTCACATACACCCAGAAATTTGCAGAGCCAGGATTCAGACTCAGTGTTCTTTTCCCATGCTTTAGTGCTTCTTAAGATCATATAGGTTTGGCCTAGAGAGAGCTTAACAGACTTTCCGAAACTTAGGATGCTTGGCAGAAACAATCATTTGCATATTTATGACATCAGTACAATTTTTACCTGACGGTGGAATTCCCATCACCATTTCCAGAATACCAACATTCTTGGGAAGGTATATCTGAAGACAGACAATAGTCAAGCAGTCAAAGACCCATGAGAATAGATAATGCATGACTTGATCAGTGGAAGTGTTGATGTTAATATTGATTCAATATTCAATATTAATTAAATCTCTTCCTGCCCTAGGATTTCCTTCTTTAATTCATTGCTTTTTGTTGTTGTTGTTGTTACGTACACCTTTGTATGGTTATTCTTTCTTTAGGGCCCATGGAATGGTGCTTAACTCATCCCAACCATAGACAAACCTTCTGGAAATCGTGCTAATGCACAGCTGTAAGTAAGAAATTTGTATAGTTGACCTTGTTTCACTGCTATGCACACAAGGTACTAAGAAATTAGATGGCTTTCTAAAAGTCTGAGGCACGGGTGAACAGTGAGTGAAGTCTTTGTCTTTCATGCCATTCAATAATGAGAGCCATTACATTTCCTACAAATGCTTTGCAGCCACTCCGATAGGAATGATATGAGAGCCTAAAAGAAGACATCTCACATGGTACCTATTCTCTTATTATCCACCACTGATGATTGGTTGAGTGTAGAAGACTATACCTCCTCTATGTTGTCCATAGTGCAAAGGAGCACAAGACTAGATATTCTAAAAGAAAGAACAAAGATTTGGAGAGAAGTTGATTTCTCCATTTCTACATTATCCACTTCTTGAAATTCTTGCCTTCTTTTTCTCTCATTTTTCAGGAATAAGAAGAGATCAGAGATACCAAGGCCATGGATGGAGCTTTAGAGAAGTACTTTTCAGGGATCACCAGTGCTCTGGTGCCAAGGTATGTACAGGATGGTAGATGAATTATTCCATGACTTTTCACATACCTGTTTTGCATAAAGATGCAATGGTAAGTAAGTAGTCTATATCCTCCATTAGACTTTAAGATCACTGACGACAAGAGACTGTGTCTGTTTTACTTACCATTTTATTCCCATCACATCAAATAGTAGCTAGCACATAATAGACAATTAGCAAATACTTGTTCAATAAATGAATACAAGAGAAAGTTATCATAGCCATTAGCCACAGGCGCTCCGCACACCCACTGGTCTAAGCTACCATGAGTGGTGAAAAGGAAGGACTGAGAACTTGAATTTCCAGATTCTACCTTCATTCTATGGAAAAAGCAGCAGAACTAACTTGGCCTTGGATCCTCTTCCTATTACCTCGGTGGGTGGAGGGTGAGGTCCTGTCCAGTTTATTTCAATTACCTAAATGTGGATTTATCATGAAGCTAATAAAGCTTGCACAGTTCCAAGTCCATAGAAGAGGCCTGAGCAAGATATTCACATCCCGTATTTTAGTAAAAATTGCAAAATAAGCTATTTTAACCATAGTCGGTTAAGCCATTGACTCCTCTTGGACAACTTTCCTTCTGTCACATTTGCACTCATGCCAGGTAGCAATGGAGTGGCCACAGACATTTCGGGGAATTCTGTTAGAGGGAACTTGAGTTGGGCTTAATTTTAATATAGAGTTAGTGAAGTATATTTATGTGGGAATATGTATGGGACAGTCAGTGCCATGTAGAGTTAAGGTATTGTTAGCCAGTCAAGAGTAAGAATGGCTTCCAGAAATACTCCTGGCACTGCTATGCCAGTGCAAGGCCAGAGATTGTAATGTAATAATGACACAATAGTCTTCAGGCCCCACGGATCTTAGATCTGGCTCCGGCCAATAACTCTCACTCCAAGGTAATGCGCCCATGTCCCCATGTTGGGAGTGGCTCGACAGGAATACAAATGTAACACTTCCCCTTTAAATACTTCCGCTTTCCTTATCAGTTTCCTTCTTTCCCAGCTATCTCTCCTGTCTTCATCTGGTCATGTTCCAGGATTCCCTCTGCATCTAAAGATATTTCAAATCATTTTATTAACATTCAATGATTCAATGATTATGGATATTAATTATGAAAATTAAATGCTAGAGTCAGCAGTCATCAGAGGGATTATACTCCACCTGTATTTTGTAAAGAATAACCCGTAGCAAAACTAAATAATATCTATTTCCATGATTAAAGGACAACTATATACGTACTATGAAACATGTGTTTGAGAAATATGCAGGTGTAGTGTTTCAGGTAGGTTGTGAATTGATGGGTGGAAAAAGTGCACAGACAAACATACAGTTAGGATAGATGTTCCTAATTATTCTACCGAGGCTATAGAAAAAGGTGACTGCACAGAGCACGAGCAGAGATGCAGTTTATGTTTACATGGATTTCCTTTCATTCTGGCTTTACTATGGGATACAGAACTGCCTATGTCACTCTCCATGCAGGTAGAATCCTTCCAGAATTGAGAAATAAGCCAGATCTTGCTATACTACTACCTTCTGAATTTTATGTCCATATGTTACATTCCAGAAGAACTTACACCAATTACTCTATTTAAGAAATTTATTTTACAAACATGAGATTTTTATGATGTGCCGGGTATTTTCCATTGCTTGACCCACATCCATTCTGACCCCGCCCTGGTCTGCTCCCCAGGAAACTGGCTTGTACGAACTGTATCAATGGGCTTCATTACCCTCTGGCTTCACGTTGGGCTCAGCCAAATGGACGCTGGCTGAAATGGGAAAATGGGAGAATGAGGATGGGATATTTTATTTCTTGGTCTTCCTTTCTACAGGATCACCATGGGTCAACTGCTCCTCTCTCCTGAAGCTCGCAGCTTCTGTCAGGAAGCCCTCTTCCTATAGCTCTCCTCTCTGAGTTCCCACAACTGTGCCCTCCTCTTGACTTTTTAGGCCAAAGGGTGGTTATAGGTCTCACTATTGCCAGATGTAGTGAACTACACTACCCTTTGTTGATTTTCTTATCCCTTGTGCCCATGTACTTGTAAATATCCCTTTTATTAAACTCTCCCCAAATTGCCCAGTTTGAATTATGCCCTTTATTCTGCTGAAATTCTGACCAAAAACAGAAAACAAACAAACAAAAAAACCCACTCCACAACAGCAAGGCCACATCCTCATCTTCATGAGAGAGAGCAGAGTCAGCATCTCAGGATCCCCAAACCCCATCTCCTCTCAGAGTACTCCAGGGTCACAATAAGCCCGTACTCCCACAGAAGCACCCTTTCCGGGGAGGGTTTTAGAGAATGTCAGAACTCCACGTTAGAGAAAACAAGGGTTATGATGTACAGCTGGAGAGCACAGTGGTATAACTAGGGAGCAAATGTGAACAGGAAACACTAAGGTATTTGGTTTTAAATTTTGAACATGAACCAACAAGCTTGCTATTTCTTATGTAGCTGATTATTTCGTTTTATTATTCAAGACTGATGATTTAGTTTTGCAATATAGGAAAAAGGTAACTGGCATCATTAACACATTATATTTATTTGCCATACCACTAAAAGTTGGATTATCTCAGCAAAATTAATGTTCCTGTCAAAACACTTTTAGTCCATCTTTAGCAAGCAAGACGTTTTTAAACTAGTGCAATCGTCTAACAATCATTAGTAAATGAGACATTAATAGAACTTGTAGAAAGAAGTAGAGATCTGACACTGATTTGCAAGTTCTTTGCTCCAGATAAAATCCTTCTGTGGCCAGCCTGTCACAAGCCAGTGACCAGCAAGGACTGTGGCTGGAATTATGTTTATAAATCAATAAATAAATAGCTCTCTACTCTCGAATCGAATACACTGAAATCTCCAAATCTGCTTTTTATTCGTTTTTCTTTTGACTCCTTTTACCACACATCACTGGGTATTTGAGTAAAGCAAAGAGATCAGGATACATGCGCAACAACAAAAATAAACCTCAGAGAAAAGAGACAAGTTGAAAAGCAAAAGCACTTAGTATTTTTAAAAGATTAACAATGCTATTTTATTGGTGAAACAGGAAAAGAAGACAGCAAAAAAAGAAGAAAGAGCAAGCACCAGCTTTACGAAATAAATGAAGACAATGACTGCTGAATTTTTTTCTCGCATGTGGACAATGGAATAAGTCAAGAAAATCTTTCCGAGGGGCACCTGGGTGGCTTAGTTGGTTAAGCATCTGACTCTTGATCATGGTCATGATCTCATAGTCATGAGCTGCCAAGACTTTGGGTTCTACACTGAGTGTGAAGCCTGCTTAACATTCTCTCTTGCTGTCCTTCTGCCCCTGCCCCTCTCTAAAAAGAAAATCTTCCAGAAAACGTATCACAAAGAGGATGGGGTGGGATGGAAAAGGCAAGAAGGGTCTAGCATGTATGGCTTACATCCATTTGGTCATATGGTCCAGTTCAAAATTCTCTACTAAGAGAGTTTCTTTTCTTTTGTTCTAGTGACTTTTACACAGACACAGAGCAAAGGGAAGTAACTGTCTTTTGATTGGCAGGAAGAGTGACCTGTATCTCAAATATCCCAAGCAGCTTCTTTTCCAGCTTCTAGTTCTAGGTGGGAACTGCTAAATGCCAATATTCAGCCCTGAGGTTTCTCCAAAACCTACTATATATTAATATGTATATTAATACCTACTGTACGTTCTAATTTTCCATAGTAGTCTTCCAAATACTCAAAGTTGGGGTGCCTGGGTGGCTCAGTCAGTTAAGCATGCAACTCTTGGTTTTGGCTCAGGTCATGATCTGATGGTTCATGACTTTGAGCCCCACATCGGGCTCTGCGCTGACAGTGTGGAGCCTGCTTGGGATTCCCTCTTTATCCTTCTCTCTGCCCCTCCCACTCTCTGTCCTTCTCTCAAAATACATAAATAAAAGTTAAAAAAGAACAAAAACTCGAAGACAGAAGATACTAGGCTATGATCATTTTCTTTTTGAAAGTCATAGTTTTCCATCTTTACCCACTTACCTTGGAAGAAATTGAAGAATTTCTCTAAAGACTTTGAAAGCAATACTGTGAAGGAGCAGGGGAAGTACAGGACTCTGGGGCTCAGCGGTGTTTCTATCCCTTTTTACTTTCTTGTTTGGGTACCAGCCAAGGATTTTGAAAAGTCTTGACAAGTTCTGTAGGAAGGCAGTGTCATACAATATGCCATGTCAGATGGTATGTAAACATTTCTGTATTCCCCAGAAAAAAAGGTGCTGCTTCTTCACTCATTTTTGTTGTTGTTGAATCAATACTTATTGAATGTTTACTATGCATAAACTTTTATTCTAGGCATAGGCTAATCAGGAGGGGACAAAGAGGACATAATTCCCAACCTCAGGAAACTCACAGTCCTTTCAGATGGGCACTGGATTACTCACGTTTGCTGTTACCTGTATATCTCTTTCCAGACTTCAGAACCCTCTTCTGTTGGATATTCCAAACATATCACCCTTTTTTTTGTCTCTTCCCCTTTCATGCTTCCATCCTCCAGTGTCCTGTCCCCTGGCCTGCATTTCCCTTCACCTGCTCACATGTACTTTTCTTCCTTAATATTTCTTCTCCGTCATTTAGGAACCCTTTGTCACTTCACAATCCCTGACATATAGTTAGTGCTGTATACAATCTCAGAGAATGAATGAGTATCTAAATGGACTAAGGTCGCATATAAATGAGTTTTAAGACTGTGTGGGCAGAGGTTTGCAGAGGTAAAGGAAAGAACGTTTTGGTTGGAGTAAGTTTGGAAGGTCTCATCACATACACACACACACACACACACACACTTTTGAAAAACTCAAGTAACATTACATCTTCCTATGATCCTTGAGACATAAAATCCTTTGCCTCAGTAGGCATTCAACAAATATCTGACTGTTTGATGCCCTAGAGTTCACATGACTGTTACAAAAGCATTGACTGACTGAATTTACGTAGATTGAGTATTCATTTCAAAAATGTTTTTTTAAGTTTTTTTAAATGTTTATTTATTTCTGAGAAAGAGAGACACAGAGTGCAAGCAGGGGAGGAGCAGAGAGAGAGGGAGACACAGAATCCGAAGCAGGATCCAGGCTCTGAGCTGTGAGCATGAAGCCCAATGCAAGGCTCGAACTCATGAACCATGAGAACATGACCCGAGCTGAAGTCGGATTTTTAACTGAGTGAGCCACCCAGGCACCCCTTATTTCAAAAATGTGTTAAGATGGATTTTTAATACACTTTGTATTAGCTTTGAAATCCAAGTGGCCACTGTAGCTTTGTGGCTTTTAAATCAAGCCTTATTTGTTACTCCTCATGAAGTGATTTTATAGGTTGTTGACTATTTTATGGGACATTCTTGCTATCTGTTATTCTCTGAATTGCATGCTGATCCCTGCTGGAGAAGGGTAACAGTGCTGTAAGTATATTTTATCCTCTTGTTGTGTACTTTTATTGTAGACAGGCCTAAGAAAATCAGATGATGTTAATACATCTATACACTGAACAATTCCTGGGGCCAGTGGAAATGACCAGGTTTCTTGGGATGAAAACAGAGATCACAGCTTTCTCTGACAACTCTTTCTCTCTCTCTCTCTCTCTCTCTCTCTCTCTCTATCTATCTATCTCTGCCTCAGAGGGCCCACCTCATTAACTGCACCGTCTCCCCTAGATTTCTTCCTGATGTGCAGCTTGAAAATCTCCCACACCTCTACGATGCAGTCTTTATACTTGTCTCCTGAGCTCTGCAGGACATAAGCAGTTCATTCCACCTCATAATATTCGTGACAAATTCAAACTTTCTAAATAACTCTTCCATGAATCTAAGGGGAATGGAGAACTTACAGAAGGATAACAAGCATCTCAATGTACAGACTCCTGATCCTGATACTACAAGTCTAGCCAGAGATCAACTTCTTTGACCATATTAACTCAGGACCTGAACTTCTTCCTTCCCACTCTCCAGGTTTGGAATGCTAGAAACCATACATTCAGCAATCTAGAAGGTTAAGGTTAAGGTTAAAGGGTAGCTTCCGACAGGCACCTCTATGAAACCTGCTGGAATTCTCCATCCTCCCCAAAGCGACTGCAGCCAACAAGCCATTCCCTGTGACTTGGTACTCTCATTTATTCATTTCTTCAGTCCACAAATAATTTTTCTTTGTTTTGAACAACTGTCAAATACATCATGATCATGGCCCTGGAGGATTTCACAGTCCAGTCGGGGGCTTCTCTGCATCCTATGACTTACAGAAAGAAAATTTCTCCCCTAACTTTCTCTAGGATTCCTTCTCTGAGTTTCAAGTCAGTTTTCACACATTCTTGAGTTGTCTCTGGCTCTGGACACTTGGGTTCTAGAAGTCCTGCCATCATCCTCAATTCCATTCCCTCTCTCGTTGTCTCTTGCCAACTATTAAGCCTAATGGTTTTTTGAAAAACCTTTTTGTTGTAAAACAATTATAGATTCACAGGAAGTTGCAAAGACAGTACAGAGAAGTTCCACATACACTCACTCTGTTTCCCACAGTGGTTACAGCTAATGTAATTCTAGTACAATAGCAAAACCAGGAAATTGATGCTGATACAATGTGTGTGCATGGTCTCTGTCATTTTAGCATGCGTGTGCATTCATGTAGCCACCGCTGCAATCAAGATACAGAACTCTTCCATTGCCACAAAGACCCTCCTTCACTCTATGCCTTTGTAGGTACACCTGCTCCCCTTCCTCCCCGATCCCTAGCTTCTGACAACCATGAATCTTTTCGCTATAATGCTGTCACGTAAAGAATATTATACAAATGAGATCATACAGCATCTGACCTTTTGAAGTTTCTTTTTTTTTCACTAGGCGTAATGCTCTTGATATCCATCTAAGTTGTTGCAAGTCTCAATAGTTCATTTCTTTTTATTGGTGAGTAGTATTCCATAGTATGGATTGTACCACTTATTGTGTGTGATTCACCCATTGTGGGACATTTGGCTTGTGTTTGATTTTTGGCTACTACAGATAAAGTTGCTCTGAACATACACAGGTTCCCAGTTCTTTTCTTTCAGCACCTGAAAAAGACTGTTCAATTTCCTTCTTGTTTCTATGGCTTAGACAAATTTGCAGGCATACAAATGGTTTCTCCCCTATAAGCAAGGTATACTTTCTCTGTCTACTCTCAAGATTGTTGTTTCTTTGTTTTAGTTTTCAGAAGTTTAATTATGCCATGTCTTGGCATGGATTTCTTTGGGCTTCTCCTGTTTGGGGTTTGCTCAGTTTCTTGACTCTGTAGGTTTGTGTTTCTTGCCAAACATAGGACATTTCCAGCCACTGTTTCTTCTGGTTCTTTTCAGCCCCACCCTCTTCGTCCTCTCCTAGGATTCTCGTGAAGTAACTGTTACAGTTTCTGTTATATTCCCACATGTCCCCGGAACTCTATGACTTTTTTTAGTCTGTTTTTCTTTTGGTTCTCTTTAGGGAATTTCTATTGTTCTGTCTTCCAGTTTACTGATTCTTTCTCCTTCCTGTTAAAACTCAAGCTCTAGGGGTGCCTAGGTGGCTCGGTTAAGCGTCCAACTTCGGCTCAGGTGATGATCTCGAAGTTTGTGGGTTCGAGCGCCATGTCGGGCTCTGTGCTGACAGCTCAGAGCCTGGAGCCTGCTTCGGATCCTGTGTCTCTCCATCTCTCAGCCCCTCCCCTGCTCATGCTCTGTGTCTCTCTGTCTCTCAGTAATAAATAAACGTTAAAAAAAATTTTTTTTAAAGTCAAGCTTTAATTTCAGCATCAGGGATACCAAACAAAATAAGATTTAATGCTTGCCTTCCAGAAGTTGACCATAGAAGGAAGGAGGGAGGAACTTACATTGTGTTACAATTGTCAATGGGCTTATGTGGTTACTGTCATGTGCACAGAATGCCACGGGAGTGAGCATAAAGGCATCTACTTTAACTTCAAGGGAAGGAAAGGTGCATCTCAGGGTGTGGAGACGATTCCCTGAAGAAACTTACTAACAGTGGGTAAGCACTAGCTACCAAAGGGGCTCGTGGGCTTTTTTCTATAGAAGAAAAAGGAAGAGGAGTTTCAGATACAACAGCCCATCCAAAGGTAAAGAGATGTGAGGCACTATGGCAGAATAAATATTCTAAAACAATGAAAACTATGTCCTAAACAAGTGCTTCCTACATTTTAGCATGCAGGTGGTTCTCCTAGAATATTTGCTAAAATAAAGATAACTGGTCCTCTCTCTCCCCCCAAGATTGCCATCTAGAAGATGTGATTAAGGGCCCTAGAGACTGGAACAAGTTCCCGAGTGATACTAATGTTGATGGTCTGAATACCGTTCATTTGAGTCAGTCTTGGTAGCAAGGACTTAGATCACCATGAAATGCCATCCAATAACTGGGTGTCAATCACATCTCCAGAGGATACTCCCATAGATTAAATGCACACTTCAAGTTACCACATCATACATCTCCATGTTTTCAGTTTAATAAAATGCAATTTGAGTAACATACAATACAGAAACTCTGACGAAAGCTGAAGGGTCACTGTATAAAGCAATGGGAAAGGAACTTATTGAACAAATGAATGTGTTAAAGAAGATTAGACGAGAAATTATTCATTTACTTATTAAGGGAATGGATTGCTTTTTGGTGGGGACTCATTAAAAAAGCATGTACATACACGAATTATAAATCATTTGGATTTGCTCATTAAAGGAGACCTTACACCAGATGATACTTGATTAGTCTATTTTTGCTTCTGTGTGAACTTGAAAGGACCATTCACCCCAAGGTAGACAGGAAGCATGAAGCTCGACCACCACACAAACACCACCAATATCCTCTCAATTGGGGAGGGGGACTGAGTCAAAGTCCTTGAACTATCTACTGTTTCTTCTCCTGGTTAATTATTGTTAAGGATATTTTCAAAGAGATCCACAAAACCATTTTTGTAATTTGGTGTGTTGTTTAAGAATTCATGGCCTCCTGATGTTTCCCTGCAGTCTGAAGATTTTTCTCTCAGCTGATGTTGTCAGGTGAATGTTGTGAAAATATGTTTAGGGCACTGTAAATGATGTCCCAGTGGGAAAACACAGCCTGAACTGATGAGTACAAAGGGCTGTTAATGAGATAAACTGTTAACTGGGATCTTTATGGGACATACGCAAGCTGGGCATTTTGAAGCCCAAATTGTGTGTATCTTTTGAAGCTGTTTTGATTTTCAAAGGCAGAATTTAGCACGTAGAAGTATTAAAGATGATATACTCCTTAAACCATTCTTCCTTCAGTACTACTGGATACTATGTGACTCTGGTGAGCCTTGGAAGACATAACTTCTATTTAAAAGCCAAGCTCATGAGGAAACGAAGGGATTCTTCACAGACTTTCCACATTATACTGACAAGGCCAATGTTATACACACACAGGACATGACCGAGTGGCATTTGATAGATGAACAAGTGTTAACTGATTGAATGAAACAAGCCCCAAAATACAATTTCATGCCATTGTAACTGTCTACATGTGCATGGCCTGATCATCCTACACATTACGATGTAATTTATAAAGTAAAACATAAGCATCCAATTTATAATCATCAATCATTAAGAGAAAATACAGATTACAGGAGCAATATAAAAGTTTATGAATTATGTCCAAATTTAGCATTGCTTTTCTGTTTTCCATGAACCATGAAATCATGTTTAATCTGTTAATCAGTTTTACCTTTCCACTCTTGTGTGAAGCCACACGTTCTCTTCAGAAGGAACTATCTTTTAATGCTGTCTAATTTTGCTGATACATTTCAAAGCATTAACTAGATACACTCTTGTTTATAGTGTATACTGTTTAAAGCGAGCAAAAATAATGATTATGCTAACACTAGTACTTATTAACAGTTGGAGCTAGACTATAAGGAGCCTGATTGGTGGTAATGACCTAAAACTTCCAGATTAAAAATAATGCTTTCATTATGAAATATACTGAAAATTGCTATGACTCTAAGTGAAGATCCCAGCATGATGGAGCCTGTGCTTGGTTTTCTTCAACCACTCCCATGAGACCTGATAAGAACTCAAGAAGCTGCAAAGTGTGAAGTCTGCATATTCTTTACTGACCCTGAAAAGGATTTGCCTGAGAGATGAACAAAAAGCAAACAGAAGAGCCGAGACCTGCATCAAGGAGATCCTGGCCCAATCCAGAGAACGTCATGCTTGAGGTTTTGCTCTCCAAACTGTTTACTTGGGTATCACAAAGAGGTGATTGGTCTGCTGTTTTATTTCATGCATATGAAGCAATGTATCTATTTTCCTTGAATGGACTGGGTATTTAAACAGAAATTTCAGTTGGGATTTCGTTCTCATTCACAGACCTGGGGGACAAAGCAATCTGTTGTAGAAGTCTGTATCATCACTTCCATTGAAAAAGGGATCTGGGTTTCTCAGTTCTAAAAGGGTCACATACAGTAAAACGTTGGTTTGTGAGCATAATTCGTTCCAGAAACATGCTTGTAATCCAAAGCAAATTTCAAGAATCATTGGCTCAGTTGTGATCATGTGATGTTTGGCATCATCTATTACTCGGATTGCAAGACATCGCTGGTTTATCAAGTTAAAATTTATTAGAAATGTTTGCTCATCTTGCAGAACACTTGCAGAACAAATTACTCGCAATCCAAGGTTTTACTATGCTTGGGAGAATGCCTTTACCACCATCAACTGAAATAGGTTTAGAATGAGTTGAAATGTGACTTTAAAAAAAACTTGCTTCTAATAAAACTCAAACAAATAAAGAGGACCTATGTTCCTGAGTTACATCATTAAAAAACAATGCGGATGATGTAGAGCAATAGAATTCTCATATATTGCTGATGGAAACGAACATTTGGTACAGTCACTTTGGAGAACTGTTTAGTAGTATCTACTAAAGCAAAATATACACATACCCTCTGACACAGCAGTTCTGGTCCAACCCCCCCCCAAATGTGTGCTTATATCTACAAAAGATATGTACAAGAATATGTATAGAGCAGTATTCGAAACAGTAAAAAACTTAAAACCAAGCTGACTATCCATCGGCAGTAGATTGGATAAGTAATTTGGGCTATGTTCATCCAGCATAACACAGCAACAACAAAAAAAAATAAATTACAGCTACACACAACAATATAAATATTGTGGAGTAAAAGTATCCACACACAAAAGAGTAAATAAGGTATGATTCCATTTATATAAAATTCCAAAAGAGGCAAGATTAATCTACATCACAAGAAGTCAGGAAAGCAGTTGCCTTTGGGCAAGGTTTTTGACTGAGAGAGAACAGGAGGGAGTCTAATGAAACGTTGTAAATGTGTTATATCTTAGCGTGGGTAAAAAATTCATCAAGTTGTATACACTTAAGATCTGTGCACTTTACAATTTGTAAATTATACCTAGTTTTAAAAAATTAATTTAAAAAACAGTGTGCTTGGACCTTGGCAAGACATGTCTTCAGCCAGTTAATATATAATACTATAGCCCTAATTTTTATAAGGGGCTAAAAAGAAGAAATATATCATTTAATAAAGGACATTAAGTAACATACTAAACAGTGTATTTGATTATGTTTTTGCAAAAGACCAAAATGTTATTTACTTAATTACCAACATGCAGTATCATCCTTTCACTTACTTTTTAAGGCAAAAAGTTTTGCTTAGTATGCATTCATTCATTCATTCATGCAATAAATACTAACTTATTATTTTCCAAGAATTTATTTCCTCAGAAAACGTATTTTTCTTTTTTACTTAGCTATAAGGAAACAAAATAAATCCAAGTAGTGTTTAAATCTTTTAAGTATTTTATACTAGGTGTCTGTTAATGAATTTCCATTCTTTTCTTATGTTCTATTGTCAGCCTTTATAGCTTTTAGCTTGAACAGAAAATACAGAAGATAAACATATTCAAATCTCTCTCTCTCTCATGCATAGAAGCAAACACATACATGGAAATAATAAAGAAATGTGAAAAAATTCCACCATAAAAACAGTTTAGATATATTTATGTCATATGAGTTTGTCTTCAGACTCTCAATGCAAATTTTTCTTAAAGACCTAAGTGACAGATTTTGCTTTTTTACGTAAGCACCATGGACCAAGTTCCCTGCTTAATAATTTTGTCGTTTATCTCACTGGGCAGATGCCTGTCCTTGATTTCCAGTGGTCTGTGTCAATTTCTATGAAGTGTCAAAGCTGGATAATAGCAAAGATGTTGGGAGTCAAACTTGCCATCATTTGCTAGTTGGACTCCCAGCACATTTAATATTTACTGAATGCCCATAAGGAGGCATGAAATTGTATTAGAACTTATGTCTTATACCAAATTCTAATTTTGGCTCTTTTTGGTATATAATTCAGGTTGACATGTCAATGAAATATTGAAAGAGGTAATTATATTCATGACTGTTGGGGGAAGTTTCTAGCTGGGAAGGAGGCTAGATCTCTGGTTTGAGAGAGACAGAATAAAATGCAAATAATAAATAAAAAACAATTAAAATAAAATATATGGCTATAAATATAAATAACCACAGTCAAATAATAAATAATAAATAATTTATGCTATTTACTTAAATTTTATAGTATTATTAAAAAGTCCTTTATTGAACACCTGCTATGTTCCTGGGATTTAATGAGATGGGTCACAAGTCACCTGGTCTATGGAGCAAAAAATCGGACAGGAGAGAGAATTATTAAATTGAGTCAGAGAGTATGAGGGCAGGGGAGAGTTTGGTGTTAATCTTGTGAGTCACATTCCTAAACTTTCAACTTCTAATCTTTTTATTCTTTTCACACCCAGCAGTGCCAGATTAAAACAGATAATTATAATTAGATTCTACTATCATTCTAATGACTCCTCCATCTGCTTTACCAACTTAATTTTCTCTGGCCTTGAAGTGAAGCTTTTAACAGGGACATGGGAAGAAGGAGCAAATTTGTGGAAAGAAACTATTCTATTTAAAATATATTGAGTTTGAGGTAAGCATCGAGGGAAAATCGGGTGAAGGTCAAGTGAAATGGGAACACAGATGTAGCAATCAATCAATATTAGACGAACGGTCATGATACCAGTAAGAAAGGCAGAATGTAAGGACCTCCACAAAGCCAATCCCCCTCCCCCAATAAAAGTAGTGGGATTTCTGGCAAAAATGTCAAGGGGCGCCTGCACGGCTCAGTCGGTTAAGCATCTGATTCTTGATTTCAGATCAGATCATGATCTGCACTGACAGCGTGGAGCTGCTTGGGATTCTCTCTCTCTGCCCCTCCCCTGCTCTCTCTCTCTCTCTCTCTCTCTCTCTCAATAAATAAGTAAAATTAAAAAGTCAAAATCAATGTTTTCAGAACTCTGGAAATTAGCCAAAGGCTTGCAACTATCTGAAGAACATTTATTTTCACTGTTCACATTCCAGCAGCCACACAATCATAAGGAAAACCAACAGCCTCGCATACACTGGACAGGGTAGATTGTGTTAGGAACCCCTTCAAAACACCATTTTCAGAGAATTGTCATTAGTTGATCTGTCTGGCAGATACATAGAAATCCCCATTCTCAGAGCTTGTCTTTATTTGGTTTGACTCAGACTTCACTAAGTGCAAACAGCCTTTTCCCTGGAGGCCTTTGTGAAAATAATCAGCAGCAATTGTTGAACAATGAGGCTGCCGAGGTAGTGATGACAATTGGAGCAAACAAGAAGCTAGCCAAAAAAACAAAAAAAAGAAAAGTTAGGGAATAAGATGGTCATAGGGAACTTCGAAAAGCTCCAGCACTTTCCCTGAGAATCTATAAGGCCATGCACATGCACGGAGCAGTGTATAATCCCAAGGGTGTGCTCACGTCCAGGAAAGATCTGCGAAGGCTACAAACGCTCACCTTTAGCAGGCATTGAAGTTCTGTACAAGCAGAAAGTGAAAGCTGTGATAACATCATAAGACACCTGGCTAAGTGTTGAAGGCACAGCTCAAAACACATACAGAGTTCGTCTGCAAAGACCAGGAGAATTATTGGCTCCAGGCATTTAAGGAAATTTCAGTCTAATCATTAGCTGAATATTAAGCCCACAGAACAGAAACTTCTATGGCCACACATGACAAAGAAGACAGACTTTACAGAATTGGTTTATAAAAAGGACTAAGCAAACAATAACAACTACAACACGTAGCGACAACAATAACAAACCCTGGGGAGAAGGAAGAATCTGATTTCCAGTTACCACAGTCTATTACTTCCAGTTTTCAACAAATAATTATGTGACGTGAGAAGAAACAAGGAAATATGGCCCATACACGGAAAAGAAACAGTCAATGGAAACTGTCCTTGAGGAAGCTCAGACATTGGACCTACTCCCCTAATTTTCAATCAGCTACATTGAACATATTGAAAGGACCAAAGAAGACCATGAGAAATGAACTAAAGGAAAGTATGGGAATGATGTCCCACCAAAAAGAGAATATTAACGAAGAGATCGAGATGATTTTAAAAAAAGAACCAAATAGGGGCGCCTGGGTGGCTCAGCTGGTTAAGCATCTGACTTCGGCTCAGGTCATGATCTCATGGTCCATGGGTTCGAGCCCCGCGTGGGGCTCTGTGCTGACAGCTCAGAGCCTGGAGCCTGCTTCGGGTTCTGTGTCTCCCTCTCTCTCTGCCCCTCCCATGCTTCTGCTCTGTCTCTCCCTGTCTCTCAAAAATAAAAATAAATGTTAAAAAAATTTTAATAAAAAGAACCAAATAGAAAACTTAGAGTTGAAAAGTACAATACTGAAAATGAAAAATGTCATAGAGGAGCTCAACCTCAGGTCTGAGCTGGTATCAGAGAAAAACAGCACACTTGCATAAAGGCCATTTGAGTTTCTCAAGTCTGAGGAACAGAAAGAAAAATATAATTTAAGAACACTGAACAGGGGCACCTGGGTGGCTCAGTCAGTTGAGTGTCTGACTTCAGCTCATGTCATGATCTCACAGTTTGTGGGTTTGAGCCCCACATCGCACTTGGCACTGACCTGCTTCAGACTCTCTGTCTTCCTCTCTCCCTGCCCCTTCCCCTCTTGTTCTCCTTCTCAAAAATAAATAAACATGAAAACAAACAAACAAAAACACTGAACAGAGCCTTAGAGAGGTGTGGGACACCATCATACACATCAACATACACATACTGGAAGTCTCAAAATAAGAGGAGACAGAAAACAGAATGAAAGACTATTTGAAGAAATAATGGCTGAAAACTTCATGAATTTCATGCAAAAGGTTAAAATACACATCCAACGTGCTCAATGAAATCCAAGTAGCATAAATTCAAAGGTATCCACACCTCCACACACCATAAGCAAACTGTCAAAGGTCAAAGGCAAAGAGAGAATCTTGAAAGCAGCAAGAGAAAAGTCAATCATCACACACAAAGAGCCTCAATAAGATTAACAACTGCTTTCTATGATAAAAACAAGGAGGCCTGAAAACAGAGAGAGAACATATTAAGTTGCTGGGTTGGGGGGGAAGATGGGTCAACCCAAAATTCTGTATTTGGCAAAACTATCAGAGAGACAAGGGGTGTCAAAATGGAAAAGCTTAAGACTTAAGCCAGGGGGCACCTGGGCGGCTCAGTCTGTGAAGCCTCTGACTCTTGACTTCGGCTCAGGTCGTGATCTCATGGTTCGTGGGTTCAAGCCCCGCATCAGGCTCTGTGCTGATGGCTGGGAGCTGCTTGGGATTCTGTCTCTCCTTCTCTCTGCCCTCACCTGCTTGTGCTTTCTCTATCTCAAAATAAATAAATAAACTTAAAAAAAACCTGTGAAGCCAGGCTGTAGAATTATCATGAAAATGGATGGTAAAGTCACCAGGAATAATTACAAAGAAGGGGATGGAGAGGGAACGCTGAGCCAGGTGCTGGAAAGACCAAGTAAAGTAAGAAAATATCCCGGAGGTTCAGAGATGCTAAGTGCTCTTCCCAAGTTTTCCCTAGAAAGAAATTGACGAGGTAGCTGAACAAGGAAGTCACCTCCTTCCGACTTCAAAGCCCATGTTTTCGTCATTACACAGTGATGTGTACTTAAAGCATGTTAATGTTTTAATTCTGAAGGAGGTTACACAGTTTTTTTTTTGTTCCATTTTGAAGGTGCTTTGTGACTAAATAGCATAGCTAGGCAGTCAATGAGTGTGATGACGTAGTGTTCTCTTCCTAGGACGAAATTGTACAATGCAGTCACTCTTTACAGATAAATGCAGGAGAATTGCACTAATAAACAAGACTGAAGATTATTTTCCCTCTTCTTCGGTTTCTTCTTATGTATAAATGCTTTTTGAGTGTACTTATTTTGTGTGCCAGAAAAAATCGGCAGAGATAATGTAGACATGCAATGAATTTAGAGGAAACACGAATGGCCAATAAATATATGAAAAGATGCTCAGTCTGACCAGTAATCATGGAAACATGGATTAAAACAACAATGAGAGAGCATCTTTTACCCACCAGACTAACCATAATTAAAAAGTATAACATTCAATCACCAGTATACAGGAGGAGGATGGGTAAACAGATAATCCTATACTGGGCTTGTGGGAATGTAACCTGGAACACAGCCACTTGGGACACCAGTATGACGGTAAAATGAGAAAGGTGTTAACCCTGTAACCCAGCATTTCCCATTCTGGGTACACACCCTACAGAAACATCTGTACATGCACACAGGAGGACACACAAATAGATGTGTATCACACCCTTGTTGGAAGCAGCAAAAAGTTTAGGAATGGCCCAAATGCCAATTAATAAAGAAATCTTCATGCAATGCATTGCTATCTATATAAAAGAAAGGGACCCTGGTATGTGAATCAATAAGAAGAGGTCTAAAACACTTAATATTAAATTTATTATCTATTTGAGAGACAGAGAGAGAGAGAGAGAGCAAGCAGGGGAGAGGGACAGAGGAAGGGAGAGAATCTTAAGCAGATGTCACATGCAGCACGGAGCCTGATGCAGGGCTCGAGCCCACGACCCTGGTATCATGATGTGAACTGAATTCAAGAGTAGGTTGCTCAACTGACTGAGCCACCCAGGTGCCCCAATATGATATTTATTATATATTTACTATTATGTTTATAATGTTATTATATTTATTAAATATAAATTTAAAAAAACCAGCTGCAGAATGAAATGTATAGAATGACTCTTTATATATTTTTTTCAAAATCCCTAGAAATATTACATCTTGTTTCTGGATTTCTATTGATGTATGTTAAGGTACTCAAATGGATGAATATCAACTTATCATAGTGGCTGTCTCTAGGAAATGGAGAAAACAACAGGTTTGGAGATAAGATCAAAGGGGAATTTTACATCTTACTATTTTTTTTCTAAAAATAAAAGATGCACATAAAATGTGTTTAAAAAAATACACACACATACAAAGGCCAGAAAGAAATATAGAAATTATGAACAGTTTTAAAATTGGGGACATGATAATATGGGTGTTTGTTATATATCATTCTTTTGAAAAGTATGACTTTCTTTTTTTTAATGTTTTCATTTTATTTCTTCTTCTTTTTTTTTTTTTTTGAGAGAGAGAGAGACAGAGCGTGAGAGGGGGAAGGGCAGAGAGAGAGGGAGACACAGAATCCAAAGCAGGCTCCAGGCTGTTAGCACAGAGCCCGACACGGGGCTTGAACCCACAAACCATGAGATCCTGACCTGAGCCGAAGTTGGACGCTTAACCGACTGAGCCACCCAGGCGCCCCATCAAATACACTCTTAACACAAGTTTGAGTCAATTAGTTAGTCCTGCGCCACTCTGGTCAAAGGCAAATCATGTCAGCAAACATATACAGTATATAACCCTGTTGCCCTTGCCTCTCAGAGATGCCCGACTTTCAAACAGCATCGAAAACAACAACAAACCCCTATGTTGTTTTTAATCAAAAAGTTTAAAATGATGCCAACAGGATACCAGCTGCATAAACACCAATGTTTGTTTACACCCTCATCTCATTTTCATTGGGGTAGAAAATTGAGAAGGGATCAAAGCAACTTCGGTCATGGCCTCTGCCTACAGGGGAAAGGCAGAGAGAGAGGGAGACACAGAATCTGAAGCAGGCTCCAGGCTCTGAGCCATTAGCATAGAGCCCGACGGGGACCCATGAGATCATGACCTGAGCTGAAGTCAGACGCTTAACCGACTGAACCACCCAGGTGCCCCAAATGTATGACTTTCTAAAGAAAACTCAAGTCGCCTAGCATTACTCTGGAAACATAGTTATTCTATCTGTCTCAAGGGAAGAGAATACTAAGGCTTTGTTAGAAGTGGTCAAGTAGGAAGAATACACACTGAATGTTCATGTTCTGTGGCTGGTTCAGACCTGTCCAGGCTGTTATGTATACTCTCAAGCTAGCTATGTGTACTTCCTTTTTCTGTGGAAATCCCAAAGGGATCTTTAGAGAGTGATTTCATCACAAACTTAGATATTTTTAAAAGTCACCATTAAGGAGTAGAATATGAAAGAGCTAGCTGTTCCGATAAAGACCACACAAAAGAAATTCTCCCTTGAGAGAAGAAAAGCACAGAGGATAATAGAAAGAATATTTAGGTTACTTCTATTTCGCACAATCCTACTTCCAGCTGGGCAGTTTCTTCTAACACACGCTGTTCTTGTCACCGTTCTTGGAATAACTCTTGGGTCTCAGTCTGACGCTCTGTCTGTGACTATAAACAACTCTTCCTCTATAGTTAGCACAGCCACAGAATAATGACACCGCATTAGAGACATGAATCACAGCATAAATACTTTTTTATTATGATAAAATAAATCACTGGTTGTCTGTTTCTACAGGCATAGGCAGAAAATGCATTGGGTTTTCCATTTTCTTATTATGCACTGGAACTGAAACCATCATTTGTTGAATAATATGCGTTTAAAAATGTCTCAATGCCTGTAATGAAAGAGATGATATGTAATTTTGCAGATCCTTGGGCCAAGCATGGGTGACGCTTTCCTACAGAATAAAAGAAAGAGTCTTAACATCTCTAACATGATAGATGAAGAGGTATGGTAGAAGACAGAGAAAGAACAATGGAAGGGAAGGGGGAAATGAAGCGAAAGTCACCATAGTCTTTGCAAATATATCACCTTATGTTGAAATTAAAGCAGCAAAGGCGGGGGGCATCATCTATAGCATTTCTTTAGTTGGTTGCTGAGTTGGTGGGCTACACAATCCTGCACTCAATAGCAGAGTTTTGTGCCAATCAAGATAAACCAGGGTACACCACAGTAATAAACAACATTCCAGCCCCAGTAGCCTAAAGGTCGATTTCTCATTTTTGTGACAATTCTAGAAGGATGGCTTGGGGCTATGCTGTTATCATCAGCCTCACTTTGAGTCTCAGGCTGATGGAGCTGCCACTAATGTAGAATATTGCCAGTCACCAGGGCAGAAGGGAAAAAAAAGAGCCTCGCATGGGTTCCTAAAGCTTCTGCCAAAGGTGACTCACATCATTTCTCCTAGACACTGGTCAAGACAAGCCTGACAGCACAATGGGAAGGTGTTCGGCTCCCATATTCCCAGCCTGCTGTACCATGCTTCGGTGGATTTCATACTTACTAAGAAATCCGGTTTCCAGGGGAGCATCTTCCCATCAGGAGAGACAAAATGTGGGCTTACAATGAGAAGCAATCAAGTGGTTTTGTTAGCGATAATGCCTCTTCTCAGGGTTATGGAAGACTCATAGCTGATTCTATCCATGTATAGGAACAAGGGTATTGTTAGAAAAGGCATCGCTTTGGAAGAAAATACCTGAGAAACTCTGAGGCAGGTGGAAAAAACTAAAAGACTCCATCCATCCAAGACTTAGCCAGAGTCCCCCAAACCTATTCCTCACCCTTCCCACCACCAAGGGAAATATGGAATTATAGCCTGAAATTCTCTCTTAAAATATGAAGGACTTGAGTTACAGAACTGAAGTAAATAACATAATTAGGGAACGCAGTGCATGAACAAAGGTGAGTCCACACTCTTGGAATTTCAATCCAGCCTGCATTCCCTCACCTATCACTTTCTACCATCTCAGAGGATGTTTGTGTTTAAAGTCATCAACTTCATTCTGTCTTGTTTAGGAAGAGCACATATCTTTCTTCCTTCTGGATGCTTTGACATCTCAGCGCCCACCTCTCCCAACTTGCAGGAGAGGTCCTTCATCAGTTCCTCTTTTCCCAAACATCTTCCATCTCTCTTTGTTGGACATTATTTGTCCTTTATTGAACAAACACTCAGATATTGAGAATGAATGGTCCAGATTTGGATCACATGTAAATTTATATATATATATATAGATAGATAGATAGATATAGATATAGATATAGATATCTGCAATTTACCCATATATATACATATGTATGTATGTGTATATATATATATATATACAGATATATACAGATATATATATATATATATCTCCAGAATCTACTCCCTCTCACCATCACTACCACTACACTGTGATCCAAATTGACACTGTAATAGGCAGAATAATTACCCCCTCTCCAATGATATCCACACCCTAAGCCCTGGAACCTATGAATATGTTACCTTGCATGGCAAAAGGATTTTACAGATGTGATTAAGAGTGTGAACCTTGAGATAGGGAGATTACTTGGATTGTCTGAGTTGGTTCAATCTAACCACATGCATCTTTCCTAGGTGGGTCAGAGAAAGATGTGACAGTGGAAGAGGAGTTAGAGAGATGGCAGCATGAGAAACATCCAACACGCTGTGGCTGGTTCTGAGATGTAAGGGGCTATGTGAAAAGACTGGAGAGAGGCCTTTACAAGCTGGGATAGCCCTGAACTTACAGTCAGCAAGAAAACAGGGACCTCAATCCTACAACCACAGGAGCTGAATTCCATCAACAACCCAAAATGAGCAGGAAATAAATTCACCCACTAGAACTTCCAGAAAGGAACAGAGCCAGCCAACATCTTGATTTTTGTCCTGTGATACCTGTACCTGACTACTGACCTAGAACCTGTAAGATAATAAATCTGGATAGCTTTAAGACACTAAATCTGTGATAATTTGTTATAGTAACAAAAAGAAACTAATACAGCCATAATCTCTTGTTTAGATTATTGCAAAAGCCTTTTCAAGTTAACTGATCTATCTGTTTCCATCCTTATCCCCCTGTAGTGTATTCTCAACACAGAGGTCAGAGTGGTCTTTTTAAAACATGTCAGACTGGGTGCCTGAGTGGCTCAATCAGTTGAGTGTCCGACTTCGGCTCAGGTAATGATCTCGAGATTCATGAGTTTGAAGCCTCACATCTAACTGTCGGCACGGAGCCTTCTTGGGATTCTCTCTCTCTCTCTCTCTCTCTCTCTCTCTCTCCCTCTCTCTCTCTCTCCCCCTCTCCCACTTGTGTGTGTGTTTTTTTTCTCTCTCAAAATAAATACATAAAATTAAAAAAAAAAAAACATGTAAGACTACATCACCTGTCTGCTTATGTCCCAGTGGTTTTTCAGGTTATTCAGAATAAAAGCCAAAGTCATTACAATGGCCTTTAAGGTCACGGTCTGATCCCTTATTATTACTCTGGCCCATACTCTTACTACTCTTAACCTTGCTTACTCTTTTCCAGTGCTACCGTGTCTCCCTTAATGTTCCCTATATATACAGACACACACTGCCATCTAAGACCATCGAGTCTGTCTGCCTGTAATAGTCTTCCCTCAGATATACACTTGGCTCTCACATTCCTTAGGTTTTGCTCAACTGTTACTTTCTCAGTTAGGCTTTCCGTGACTATCTTATTTAAAAGTACAATACCCTTTCAGTGCTTTCCGATTTTATTTTTTCTCAATAGCACCTGTTGTTTTCATATATATATATATATACACACACACACACACACACACACAATATACATATATATATACCCATATGTATGTATATATATATATATATATATATATATATCCCTCTTATTTTACTTATTTTGTTTGTTCCTGTCTTTCTGTACTAGAATTTGAGCTCCATAAATGAAGGCATATTTGACTGTTTTTGTTTACTGATGTATCCTCATACCTGAAATAAGGTATGGCATCTAGCAGGCACTTAATAAATATTTGTTGAGGAAATGGATTTATAGATAAGTGAATAAAGGAGTTAATGGAGTTAACTAGGAGCCTCTGGATGGATCAGAGTGATCAGAATTTAGCGGCAAAAGGCTGGTGGACCCTGACAACTCATTCCCAGGGACGTCCACAGTCTGCTCATATTCATGGTTATACACACACTTTGCAGATTCTTTCTTAGTTATTTCCAATATTTGCATATCTATATCCAGGTGGCCAGAGAGTTTCTGATGAGTGATTTCTAAACCCCATTTGTTTTAAGCAATGTCTGTTATCATCCTTATTTTCTGATAAAGGGGATAATCAGATCATGGCCATGTAAGATCAGTGTAAGGTACAGTGGTGAAGAATATAGTCATATGAGAGTTTGAATCCTGTTTCTGCCACTTATTAGTCATAAGACCTTAGGCAAGCTATTTAGTCACTTAGTTAACCTCCATTTCTTCGTATGTACTGTGTGATTAATCATACCGACTCACAGGGTTGTTGAGGGACTCCATCAGTTAACACATTTAAAGCATCTAGAGAAGTTCCCAGCACACAGTAAGTTATTCAGTACCTGATAATTATTGTGGTCAACACAAGGGTGTTTTTCATTCTTGACCACCTCAAGTCCTGCTCTACCTCTGGTGCCAATCATGAGCTCCACCTTTCAGCAGACCTACCATCTGACACAAACATCTGCTTCCTCTTTCCGCCATTATGCCCACTCTTCCCCCTGCCCCTAAACTAAAGCTGCAGGCTGTTTCCCTGGGAAGTGCAGCATCAGCCCTAGTCCTGAAACTCCACTGAGTCCCGCAGGAAGCTTGATAAGAGAAGCCCATAGAGGCACCAATGAGAGAGAATCGGAGGTAGGCTCTTAGGGCCCAAGTTGCATTTTTCTATCTCCTTCTCTTCCCCTTCTTTTATCTTTTCTACTCATTTGTGAAGGAGGCCAGGGGGCCGGGAGACTCCTTCATTATCCAAAGAGAGATCCTTATTAGGGTTATAGGAATGGATCACAGGATAGCGACTATCAGAGACAAAGACTCTCTCACCAATATCAACCAACAACCCCTTCTTGCCATGGGTGAATCAACTTCGTAGACATTTATGGAGGAATCAGGCATCAAATCTAGACCATCACAGTTATCCTGCTGGCAGAGCATAGGAGCATAACAGACAAGAAGAGACCTCACTCATTTCTACATTTCCCAGAGCTATATGAACTGATCTTACCCTTTACTGGTTTTTTTCTATTACCTTGGAACAGTGAAAAAACAAGAGCCAAGGCATAGAAAAGAACGGAAATAACAGATATTTTTCAGAAGGGAACTTTAATAACTCACTTTTCAAGACCCAAACCACTGTGTCATCACCTCTGAATTAAGCCCCAGCTGTTGTGCCAGAAAAACTCCAGCTTCAAAAATAAGAGGCTTGAGTTTAATCAATGTATTTTGTCTGACTCAGTAGACAATTTTCCTCCTTATTGAAAGAATCTCTTTGTCATCTACAGGTAAACCAGACTGATGGAGAGGGGAGAAGGTGGAGAATTCAGTACGATGTACCACAACTGCTTAGACCACAGTTCAGACACGTTTCCCTTATTGTTGGAGGCAGTGGTCGCATTAGTGGAGTGTGAAGAACAGGATTTACACACACATGCGTGAGCGCGCGCGCGCACACACACACACACACACAGGTGTTTAAACCAGCACAGCAAGTCCTGTATAGTATTTTTGTAGTCGAAAGCTCTACCACTGAGCCCTACCCTGATGAATATATAGGATTTTTGAATGAGCCAATATCTCTAAAGTTTTCAGCAGTTAAAGTTCCAGCAGACCCTGGAGAACCTAAAGGCAAGGTTCAACTGACAGTAGAGTTGACAATAGAATTTAAGAGGCTGATACCTGAGCCTCTGTTGATGCATGAAAATGGTTATAATCTCAATTCTAGTAAAATAACTGTTTCTAAATCACCATCATAGGATGCATAGGGCCTTCCATCAGTTGAAAAAGCTGTTATTTTCATAGCTTCCACTTCTCCAAGAGAGTAATGGTGTGGGGGTTTTTTGTTTGGTTGGTTGGTTGGTTGGTTTTTTTGTTTTTTTGTTTTTGTTTTTTGGATTTTTAAAAATTTTTGTTTGTTTGTTTTTGGAGAAAATCTTCTCAGCATCCAGGCAGAGAAGTCTTGTAACTGTTTTGCAACTCTGTATTTGGTGGGGTAAGGAATTCAGATATGCAAGACTGTTTTTATCAACTGACTTCAACTTAGAGAAAGAACTAACTGATCATGGGCTGTGACTGCCCTGGTTACAAACAATACACTGTAATTCATTCCAACCCAATCACTTTTCAGGGCATAAAGGCCTGGAAAACTATGCTAAAAGGGCATTGAATTTATCCCCTTAGCGGTGAAGAGCTATCAAAGTTTTTTGAAAAAGAAAGTCCAGAGATCACGTTGGAAGCTCTGTGGCCATGGGATTAGAATGTTAATGCAAAACTCTAGGCAAAGGAGGATGACTAGGTACTATCAATTTAAAAAAAGAGAGAGAGAGAGAGAGAGAAAGGAGAGATTCAGAAGTCAATTTTGTGGTAGAATGGACAGGAATTAGCAACTGATCAAATTGGAGGTCGTTTAATTTATGGTGTTATCAACTGCACTGACAACATGTGAGGCCATTCAATGCAAGAAGCACACAAAAACATTTTTTTTTCTATTGAGTAAGAGAAATCCAGACCAAGAGTCAACAGACCATTGGGCTGCAGGAAACCTTGAGAGCTTGCCTCTCACGTAGGGCTACCTTTTGAAAAGGAGAAAATCTGTGGCCCAAAGTTGTAAAAGAAAGGAATGTCACAAGTTTCCTTAAGATATCACTGTTGGGTGCCTGGGTGGCTCAGTCGGTTAAGCGGCCGACTTCAGTTCTGGTCATGATCTCACATCTTCGTGAGTTCAATCCCTGCGTTGGGCTCTGTGCTGACAGCTCAGAGTCTGCAGCCTGCTTCAGATTCTGTGTCTCCCCTTCTCTCTGCTCCTCCTTCGCTCATATTCTGTCTCTCCCTGTCTCTCAAAAATAAATAAATGTTAAAAAAATTTTTAAGGTATCACTGTTGGAAAATCTTTCATGGTAAGAAAGATCGGACAAACTAAGAAACTGAAAAGACATTTATCATGTGGCCTGAGAGTCATATTCCAAGGGAGGGGACCAGCATTTCATGAGTGTCCTCAGAATATCTGACCCTAGCAGTTCAGTGTCGTTAAACACACGAATGCACTGAGCCCCAGTCATATATTAGATGCTGGGGATACAAAAACAAGTGAAAGCAGACCTGACAGTCCAAAAGCATCGTGAGAATATGTCTAGGTGGCCTTTGGGGCTATCTTCAGTCAGGACATCTCTCTGACATACTGCAGGGCAAGGTAGATGGTTTTCTCTGTGTTCTCAAAGTCCTTCTACATATTCCTTTCACTTCATTAACCACATCGATTTAGCACTATTTACTTATGCGTTCATCTCCTCCTAAGGACTGTGAGATTGCAGGGTCCAAGGGCCATGTCTTTCCCACCTTTGCATTCCCAGCACCTTGAACAGTGCCTGGCATATACTGGGAGCTCAGTAAATGAACTGGTCTTGACTTAATCTTTAGATAAATTTATTTCTTCTCATTCTGGAAATTTCTTCTTATTCTGAAAATTACGATCACCCTTCACAGACTTCCCTTATTGAAGCTTAAAGATACTGGAAGTTTTAGCAATTTATTCTGGCTTATTCTCTCAACAGCTTAAACATATTGATAGCTTTTCTCTTCAGGATGGTATAGAGCAAAAGAGCATGGGACTTGAAATCTGAAGACATGAATGAAATCCCAGCTCTATCATTTACTATCTGATAATGATGGGACACCTTCAGCTTTGCCATGTGGGAATAGCAGGAGAGAATAAGAATGCTGTCTTCATAGGATTATTCTGAGGATCGAATTAGGCAATGTATGTTGTAAATTGTCAAGTGATATGGAAATTCTTATTACATAGCATATTGATTACCTGGGATGCCCACAAAGAAAAATACATAGTTCTTTACCTTCACATAAAAAAATCTTCTTTTTTTTTTTTTTTTAAATTTTTTTTTTCAACGTTTATTTATTTTTGGGACAGAGAGAGACAGAGCATGAACGGGGGAGGGGCAGAGAGAGAGAGGGAGACACAGAATCGGAAACAGGCTCCAGGCTCTGAGCCATCAGCCCAGAGCCTGACGCGGGGCTCGAACTCACGGACCGCGAGATTGTGACCTGGCTGAAGTCGGACGCTTAACCGACTGCGCCACCCAGGCGCCCCAAAAAAATCTTCTTAATTTGATACATATGGAGGGTTGGGGAAACAGTTGGGGCTTTCAACTCTGAAATACAGTAAAATAATATTTAATAATTCCAAATATTTTCAGCAAGAACACATCACCAAATGACAAAATTGTCATAAGTTTTCAGGATTTACTTTAGAGAAACTTTACAAGTTCTTAAATTTGGTTCTCTTCTGGGTAGAGAGAATTTTTATAGCTTAGTTGACAAAGAATGACTTTGAATGGGAATGAGAGCCTTAATCTTATTTTGAAAACATCAATTGTCTAATTATTATGGGCTTTGTATATTCTTTTTCAATAACTGTGGCAAAGAGAATTTCATAGTCAACGCCTTCTGCAAATATGCTTTTGTGGTAGAGAGAACAAGTACATTTTGCAAAGAAAAATAACCAGATTTAGAGAATTAGACTGACTTGTTGACTCACTGGGTGAATTAAATAATTCCCCCCTCAGACACTTGGCAGAGTGCAAAATCAAGCCCTTCGACTTCATGGCTGATTCTGTTTGCTTTTACTCAGTACATTTTCTCTTAGGTCCTGAAATGTGAACTAAAAGTGTTTTGCTACCTGGTGACAGTTATAGATGAGAAAGTTCTTAAGTTTGAACTCCATAAACATAGAAGGAGTCAGGATTCTGTCTGTTTACAGCTTGTATTCTAAATGAATACTTTCATTACTGTCTTCCCGAAGGTGATAAACAACTCAATTAAACACACACACACACACACACACACACACACACACACAACACCTTCCATAGCAGATTGCACTCTACAGGAGGAAAGAAGTGATGGCAAAGGTAGGGAACACCATAACTGTGCCTAAACTGTGATTTTATTTGCAATAACATTTAGAAGTTTTATAAAATATCATACATTTAGTTACAATTAATGATGAGTTTCTCAAGAAAGTAATTTGCCTCATTTAGTAAACTTCTATAGTGTTCCAGTTACAGGCCAGGCATGGTGCTAAGTGCTCACGAGCAAAAGAAGGAGTTCCCTGTGCTTGTGGAGGTTCCATTTCTTTTTTTGAAAGCTTATTTGTTTATTTTGAGAGAGAGAGAGAGAGAGAGAGCAGGGGAGGGACAGAGAGAGAGGGAGAGATGGAATCCCATGCAGGCTCCTCACTGTCAGCATGGAGCCTAATGCCGAGCTCAAACCCATGAACTGTGAGATCATGACCTGAGCTGAAACCAAGAGTGGGCGCTCAGCCAAATGAGTTACCCGGGCGCCCCTGGAACTTACCATTTCAATGAGGAGATAAGCATGAATCAATTGATTATGCTGATGAATATATAACTCTAAATAGAGAAAAACGTTGTGAAAGAAAGGAGTTGGGTCTTTTTGGTAAATTACAAAGAAACCTGTTGCAACCTGGGGGTGCAGAAAGGTGGGCTTTTTTGAGGAGGCAGCATGTGACCTAAGAGCTGAAGGAAGGGTAAGAACTCTTAAGTTAAGGAGGACTACAAATCCATACTGAAGAGACTGTATGTGCCAAGATCCTATGAATGCAGAGAGCAGGGCTTCTTTGAGAAGCTCAAAGCCCTATTTGGTTGAAGCACAGAGTTACTGTGTGTGTTACAAAGAATAAGAAGCCTCGAGGAGGAACACTGATGAGAGATATTTCTGGAGCACTAGACAGGGACAAGTGATGTAGCATCACATAGACCATGTCAAAGGTATTGGTCTTTAACATCTTAAGGGGAAAGGAGATGTTTGTTTATGTATTCAGCAAATATTGAGAGTGCTTACCATTGCCAGATACTCTTCTAGATTTGGAGGATAAAGCAATGAATGAAAAAAATATATGATCACATTTGTGTCCATCTTGGCTCCAGTGGATTGGCTAGCGGTCAGCACTGATGTCTAGAAATTAGTCTGTAAGTTTTGGTAGCAGTTCACATACAACACGGTAGTGGGTTAATTTAGGGTGATGGTGAGGTTGGTGAAATGGAGAGCAGTGGACAGAGCTTTGAGATATTAAGAGGTAAAAATCAGCAGGACTTGGTGGTAGATCCAAAACTGGAGTGAGGAAAGGGAAGCATAATCTCTATCTCTGTGTTTCTTCCTCGAGACCCTGTATTGATACAGGTAACATTCACTAAGACAGAAAAGTCTGGAAGACAGATAGATACATTTACTTCTCTTGATTGAAAGATCGTGGAGAGTGACCATAAATTCAGGTTCATAAGTTCAGTCTTGGACAAGTTGACCTTCAGGTGGTATTCAGGTGGAAATATTGAGTTTCATCAGATTAGGGATGGAACTTGAAATCACCAGACTATAAACTCCATGACAGAGGACACTACATCTCTTTTTGCTCATAATTGGAATTTTATAACAGTGTATCTGGCACATACTAGGTGGTCAACTAAGTATTTGTTGAGTGATGAATACTCAGCAGATGAACCCAGAATTCTTTGAAATTTTCTAATGTAAGCTTATGAAATTGCTCTCCTTTGGGTTCTTCCAGAAATATTACAGGACATTTTGCCTCTCTGTGCAAAAATGGTGAGCAAAATATCAACATAATTAATTTAGGTTAATACAAAAAATAAACGTGATGGAGCATGAATGTGACTTAACCTTGGCAAAGATGGGTTTCTCCTTTGATAGAGTGTATTTCCAATCACGTATATTTCACTATGTAATAATATTAGACAGTGATTGAAAGACATAGGAAGAAAAACAACAAAATAGGGGAAGAGTAAGGACAGGAGGAGGAAGTGATGGGGTCAGGGAGGAGATAATGAACGATACAAGGGTTGTACAGAGCAGACACCTCTGAAAAACAAGCCAAGAAGTTTTGCTTCCACTTGGCTGTCTTTGGCATAAATTCCTTACGCCTGACTCTGAGATCAGATGAGTGCACTCAACCGTGTATGCGTGTGTGTGTGTGTGTGTGTGTGTGTGTTTGTGTGTTTGTGTGTGTTTTATGTGGTTCCTCTTGTTTGAAGGACTTAAACTAAAAGCTTGCCACCTTCCTTAGTTTTGTCAGCTTAAGCTACTAAAACAGCATACCATAGATAGACAGGGTGGCTTATAAACAGCAGACATCTGTTGCTCATAGCTCCGGAGGCTGGAAATCCCAGATCAGAATGTCAGTGCGGTCAGGTTCTGGTGAGAGTCATATTCTGGATCACAGACTGCTGCCTTCTTCTTATATCCTCCCTTAGTGGCAGGGGCAAGGGAGTTCTCAGAACTCCTAATCCCATCCATGAGGGTTCTGCCCTCATGACTCAGTCACCTCCCAAAGGCCCCACCTCCCAACTCACCACCTTTGGGGGTTCAGATTTCAATATATGAATTTGTTGGGGGGTTGGGGAATAAACATTCAGACCTCTGCAGTCCTCAACTCCAATCGTTCATCACAGCAAATTGCTCCTCAGTGGAAATACAAAGGTGAAAAATCTGGAAGACATCTAGGCACCGGCATTCAGCATTTATTGAGTCCTTTTGTGCATAGAATTGTGTGCTAGGCTACAGAGCCACATGGAAGGAGACACGTGCGGTGCCACGGAAATATTTAAAGTCTAATATTAGCAATAGGCTGCTTAAAAACATTATTGTCATTACTATGCTTTATTGATATTAAGATGCAATGTTTCATATTTTACAATCTCTGAAATTTGGATATAGCCCATAATAAATGGCATCTTACCATTGCTGTCAGGCCGCATTCGCAATGCAGTTGTCATTATCCGTACATGGGAAAACCTGATTGTTTTACTAGTGACGTGACTGGACAACTCTGGCAGGTCAAACAACAGGCTGTTTAAAGACCATCTGAGTAAGGAATATGAGTCCTGGCTGCTGTCTAAAAATCCTCCATGGACATTGTATGGTCAAATCATCACCTACAGAATGTGTGTAATGCTTTGGAAGAAAATTCTGAAGACGATAGAGCAGTGCACCTGTACAAAACTTTTGCACCATCACTGTGCCAGCTGGCACAGAGGACATTACTATGTGAAGGAAAATTTATAATTTAAATCTACCTAGGCTACATCACCTATTGTGTTGAACCATGTTTTCCAAGCACATAATCTTTCCTCCTGGGCATGGATACTGAAAACAATTTATGGAAAATACTTTCAAGGCTAATTCCTGTGAATCAACACAGTACTTTAGGAGATGGAAATGCAATTTATTTTTTCCGGTCAACAGTAGCCTTAGAGTAACAAGTGTCCTTGGGTGACACTGGGCAAAATTCTCTCCAAGGCTCTATTATGACTGGAAAGGTAAGTGCGGACACCAGTAACTTTGAGCCAAGAAGTGACTCAAAAGACTTTCTCGAAATGTGAAGATGTTTTAGGAATATATTAATCAGTTTATTTCACTCATGTTCCCCCTTTTATGCATGCGCAAGTGTGATATATGATAAAATCTATATTCACATAAGTCTAGGAGACTTCTTTCAGATGGTACCAATAGAAATTCCAGGTGATAAGACAGATTTATGCCCTCACTTAAAATGGCAGCATTTTACCATTACATAAAAGAATGGCATGTCTTACAACCAACGGCATTGTAGATTCAGTGAAATACACTATGATAACCTACACAAAACACCAAACCAGTGACCATCATAACAAATAGACATTAGGGTTTTTTACAGTGCAACCAGAAAACCTGAAGATAAGCCCAATTTAACAAAAACAAGATGCAATTCAGAACAGGCATGTTTGCCATTAATCCGAGGTTGGTTCTTTTAAAATGAAATAAAACTTTCCAAGAAAATTGGAGTCAATAAGGTTTAGCATGAGTGATATTCATAGAATATTGCACTACTGTTGTTGGTTTTTTTTTCCATTGCTCTTACCTTCCCAGTCACAATAGAGCCTTGGAGAGATTTTTGCTCAGTGTTACCCAAGGACACTTGTTACTCTAAGGCTACTTGTTGAGAAAAAATAAATTGCATTTCCATCTCCTAAAGTACTGTGTTGATTCACCGGAATTAGCCTTGAAAGTATTTTCCATAAATTGTTTTCAGTATCTATGCCCAGGAGGGAAGATTTTATGCTTGGAGAACATGGTTCAACACAATAGGTGATGCAGCCTAGGTAAATTTAAATTATAAATTATAATATGCTCCTTTTATAGCAGAACTGGGCAAAGATAACATTCCCGGGATACACTATTTACTTCTTTTCTATGTTGGATATTCTACATGTTAACCAAGATCACTGAGACCAGAAGGAGGATATTAAGAGCTGACATTTTTGAGCAATTATATTGCCAGTCAGTAGGCTAAGAGCTTTTCACATATTGCCTCCCTTAAACATCATGGCTTCTTTAGGAAATACATGATTATACTTGTTTTGGTTGAGGAAACTAAGTCTTTTGGAGGTGAATTTTCATAAGTTCTCTTTGCGGGTAAAAGGCAGAGCTGGACTTCTTCTCCAAAACAAGTTCAACTCCGGGTCTTCGGACCTTAGCCACTAGGCAGTACTGCACCTCGTTCTAGAGCCTAGTGTCTAGCTTCTTGGTGAATAGCTCTCACTGAATTTTTATTTTTAAAGTTACGCTCTCAACTTTTAGCATGGGTGACTATAAAAAATATCTAACCTTTTGACTGTTGCTTCTGCACAAGCTGCTTATCAGTTAATACCCCTACACAATGTCTCCTGTGGGGAACTCCTCCCCCGCCCCACCTCCAGACTGGCACCAGAAAAAAAAGGAACCGTTCCCTTCAAAGAATTTTAAAGATTATTATCTCAACATATAAATTAATCCATTTCCCTGTTCAGCAGATTATTCCTATTATTGCTTACATTTTTCCTTAAGTACACCCTTTCGCGTACCTTGGAATAAGGCAGGGAGTAAACAAATCCTAAGTGTAAGAGCTTTCTTCCTACCAGATATTGACAAGCCTGGTCAATATCCTAAGGAGTCCACAGTAAATCTGAAACTGACAAATTTGCAAAACATTACTTAGAATTAAAGTGGGGAAATTACATTTATCCTGGCTAGAATTCTTCCACTTCAGAAACTTTTCCCAGCTCCCCAAAAGTTCAAGGGTCATAAGAACAAATATTTAACCCAATTGTTCAATCTACCATCAGGTAGATCTCAGGGATTTCTTGTATAGTTCCTGACAGCCCAAAACATTTGCAAGGTCTCTGCATATTTTCTTCCCAATATTCTTTACTTCATTTATTTATATACTTGTTTAATTGATACAAATGTTCTTATTGAGCATCTTTTATGTGGCAGACTCTGGGCCATTGCCTGGCATTATAGAGGTGAATGAAACACACCCCTATCCAGAGAAGTTCACAGTCTGATTGAACAGGTAGACACATAAAAATCAAGTTACCTTTAGAGGGGTCTATACTTCATATCTGATTACTTATCCTTGCATTTAAAATTATTGATTCCTTGGGGCATCTGGGTGGCTCCGGCTCTTGATTTCGGCTCAGGTCATGGTCTCACAGTTTCCTGAGTTCGAGCCCCACGTTGGGCTCTGCGCTGACCCTGCAGAGCCTGATTGGGATTCTCTCTCTCTCTCTCTCTCTCCCCTGCTCATGCGTTCTCTGTCTCTCTCAAAATAAATAAACTTAAAAATTATTAAAATTGCTGATTCTTCGGGGCGCCTGGGTGGCGCAGTCGGTTAAGCGTCCGACTTCAGCCAGGTCACGATCTCGCGGTCTGTGAGTTCGAGCCCCGCGTCAGGCTCAGGGCAGATGGCTCGGAGCCTGGAGCCTGTTTCCGATTCTGTATCTCCCTCTCTCTCTGCCCCTCCCCAATTCATGCTCTGTCTCTCTCTGTTCCAAAAATAAAAAAAAAAAAAATTGCTGATTCTTCAAGTTTGAAACTGAATGGAGTCAAAACCTATCATCACAATGAACCCAAAGTAAACTTGACTACAGCCTGGGTTTGTTTCATTTGTCAGGGCACTTGGATCCTCATCCACTGATTGTGAGCACAGTTGGGGCAAATGGGATTTATCCTTTACAAATCACAACTTCTGTGCAAGGATTAATGGCCTTGGGAACTGGCTCCGAATATATGACATCATGAGTCCTCTTAAACTTAAACTGACTTTGACTCCTTATCTCCTTTTGCAGCCATGACTCTGATTGCCCGATGTGCTGATGCTTCCCCACATGTATCTGAGGTTCCCTCTCTAGCAGCTTCTTTTTCCTTGCAAAAAGTGGTTGCAATGTTCTTGAAAGGAGCTACATTGGTTGCATTAAAGCTGAGTCATTAGAAACACAAGCCCTGTTGTGACTACTACAGGAAACAGGGCAGTACTGGATGAGCACACAGTGGGTCTCGTTCTGATTCCAGCCCTGGGGATCATATTGGTTCTCTGTGGTTGAGAGTTCTCACGGAAGTCTGAATGTCTGTCACTGGCACATTTCTGACAGCGGAGTCCCGTCTAACAAGGTGTCATTCCTCAGAGAGCTGCCTGGCAATATCACATAAATGATAGTACCAAGGTGATAGCCCTGGAAAAGAAAAGGAGTAAAAAATGCAGCACTTAAAATATTTGCAGGGGCGCCTGGGTGGCTCAGTCGGTTAAGCGTCCAACTTCGGCTCTCAGGTCATGATCTCATGATTTGTGAGTTTGAAGCCCACATCTCATGATTTGTGAGTTTGAATCCCACATTGGGCTCTGTGCTGACAGCTCAGAGCCTGGAGCCTGCTTCAGATTCTGTGTCTCCCTTCTCTCTGCCCTTCCCCTGATCTCTCTCTCTCTCAAAAATAAATAATAAACATTAAAAAAAATTTTAAATATGTATTTGCAAAGCATCCACCAACACCCAAATGCTCTCACTTGCCTGTTTTGTCTTTCTGCAGCATAATTTATGGGCTCTTCTTAGAAAAGGAAGTGTGCCCACACAATGCAAGCCTGTGAAATAACCCTCACCATCAGTTGCTAGTACTTCTGCCCTCTTGGCATTTCACAGGCCTCGTTGATCTTTTTTTCTTCTTCCCTTTCATAATATCTAATTTACCAATTACACAGAGCACAACAATGTCCTTGAGAAAGGAAAAACAAACCCAAGAAACCTGCCTTGAAATTGTTTCTTAAAATATTCAGCTCTAATATCTGTTAGCTATTTCCATGAAAAGATAGTTAAAATGAATCCCTTGGGGGTGCTTCTAAATGTTATGTGCATTTATTTTAAAGAGGTACTCAAACTCAAATAAAAATTAAGTGTCACTTGGTGTCACTGTTTGGGTCTATTTTGCATGCATACCTCAGGAAGCCCTGGGGTCCTCAGGCAGGCCCTGGGGCTCCATGAATAGGGGGATGTCTGGGCCCCAAAGGAGGGAATGCGTGTGGAATTTTGGAGCTTATGGTTTACACCCCACCCCAAGCATACACTGATCCTAGGAGAGCCCTAAGCCTGAGTTTTCTTACCTCGTGCAATCTCTAAGGATATGAATAACCAAACCCCAAAGTGCAACTGTGTGAGAGAAGGAAAAAAACTATTTGGAAGGTACACATCTTACCAGCAGAGATGACCCAAGGGAGAAGTAACTGATTGGCTCAAGTCAGTAGGTGGATGCCTCGTGTCCAACGGGTTTGAGTGCTACAGGAACCAGATTATGGTTGAGCAAATGAAAGTAGCACTAGGAGCGCCCATGACCTCATAGAATGAGATTTAGGAGCCCAATGTTGCTGGTTTCCTTGCTTTGAAAAGTCTAGTTTATCTATCATTCCACAAATGCATATTTTATCTACGTGTCTTCTGGCTAGAATATCCTTCAGCCTGTAATCTAAATCCCACCAGCCTTCTTCAGCCCACCTTTCCCAGATCATTTTCTAGTCCACTGTGATCACTCAATCCTCTGAGAAATTATTTCTTTCTTGGCATGCAGAGTGATCATGTTATTAAAACACAGATTGCTAGGCCCCAACCCCGGAAGTTCTGATTGGATAGGCCTGAGTGAGGCCATGAATTTGCATTCTTTCACAAGTTTTCAGGCGATACTGACACTGTTGGTCTGGGGCGGACACTTTGAGAATCACTTAATAATGAGAGTTAAGGGGTGCCTGGGTGACTCAATCAGTTAAGCATCAGACTCTTGATCTCGCAGTTTTGTGAGATTGAGCCCCACATCGGGCTCCATGCTGATGGTGTGGAGCCTGCTAAGGATTCTCTCTCTCTCCCTGTCTCTCTGTCCCTCCCCCCTTCAAAAAAATAAATAAACTTAAAAAAAATAATAAGACTTAATAATTTGCCGAGAGTATCTCCAGGAGGTCTGTTTGATTTACTTTTTTTATTTTTATGTTTTTTTAAATGTTTATTTATTTTTGAGAGAGAGAGAGAGAGAGAGTATGAGTGGGAGGGGGGCAGAGAGAGAGGGAGACACAGAACCCAAAGCAGGCTCCAGGCTCTGAGCTGTCAGTACAGAGCCCGATGCAGGGCTCAAACCCATCAAGTGTGAGATCATGACCTGAACCAAAGTTGGACACTTAACTGACTGAGAGGCCCAGGAGCCCCGGTCTGTTTGATTCAGAGCAAGACAGAAGAAGTTGGATGTATAGGAGGCAAGGCAAAGTCCTTTGGTGAGAAAACATCAGTAGGATCCAGGCAAGATAGGCAGGTCCCAACCAAGCAAACTGGGACCAGGATACAACCACAGACCCAAAGGAACCTGACTGCATCAGAAAACCAAGGCAAGAGGAGCACCTGGGTGGCTCAGTCAGTGAAGCATCTGACTCTTGGTTTTGGCTCAGGTCATGATCTCATGTCTTGTGAGTTTGAGCCCTGCATCAGGCTCTGTGCTGACAGTATGGAGCCTGCTTGGGATTCTCTCTTTCTCCCTTTCTCCCTGCCCCTCCCCAACTCGCTCTCTCTTTCTCTCAAAACTTAATAAATAAACTTAATTTTTTTCGAAAACCAAGGCAAGAGCTCTGGACCTGGCCTTCTGAGGTCAAAGTCATAGAGTGGGGTAGAAAGGGGGCCATACCCGGCAGGGCTGTCAACAAAGGCAGTGGCATCTCCATCTGGCCAAAGGGGAAAGTGATCAGAAGCTCGATAACCAAATGGCAGAAGGAAACAATGACAGCAAGCAACAGTGGTAAACTGGAGCACCCAAACGGTGTGGATGCCAAATGGTAACACTTCAGCAATCAGGAATAATGTGCCACAGAGAAGACGTGAGGCTCAGATTGGAAGGTCAAAGATTCCAGCTACAATATGGGCCTAAGTCTCCACATACTATGCTTGGGTTTAGGAACTAGCTGATGTAGTAAGGGTCAAAGAGAAAGGAGACGGATCACTGAGCATATTCTATGCCCCATAGGCTGAAGGAGAATTAAAAATGCAGCCTAGTTGTCCAGGTTTGCCAAGCATTGGGTTGGCAAAGGGCACGACTAAGACTGAACATCAAAGACTCTCAATGCCCACAAAGCAGAGTGGATGCAGGAAGAAAAGGAAGGAAAGGCATTAACAAGGCGATTCATTTCTGCCTCCCATGGGGTTACAGGTTATGCCTCACCCAAGTTTTTCACTTGCTCTGTCTTATCGCTTTACCTAACGACAGCAGTGATTCATAAATATGTTCTCACACACAACTCAAACAATAAAGATGTATCTCAGAAAAATACTAAAATTTCCTTTTTACCTACTCATCACAATCAGGTATGTGTGTAAACACTTAGACGCACATGTCAGTGCTTAGGGTTTTTTTTCTTTTTTCTTTAGCAAAAAAAAAAAAAATAGGATCATGCTCTATACGTTGATTTGCAACTTGGGTTTTCATTTGTTTGCTGGTTTTGCCTTTTTTTAAAAACATGACTACATCTTGGACATGTTTCCATATCAGCTCATATAGATTCTGTCTTAGTTTTCCTAACAGCTACATAGTATTCCATAATATGAATATGCCTTTTTTAACCTTTATCCTCTTAATGGAAAGTTAGGTCCTTTCCAGTTTTTTTCATGAAGAAATGCTATGCTGATTTTTTTAAGTTTATTTATTTATTTTGAGACAGAGAGAACAGCAAGAGTGGGGAAGGGGCAGAGAGAGAGGCAGAGAGAGAATTCCAAGCAGGCTCCATGCTGTAAGCACTCAGAGCCTGACATGGAGCTCGATCTCATCAACTGTGAGATCATGACCTGGGCTGAAATCAAGAGTCGGAGGCTTAAATGATTGAGCCACCCAGCCACCCCTATGCTGGTTATTTTTGAAAGCCTGTTGGAATATTTCTTTAGAAAGTATTGTAGGTCTACCTGGGTGGCTCAGTCAGCTAAGCATCCAACTTTGGCTCAGGTCATGATCTCACAGTTCATGAGTTTGAGCCTCAGGTTGGGTTTCGTGCTGTCAGCACAGAGTCTGGAGCCTGCTTTGAGTTCTGGGTCTCCCTCTCCCTCTGCCCCTGCCCTGCTCACACTCTGTTTCTCTCTCAAAAATGAATAAACGTTAAAAAAAGAAAGTATTGTAAAAATAAGAGTCAAAAGGTATGTGCATGTGCTAGATCTTTTGTTTGTTCCCAAAGACCCATTCTGCATCCTTCTGCACCCTGTTCTTTGCCCAAGGAGATGAACCCATATGGACTGTAACCATGGCATTCCTTGCCTCTGGCTTCTGGTTGAGTTTTGCTACTGGAAGGTGTTGACGAGACATTGCTAGAAGGGAGGAGAGTGAATTTGACATATTTGTTTGTCTCAGAACTCTCCCTGCCAGCAAAACTATGGAAATATGGCTGCATTCTTCTACTCAAGGCCATAGCTCCTGGAGGCATAACCTTTCATGCAGCTCCAAGTTCTGTCAACCACTCCCTCCTCTTGCCCGTCAGTCCTAGGGTGGCAACAGTTTCCTGCTCTGGCCAGCCACAGGGACTGTATCATCCCTTGTCGATTTCCCTAAGCCTGTACCGTGTGCTCTCGACACCCAGATTGGAAGTGCCATTTGTTTCGTGCCAAGACCCTAACTGATGCCATGCATTTTAAGTTCTGATACATATTCCTAAATTGTCTATCAAGAGCCTATAGTCATTTTTCCTCCTACCAACAGTGCGTGAGAGTGCCCAGTTAAGCCAGTCTGTGCAAACTGCTAGAGGGAGTACTGTATAAACAAGAGCTTAACAAGTAGTTTGAAAGTCAATGATGCACACAGTGATGGTCAATTCATCGTGATGGATAAAAGGTCAGAGCTGCTCACGATTTCCCTCTCCCTGTACCATTAAAGAACAATTGTTGAGCTGACCAAGAACCTTCAGGAAAGCTCTCTTATGTGACTTTTGCTCTCAATCGAAGGTTCCTTCTTCAAATTCCAGTGCATCATTTCTATGATTATTGGCAGGCTTTGCCAACATGTGTTAAACAGAGCTATTACTGAGCCAAAAGGAACATCTCTCTTGGCATCAGTTGACAGTTTCATGTGTTGGCTTCATCACAAATTCCACAGGAATCTCAAGAAAGGCTCTGAATAACCAACATAACCAGCAGGGCCTGTTTTAAGGGAGTATTCCTCAGAGAATCCTGGAAATAGAGCAAACTGTTATGGACCCACATACTGTCGAGTCTCAAAACGCTTTGTGGTACTTGGCCTTCTCTCCAACCACGCTTCCTACTTCTACCTCTCATCTTTAAATTCTCCAAGTGCTTTGTCTCACAATAAATAATCAACAAGTCTTCACAGCTGGTAATTACTACATAGACTGCGGAGGTTAAAACAAAATTCAGAAGGAAACGTTCTCTAAAATCTCACTGGGGCTGCTGGAGGTGTTTTTCTCAGCCGTGGTAGAAAAATGAATGGAACTGGGAGCTCTCTTGGAGGCCCTGTGTGTGCAGCCAGTTCGTCTGGCTCTTCCCTTAGACCCCTCATTAATGCAGAATTCTTTCTCATTCGTTACTTAACTGGAGTCTGAAGTCCAGAATCTCTTCATCTCACACTCCTTGTCTGCTCACAGAATTCTGATTTCTCTTCATTATATCTTCTCTGTCGGAACATGATAATCTTTTTCTCCAGTCTATTACAATTGCCTACTATCTATTCATATGTATGTGTTAATATTACACGGAGAATTTTTTGAATCAGGCATACTGGAAGAAAAGAATCTCCTTTTATAAAGATTCTTAATTGGGATATTGCTTTCTACACTTTTTCCTGTATTTAAAAAGCTATGGGAGGAGGCGCAGTGTCTAGTCTTCAGTTTCCAACAGAAAAACAGTGTCACTTAGCTGTTGAAATAGCTGCTTCAGTTCTATGCCTTCTTTGTGGCAGGAACAGCGACAGATCAGGCAGCACACACGGTTTGTTTACCTAAGGTAAAATGGCAGATCTTATCACAATAATGCAATGGTCTGAATTTCATTTATAAAGATGACACTATTGACCTACCACTATTGACCTGCTGCCATGAATTGTTTTTTCTCAAATTGGGCTGAAGCATCCACGGTCTCCTCTTCATAGTTCCTTGTGGTCACAAACCAGCAAGATGGATGACTGGGGTCACAGAGGCCATGAGAAAAAAATTCCATTTGGTCAGACCTCGTGGCTGACGAGTGCCACCCCATACTACTGTCATAATAAGGATGAACACTAATGAGCTTTAACAATGTGCCAGGCATTCTGCTATGGACTTTACAAACCCTGAGCCCTTCAATCTTCATGCAACTCTAAGAGGTCAGCGCTCATGTTATCCAAGGCACAAAATTTTACCGAGGCACAAAAGAGATTTGTGACTTGCCCAAGGTCATACAGTTAATAGATGGCAGAGTTGGTTGAATCCAAATGTCTTCGATAAGGTTCACCAGAAGCAGTTGCCGAGATGAGATTTATTTATTAAGCAAATAGTACCCAGAGAAATTACTAACAGAGTGTGTGTGGGGGGGGAAACAGGATGTATGAGTTTTCTATTGCCACATTTAAAAAGTACCTCAAAATATAGTGGCTTAAAATAACAACTAACATTTATTGTCTCACACGTTTTCCAAGGGGCAGGAATTTAGGAGCAGCTTTTCTGGGTGGTTCTGGCTCAGGATCTTTCATAAAATGCAGTCAAGATGTCATCTGGGGCTGTAGTCATATGAAGCCTTGACTAGGGCTGGATGATCCACTTCCAAAATGACTCACCCACATGAATGGCAAGTTTGTGCTGGCTACTGAAGAGAGAGCTCAGCTCCTTGTCACATGGACTTCTTTATAGAGTTATCTGACTGTCTGCCTCGAATGAAAAATGACTTCCCTTAAAAAGGACAACCCAAGAGAGAGCAAGGTAGAAGACACGATAACTTTTATGGCCTAGCCTTGGAAGTCACACACCTTCATTTTCACAACATCCTAATGGTTACACAGGTTGGCCCTATTCAGTGTGGGACAGGACTACACAAAGGCATGAATATCAGGAGATGAGGGTTGTTGGGCACCATTTTGGAGGCTGACTACAACACAGGGCAAGAAGAGGTAAAAGCCAAGCAAAGATAAGACTTCAGCCAAAGTCCCAGCCTCAGCCTGATTCTGCAGTGAACTCTGGATTGTTAATTACACCCCAAAGTCCGTCTCACCCCATGAAAAGGGATCTAGGCTTTCATAGTCCCACAACGGGAAGGTACTGGCATGGTATGTAAACTCGTAGGCATTTCTGGCTCCCTATGTAAAGGAAACGGCTCCATTAACCCAAAACACAGTAATGGGAAGAGGGTCTCTGAGGTTAGCTGTTTAAAGCACTCAGAAGCTAGAGAACAGGCTCAGAGAATCGGTACATGGAACAGAGGGGATCTAGGTGTGGTCCTAACAATGTTCTTCTATTTTCGGTATGCCTACTCTAGAATTCTCACTCCTGAATGTTTCCCATCTTGCAATCTTTGGCTTTTGGCTTGGTCCAGATCCTCTGTTTCACAACTGTGACCAAAAAATGCACACCTTTCACATACCTCTCTAGAGAGAAATCTGACTTTTAAAAAGTCCCAGTTGATAGAATTCTGCTAGCCAACATTGTCTCTGTCTTGGCTTTTTAGTTTTAAAAATATATATACATTCTTTTATAGTCTGAGTTGAGCTTCAGTTAAATAGTTTAATGGTCTCAACTTGCTTTTGGCACACTCTGCTCTTCCTTTTTTCTCCTCTTTGGGCCCCTCATCCTGACCTCTCACCAATTATTTACTCTGTACCCACTTCTAGCTCTGAGTCAACTTACAACTAAGCCCAACTATCACTTCCCTGGCCAAGCCGGATAATGTCCTAACACATAAACCCTTTCCAAGGACATTTACTTTCAAAGTAAGAACTCTTAAATATATATAGGTAGATGCCACAATTACTCTAGAAGCTAGAATCTCACATCTGTTGGTATTAGAGAAATTCGGTGCCAGCAAGTCCCAGCCTGAGTGCACCAAAACTGATAAGCGATCTCTGACATTTCGGTGTACACACACACACACACACACACACACACACGCTGAGGAAGCCAAGGAGTGCAATAAAGTGATGCTGAAGGTAGGCGATATAATTTAAGGACCCTCAACGCTGTCGGCCTCAAACTCCATAGCGCCAAACGTAGAGCTCTCCAAAATCAGGCTTCTGTTTCCTTTGTCTCTTTTTGTATTTTCTTCCTTAGTGCTTGTGGGAGGGACATTAAGATTGATTCCATAATGATTTTGCTTTGTCAAGGGAAATTTAGATTCATTAAAAGCAAGTCACTTATTCATCTATACAGTTTGAAAATTGACTTTTAAGACTTCAGTCTATGCTTTTCTTATGCTTACTTCATGACTGAGTTCTGGTTCTCTTTTATAACCCACAGCGCCTTGTTATATTTGTTAAGCTGTTTTATATGGTGTGGGGCATATCTACACCACTCACAATAATACTGCCAAGTTGTCTCCAGATTTATTCTGAAATCAATTGAATTCAAATTGAAATAGTAATTAATGCTAAAGTTCTTACCTCTGTTTTCAGCAAGCTGGCGTCTGTTTCCACGGAAACAGGCTGTTGCTGCACCCCGCAATAAAAACATCAGCGATGGCTTATCAATTTTGGTGAGACTTGCTAGGACTGAATTTCTTTCACACCAACAGATAAGAGATCCCAGCTAATTTCTGGAATTAAGGATTTTTTTCTCACAGCAAAGGAAAAAATGAAAAACTAAGGACTCTGACGTCCCGAGTATTAGCTAATGACTGATGATCCAAACATTTAGCGGTAGCATCTATCTATAGGTGATTTCCCAGTGCCTCCTTCCATAATTTTAAGTTGATTTGTGTTATAGAAGTTAACTCTTTGAATTTCCACCAGGCAGGGGGATAGGATGTTGCCAGGATTCTTTAACCATTTTAAAAGTCTTAGCAAATGTGCAGGAATCTAACATTTCCAACATGCTTCATTTCCCGCATTTGTCATTTAGGTAAGCAGATTTAATTCACCAAATGATTATTGAGTGATCTAAATTATAGGCCAGGAATTTTGCAAATTGTATAGGAATTCCCTGGTGGGGCGCCTGAGTGGCTCAGTCAGTTAAGCACCAGACTCTTGATTTTGGTTCAGATCATGATCTCATGGTCGGTGGGATTGAACCCCACATCGGGCTCTGCGCTGATGGTGTGGAGCCTGCTTGAGATTCTCTCTCTCCCTCTCACTCTCTGCACCTCTCTCAAGGGCACACTCGTACTCTCTCTCTCTCAAAATAAATAAATAAACATTTAATAAAGAGAGAATTCCCTGGTTATTTTATTTCAAATGCAGAATTCCAGGCCTTACCCTCTAGAGAGTCTAATTCAGTGTATCTGGTATGGGGCCCAGCACTCCGAATTTGAACAGCCTCTCTTCTCCTCTCTGTAGGTGATTTTGATCTCCATGGTCCTCATACCACAATTTGAAAAACACTCCCGAGACATTTTTGCTAGGAGCTGAGATTACAAAAAGAAAGCTAAATAAATAATTATCAATTAATCAATCAGTCAATCAAATCTGTGCCCTCAAAAATATAAGAAATATACATTACAATACATATTCCTAAAATGCCTGGTAATCCAGGGATACCGAGCCCCATATTAAAAGGAGACTCCATGGCTCCTTGTATCTCTTCGCTCAAAACTGTATCACAACTTTGTCAGTACATGAGACTTCCATTGACTCTGAACAAGGGGAATAATTGAGACATATGTTCCTGGGAATTAGCAGTCCTCATTCACCTAAGCAAAGTGGGGAGAGAAAGGATATCTTAAAGGTAAGAGATGAAAGAACATTTTTCCTTTTTTTTTAAGTTTTATTTTATTTATTTTGAGAGTGAGAGAGAGAGAGAGAGGCAGAGAGAATTCCAAGCAAGCTCTGTGCTGTCAGCACGGAGCCTGATGCAGGGTTCGATCTCACAAACCATGAGATCATGACCTTAGCCGAAATCCAGAGTCCGATGCTTAACTGACTGAGCCACCCAGGCACCCCAGAACATTTTTTACTTTTAAGATCTTCTGTTTCTTTCCAATTTGCCTAGGTTGATGATGAGCCTTAATTCCTGGAAACATATGTCTCAACTATTGCCTTTATTTGTATTAATTGGAAGTCTTGCATGCTAAATAGATCCACCATTCAAGGGAGGGACAGAAAAATACAAATTATGTATTAGAGTCTAGGAGATTCAACTACAACATTAAGAGGAAAACTCATGGCCTTGAATATTTATAGCAGTAAAAAGGAAACCGAAAACAAGTTAATTTAACAATAAATGCAAAAGGAAGGAAAACAGAAATTAGACAATGAATAAGAGAATAAAGCCAAAGAAATCAGAAGGAAGGAAATTATAAATATAAAACCAGATAATTATAAGTTAGGACTGAGAAAATGAACAGCACGAATACACTACAATATAAAATAAAACCACAACTGGTTAACGTAATCAAGAGAAAAAGGGCTGAAAGTACATCAAATGTGATGACAATAATCATTGAAACCAATGGAATTATAAAATATCTTAAGAGATTACTTTGTATATTTCTATGAAAATTAATACATTTGAAAACCTACATAAAATAGGTGATTTTCTTAAAAAGCATAATTCCTTCAAACTGATGCCAGTAGAGACACAAAGTTTTAAAAGATCACTTTTCATATAGAGAAGGTTACTACAGAACTTTTCTCTAAAGACCAGCAGACCAAACAGTTTCCACAGGGAATTTCTACAAATCTTCAAAAGTCAGATAATCCCAATGCTACTAAAATAGTTTTAGAACTTAGAAAAGTTCCAGAACTTAGAAAAATGTTTAAGGTCTGATTTTGAGATGAATATAACATTGACACCTGGTGCTGATACCAATCTCTCTGATGCAAAAATCCTAGATAGAACATTAGGACATAGGAAACTATGCAATATTAAACATATTTTCATATTATTAACATATTAATTGATTAATATAGAATATTAAATGCATATTACACATATTACATATAATAAATTAAATGTATATATTTTTGAACAAGTACTTTTTCCAGGAATGCAAGAAAGTTTCAGCATTTAAAAAAAAAATCCATTGATGTAATGCTCTGTGTTAATATATCTCTATAATTACATTATCTGCTTAGATGTTAACAATATTGACAACAGTCAAAACCCATTCTTATAAAAAGCATTTAATACAATAGGAACTGCCCCTCCCTTATGATAAAATAAAATTAAATAAAGCCAGCATCTTACTTAATAGGGAATCATTGAAGGCCTTCCCACTAAGCTTAGAAACAGTACAAGGATTCCTCTATTTCCACTACTCTTTTCTTTAAAGTTTATTTACTTATTTTGACAGAGAGAGAGAGAGAGGCAGGGAGAGAATCACAAGCAGGCTCTGCACTGTCAGTGCAGAGCCCAATGTGGGGCTTGAATTTACAAACTGTGAGATGCTGACCTGAGCTGAAATCAACAAGAGTTCGATGCTCAACCAACTGAGCCATCCAGGCACCACTATTTCCACTACTCTTAACATTGCATTGGAAGTATTAGCCAAAGCAATTAGATAAAAGGAAACTTTGGAAGGCAAAAGAATGTTGGCAAGAAAAATGCGACATTACCTCTGTAAACAGTATGAGAGTATAACCGGAATAAACAAGTGGATCAAAAACAACACACTCTACCAATGAGGCTATGGCCAATAAAGTGAGAGAATAAAATGCACAACTACTATGAAAAGGAATATGGAACTGTCACCTAAAATTACCAAATTATAGAATTACTTTTTTTACACAATTATTTAAAATTTTTTTAATGTTTATTTTTTTTTTTGAGAGAGACAGAGAGAGAGGGAGAGGTGGGGGGAGGGGCAGAGAGAGCGGGAGACAGAATCGGAAGCAGGCTCTGTTATGACAGCACAGAGCCTGACGTGGGGCTGGAACTCACAGACCGCGAGATCATGACCTGAGCCGAAGTCAGACGCTTAATGGACTGAGCCACCCAGGCGCCCCACAGAATTACTTTTTGAACAAGCAATCCCACATCAGAGAATCTACCCTGAAGTCACACCTTCCACCTCCATAAACACACATGTACACGCTTATGTGCATGAGCGTGCACATGCATGCGTGCACACATACACATACATACAGGTTGGAATCAACCCAAATGTTCTTCAGTAGTGGCTGTATAATAAAACCATGCTGCAGCCACAAAATGGAGTGTGCTACAACTTGGAGGATAATGACGAAGTTCTCCGAGTCGAAGTAGAATAACCTCCAGGATATAGTATTAAGAGAAAAATGCAAGGTATGTGACACTATATATAGTAGGCTGTCATATGGATATGAAAGAAGGGGAAATGAAAATACATATGCAAAAATGACTGCTGGAAAAGTGAACCAGGAAACTAAAAAAGGCAGATTTCTCTGAGTACTTCTTTGTGTGTATTTTGATGCATGAATTGTGTAAATGTCCTGCTGTATTCAAAAACAGAATTCAGGAAAACCCTAAAATGAAAACCAAGTAGAAGAAAATGATCCAAAACGTATGTCAAAATGGTTAAACAAGAAAAAAGAAAGAGAGAGAAAATTATTGCAAGTGGTTGTAGAACGTGGTGCTCTGCGTGTATACCCTTATTGGGATATAGTAAGAGCGAAGAGAAATGCAAAGAAATGATGAAAATCTTTCTTCAGTGAGCAGTAATATTGGTATAGTACTTTTGACATCTTAAGTTAATGTTATTAGAAACCATATTTTCCAAAGCAAAGGTAAGTTCAAAGATACTAAATAAAAAAATCTGTATTGTTAAATCTGAATTGAAAGTTTCAATGTGGCAGTGCCTGGCTGGCTCTGTGGGTGGAGCACGTGACTCTTGGTCTCGGGGTGGTGAATCAAGCCCCACATTGAGTGTAGAGATTATTTAAAAGTAAAATCTTAAAAGAAAATAAAAAAAGAAAACTGCAGTGTAACTTGTGAGGTAGGTCACTAAAAGGGCCAAGAAGCGATCATACATCCAGCAGCAATGGGCATGTTGAGCTCTCAGATCTTGGTTTCCCCCCTAAGACGAATCAGAGCTCCTTGGAGAAATGGTTAATGTCAGGACTGGGCCAGGAAAGTTTTAAGTTTATTTATTTATTTTGAGGGAGAGAAAGAGTGAGTGGGGGCGGGGCAGAGAGAGAGAATCCCAAGCAGGCCCCACGCTGACAGGGGGGCTCGAACCCACGAACTGTGAGATTATGACCTGAGCCGAAGTCAGATGCTTAACCGACTGAGCCACCCAGGTGTCCCTGGGCCAGGGAGATTGTAATGTTAGTCTGATTCATTGTGTGCCAGAAGGGATGTGCTCAAAACTAATGGAAGTGTGCCAAAAGGATACAGGGCAAGCAGGATTCAAAGAGTTCCCATTGGTCAATTTCGGGACTTTGAGCCTCAAAACAAATGACTTTAAGTGATGGTGACCTACTCATACATGCCCCCAGTCAGTAAACTTCAGCTGCCAGCACCCATCTGTCTTTGCCTGAGGGCTTCTCTCGAAGCCCTTTGGGCTGATAATGCCAGGGAATCTATGCTCCTGATGAGCAGTCTTTCAAAGAATGACTGACAAAAGTTGTGGATAAATGCCTCTCAAATGAGATGACTCTATGGCACATGGTACTACACTGGTCTCTGGGTTCTGCAGCAGGATCAGACTCCAGCTCATTGCAGGGAGAAATGGGTAGGCAGCTCTCCCTGAGTATCTTCCCTCTCTTCCTGGTCTCATTTCCCTGCCCCTCCTCCCAGTGTTTCTGAAATCACCTCTCACATAACTACCTGTACTTGCATCCTGTCTCAGGGTCTGCTAATGGGAAAATCCATATTAAGAGAGCCTATAATAATGCTCAAAATAAGAAAAAGGAGAAAAAAATTAACTCATTTGCCATCAATGGAGATGATTTACTCTGAAAATTGCTAATTAAAAAGGGAAGAATGAAGTAATCACCCTAGATGAGGAGCTGAAATTCATTCCCCGTTGATCAGTGAATGTTCTTTTTTGCAGCAGAATGGCGACTAATAAATGTAGAATAATTGGCAGAATTAGAAAATAACCATTCTATAACCACAAATGATATCATTGATGCGGGCATCAGTGTACAACCAAGCCGTTAGGCAAAAGGGTAATGGGTTAGAAGAACACTTTCAGTTTTCAGGAGACACATGTTATAAAGGTAGATGTTAAATAAAAACATGAGGAAAATGATTCAGAAATCCAGATGGTGAGCTATGTCACCAGTAACTGTCCTGATAACTTTAAAAACCTCAATATCCTAAGAACAAATTATAAGCATGGCTGTTCTAGAATTAAAGAGTTTTAGGAAGCCAAACCAAAATGTAAAGAGTGAAACTTGATTGGATCCTGTGTAGGAGAAAAAATAGTGATAAAAAGACCTTTTGGGGAAAACTGCCATTTTTGTATGGACAGAATATTACACCGAGGTAAGGGAACTATTTATTTTCTTAGATGCAATAATGATATGAAAGTTATGTAGGAGAACAACTTATTTTTAGGAGAGGTATGTGGGAGTATTTAGGGGTGAAGTGTCATGAATGATGCCTGCAACTTAATGAAGGTTTAAATGTTTCATGTATGTGTGTGAAGGGAAAGAGGTAGTAATAGAAGAAATGGGAGAGAGAGGGAATAATATGGCAAAATATTAACAATTGTTGGATCTCAGTAACAAATATATGGGTAGTTGAACTAGTGTTTCAACTTCCTGTATGTTTGAAAACGTTCATCTTAAAAATTAAAAAAAAAATATACATCTGAGGTAAATATGGCAAGATAGCACTATCTTTAAAACAGATGGTGGGGATATGCTTGTTTATTATGTTACTCTTTATATTTCTCTCTATGGTTGAAATGTTTCATAATATAAGTTAATAAACTCATAACCAAAACAAGACAAAGCACTAAAGAAATGAATTGAAGTTGTATTTCAGGCTGAGGAAACAGAACCTACAAGGGCCTATGGCATAAAACAACATGCTATCCTCATTCAATATGGCTGCCCTGATTATTGGGGCAGAGTCTGGAGAAATGGACCATGAGGCTAGATTAGCTGGCAGGGGAACCATACAGGGCCTTGAGGACAGGCAAAAGGGCACAGAATTTAAGATGAAGGGAACAAAGCACTGCAAAAAGACTTTAAGCCAAGAGGAGAAACAAATCAGAGAGGTGTAGACAAAAATGAGAAGTCAGGAATCTGTGGCAACAGTCAAGGTAAGCAGTAACTCAGACCTAATCCCTGCTTGGGCCAATGGGAATGAAGAAGGTTTTATTTTTTTTTATTTTTATTTTTTAAGTTTATTTATTTTCGAGAGAGAGAGAGAGAGAAAGAGAGAGAGCATGCACGCTTGCGCACATGTGCGCATGCACATAAGTGGGGGAGGGGCAGAGAGAGAGAGAGGGAGATACAGAATCCAAAGCAGGCTTCAGGCTCTGAGCTGTCAGCACAGAGCCGGACGCACGGCTCAACCCCACCAACTGTGAGATCATGACCTGAGCTGAAGTTGGACGTTTAACCGACTGAGCCACCCAGGCGCCCCATAAAGAAGGTTTTGAAGAAGGATAAAGTTATTTTCAAGAATTACCTATCCAACACAAGATAGCTCATAATACTTGCTAATTAGAGGAATCTAGAGAAACTGGATCAACACTAATGAGTAACCTCATCAGAAAGTGATTGTATTCTAAATTCACTAAGGTGAATACACAACTTTATAGAATCTGTGTGGGAGATATTTTTTCAGATGAAAACAAGAAAAAAGAATTTGAGCCCAGAGGGGATATTTTCAGTTGTCGTGGTTTAGTTATTGAGATTTCTCTTTTCCAAAAGCAGGCACATTCTAGTAAATGTTATCAAAATGGAAGGAACTCCTGTAAAACTATACCATGATTACATTCTCCCAGATTTTAGTCACTTTTTGTCATCTGATAAAATACACTTCAGTCCCTTGGCTTATTATTTTAACACCACTTTGGCCAGAACAAAAAAGAGGGTTGGGATGGAAAAAAAATGCCTCCACTAACCTGTGAGAGACCTTTGTGTGGATTAGAAAAAAGGTTCTTCTTCCTCGATAATTTCTTAATAAATGAGTATATTGTAGCAGGCAGACATTAAGGTGGCTCCATGATCCCCAGCCTGCTGGAGTTCATACCTTTGTATGGTTCCCTTTTCTTGAGTGTGGGCAGGGCCTGTAACTTGCTTCTAACCAATAAAATATGCCAAAGGTAATGGGGAGTCACTCCTGTAATTGCATTACATTATGTAAGACTCTGTCATGCTAGAAAACTTGCTATCTTTCCCCCTTGTTGGCTTTGGAGAAGTAAGCTGCCATGTGGTGAGAGAGAATTTGGAGAAAGACACACAGCAAGGAACTGTGGGGAGCTTCTAGGAGCTGACAGTGGCCTCTAGTCAATGTCCAGCGTGAAGCTAGAGACCTCAGTCTTCGAGCCATTAGGAAATGAATCCTGCCAATGACCACAAGAGCTTGGTAGCAGCTCGATTGCCAGTAGAGCTTCCAGATAAGAACCCAACTCTAGCCAATACCTGGTTTGCAGCCTGGTAGAGGGCCCAGCTAAGCCATGCCCAGACTCCTGACCCACAGGAACTGAGATAATAAATGTGTGTTATTAGAAGCCATAAGTTTCTGGTAGTTTGTTATCCAACAATAGGAAACAAACTCATGTATTAATGCACAGTCTCATCAATCATCCACAGCCAGCTGTTGATCCCTCCAGCCACATCTGTCTCAAAACTCCCTCTGCTTCTCTTTTATAAGAATACTTGTGATTGCAGGGGGGCCTGGGTGGTTCAATCGGTTAAGCATCCGACTCTTGAATTCGGCTCAGGTCATGATCTCATGGTTCCTGGGATAGAGCCCTGCACCGGGCTCTGTGCTGACAGTGTGGAGCCTACTTGGGATTCTCTCTCTCCTCTCTCTCTCTGTCACTTCCCCCAATTTGCGTGCTCTCTCTCTTTCTCAAAATAAATAAGCATTAAAAAAGAAGAATACTTGTGCTTGCATTTAAGGCTCACTAGGATAAGCAAAGATAAACTCCACATCTCAAGATTCTTAATCACATCTTTTGCCATATAAGGTAATATTCACAGGTTCTTGAGATTAGGAAGTGTATATACCTTGGGGGATGTCATTGTTCCAGGCTACCTCAGTGATGCTAGATATGCCTCTGCATAAAGGAGATGAGGGCCAGGAGAAGGAGACAAGGAAGGAGTGGAACACGATCTCTAGGGCTGAAGCAGTAGCATCCAGTGACGTTATAAGTTAAACCGCTTTGTAAGTCATCAGCTAGACACACGCATCTCACTAAAATTTGAACAAAGCCCGCTCAAATGTGCTCCATTTGTGCTCTTTCCAGAGCCGAGGGAAGCAGTTGCTTGTGCATAGGTACACACCCACCCTGCGTTACTGTGCACTTACACCCTGCCCAGCATATAAGCTGGAAGGGATGCACACATTCCATCCCACAATGAGGTGACTGTGACAAGACCAAGAATAAGGGGGACTGCTTGCTGAGGGAATCCAGACACTCAACGCACAGTCAAGAGAAGGCACAACTATGTGGACACAGGTGTGTCCAAGTAAACATGAGAGTGGAGGCTTTGTGGGGGTGTGTGGGCACAAGTGGGGAAGTAAAGAATAATGGGATAGAGGGCTCTCTGGCTGTCCCAGGGCTCAGCCAAGAGTCCTGGAATGTCTACACTCATCCGCAGTGCTCTCATACAAATTAATTCTGTATAGGTCCACAATGTGAATGATGCCCCCTGGTAACCTTGTGTGGTGCACAATCGAACTTCACACAGAGACTGGGGGCAAGGTGTAATGAGGAGTAGTGACCATTCTGGAATCCTAAAATCATATCGCAAAATCAAATCTCGGGAAGCTTTGGCTTAGTTGCCTGCCCCAAAGGAGACAGACATCTAAAAAGCATTCCATAACTACTAGTAATGCTCACCACATGGCCATGCCCACATCTTCTCAGTGGTGTGTGGCTGACACTGTATGTGTTGGCAAAAGTAAGATGAATTAAAAGATCGGCACTTTGGGGTGCCTGGGTGGCTCAGTCGGTTAAGTGCCCGACTTCAGCTCAGGTCACAATCTCACATTCTGTGAGTTCGAGCCCCGTGTCAGGCTCTGGGCTGATGGCTCAGAGCCTGGAGCCTGCTTCCGATTCTGTGTCTCCCTCTCTCTCTCTGCCCCTCCCCCGTTCATGCTCTGTCTCTCTCTGTCTCAAAAATAAATAAACGTTAAAAAAAAATTAAAAAAAAAAGATCGGCACTTCAGTATGTGGAAGACACTTAGATATCTATTTCTAACTGGTGGTGTGAGTCAATCACCCACTTTGGCTAAGCTTAAAAAATGCTTTGCTCTTTTGACATTGCGTACATACAGCTTGACAACAGCCAAATCAGTGGAAAGAATTGTCATGGTTAGTTGTGACCACTTACGTCAGACTAAACAGGAGACAATGCTAATGCCATCTAGGAAAACATCCTAAATTCATTGAAGGATCTATAAACACATTCCCGAGGATAGTCATGCTGACTTTGACAAATCATTATTTGTTTTATCATTTTCATGTACACACTGGCCACCTCGATGACCCTTTACTGACTATTACCCTCCCAGTAGATATCTAAGAACAGCAGATGAATCTTCCTGTTTTTTGGCAGAGAATATCATTTTAATGTAATCAGAGTTGCACTGATGTCTGTGTAGATTACATCTATTGCTTCCTTTGTATCTGCATGGCCTGTCAGTCTAACACGCAAAGACCTTCATTAATTCTAACACTCACGGCCCTGCTACTTTAAGTTGTCTAGTAATCGTAAATTTTTTAAGTTTATTTTGAGAAAGAGAGAGAGAGAGAGCGAGCAGGGGAGGGGCAGAGAGAGAGAGAGAGGAGAGACTGAGGATCCCAAGCAGGCTCCATGCCGTTAGCGCAGAGCCCGATGTGGGGCTCAAACTCACAAACTGAGAGATCATGACCTGAGCCAAAGCTAAGAGTCAGACGCTTAACCGACTGAGCCACGCAAGCATCTCTAACTGCAACTATTAAAATAAATTCTTTTGTCATCATCCCAATTGTTGAAGCTAAGCTTACCAGGCTTAGGCACTTTCCTATGCGTGTAAGAGCTGGATGCATGTTATTTTCTTTAAGAGTACGTGAGTCACAATACTCATCAGTCAGTCCTAGGTACCCAAACATATGCTGGTGTCCTGGTGATTTCATCCTAAACAAAAAAATAGCCCCAGAGAAAATGTCTTCTAAAATAGTATTCTCTCAGTACTCCACCTTGTTCTCAACCATAGCGAAAGCAAAAGAAGATACTTTAGCAACATTGGCCCGGATAAGGCACAAATAGGGGTTTTCTCTAGGCCTCAGAAAGCCCCGTTAGATTAAAGAGAGGCCCATTCGAAATGTCTCCTCCCCTTAGAAGTCAACTCAAATTGCCATTAACCGTATTTTTAGATATTCCACCAGATACTCTATTGTATTTGCATAGAACTAACTTCAGGAGACACAAAATGTAATAGAAAGATACACCAAAATGAGAACAAGATAGTCCTGGTCATGCCCTTTCCCCCAAAGAGTAGAGCCAAGCACACTTGTAAAGTTCGGTTATTTCTGTTCTCTATGTCAGTTCCAAGTCTTTGATGGAGCATTAAGGTACGATGACCAGTAGAAGTAGTGAGGGCAGGCAATCTTGTCTTGTTCTCATCACAAAGTAAAAGCTTTCAGCAATTTATGATGAAGTAGAGTTTTGTTGTAAGTGCTATTTTTGTTGTAGATAACTTCATCAGTTTAAGAAAGTTTCCTTTTATTACTAGGTCACTCAGTGGAGCTTTTACCTCCACAGATGGATACAAAATGTTATCAAATTTGTTTCAGCGTCTATGGAGACAATCATATGATTTTTGTCCTTAATCTTGTTACTGTGGTGAAATGCACTGCTTCGTGATCTATTTCTAAGTCAACCTTGCCTCTCTAGAATAAACCCAACTTGATTCGGATATATTATATTTTTATATATTGGTAAATTTGAATGGCTATCAGATTGTTTGGATATGATATTACGTGTATGTTCTCCAATGATATTGACCTGAAGTATTATGTCTTGTCATGTCATTGTTAGATTTCAGTATCTGCAGTTCTCCTGCTCTCACAAAACGAGTTAGATAATGTTCCATTTTTTTTCTATACTTCAGATGAATTTTTGACAGGTTGGCATTCTTTTTCCCTTAATTGAGTAGAATTTACTAATGAAGTCATTTGGGAATTTTCTTTGTAGAAAAATTTATAAATTCCATTTTTAAAAATGTTGTATTCATCGGGTTCTCTGTTTATTCTGTGTCAGGCTTATAATGTTGTATCTTTCTATAAATTTTTCCAGTTTATCTAAAATTTTGAAATTATAAATTATTTTATATCTGTAGGGGGTACAGTGATTTTTATGATTTTGATCAATTTTATTTGATTCAAAGTACCAACTTTTATCCTTGTTGATACTTTCTATTGTATTTTTCCTATTTCATTCACTTCCGCTTTTTATTATTTTCTTTTTCTACTTTCTCTGAGATTAATTTGCCTTTATTTTCCTAATCTCTTGAGATGAATGCTTATCTCATTGATTTTCAGCCTTCCTCTTGATACATGGGTTTAAACCCTCTAGCCTCCAGCTGAAGGCTAGCAAAAAATTGACACTCTCAGTCTTCAAGCCTGAATGAAAATGCATGGCGAGCTTGGAAACAGATTCTTCCCCAGTAGTGCCTCAAATGAGAACCCAGTTCTGGCCAACACCTGACTGCAGCCTTGCAGAGGACCCCGCTAACCCACGTTCGATCTCCTGACCCAATAAACTATCAGATGATAAATATATGTTATTTTTAAGCTACTAAGTTTGTGGTGCTATTGTTATGCATCAATAGATAGCTAAAACAATGTGTTTGTCACCTTTATCGCTGAAGGAAATGATCACTGAGTACAGAATTCCAAGATGGTGGTGGGTTTCTTTCAACCTTTTAAAGATGCCATTCCAAGGCATTTGGGCTTGTCTCTTTATGCATCTGGTTAATTTTTGCTTGCCAGGTTTTGTATTTACAAGTATTTATAGAAAGAATATGAGGCATAGGATAATGTTAGCCTTCTCCGGAGTGGGTTTCCATTTGCTTCTGCCAGGGTCTGGGGATGTAGGCAACCCAAGATCCCTTTAATCCACTCCAGGATTGGAGCAAGTTGAGCAGCAGTGTCTGAGGGTGTACCCTCTCTCCTTGTAGACAGCCCTCCTATGGTCAGTTCCAAGACCACGGAATCCTGAATGCCAAACCCTGTATCTGTATCCTTGTAAGCCTCTCAAAAGCATCATTTAAGGCTGCTAAAATGCAAGCATTTTAGGTTCTCAGTCACCTGGTAAGGAATTGGCAAATGCCCTAGGAGGAAAATGGCCCCAAACTCTGATTTTCTCCTTGGGTGTCTATCTTCTTTCATTTTGTTCATGGCCCGGTAATTCCGCACCCTGGTTTTAGGTATATGACCTGGTATTTTCTAGAATATATTTTTAATATACTGGGGTGTATGTGTTTTGTAGATATAGGTATAGATTAGATAGATACATAGACAGATTGATCGATCCTAGCTTCTTCTTTTAGGTGTCTTCAGCAGAAAGGTTGGTCTTAATAAACTGGTCCACCATTACCTGAAGAGGAACTTCTATACCCCGGATCACCCCAATCATGACCTCAATTCTTACTGACCTCCTTACTCCAGGTTCTCTGCTGTCCCCACTTGCCCTGCATCACTACCCATATGGTGTCCCTTCTATTCCATTCTCATTCTGCCCCCAATCTGCCAGAGCCCGTGTAAGATACAGGAGTGCTGAGAGCCTCATCCACAGCACAGTTCATGCGTTTATTTACACTGAGGACTATCTCAATTCTAAACTCCAATGAAGAAAACCTTAATTTTCTCTTGACTGACTCCACATACAGATTTTATCAATTATCCAATTTAGCTGGCACTCAGAGACAGAATTTAGGCAGAACTAATCTAAGTTCTATTTTTATTTTTTTTTTCCCTGTGAAATGGCAGGCATATATCCAGCTCTCTGACAAGTGAGGAACTGGATGTAAAAATGTCTTTAAAACTGCAATGCTCTAAACAGAAATGAGGTTGTGTGTGTGATTCTAGGCCTTTCACATTGACTGCTTTTTTCCCCCTCCATTTCTATGCAGACTCAAACAGTAGTGTGCAGCCTCTAGTCTTTCCTTCTCTCCATAGAAAATTCTTTTAAAGGACCTCACCCTAACCAGATAGTTTACAACATTTGTCTCTCTCCTCTTTACCTCCCTAAATTCTCTTACTCTTTTAACTTTTGAAAAGTGGTACTTCTAATACTCTTTTTGAAAGAGAGAGCACAAGCGGAAGAGGGGCAGAGAGGGAGAGAGGGAGAGAGAATCCTAAGCAGCCTCCGCGTTGTCAAGGTGCAGAGCCGGATTCAGGGCTCAATCTCAGAAACCGTGAGATCATGACTGAGCTGAAACCAAGAGTGAGACAGTTAACCAACTGAGCCACCCAGGCGCCCCCATCTTTCTAATATTATAACCCTCATCTTCTCAGGATTATTTTAGTTATGTCAAAGCATAGAAAAGTGAACCAAACTCCAGGTAAGAAATTCATCTCTCTACCAACTAAAGTCAAAGAACTATGATTTTTAACAGCAGGCTGTTGTTGTTATTGTTTCCTTCATGAATATCTTTCCAGGTCAATAGGTATTGATCAAATACATTTTTTTAATAGCTGTGTAATCTGGGCATATTTTAATCTATTCAACACTTTCCCCAATGATGTATATTCAGATTGTTTACAGGTTTTTGGTCACTACAAATTCACCTCTGGTGAATTTCAAATACACTTTTTTTTTAAAGGTTATTTATTTATTTTGAGAGAGAGAGAGAGCACACACGAACAGGGGAGGGGCAGAGAGAGAAGGAGAGAGAGAATCCCAAGCAGACCCTGTGCTGTCATAGCAGAGCCCAACTTGGGGCTCGATATCACAAACCATGAGATCATGTCCTAAGCCAAAATCAAGAGTCGGATGCTTAACCAACTGAGCCACCCAGGCACCCCTCAAATACACTATTTAAAAAAATTTTTTTTCAATGTTTATTTATTTTTGAGAGAGAGAGACAGAGTGTGAGTGGGGGAGGGGCAGAGAGAGAAGGAGACACAGAATCTGAAGCAGGATCCTGGCTCTGAGCTGTCAGCACAGAGCCTGATGTGGGGGTTGAACTCACGAACCATGAGATCATGACCTGAGCCGAAGTCAGACGCTTAACTGACTGAGCCACCCAGGCGCCCCATCAAATACACTCTTAACACAAGTTTGAGTCAATTAGTTAGTCCTGCGCCACTCTGGTCAAAGACAAAGTCATGTCAGCAAACTTATACAGTATATAACCCTGTTGCCCTTGCCTCTCAGAGATGCCCGACTTTCAAACAGCATCGAAAACAACAACAAACCCCCACGTTGTTTTTAATCAAAAAGTTTAAAATGATGCCAACAGGATACCAGCTGCATAAACACCAATGTTTGTTTACACCCTCATCTCATTTTCATTGGGGTAGAAAATTGAGAAGGGGTCAAAGCAACTTCGGTCATGGCCTCTGCCTACACTGCCAAGATTTAATTTATCCAGGCCCGCTGCTGATTTATTAGCACTGTCAATTCCCTGGGGAGGTGATGCTTCCGCTGGTTTCATATATCTGACACCTGTTGGCTCTTCTTGAGCAGTGAGTGGATTCAGCCACAAAGCAGCTCTTGCTTGGCCCTGAATCTCCAGTCTGGTGTCTTCCATCCTTTTTCTTCCCTTCCCTGCCCTCAATTCCAATGCCTCTCCCTTATCACGATAAAGTTCTAATTGGAAAGGTTGTAATTTTTTTCTCTTTCCAAAGAGCCGGTTCCATGACCTATGCCATCAGTGAATGACATTTCGTTTGTTTTCCACCACCATTAAATAGTGAAGAAATACTGAGCTACTGAGACAATATGAGCACCATTACTGGCTCTTCCATACCACCTTTGATCTGGGCCCTCAAATTATGTGACACACCTATAGTTCAGCATTCACACCACTGAGAGTCCAAAGTGCACCACTGTAGCATAAAAATTATTTTGAGTGGAAGGCATTTGAGTTCCTGAGATTTCTTATCCACCTAAAAGCAGAGCTTCCCAAAAGAACTCAAAAGAATTCAATTGTCGTATATCCCCTCCCTGGGAGCAACTGGGGAAGACTGACTCATCACTGGACATAAGAAGCCTCCACAACACACCTGAACAGACATTGTCAAAACACTATCATATCTCTCTCTCCTGAGGGCTCATTTATCTTTCTAAAAAATAATTCGCTTTCCCATAAGTGTTCATCTTCTCCCCTTCCTCTATTAAGATGACAGGTAAGACTCAATTCTAATTGCCCCTTGACTCACATTTCTTGGTGAACTCCCCTGTGTACGTGATTAAAATCTGCCTTTTCTTGTGTTAATCTGTCTTTTGTCAGCTTAATTCACGACCCCCAAACACTGAACCTAAGAGGATAGAGGAAATTTTTTTTCCTCTCCAATATCACAAATGAAGGGGTAGATAAAGGTGAAAAATGGAAAAAGCAATGGTTTCATAGCAGAGGAAATTAAAGCTTGAAGTAAATTTGCTATATCCCTCCAATCTACTTCTACTATTATCTTCCTGAGGTCCCCCTAAAACAAAAAATTTAAATAAATCTGAGTCATGCAATGAGACAGGAAGAGAAACCAGAATGAATTATTGAAGATTCATGGATAAAAGATGTCACTTAAAAATATACTTTTTTTCCAGCTAAATGCCTGTAAAGGAGACTTATGGCCTACCTTCCTCGAAGGAACCAAGCAGGACAGATTGACACTTGCATTGTTCTTTTCCAAATAGAAACCATTAAGTTGATTTTTCAACAAATCTATTTTTCAGCGAATATCGTTATTTGTTGGATGAAATGCCTCAATTATTCTCCAGAACTACTCTTGGCAGTACTTCTTTCCTTAGAAAATTCTATTCCACTCCACATTTTACAGAGGGTCTATTGTGAGGGCTTGACCCAGACCAGGAACTAACTAAGATGAACAAAGATAACTGTGACTGAGATGGAACTGAACATGGCCCCTAGTGGTGGCCATGGAGGTACACCATTCAGAGGTCCCTCCTCCCCTCAGAGGAGCAGAGATCACTGACGGCCCCCAGCTGCTGCATCTTCCCTTTGGGATCTGCTGCAGCAGTCCTGCTGAGGCCACACTTTGGCCAGGCTGTTCCCACCCAATGACAGCACGACAGGGGTGGGGAGGGGCGGGGGGGGGGGGCGCCCAGAGCTGGCCATTCTGCCTGACGCAGGACTCCTCCAATGGGCAGTCTTTGCTCTGGGGCTCCACCTCGGCCTGCCAGAGACTTTTCCAGAGCTGCGCTATACCTGCGGCCCTTCTCACCCAACCATCTTCCTTCTCTCTCCCTTCTCAAGGGTCAGACTTGCATTGAGGTCTGAAGTATCTCCCCTGCTACTCCTGCCCCTCCCCCTTTTATCCTTCATAGCTTCTCTCCCAGTTAAGTGTCCTTTGCATCCTCCCATCCTCTAGGAGGACCTGAATGGACTCAGCCCATAATTACTGCAAATCCTGAAGTACAGTGGTTCATTCTTGCACAACATCAGGTACAGCATTGGCCAAACGTATCCTTCTAGGGACTATGACAGTTCCGTGAGGTGATAACAGCTATCATTCATTCATCAATTTCCATGTGCCCAACACTGCATTCAATTCTCTTTGAAAGTAATTTTACTTAAACCTCACAGCAACCATAGAAGCCAGATTACCCCAATTTTATAATGATATGCCCAAGGACACATTACAAAAGAAAAAACAAAAACAAACAACAACAACAACAAAAACCCGGGCACCTGGGTGGCTCAATTGGTTAAGCATCCGACTTTGGCTCAGGTCATGATCTCACGGTTCGTGAATTTGAGCCCTGCATCGGGCTCTGTGCTGACAGCTGAGAACCTGGAGCCTGCTTCGATTCTGTGTCTCCCTCTCTCTCTGCGCCCCCCCCACTCGTGCTCTGTCTCTCTCTCTGTCAACGATAAATAAACATTAAAAAATTAAAAGAAAAAGCCTACCAACAACGACAACCCGAGATTAAAATCCAATCCTATCAAATTTCAAAATGCATGTTCTTTCCTCCACTATACTGCCTTGCAGCAGGAATGATAAGAATTACTGTAAATGTTAGCTGGTATTATGTACCAGGCACTAGGCTAAGAACTTGACATATCTTCCCCCATGCAATCCTCATAATGGTGTCACAAAGTAGGGATTATTATTATTTCCTGTTGTACGGATCAGAAAACGGAAGATAACAAATAAATAGCATATCGCAGAGTAGTGTTTCCTGGGACAAATGAAAAGGGTAGTTCCACTATAATAAATGATATGGTAGGTATAAATCGATAGGATTTTACTGAACTGTGATTTGGTTAATGGCAATGTCATTTAGATGCTTTTCCCCCAGATTCTGGCTTCATTACTTATGTTTTAAGCATTCCAATGCCCTCTCTTAGCTCTCTTGGGCTTTCTGTGTTGAGCCTTCAAACACTGTAGTCAAGAGGACCTCCCATCCATTGCTTTGCTAGTGTAACTTTCTAGCTCCAGGGCATTTCATAAACAATACATAAACTCTGAAAACCATCCCCAGCAAAGGAATCTGATTTCCTAGAGAATACAGCTCCGAGTTTGTTAACACAGGATAGGGTCTACACAGAGTTGATTTTGCTTTTTGCATAGTTTGGAAGCTATTCTATTATGTTCTTGCCTGAGCTGCATATTAACTATAAAGAATGCACCACCATATAACGGTTAATACATATTTTTTTTTCCCTCAGAAACACGCTTGGATTTCTTTCTCTTCTCTCTGATGTGATCACCACCCACACCCACCCACCAGTAAGATTAAATATTCTTTAACAAGAAAATAATAAAAGCTGAATAAATGCCCTCCAGCATCAAAAATTGCAGCAGAAGCTATAGAGAAAAAAAATTCTCTGAGTTCGGCTTTTGTGATTACATTTAAGGTGTGGAGTGGGGGCTGCTCTTGTTCCTCCAAGAGGCTTCTGGATGCTTTCTGTAAACCTAGCTCTCTGCCCTGCCCAAAGAGTGGCAGTGGGTGGATAAGTAGCAGAAGGGATGGGAAATAGGAACACAAGTATATTTACAGGCTGAGTGGGGCTGGGGGTGTAGTCAAGGGTTCTTGAGTCTCTGTTCATGCATGAGCTACCATATTCCTGGTAGCTACAGAGCATCTCACTTTTTGCATGGCTCAACACATCTCAAAATTGTCTATACCAGTTTCAGGCTAGAGTTTCAAAACCATCGCACCTGGGTGGCTCAGTCAGTTAACCGTCCCACTCTTGATTTCGGCCCAGGTGATGATCTCATGGTTCATGAGATCGAGCCCTGAGCCAGGCTCTGCGCTGACAGCACAGAGTCTGCTCACAATTCTGTCTCTCCCTCTCTCTCTGCTCCTCTCTCTCTCTCTCTCTCTCTCTCAAAATAAATAAATAAACTTAAAAAAAAATCATAGGAGGTGATCTGATGTAGCCAACCCACAGACTCATGAGCTATATAAACGGGTATTAAGCTTCATGATATTTTATTTTGGGTAAGGAGTGCTTGTTACTTAGCAATAGTTAACTGACAGACAGATGAGATGAGATGGGGGGACAGGGGCAACCTTCCAAGTTGAGAAAAGTTGAAAACTGTAGAATTGCAAAATAGTCCTGTGTCTAATGAGACTGCTAAGAAGTGATATCCCTCATGTCCGCCCACTTCTCAGTGGGTTTTTTTTGGCAAATTATATTACATGGGCTCAAACCAATTAACCTGGAGTTGTTCAATTGTTTTTTTATTATTCTGTTTAGAAAGATGATACCATTTTAAGGAAGTTTGGTTTGGGCATGATTTCTTTCTTTTATGATGTTTAAATCTCAAAATAATGTGTATCTGAAGACATTCACACATGTCATCTTCAATATGTATTAATTACGTTTTGTATTTATCATTTTTTAGAGGCTACAGTGCACATGAAGCGAGGGCAGGCACCTAACCGGATGGGTAGGCAATAAAGACAATACATGATTGTTAAAATATGCGTGCCCATGGCTTTTCACCCTCACTCAAAAAAGCACCGCCAATCCCAAAATTACATCAATCCCAAATTCGTCATGCTGCAATTTAATCTGATTTCCTCTTATGCTGTCCTCACTGGAAATCAGAAGGTTTAAGCTCCTTTGCTGTGTGTGTTTTTTTTTTAAAAGACATTTTAAAATTTCCCCTTGATCTTTCCTTTGGTTGACGAAAAAGCTCAGACTCCCCAGCATGTTATTGTGTTTTATGTATAACCTTTAAATCACCCTCTGGCTCTCTGTGAACTTTCTCCAAGTTCTTCTTGCTTCTCATTATGGTTGTCTATAGCTATCTAACAAACCACCCCAAACACAATGGCATGAAAACAGCAGCAATCATTTCTTAATATTCCTCGTGGGCCTGGGGGGTTGACTGGGCTCAGCTAGCTGGTTTATCCCTTGAGGTTCTCCTATGTGGTTGCAGTCAGACAGTGGCTGGGGCAGGCACGAGTCATCACTAAGGCTTCTTTTCTCACGTGTCTGTGGAGTGATGCCCGCTTTCAGCCAGAACATCTGCATGTGGCCTATCCCTGGGGTCTGGGATGGGTTCTAGGAGTGAGAGTCCCAAGAGAGACAGAGTCAGACCAAGCTGTCTGTATTTTATGGTGGAGCCTTGGTGATCATAAAACAGCACTTTTGGGGCTCCTGGGTGGCTCAGTCGGTTAAGCGTCCGACACTGGCTCAGGTCATGATCTCACGGTTTGTGAGTTTGACCCCCACATCGGGCTCTATGCTGACAACTCGTAGCCTGGAGCTTGCTTCCGATTCTGTCTGTTTCTCTCTGCTCCTCCCCTGTGTGCGCTCTGTCTCTCTCTGCTTCTCTCAAAAATAAATAATAAACATTAAAAACAATTTTAATAAAATCTTTTTTTTTTTTTTTTTTTTTTTTTTTAGTTTTGGCTCAGGGCGCCTGGGTGGCTCAGCAGGTTAAGCACCCGACTTTTGCTCAGGTCATGATCTCATGGTTTGTGAGTTTGAGCCCCACATCAGGCTCTGTGCTGACAGTGCAGAGCCAACTTGGGATTCTCTCTGTCTCCCTCTCCCTCTCTGTCTGCCCCTCCCCTGCTCCCAGTCTCTCAGTCTCAAAAATAAATAAACATTTAAAAAAAGAAAACAGCGCTTTCATTACATTTTGTTTGTTACAAGCAAATCACTCTGGCCAGCCCACGTTCAAGGGGAGGGGAAATTAGACTCCACCCTTTGAAGGGACGATGAACAAAACATGTTAAGACCGTGACCCTATCTCTCTAGTTGGGAAATCTCTTGTCCTTTCAGGATGTAGGAAGCAGGTGGGACCAGACACAAGGGGCTAGAGTCAGAACTCAGGGGGACTGTCAGGGATTTTAGGGTCACTTGTGGCCACGACCAGAGAAAAGATGAAAAGGAGCCGGTAGAAGAGACGGGAAGGTAAGCACAAGTCGCTGCAATAGAACGGTGACCCGCACTAAAGGAAACTCCGACCCGAGGGTAGAGGCTGTTTAATGTGAACAGTGACCCATACATGGCAGGGAGAAGGAGCCCAGAAAGGCAGCAGGGCTTTTCCTGGGAGCAGACCTGTACTGAGTACACAGGAGGCTTCCTGCCACAGTGTCTGCCTCTGATCACGTCTCACTGATGAACACCACTGCCTGAAAGTGCAAAACCACCCAGGAGGAAATAAGGTGGCTCTTAGCAGGGCTGAGTTTGTGAGAAGTCGCCATAGGCAGTGGTGGGGTGACTGAGTACAGCCCCTTCCACAGAACCGATGAGTTTCATGGTGATCTTTCTACTTAATCATCCAAAGAGAAAATGAGGTTGGCAGGAGGTGGAGGCGGTGAGTCCTAACTGAGATGCAAGGAGCCTGACTGGCCCCAAGGGGTGTGTGCAGGAAGAAGGGCAAAGCAGGAGGATTTTATTTTATTTTTTTAAAGTTTATTAATTTTTGAGAGAGAGGAAGAGAGCCAGGGGGGCAGAGAGAGAGGGGGACAGAATCCTAAGCAGGCCTCGCACTATCAGCGCAGAGACCCACAAGGGTCTCGAACTAATGAAACCGTGAGATCATGACCTGAGCTGAAATCAAGAGTCAGACGCTTACCCGACGGAGCCACCGAGGCACCCCAAGCGGGAGGATTTTAAAATATAAGATGCATCCTGCTTTTCTAAACTTCATGCTCGTCCTAATAACAGAAACGACTCTTCACTGTGAATTCCTATTTAGATTATAATCCCATGCCCAAACCTACACTCACAACTGCACACATACAACCACCCACAAACACATACACAACTACACACATGCACAAGCACATGCACATACAACCATATACACCACACACACACACACACACACACACACACACATACACACACACACACACACACACACACACTTGCTCTGCCAATTCCTTTCCCTTTATCAGCTGCTCCCTCTGTGAAGTCTATGCAGGTCCTGTGTGAATGAGTTGTCACACTGATCGAACATGGGGACTCCATTCCCTTATTGTTCATCCATACTGTGTTTATGAACCACAGGCCAGGCAGGGCACTAGATGCGGCGGAGTTGGCAAAGATGCCTAAGGTAGAGTCCTGTCCCCCAGGAGTGACAACGGAGCAATAGGGCTTGAAAAATCATTCACGCCACAACCCGCAAGTGTAGAGGAAATTTAGCTTCTTTGATTGTGTCTATAATCTGACACCCTCCTGTGAGTGAGCAGAAGAGCCCATTCGTTGACGGCCCAGTCTGGTTCCAATGTAACCCTGTTCACCAGTGCTTCCTCTTGCCACCCTCCCCAAGACGGCACAGCAGTGGGGTGCCAGCCTTGGGATACTAGCCAGCAAGGATCTTCTGAGAGTAAAAGGAGGGTGCTGCGATCCCCTTACACTGGAACATCTGGGATAGACTGGGACTGTCTGAGGGCAAACTAGGACAGAAAGTCTTTCTATGCAGCAGGAAACCACACACAAAAGGGATTTGTTGAATTAGGGGGCTCTTTCCAAAGGTGAGAAGCCAAGGAAGGATGGAGAAGCATCCAAGGCTCACAGCAGGAGAGTGCTACTGCCCCTAAGTCGAAAAGGGTAAAAAGAGGAAGAGATTGTAGAGCCTAGTGAGACTTGTAGTCAAGGGAGAAGGTTATCCATTGGACCGTCGGCAGGGGATGGCAGTCACTTGTAACCCACTGTGAGATAAGGAGGGAGCGGGAAGCAAAGAACCCCTATCTCTCTTTCTACCCACACTCTGGACTCTGGAGAGTGTCTTCCATTGGCAAAAGGCATCCAGAAGTGGGAGGGTAAGGGAGTCCAGTTGACACAATCTATGAAAGTCAGGCTTCTGTTGTGCAGAGCAAGGCGGAAAAGGGTGGAGATGGTTTTTGTGTTGGGGCAGGAGGTGGAGAATCGCTAATACATTATGGTCCAATGGGGGAAATGGACAGACGGGTCATCATGATACTTGAAAGGCTTGAGGTCCTCAGGCAAGGTGGCCCCTGCCTTCAAGGCAACAAGGGGAACACCTCAGTTCCCTTTTGGAATGTTCTACCTGCCCTGCCTACACCATCCGTTGATGGCTGTGGGTGGTATAACCCCAGGCTGCTAACCCCCTCAGCTTATTTGAAGCTCAGTGGTGACTTGCCCTCACCCTCACTAGTTGCTGACTGGCCCCTGGATTTCTGCCAAGTTTTCCATCTCATCTTCTGGCCCAACTGTCCACCCCAAGACTCAGCTGAAGGATCCCTCATCCTGCCATGCTGGGCCTCCTCACTTATTCTTGGTGTAACGCTAATTTCTCTAAATCACCTCCCTGTCTCCTCACTGGAGCACAGAGAGAAAAGAATCAGGGATTCAGAACTACTGGGTTTTTTTCTTCCATTTCTTTCTTGCTCTTTCTCCTTGCCAGTTTCCTCTGGGAAGGAAAGGGGCTTGGCTGTCTCTTACTTCCCCGGGACACATTCTGCTTCTAGCACTGAGCTGCAAGACTCATGGCTTTGCTGGGTGGACTCCCTCGATTTCTGTTCTGCTCTGAGTCCTTGAGGCTGGTGATACTACAGTGCAAAAGAGGAACGAGACAGAAGAATCTGTCCTAAAAATTGAGCAAATCCTTCCCGAAGACCATAGCTGAACTTACAAGGCTGTTTGTCCTGCTGCACCGTATTTTGGGAACATGATCATGGTTTACGCCTTCTTTAACATTTCTACCACACACATGCACACACATACACACACAAGCACAAAACCTCAAGAAAAATATCTAGAAAGTTCAGTATCCTGGGTCAACTAGGGTAAGATCACGTGCTCAGGAAGGCAGAATAGAATATTACATCAATATTTTTAAAATATTAATCCCCCTTAAAATTTTAATTTCTTGTTCCCAGCTACATTCTGGAAGCCTGAGCTTTAAAGTGAAGGGCATCCATGCCTGGGCTAGGGCAGCAGTACTTGAAGCGGTATGTGAACCTAGATCGGAACCCTGTCTCTGCCCCTCATTAGCCATGGAACCTTGAGCAAGCCACTTCACCTCTCTGAGCTTCACTTTCCTCTTGTATGAAATGAGGGTGCTAATAATGCCTGCCCATCAGTGTCGTGGTGAGGGTTAAATGAATTGGCAGACAACCTGGCTCATTGCAGGTGTTTACGTGACATTCATTTCCTGCCCTCAGAGCCAGCCCTAAGCAAGAGCCAAAGTACAGGCCCCCAGTGTCATTTGAAAAAGTAGGAGCTAGAATTCTGGACCTGTGACTCTTGGACTCGTGGAACTGAGCAAGGTAGGACAAGAACTAGAATTGATCGTTTCCTATGGCACAGATGCAGTGGTAGAGCTCTGTTTGTCCTTACAAACCATCTCATCTCCAATGTATAGGAGAAAATGAGACTCAGAGAGTAATTGGCCTGAGTTGTTTGCTTCTTGTTTGTAGACACTGAAGCACTTTTTTCTAAAAAGATACCATTCTTTTTTTTTAATTTTTTTTTGTTAACATTTATTCCTTTTTGAGAGAGAGACAGAGTGTGAGTGGGAGAGGGGCAGAGAGAGAGGGAGACACAGAATCCGAAGCAGGCTCCAGGCTCCAAGCCGTCAGCACAGAGCCCGACATGGGGCTCGAACCCATGAGCCGTGAGATCATGACCTGAGCTGAAGTCAAATGCTCAACCGAGCCACCCAGGCACCCCAAGATACCATTCTTTCTTTCAAAATTTATTTATTTAAATTCAAGTTAGTTAACATATAGTATAGTATCAGTTTCAGGAGTAGATCCCAGTGATTCATCACTTCCATATAACACCCAGTTCTCATCTCAACAAGTGCTCTCCTTAATGCCCATCACCCATTTAGCTCATCTCCCCCCATCTCCCCTCCAGCAACCCTCAGTTTGTTCTCTGTATTTAGGAGTCACTTATGGTTTGTCTCCCTCTCTGTTTTTACCTTATATTTACTTCCTTTCCCCTATGTTCATCTGTTTTGTATCTTAAATTCCATATATGAATGAAATTATATAATATTTGTCTTTCTGTGACTGACTTATTTTGCTTAGCATAATACACTCTAGTTGCATCCACATTATTGCAAATGGCAAGATTTCATTCTTTTTGATCACTGAGTAGCATTCCATTGTGTGTGTGTGTGTATATATATATATATATATATATATATATATACACACACCACATCTTCTTTATCCGTTCATCAGTTGATGGACATTTGGGCTCTTCTCACACTTTGGCTATTATCCGTAGTGTTGTTATAAACATTTGGGGTGCATTGCCCCTTCGAATCAGCACTCCTGTATCCTTTGGATAAATACCTAGTAGTGCCATTGCTGGGTCGTAAGGTAGTTTTACTTTTAATTTTTTGAGGAACCTCCATACTGTTTTCCAGAACAGCTGCACCAGTTTGCATTCCCACCAACAGTGCATAAGGGGCCCCTTTCTCCGCATCTTCACCAACATCTGTTGTTGCTTGAGTTGTTAATTTTAGCCATTCTGACAGGTGTGAGGTGATATCTCATTGTCGTTTTGATTTATATGAAAATGTATCATTCTCTTTTTTAAAATTTTTTTTAGTGTTTATTTATCTTTAAGAGAGACAGAGACAGAGTGAGAGTGGGGGAGGGGCAGAGAGTGAGGGAGACACAGAATCCCAAGCTGCCAGCACAGAGCCCAATGCGGGGCCCGAACCCACAAATCGCAAGATCATAAGCTGAGCCAAAGTTAGACATTTAACCAACTGAGCCACCCAGGTGCCCAGAAAATGTATCATTCTTGAAATAAGTTGTCTCCACTCAGTGGATGCTGTGGTGCTCCATCCAGATCCTCTTGTCAGAGCTGGTGCTCCCATCCCCAGCTTCTGGGACTCTCAGCTGCAGACACAGCTGTGTACCTTGCTGGGAGGTGCCCTTGGCTACACGAAGCAGCCTTGCCCATGTTCACACCCCTCCAGCGAGTTCGGCCTCAGTGTCTGACTTGGAGATTCAACGGTCTGGCCTCCTCAACCTCTCAATCTGGGACAACTCTGGAGACCCTTACCAGCTCCAGTGTTCCCTGTAGGATCAGCTGAGGCTTATGTCCAGTCCTGCCCCCCTCACTTCCTCAGGGGTGTATCCCCTTGGGGCACTCCCCAATAAACCTTCACACGCAACTCTGTCTCACAATTTCCAGGGAACTCAGTTTGAGGCATGGACTTAAACTTGAGTGTTAGGGAAAACCAACAAGTACCCACCAGGCCTCAAAACCCAAATCTACTGTGTTGATTAAATGGTGGTGTAAAGATTGACTAGAGGAAGGGGGATGGGAGTGGACAGATCCTGGGAAGAGAAATGGTGTGTGTGTGGGGGGGGGGGGTGTCAAAGCCCCAGGAGTAAGAGAAGAAAAGGGAGGCCCAAACATGCCTGTTTCAGTGGTATGTTCAGGACTTTTAAAATTAATAAATGGCCTCCTGGTTATGGCAGGCTCTGTCTGGTGTCCACATATAAAGGATTTAATTCTAAGTAGGGTTCTTAGCTATAAGGTAATGAGGAAATAAAAGTAGTAGTAACCAAAGGCAATATTAACAGTAACAACAATAGCTAACATTTATATAGTGCTTTCTGTGGTTGCAGGCATTGTTCCAAGTTCTTTATACGCATTAACTCATTTAACCTTAAAAAAAAATCCTATGAAGTAGTCACAACTATTATCACTTTGATGAGCAAACAGAGGCATAAAAAGGCTTAGTAATTTGTCTAAGGTCATGCAGCTAGTGAGCTGGGCTTTTACCCAGATTATCTGGCTTCATGGTTGTTGCTCGTAATCAGTATGTCCCAAGGGAAAAAGGCCATTGCCCTCATTTAGAAGGGGGATCATCCCAAAAGTTAAGTCCTGGTATTTAGTCCAGAAGCCACATTCCCAGGAACCACTGGTAGCCATCAATCTTTATTTCCCAAGCCCATTGACAGTGAACTACTTAGCTACTAAGGAAGAAGACCCTCTCTTCTTTATAAACCCTGAACTATTTTAGCTAGAGATTTATTTATTTGGGGTGTAAAAATCTTGTTTTACATACAGCATAATGCCATTTTTAAAGAAACGGTCAGTGTTCCAAGCCCCAGGTCACTGAGGGGACACAGATGTAAGTGGACACCTCAGTGCCACTGTGGAGAACATCACTTTACACAAAATAAATAAAAAGAAAGTTTTCATTATGGTTTGGGGATTTACCTATAATTGGCAGTCATCTCCAGAAAGTCCTGCAAAGAACTGTCATCGATCATAGAACTAACATTCCAGGGGCGCCTGGGTGGCGCAGTCGGTTAAGCGTCCGACTTCAGCCAGGTCACGATCTCGCAGTCCGTGAGTTCGAGCCCCGCGTCAGGCTCCGGGCTGATGGCTCGGAGCCTGGAGCCTGTTTCCGATTCTGTGTCTCCCTCTCACTCTGCCCCTCCCCCGTTCATGCTCTGTCTCTCTCTGTCCCAAAAATAAATAAACATTGAAAAAAAAAATTTAAAAAAAAAAAAAAAAAAAAGAACTAACATTCCAATAGAGAGTGGTTGGCCCATTTGTCACTTACGTCAGTTGATTTAACCAAAGCTTTCTCCATTAACCTCTGCTGAGAAGCACAGAAGGCCCAACATTTGATCACTTGATGGCATATCCCCCTTACTGTTCTTGTTCCTGTTATAAATTTGGAGTGAGCATTGATTTGTCAAAGGTCTGGAGCTAATTTAACATGCAGCAGAATATTCTAGTGGATGAAAGGTCTGAGACACTGTGAAGTAACAAAAGTTGTATCAGCCATCTATTGCTGTGTAACAAAGCTCTCCGGAGCCTAGTGGCTCAAAACAACAACAATCATTGGTTTTGCTCGTGAATCTGCAATTTCAGGAGGTCTGGGCAGGGCCAGCTCCTCCTTGCTTTATGCAGCGTTGGCTGGGCCAGCTCAAGTGGAGCCTGGAGGATTCACTTTCAAAATGGGTCACTCACATGGCTGGTAACTTAGTGCTGGCAGTCAGCTGAGAGCTTAGCTGGGGCTGGGGACCAGGGAACTCAGTTTATTTCCATGGTGAGCCTCTCCGTGGGATGCTTAGGCCTTTTTATGGAATGGTAGCTGGGTTTCAGGTGTGAACATCCCAAAAGGCAGGAAGTAGAAGCTGTCAATTTCTTACTCTGGGCCTGGAAACTGGCACAGTATCACTGTTACCATATTTTATTGAATAATCAGTCACAGAGCCCATATTGAAGAGGAGGAGGGAACATAGAGCCCACCACTCCGTTGGAGGAAAGTAAAAAAATGTTTGGGTTATGTTGTAAAATCACCACAGAATGGTAGTCATAGAATGTCTATGACATATTTTATTCCACCTTCTTGTTCTCTTTTTTGACATATGCTGAAAACCCTTCAGAGAGGTGAACTTATTTCCCAAGAGCACACAGCAAGATAGTTACAGAGCCAAACACAGAACACAGGTCTTGATTTTTGGCTTTGTTCATCTCACTGGGAAAAAAAAAGAGCATTTTACCCAAATTTCTCTGACAAAGCAGTCCAGAGAAGTTCTAGAGACAACTCTTTAAAAATTACAGCTAGCTACAAATGGCTAAATCCCTCAAAGGTACACAGACATTCAGCACTATTACAGGGCACTGACATGGTAATATATTGTAACAATATAATCATAGGATGGCCATAAAAATATGATGATACATTAATCAACTTTCATCAGCCATTACATTGATGCAGGGGATATGGCAATGAGCTAGAAAGAGGCCTTGTCCTCCCAGAGCAAATAGGCCAACAGAAGCTACAGACAATTCAACCAGAGGGTACAACAATGTTTGTGCTGTGATGAGGGAAGTCTATATAGTTATGAAAGCACAGAGAAGAGGAACCTAAAAGTTGGCTTGGAGGCCTAGAAATTCTTCCCAAATGATGGGATGTCTAAACCAAAACAGAAAGGAGAAGTAGTGGTTATTCAGGGCAGAGATTAGAGTATTTCAGGCAGAGAAAACAGCATGTGTAAAGACACATTGAGAATAAGACTCTAGGATTGCTTAAGGGACTGAATAGACTCAAATTGTCACAGTGTCTGGCATATAGTAGATTCTCAATAAAAAGTAGTTGAATTTAGCTGCACCTGGGTGGCTCAGTGGGTTAAGCATCCCACTCTTCATTTCGGCTCAGGTCATGGTCTCACGGTTCGTGTGTTTGAGCCCCATGTCGGGCTCTGTGCTGACAGTGTGGAGCCTGCTTGGGATTCTCTCTCTCCCTCTGTCTCTCTGCCCCTCCGCTTCCTCCCCTCTTTCTCAAAATATATTAATGAACTTAAAAACGATGTCGTCGAATTAAAAAAAAAATACAGGTCATTCCCTGAGTATCTCTAGTCAATAAGGAAGGATTGATCTTCCTTAGCTCTTTCTCAGACCTGACTTAGCACTAAAGACTGTCGGTAAAAAAAGGAACAGGAAGATATGGCTAATGCACCCACATGGCAACCGTACTATATCACATGCTGGTGCCCGATGCTCATGGATCAGGGACAGCCAAAGAAAGCCACTTTTCTGGCTGCTTCCACCAGTGCTAAGGCTATTTGTTTCCGTTTGTAAATGCTTAACGCATCCTAGAAAGGGTGTGGACAAACAGTCTTGGTGCAGTTATGTAGCCTTTGTTGTCAGAATGGAACGAATGCATCTCCTTGCTGCAGTAACTGCTAATTGTAAACTAGCTGATACAGTTCTCTGATGGCTTTAATTTTCTCTAACAGCCTTTGTCTTTTCTGAACCCTGCAAGAGTCTCAGCAGACATTCCAGTTCCCTTAGGGCTTTTCTATGATCACCACCAAGGACTTCCAGAAAACATATTTGACTTCAAGAGGAGACATTTTGTGGTACCTGGGTGGTTCAGTCTGTTAAGTGCCTGACTTGATTTCGGCTCAGGTCATCATCTCACAGTTCGTGAGATCAAGCCCCACATCAGGCTCTGTGCTGACAGTGTGGAGCCTGCTTGGGATTCTCTCTCTCTCTCTCTCTCTCTCTCTCCCTCCCTCCCTCCCTCCCTTCCTCTCTCCCTCTCACAGCTTTCTGTCCCTCCTCTGCTCATGCTCTCTCTCAAAATAAATAAATAAACTTAAAAAAAAAATAACCATCAACTTATAAAAAAAAAAAAGGGGAGACATTTCTCCATTGTGTAGCCCTCACTTCCTCCACCCTGCCCACACATACCAGTTTGCCTCTCATCTCAGCCCTTCATTGAATCTCTACAAATGTTTAAACCAATATTGTGCAAGACACTGAATGAGGTAACTTGAGAGTCCAAAGGATGAATGAGACACAGGTTGTAGACTCCTTGAAGATACGTACCATTAAGAAAATATGTATGAAATAATACATTATAACATGTGGCAAAGTGTGACGCATGCTCTTGGAAGAGAAAAAAATGGTACACCACAGTGGAAAGAGTTTTTTTTTTTCATCAAGAAAAGTCCAGGAAGACTAAGGTGAAAGAATTTTCTGAATTGAAACTTAAAAGATAAGCAAATGGAATTATATAAAAAAGTTTTCGGGGCGCCTGGGTGGCGCAGTCAGTTAAGCGTCCGACTTCAGCCAGGTCACGATCTCGCGGTCTGTGAGTTCGAGCCCCACGTCGGGCTCTGGGCTGATGGCTCGGAGCCTGGAGCCTGTTTCCGATTCTGTGTCTCCCTCTCTCTCTGCCCCTCCCCCGTTCATGCTCTGTCTCTCTCTGTCCCAAAAATAAACAAACGTTGAAAAAAAAATTAAAAAAAAAAAAAGTTTTCAAGTGACTGGATAGTCATAGAATTAGATGCTCATTATCTCTCCAAGTTGTTCTGGACAGTTTGGGGAAGTAAGCACTCAGCTAGATCAACCCTGTGGTAAATTGCTATTCTTAACCAATATTTGCTGCTTCTCCATATGGCAGGAGTAGACTTCTCCATCCTGTTGAATACATGTATGGCCAAGTCACTTGCATGGGCCAATGAATGAGCAGAATTATCAGTTCTGGGTAGAGACTTTAAAGACCAACAATTTCCTCAGTATATTCTCATTTCCGTCTGTCACAACTACAGGTGATATTCCAGATAGAAGCTGCTTTGCTACCTAATATTTGTCCCATCTAATACTTGTCCCAATCAGCTCAATGCAGAAAAGTAATATGAGACTCAAAAAGTTGAGGTAGCAAGGTGTTATTTGAGTGTTTGCTAATGTTCTAGGCATTGTAAGAGGTGTTTTACATGCGTGATTTCATTTGATTCCAACAACCTCACAATGTATAAATCATCACTTCCTCTATGCAGATGTAGAAACTCAGAGAAGTTAAGAAGCTTGCCCAAGGTCATAACAGGTAAGAATCATTGCTAGGATTCTGATCTCATGTTGTGTAATAGGGGGTTTGCTCCTTTTGTAGTGTTACACTACCTATCAAATCGCAAGGATATCACACTCTTAACTTCCCTAGCAAACCGTGCCCCTTATTCTAAACTTGATGATCATGTTACTTAAGCCTGGGCTTTGGAAACAAGTGGGTGAGAACCGTGATACCTGTTTCATTATTTGATATGTGTTGGAAACATGGATCCTTGACCAATAATAAATAATTTCATTTAAATCAAGGAAAAGAGATTAACCTCAGCAATTATTTAAATCCATTGTGTCTTATCAAACCTGAGTACCAGCAGTTACTTATCTTGGATCCTAGGTTTTTGTTTTTGTTTTTTTAATTTGTGATCACTGGGGTGTCTGGGTGGCTCAGTTGGTTAAGTGTCTGACTCTTGATTTCAGCTCAGGTCATGATCTCACTGTTCATGAGTTTGAGCACCACATGGGGCTCTGCACCCATAGTGCAGAGCTTGCTTGGGATTCTCTCTCCCTCTCTCTCTGCCTGTCTTCCATTCTCTCTCTCTCTCTCTCTCTCTCTTTCTCTCTCTTTCCTCTCTCTCTCTCAAAATAAATAAATAAACTTTAAAAAGAAATGAATTTGTGATCACTGATGAAGTCACAAGGTTAGATTTCCTTTGGATTCCATAGGACCATGAAAGATTACATATTCAATAGAAACACAGTGTTCCCCGAGACTTGACTTTACCTCTGCAGCCCTCTCAGAAACATGAGGCTGCAATTCTCACAATCACCCAGCTTTTACAGGTTGGAAATTTTGCTATGAAAAGCCAGATATTCACAATCAATAGAACCTAGTACAGTCAAGATACGTATTAAACAAGTATGCAATGGACCCAGGAGACTTGGTCACCAGGGAAAGAGGTGCCCTGTTGGAGGCTGAGATGGGGGCAGAAGGAAAGGACAGGCTTCAACAAAGACTCTATAAATCAGCTTGGTTAACTTCTACCTTCTTTGTCTTATTATCAACCCCTTTTTCCTTTTGGTCACCTCCTCCTCTTGACTCTTTCCTGCTATAGATGTGTCTACCTATAGTTAGTGTTCAGTGTTAGAGAAATCTATATTTCTTTTTTCCAAGCATCTAGTACATTTTTGCTGTCGAACTGAATTTTTAAAATTTTACATAATATCATTTCTTAGATCTAGGTATCCCAACCACAATGTTAGAGGTTTTAGCAGATATTTGGATGTATTTATTGATTTTATAGTCCAGTTAGTGGTTTTTATGTTTCTACACATATATATTGGCACCACACAAAAACCTACAGAAACAAAGAGAAGAAAAGAAGACATATGAGAAACAGTGCACAAATTAGACACAGACCACGGAGCCTTGGGCCTGACAGCTGAGTAGCAGATGGAGGGCCAAGCAAAGGGCAAAGGATGGCTGGTGAGATAACGCATCAGCCAAGCTGGACAAGTGATGATGTAGAAATAAGAGGCTAGATGGATCGATGTGCCGGTGAGCATCCTTCATGCTTTTACTGAAATTTTTCTTTCAAGAATTTCAATTAAATCACTTCTTAGCATTTTCCAAAATTTGATACTGAGATTTTTTGCCTTGGGCAAGACATTACATAAAGCTGATCAATTAGAGGCCATTTGATCTTTTTATTTTCCTTTGCTAGATTTTTTTTTAAAGTTTATTTTATTTTGAGAGGGGAGGAAGGGCAGAGAGAGGGAGAAAGAGAATCCCAACCAAGCTCTGTGCTTGGAGCCCGATGTGGGGCTCAAACTCACAAACTGTGAGATTATGACTTGAGCCAAAACCAAGAGTTGGACGCTTAACTGACTGAGCCACCCAGATGCTAGATTTTTGGTAGATTTTTTTTGCTAGATTTTTAATTTTGAGCTGCTTCACACACACACACACACACACATACACACACCATGAAAAATACCACACTGGACACCCAGTTACCAGTAGCTTCCTCATCCAATAGGCTTTTCTGTGACACTTCCCTTGCCTCTTCCAGGAAAACTATGGCAAGACCCATAGCTTTTCTTTTCGCTCGCAGATAGATTGAAAAGCCCTCTTCTTTTCCCAAAACAACTTCACTTCAGCAATCCCACTCTGGAATAATATGCAAAACTTAAAACTCATCAAATTCAGAGCTTCTCCCCTCTCCCAGCTGAGACATGATCTGTGTGGAAAACCTGCATTGAGAAAGGCACAAGGTTTGCTTTTTCTCTAGTTTACCACCTCGAACATATACCCCTCTGCCCCAAGCTTGCTAGCCACAGTTTCTGACCATTCTAGAGTCAAATTCTGGGGAATGGCCAGGAGAAATAAGGAAAACCAAAATGCTGCTTCCTGGTAGCAATATGAGCAAGTATTGGCTTCCTCTGGCTGTGGTGAATTTTTACTTTTATGTCTATTGTGGGATTCCCCGTGGGTTCTTTGGAGAACTCCTCCACACCCATCACTGAGGATGTTCCACCTGCTGGATCTTGACGTGGGGGATGCATTCTCTGCCTGACCTTTTGTGAAATCTACCATTGATTCACTGTTTCTTGGGATTCTTCCTCGACATACACCTTCTCCCATTACTCCTTTAGATGCCCTCTTGGGCAAAGCCCTTTTAAGTAATTTCAGGCTCACCTACTCACTGACCTATATTTAGTCCATCAGAAACTCAAATCTTTGATCAGTCATCAATAGATATCACTTACTCTCAGTCACAGCCATGGGTTGCTTCAGCCAAGTCCTCGAACTTTCAATTCCTCAAAAATGTAGCAATATACCAATCTATAGTGCCTCCCAAACTTGACAGGACATTTTAGTAGAATCTTGAAGTGGTTTCATAGATAGCCTTCTCAAAAGAGACTTGAGGTGATGGGAAAGGGTCTCTATCCCTTTTCCATGGTGATGAGGCACTCACAGGGCACAAGAACATTCTCTAAATTAGTCTCTTTATTCTCCAACTCTCTCAGCTTCTTCAAACTTTTTTTTACATGTTTATTTATTTTTGAGAGAGCGCAAACAGGGGAAGGACAGAAAGAGGGGGACAGAGGATCCAAAAGGGGCTCTGCGCTGATATCAGCGAGCCTGATGCGGGGCTTGAACTCACAAACTGCAAGATCACGACCTGAGCCCAAGATGGAAGCTCAACCGACTGATCCACTCAGGCGCCCCAAGAAGAGTCCCATTTTAAAGTAGGACACACTCTCCCACACTTAAACACACATACACAAACACATTCTCACGGAAATATGTGTAGTTTCCTATGATAAACGTGTGTTTCCCTCCCTGCACCAACACTACACTTTCATAATGAATGTGGTCTCGCAATATATGTATCTGGTAGGGCAGGTTCTTCCATTTTGCCTTAATTTTTTTTTGCAAAATTGTCTTGATGCTTTTGGCTTCTTATATCCTGTTTAAATTTTTTTAATGCTTATTTATTTTTAAGGGAGAGAGTGAGAGAGAGAGCGAGCGTGCACATGAGTGGGGGAGGGGCAGAGAGAGAGGGAGCCACAGAATCCAAAGCAGGCTCCAGGCTCCGAGCTGTCAGCACAGAGCCCAACGCAGGGCTCGAACCCATGGACGGTGAGATCATGACCTGAGTGGAAGTTGGACGCTTAACCGACTGAGCCACCCAGGAGCCCCGTCCTGTTTAAATTTTAAGATCATCTTATCAACAACCACACTCACACACATGTGCACATGCATGCACGTACAAAATTGTTGGGATTTTTATTGACACAACATCCACACACGTAGTGCTCTCTGCCTGGTTTGCTCCACTGAAGTTGTATATATTTCTGATTAGATTTCCTCGTCAGTAAGATTTGTTGCTCTTATGAACAGGATTCCTAAAATTACATTTTCTAATTGGTGGTTGCTTATGGATTGGGACATTGTTGACTTTTCAAATCTTATTTTTATCCACTCACCTTGTTGAAATTTCTTATTAGTTCTGATAGCTTGTTGAGTCTCTTGGATTTTCAATGGAAGCAATTGGGTTTCTGAAAACAATGACAATTTAACTTCTTCCTCTGGATTCTTAAAGCCATTATTCCTCTTCCTTGTTTGTTGCCTTGCTTACAACCTCTGATGCCATGCTAAATCCAGTGAAAACAGGCCTTCTTATCGTGTTAGTAAATTTTAAAGGAACACAGGCATCACTCTTCAGTGTGGCATTTGCTGTAGATTTTTTAAATCTTCCAGATTAGTCATTGCGAATGGCCTTCGAGATGGATAGTCAGAGGCACTAATCAGCAGTAACACTGCCCCTGGAGCGCTGCTCTGGGAAACAGATAGACAGTTAAGTGATTTCCTTGAGGTGTCCTGGCCAGTCTCTGGCATCGGCAGCGTTGGGCCATTCTTTTAGGGTGCTTGTGTTAATCCCCTACCTCTGAAATGCATTCTTTACTCAGTTGCCTCATTTTTGCATTGTTTTGGGATTTTAACTAAGTGCATTTCCTTCGTCTTTCCAAGTAGACCAAGTAGACCGTAAGATCTTTGAGAATAAGGGCTAAACAGTCCCTTTCTCTTATCTCCCATAAACTCTTTAGAATATAAGTTTTATGAGGGAAGGGGCTTTGCCTATTTTGTTACTGCTGTTTTCCAAGTGCCAAGTACAGTGTCAGGTACTGTAGGCTCTAAATATTTTGGAATGAATGAGGGAGCTCACACTCCTCCAACCCCTCAGAACTTCAGCCCATGTCTGGCACGTTGCTGTGGACACTGGGTGCATTCAGAAAATGTTGGTGGAATGAGTGAGCCATTCGAGCCCCTAGTCTTTTATTTTGATTCTACCATTCTTTCACCTGGACATCTCTATTTCAAAATAGCTTAAGTAAAGCTTGATGTTGATATTTTTGTCAATGCCAGGAAAAAAAAAAGTTTGACAAGTGTGCAATCTAACTTCATGAATTTCACAACAGATGACACCCATTTTGATAAATGCATATGATTCTGCAGCTGATGAAAAAGAAAAATGATCATCATGTTAATGGTCTGTCATGAGACTGTAAAACCACATGAAGATGGGAAACAGGAAAAGTCCTCACACTGGCTTTCCAGGGGAGTCAACATAATTTGGTTAACAAGACACACTTATCTGTGAATGAATTATAGCTAAGTGTGAACCTGGCAGTTCAATTATAAAATATGTCAAAGCTTTCCAGAAGCGATTACCACCATAACATTGAATAAGGTTACCATGGGCAGAACAGACTAATTGGTAGAGTTAGGTCTATTTTTAAATGTCAAACAACATCTTGCTCCTCTTAAAGTGCCGCTCACTGCCCCTAAACTGGGAATACTAACTACCTACAGGTTTCTCATTCCCACCATTATGATCTCTCCATATTTGCTTTTTATTTTTTTTAATTTGTTTTTATGTTTGTTTGTTTGTTTATTTAGAGAGAAAGTAGAGGAGGGGAAGAAAAAAGAAACAAAGAGAGAGAGACACAAAGAGGGAGGGAGAGAGAATCCCAAGCAGGCTCAGCGTTGTCAGTGAGAAGCCCCCTGTGGTGCTCGAACTCATGAACCATGAGATTATGACCTGAGCGAAAACCAACAGTCCCATGCTTATAACTGATTGAGCCACTCAGATACCTCTCCATATTTGTTTTGTAAATCACACGGTTGGGGACAGGTCATGGAAATCTGAAACCAAGTCCCAGCCCCGCCTCCCATGGGGTGGGGTACTGTAGGGTATGAGAGGGAAGAGCTCTTGATCCCATGGTTTCATTCCCCGCCCCCCCCCCACCAACTTCAAGCTCTGCTCCTGCCCTGCAGATGCTTTCAGCTGCATGAACTCAGTTGTCTGTCCGTCCACCTGCCTCTTTACTTAAAAGCAGAAAGCTTTCTCCCAGATGCAATCACAGCCCTCAAGAACAGTTGTCTGATCAGAATCGACAAAGTCACTCACCATCCTCCTATGATCCCTTTATTGATTCAGCTGTCATCCTCCCTCCCTAAACATACTTGTATGGACAAAGAATCTAGACTCCCAACTGTCCTACTTTGAATTCCTCCAGACGCAAACTCTGAGTCAAGAATCTCAGTGCAAGTAGTTTTTTGGGAAGTGATCCCAGAAAACACCAGAAAGAGAGTGGGGGAAGTGAGACAGGAAAGGAAAGGAAGCCAACAGAAGGGGCATTACCATGAAGTTACCATTGGAGGCAATGTGAGCTCAATTCCACTGGAAACTGGGGGAAATACTGCCGAACACACTTCAGAATTGACTCAGGTAGCCAGAGAAAGCCCTCAGATGCAATTTCTGGCATTTAAAGTTGGACTGGCAGGCAATGAAACAGTTAAGGCTGAGGAGATGTGGGAAGGGCCTTGACAGCATCTGCTACTTCAACCAATCAGGGGTAATCTGGTAACTCTGCCTATCTGTGGAAAAGCCCTTTTAGCAGCCTTTACAAAAGAAAAGAAACAGATACAAATCCTCACGCAAAGTACTAACAATTCCAACTACACCCATCATGCCACATCCCACCATTAAATGCTACTACTCATTCTACTATGCCAGCTCCCTATCTTCACATGGACAACCTGTGTTGTTCTCAGTAGAGATTAAATCCGGAGTGAAAGTGTTCAGCATTCAAGTATATTTCTTGCTACAGGAAAAAAAAAAGTCTATATAGATAATATTTTCTTAGAGCTAGGCAAATAGTTTTGTGTGGGCAAATATTCTTATTTTAGGAATAGGAGAACTATAAATCCTAAGGCAATTATCTTTAGGAAAATAGCAAAGTAACAGAAGAAAGAGTATTATCTTACCTTTAATGACTTTTTATAATATCAAAATAAATCATTACTGACTGAGTTGAGAGGTAATTTCAATATTATAAACAAATCACTATAACAATTAAGTTATCAGGAATGAAATCAAACTGAATATAAAAACTATTCTCCAGCAACTCAAGATGGCTTTGCCCCTTCAGTAGGAGACTAATGAGTTCCAACTATCAAATTTTCAAAAGAGTCTTCTTAAATGTTATCTCTTGGAGTCTCGGGTGCTGTTTTGCCCCAAGTGTTTATAGCCCGGGACAGGAGAATAGAAATTACCACCTAGAAGAGACTAAAAATAGATAGTGCACAGTGCATTCTAAACAATGAAAGAAACAAATGAGAGAAAACACTGAGAGAAAGAAATGAGACCCGAATGCCAACACCAACATTCTAATAGAAAGACCTTTGTTGACATTGGGCTGACTTCTCCTTCGAAGAGGAAATATATTTACTTTGTCCTGAATTCTTCTCAAGGTCCTTTTCCATAAAAATCTTATGAGTCTCTGAAAAGTTCTGTAGGATAAAACTAAAGATATTATTACCATCTTACAGAGGAAGACTGAGGCCTGGAAAGGTTCAAGTGCCTTTGGCGGGACAGCAACAGAGCATGAAAGTCACCTCACCCAGCCGCTGTCTGAAGTTCCTCCTGGGGAAAAAAAAAAAAAAAAAAAAAGGAAACCTAGAACCGAAACTCAGGCGGAGAATACTCTATAAATCAACAACAGGCTGGCAACTTTCAGAATATAATCTCAAGACAGTGACTCTTTGAGGATGAAGAGAGCTTACATAAGGACTGCAGAGATAGGCAGCACACAAAAACTGCCCAAAATGATCTTCAGTGAATGCTAGATCTTGGGTTGCACAAATATATTCAGGCTGTTTAATATCAATCCTTGACAATTTCCTTTAGCTTTCATGATTGCTGGAAATAAATATATGCTACCCCTAAAGCTCAACCCTCAAAGGAAATACCTAGTGCTGATAAACAAGTTCTATAATTTCATGTGCTCTCTAAAAAGTAATGACTCTCAGAAACTTTAGAACATTCCAAGAGCAAGTTAAGGAAATGGCAATTTATTTAGTATGTTAATAAAACATGGAGATGCCTGAAGCAAGCCAGTATAATATGGTGGAAAACTTTCACTAGATAACACCCATTTGTTGTTGTCATCTGATCTGCATAGAACTGAGGACAATACCAGATTCACCATTGATTCGGTTGGTTGGGCTGTTTTTCCACTTTGGAGACCCTGCTTGGAATACTTACAAATTAGTTTCCTTCTCAAGTATCCATTGCAGCTAATGTAAACAATCCTCATGTATTAGGTCTGTTGGAAAGAATCTCAAAGCCCTTATTCAATGATGCACTGCTTTATGTATGGCTCTAGATACACGAGAATGTCTGGTCATCTGTTCGATACATTTGTTGAAGGCTTACCCAGATGCAAACACTACTTCTAGCATTTGATTGGAGAGACAAGAGCTATTTTAACTGCTACATTGTAACAATGGAATAAGTTAGCATGAGTGTTAAAAAAATGTGATATTGGGTAAAGAATTAGTTGAGAGAAGAATGTGCTAATCCAACTTGGGATATGACCAAGATCAACCATGTACCAAAAATAATAACTTTAATTTAAAAAATATATAACTTCTCAGGGCGCCTGGGTGGCTCAGTCGGTTGGGCGAGCGACTTCGGCTCGGGTCATGATCTCACGGTTTGTGGGTTCAAGCCCCTAGTCAGGCTCTGTGCTGACAGCTCAGATCCTGGAGCCTGCTTCGGATTCTGTGTTTCCCTCTCTCTCTGCCCCTCCCCTGCTCACGCTCTGTCTCTCTCTCAAGAATAAACATTAAAAAAGACTATATATATATGTGTGTGTGTGTGTGTGTGTGTGTGTGTGTGTATATATATATATATATATATATAAAACTTCTGCTTTTTTCAAACACCAGGCATTCCTAATTTATATTAGGAGAAGCTAATGATTGCTTTTCCAATAATAAAGCATCCCTTACCTAACTCGTACCCCTAATTCTTTGTGTCTTTGTCTACCCACCTCTCCCTTCTTTGTCAACCCCCTACGTTGAATTAATTCCACAACTCACTTTTTCTCTTCTGCTCTCTAGTCTACCAGTGAAATTAATCAAAACAAGGAAATAGGAACCATTTCAACCAGTGGTCTTCAGTCCCCAGGTAGTTCTTCCATACAGGTATGCATTGCTTATACTACGTGTTTTTAGTTGCCATTGGCAAAATTCACCAGTGTTCTACATCATGCCACCTAAATCACATCATTGGTCGGACACAACCTTGCCTCTTGCACCATGGGCAAAAGAGGAGCTGTGAACTCTCCACCCTCCAATGTGGAATTTTGTCTAACACTCCTCCCCTCGCCCTACCTTCATTACTGCCGATCTTGGGGAAAGAGGTATCTCTTCTCATGGTGAAGGCTTATCTTGTCACCTGGCCCCTGGCCCCTCCTCTTTCACTCTGTCAAGCCCGTTTATTCCCTGACCCACTATTTTCTATCTCTGCTGTCAGTTTTTACAAAACCACTCTGGGCCTTTTTCAGTAGAGCCTTGATATATTATTACATATATGTGTGACCTAATATATGGCATTGAAAATTCTTGAGCCTTCCTTAGCTTCAAATTTCTCTTTCTTTGATTTCCAGAAGGCACCATCTCCTGACCTACCACTCTGCCACCTACTCTCAGTCACTGTCACTAACTTTCCCTCAGGATTTTTCTGTTCATCAAAATTAACACACGCATATTGCAGAAATTTTTGAGAATACATTCAAAGAGAGTAAAATAAAATTTTCTAAATATAAATAATCTGAGCATTGTGGAGTAGCTCTCGCTAGGCCATATGTTTTCATAATCAAATTCCAATCGTGCTATGTTCATTATCTTGATTGTGGTGATGATTTTATAGGCATATACATATGTCAAAATGTATCAAATTGCAAACTTTAATACATGTAGTTTATTGTATGTCAATTACACCTCAATTAAGCTGTTCTTAAAATGTAAACAATATAAGGAGAAATACATATTATTCAGAAATATAATTAAGGTAATTGAAATTGAGTATTTGAATCTACTATAATTTTTTTAAAATCTTCGGCAATGAATGCATTGACAAAGGAGAATGAAGAGGGTATGAATGATCATTGTAACTGAAATGCAGAACTGGATTCCTTGTTTCGGTTTGGGGCTGAAATTCTCCTACCTTGGGAAGGTTGTCTCTTTCTGTTTGGCTAGAAAAAGCATAATCTAACAGACATGATAACCAAAGCAATCAGAGCCATGTTTGTGAGATTAAAAAAAAAAAAATCAGTCGTGCTATAAATAGCTTTGTAGTCAGTTTTTCCCACATAAGCACTCTGCCATATTAATTAAAATTCCCCAACACATGGAATATTTGGAATATCTCACAGATGCTCAAACACCCAATGAAGAGATTGTAATTTATTTACCTGAGTACCCAATAATAGGATAATGGCTTCTTTCCAACTTTTGATGATCATAAAAATAAATGATTAATATTCTTGTGCATAAATTGTTTTGTGCATCCAGATGGTCCCTTGAGATTCCTGGGAGTGAAACAACTGAGCAGAAGAGAACCACCAATCTTAAGGTTCTTTTTACATCACTCTCAATTGTTTTCCTGAAAGGTTAGGCCAATTCACTCTCCCATTGGCTGTGGATAAAAATGATCATCTCACTGCACTGTCAACATCTTTGTACATTTTTAAAACCTCTTGCTATTTTTTAGGTGAAAAGATATCTTGTTGTTTGGGTTTGCATTCTTTATTACTAAGGAAATCAGATATGTTTCTGATATAATTTGGGAGCACGAGTACATTTTTCTTTTCCGTTTGTGTGTTGGCCCATTTTTCCATGGAGACGTTAGCGCTTTGGTTGCTGATTGGCACTCGACTTATGTATTAAATATACTAACCTTTCACCTGTCCTATTATGCCAGAATGTACTCAACACATCTCACTTGCTTCTATTTTAATGGAGTTTTCAGTGTACCTAGAAAATATTTGCATGTTTATTTGTTTATTTAACACAAAGTGATTAATCGTTTTTCCTTTGTGTTTTCTTCCAGTGCTTTTAAGCTGAGAAATATTTTTCTCAACTCAGGATCAGTTGTAATACTACCTATTTTATCTTCCAGGGTGTTTTATTTTTTTGAAGAATGGTTGACATAAATGTTATATTGGTTTCAGGTGCACAACATAGTGATTCTATGATTCTATACATTGCTCAGTACTCACCATGATAAATGCTCTTCTAGAGATTTTGTGGTTATATTTTTTAACTTTAAATCCATCTGAAACTTATTTCCATGTATGATATAAGATGAGAATGTAACCTGATATTTTTTTTCCAAGTATTTTTCTCAGCACTTTTGTTGAGTGTGTCATCCATTGGCATTAGTCTGTGATATTTACTTTAGCATACACTAAATTCTTCCATATGCTAGGATCTGCTTGAGGGCTATCTGTTCCCCTGTGTTGATCATTCAGTACTTCTGGTCATAATGATGCTGTAGTTGTATAATATGTTTGATATTTGGTAAAGCAAGTCGTTCCAACTGCCCACATTTTCACATTTCATAACATTATTCATCAGTGCTTTCTTCACACAGAACTTCCTATAACATTCCAGAAAACAATTCCACTGGGACTTAAAAAATTCCTTATCCCCAGTTGATAAGAGGGGGCAGGGAAAGGGCAAAGGAAGGCATTGCTGGAGTGCTAGGCCTTTGGAGAAGTGAGGAGGGCTGTGGAATTCCCTTCCATTCAATCCCCTCCCCTCTATGAAATAACCCAAAGTCTTGCCCACAACCAAAGCTGAACAAAACACGATGACAGTGAAGTCAGGGAAGAGGCTCCAAGGGTAAGGCCAGTAGAGACTTTGAGGGGCCCCGTTAGAGATGGAGACTGCAGGGTCAGTCTTCCAGCAGTTTGCACATTCCTGGTTGGTATTATTATTATTTTTAATGTTTATTTATTTTTGAGAGACAGAGAGAGAGAGAGAGAGAGGCAGAGAGAGAGGGAGACACAGAATCCTAACCTGGGGCTCAAACTCACTGACTGTGAGATAATGACCTGAGCTGAAGTCCGATGTGTAACCGACTGAGCCCCCCAGGCGCCCCCCAGGTTGGGTATTAATGCCTGAGTGTCACGCTGATCACATGATCGGACTTCAGAGGAAACCAAATTTGAGCAAGTTTGCAGGTGCCCCCACGCGGGGTGCTGTATCCACAGCGGCAGGCTGGTGGTTTTGCTGGGCTGGGGAGGAGATGGGGTTTGAAAGGGTAAATGAAACGGACAGGTTTTCAATAGCATCTAAAAACGAAGTCAAGGAATCATCCCCAAATGTCCTTAAGGGGTCTGTGACCCAGCAGGGGAGGGACTTTTCATATGGCACAGTTGTGGGAGTGACGGCTGGGAATGGAGAAAAATAAAACCATTTCCTCTTTGTATCCCACAGAGATGAGACAGTTCAATAAAACACTTACTATGAATAAGCAAAGAGGAGAAAATAAAAATCATCTGTTATCCCACAAGGCAGCTATAACTAATATTAACCGATGTTTGCTGGAGATTTTTATGGGGATTTCTTTTCAAAAATGCAATTATAATGTATTCACTGTTTTTTAACCTATCTTTTATTCTCCAGAATATTTTCTGAACATTTGTGCTTAAAAAAAGCATATAACATAATTTGTAATAGCTTAGAATATTTTATACTATGGGTTGATGATAATTTGCTTAAGCAATGCCATAACCTTGTATGTTTAGAGTTGTTTCCAATGCTTTACCGTTATATAAAATCCTGCACTGGACATTCCTAGAACTGAATTTTTGTGCCTCTAATTATTTCCTTTCAGTAAATCCTAGTAATGGAGTCACTTTATCAAAAGGTATATAGATTCAAAGCTTTTCCTATAGGCTTCTAATTCCCCTTCAGTCTACACACCCAACAATAGCCCGAGAGAGTCTGTTTTTCTGCATTTGGGCCCACACTGAGTATATTCCTTGTTCTGGGTTGCCCAAAATCTATTTGTGATATATTTTTTAACTTTTTAAAATTTAAGTTTATTTATTTTTTTGAAAGAGAGAGAATCCCAAGCAGGCTCCACACTGTCAGCACAGAGCCCCATGCAGGGCTCAAACCCACAAACCTTAAGATCATGACCTGAGCCGAAATCAAGAGTCAGACACTTAACCAACTGAGCCACCCAGGCGCCCCTATTTGTGATATTTTTTAAAGATGTAATTAAACAAATGCTAATGAGAGCTGACAGTTTTCACTAGTTTATTGGCTATTTGTTTATCTGGGCTGTGCACCACCTGTTTCTGTCTTTTGCCCATTTTTCTACTACTGTACAACCTTTACTATTGTTTATAAAAGCTATTTATATATCTATCATATATATCACAAATATGCTTCCCAGTTCTTGATTGTTTATGATGTTCTTTTCCATACCAGAGTTTAAATTTTTTTAGATTTGATCACATAAAATTATTTTATGATCTATGCCAGGGGTGAACAACCTTTTGCTGCAAAGGGCCAGAGAATAAATATTTTAGGCTTTGGCAGCCAAACAGACTCTGTTCCAACTCTGTCTTTGCAGAGCAGAAGTGGTCACAGACACCCATCAATGACTGCATATGTCTTCATTCTAACTTTGGCCGTGAGTGGGCAGTAGTTTGCCTACTTTGACTTTAAGCTCTCAGTGCCATGCTTTGAAAGTGGTTCTCCACCACAAGGATATATTATTCGATATTCCATTCTGGTCTGTATTCTATTCTTACATTTATGGCTTCACTTGTTAAATTTCTGGTTTTAATACATTTATAATTAATTTTGTTGGTTTAATTTTTTCTCGAATGGGTTACCATCTGGCCTAAGATCATTTATTGAATAATCCATACTTTCCCAACTGAATTGACTTGCAAACTTTTCTAAATTAAAAAATATGGACACCTGCACACATACTTGGGTCTTTAAAATGTTATTACTATTCTGGGGCTAGCAGCAAGCCTTTAAACATTAGAGTTTCTTAGTACATTTTGATATCTTATAGAGCAACTTCACACTACTCATACTCTCTAAATCTTTGTTGTTGATTTTTTTCTTCTTTTCCAGAATGTTCTTTAGACTCAATTTTGCAAGTTCTGATAAAAATTGCATTGTGTTTTGATCGCAATTGCATTAATCCATAGATTAATTGCCAGATAAACTGATAGTCCAAGATCGTGGTTTACACACAGTGGAGGCTACTTTCTCATTATCTTTGGTCACATTAATTGACTTTATACTCAACAGATGCAACTAAAGAAAAGTACATCTTTGTAATTTGGGATTAAATGCAGTATTTCATTAGAAAATAAGATTTGTGCTTAAAATTTTGAAACATACCGGTTTACCCTACTGACATCATTATTACTAATTTTGCTTCTGTCATCTTACTTTATACCTTAATATATACACATATATATTATATGTTAATTATATAATATAAATTATAATTAATTATATAATATAATTATAATTATATATTAACATATAGTTTATACACATATATAATTTATTTATTTAATATATATATTTAGTATATATATATTTTTTTAATTTTAAAGAGAGAGCACACGAGTAGGGTAGAGAAGCAGAGGGCGAAGGAGAGAGAAAAATCTCAAGCAGGTTCCACACTCAGCTCAGAGCCTGATGTGGGGCTCAGTCCCATGACCCTGAGACCATGACCTGAGCTAAAATCAAGAGCCAGAGGCTCAACCAACTGAGCCACCCAGGAGCCCTCTACCTTAATATTTTTACTTCTTCCTTCTGATTTCCTTTGTTTCTCATTCCTTGACAATAACCAGCTTTAATTCTGATAGAGGTTATTTAGAAGTTACTTTTATAAACAAGTTTACACTCTACTACTCTGTATGAATGAGGAGTGAAATGATACCATTTGAGTCTCCCTTGTTTGAGAGGTATAACACAATCTTACATTGCTGACTCTCACCACCTGGCCCCAGCAACCTGAGTTTTTATTAATAACATAATAAAGAATTTTAGATCCACCATCTTTTAAAATAATCATGTATCTCCTCATTTTGGAATGATTTTTGACATTTTGATTTGATTTGATAATCAGATATTTTTATAATATACGATTCTTCCATTCTACAGCTATTTCACAAGGCCTATGTCTTCCTGTGCTCTAATGTCAATGCCAGGTAGTTTCTTGAAGTTTTCCTCTGGATTCACTGGTAGATGATTATCAGAAATTTGTTATTCTTCTGAGTCCTCTAGATAAATCTCTTTCTCCTTCTTCTGAAGTATTTTTCACAGGCCTTGTTGTTCCTTACTGCTTATTCATCTTAGCCCTTCATCTTGTCCCCTGTCCCCTGTTAGGGGTAGAATATCCTCCTCCTACCTACCAGAAAATGACAGGCCAATGTACGAGCATAAACAAAATTTAACTTTATGTACCTTTGCACCACGTGAGGGGGAGTCTTCTTCCTACCCCACCATCTGGTTACTTGGTGCTCTGAATTGATGTGTTACATGAAAAACTACAATTCCCAGCATGCACTGCTAGCAGCGTTCTTCCTACAATGGCCCCCTGTAAATAATGCCCTGTAACCCTATGTTCTGTGTATGTACTGTTCCTTCCCAAACCCAGGAGAAAAGAAAGAAAGATGCCTCAGCTTTGGGCTGGTTCAAATCCTGAATCTCTGGGTGAATCTCTAGTGACTGAAGCACAAACTATTTTCCTACATTTTATGAAGCTGCCTTTGTGTCCCACCCCAGCTCCTGTTGTCTTGAAATTAGTTCCAGTTTCTTTGAGGTTCTGGTGTTCTATTACTTATCAGTGTTATTTTCCATGTTGGGAGCTTTATCCACCGCCCCCCACACCCCCCACCCCAGGCCTTCATTAGTGGTTTTTTTTTTTTTTCTTAGATGTTGAGAGAGGTTTCCCTGGGGACTGTTAGCCAGATGCCACTTTGAATAACAACAGCAGCAGCAGCTAACATTTATTGAGCACTTACCATGTACCATCCATCCATTCTCTCATTTAATCACCACAACAACCCTCATTTAACCTCTCTAAGACTAATTTGCCCAAGGACATTCTCTGCTAAGGGCACACACTGCCATGCACTTGTATTTAAAATCCTTTGCAACCTCTCAGGCTGCTTGGGATTCAAGCAAATATAGTGTGCCATCTTTCTTATACTTTTCTAAATTCCTTAATTTTTCTGATCCTGAATTAACCCCTTAAACGCCAGTGTTTCCTTCTTCCTTTGCATATTGTTATGATACATAAGCTCATTAGCTAACTCTGTGATTAATCTCTCGCTTGATATACATCTCATGGCATTCATGCCTCATTAATGAGCATTTTGTAATCAAGGATCCTTTAAAACTCTTTTAATTGGAGAAATTATATGTTCCAGGTACTTGAGTGAATGTCTTCCTTCTCTGTGTCATTTTTTAAACGTTGTAGAAGAAAGGTCTTAGATGGCCACAGCAATGCTAAGGAAGCAAAACACCGACACACAATGGTTGTAAGATTTTCTGGAAAGCAGGCTGAGATGGAGTTTAAAGTGCATGATGGTTTTTAGGGAGTGATCTTGGGATCAACAACAGTGGGAAGAAGGAAAAAGCAGCAGGATTGAATACGGAGAAATGGAGTTGCAAACGCACGACCAGCAACAACCTCAGCTAACTCCTGGAGGAGGTCCGAGCCTCCAGAGTTCTCCCAAGTTGGGCCAAGATAGTTGAATTGTAGTACTTCTTCATCAACCAGCAACTGGAAATGGGCCACCTGGGCAGGGGGTGGCCTTGGAGGGATGGCGCTACAGCCTGAGGCATGCTCTGAAGGGCTGACATCGAGAGCAAACCATTCTTCACTAAAGGGACATCTAGGTGGGGAGTATCACAGGGGTCTCTCACAATCCTCTCTGAAGTCAATCGTACCAAAGATGGGCGCACAGCTTCAGTGCATTCTCAGTTACTTTCAGGCTTGATGTCACTTTCTAGTAGTTTTAAAATTCCAACAAAATGAAGATGCAGAGTGAATTGCTACTTTCGATGGGACTTGGCTAGTAATCGCTAAATCTAAGAACATTTGGGAAGGAAAGAGAACTGCCACACTGAGCAGTCTCTGGCTCAGACCTTTTACGTCCATAATTTCATTTCAACAGCTTGAGGTTACAGCTGAGAAAATGTAGACAGAAAACTTATCCACAGCTGACCCATTGTATGCTTAGAATGAGATCGCCACAGAACTCTTGGTCCGCCATGATGGCTCCTTCTGACAAAGTGGCTGTGATGTCACAGACATCTCACTTCTGGCTTTGGGAGTGTTTTGGCAAATGGTGGCAGAGCCTATGGCCAGGGAGCCTGGGCCAGAGCAGATGGTCTGGATGGTGCCCAGCACTACCCCAGGAGGGGACAAAGGGATCTATTTAAAAACAGGATCTATTAAATATGTCCCCTCACAAGGGTCTTCAGTGATCCCGGCATGTTGATGGGTCTTCCCGCCTTGTGGGAACCTAAGTGACAGAACCCATCAATCAATGAATATATTCTGAGAACATCTGTCACGTGCTTGGGCAGCAGAGGAGGCACAGAGATTTAAGAGTGGCATGTCATAGTCATAGAAGCACTGGCTTCCCATTTCACTTAGAATAAAATTCAAATTCTTTGCTATGGCTTATAATCCTTACCTTTATATTATATTATATACCTTACCCCCTGTCTATTTGTCAGGTCTTATCCTCCCCCCGCCCTTATGCTCCAGCCACACTGTTTTGTTTTGTTTTGTTCTGTTTTCAAAAGCTATTCCACTTGCCTGGAATCATCTTTCCCAAATCTCTGTGTAATTGGCTTAGTCCCTTCCTCCAGGTTTCAGCTCAAATTTTTCTGTTTCGGAGAGGTTTTCTCTGATTCCCATAGCTACAGTCATCCTCAAGTTAGCGCTGCTTTAATTTCTTCACGGTACTCTTCGCTTTCTCAAGTTATCCATCATCTGTCTCCCCAAAGCATGGAAACTGCATGGAAATAGGGAGCTTCTTTGTCCTCACTATTTAGAGCAGTGCTTGACACATAACAGGGACTCAGATAATTATTGAATGAATAAAGCAAGCAGGAGAACTAGGTTCCATCCCTACTTCTCCAAGCGGTATGAAATTGGGAGGATCATTTAACCACTTTGTGGGTTTTGTTTCTTTGTTTTAATTTTTTTTTTTATTTCTTAAGTAATCTCTACACCCAATGTGAGGCTTGAACTCACAACCCTGAGGTCAAGAGTTGCATGCCCTACCAACTGAGCCAACCAGGCGCTCCCATTTAAGCACTTTGAATGGAAGCATATTCATGTAGAATTAAGAGTTGGCACACTATGGCTCACAGACCAAATATAGCTGGTTGCCTAATTTTGTAAATAAAGTTTTATTGGAACACAGCCATGCTCATTCATTCATAATTCTCTGTGGCTGTTTCCATGCTATAAGGGTAGAGCTGAGTAGTTGCAACAGACACTATATGGCTCTCATGGCTTAAAATATATACAATCTGACTCTTTAGGGAAAAAGTTTGCTGACCCTTCCTGATCATCATATCTGGTCTACATTCCCTGCAGCATTTTTGTAAGGAACAAAGGCAAAGATGCATGAAAGATCTTTGTGAAGTGAAAAATGCTACTCATAAAAGGGGTTAACCTTATTAGTTAGGAAGATGATTATCATGAAGCCACTGCAATCACTCAATGATTGTGCAAAAAAAAAAAAAAGCGTCGAATTATATGATTCAGACTGCTTCAGGAGGACTTCAGGGAAGTGTGGAATCATCCTCCTGGGCATAGGCCAGCCAGGCCTACCTAAATATCAGCTTAGCCTTGGGGTAACAACCACTTCACCATAATGGAGGTGAAGAAGAAACATACATACCCAGAATCAAATTTCCACTCTACCATTTATCAGCTGTGTGCCTTTGGAGCCTCACAAACTCTGCTTGTCAGGTTCCTCATCTGTAAAAAAATGAGGAGAGTAAACATACCTGTCCCATAGGATTGTTGTGAGGATCAAATGAGATAATGCATGGAAAGAGACGGTACTGGGCTCACTGTCAATATCAATGGTAATTGTCAACTTCATCGTCACCATCTAGCTACCTCTCCCACATTCTGAACTAATTCTGTGGCTAAGGAAACAAGTTTCTGTGCCTGTCCTGTTATATCCTGAAGAGGTCAGCACAGGATACCAAGGGTCTCACTTTCCTCCATGTTTTTCCTGTGTTCATCCACTCCCCAAGTCTGTACTACTTTCTTCCCAGATTACCTCTGAACCTTGGGTTCATCCTAGCCTCTCCTCTCCCTTACTTCCTACATCAAATAGACTTCTAATTTTGCTTCCTGAAACTAATCTCTAGTATCTGCGCTTTAGGTTCCACTCTTTTTTTTTTTTTTTCAGAGAGAGAGAGAGAGTGCACACAGGAGTGGGAGAGAGGGGCAATGGGGCAGAGAGAGAGAGTCTCAAGTGGGGCTCAGTCCCACAACCCTGGGATCATGACCTGAGCCAAAATCAAGAGGCAGATGCCCAACTGACGGAGACACCCAGGAACCCCTAGGCTCCACTCTTATGGCCAAGGTCTTATTTCACAGGCTCACTAGCTCCTGGTTCAACTCCTTATCACAGCCTTCCAGGTGGGCACCTGACTCTATGCAATTCCAGCTCCAGTCCATCCTCCACGCAGCATCTATGTTACCTATGCTCTAGGATAAAATCATGCCACTTCTTTACTTTAAAAGCTTTGGGACTCCCCATTGCTTGTTAGTTGCACGAGGACCTTCTAAACCTGCCACCTGCCTACCCATGGAATCTCACCTTCCTCCAACTGTTTCCTGTTGGTCCCCTCCCCATGTCTGTGTTTCAATCATGTGCATCTACTTGCTGCTCCCCTAGGCAACCTACAGACCCAAGAGTAAGAAAAAAATGTTTGATATTGCAAACTATTGAGATTTGGAGAGTTGTTTTTTATGCAACATTATCTCAGCAGAAATCTGAATAATATGTGACAGAGATTGTAATTGAGTAACCAGGTATTGAGCCGAAGTGTTTTTTTCCCCCTAATATAACATCTATAGCACAATTTCACTCCAAAATAAAGTCATGGATTTAAAAACTCACACATAAATACACATGAAGAGGGAAATCACCTATTCTGTCTTTGGGAAACATTTGCTAAACGTGTGTCTTATATACCCACAACCTCACTCCCATTAGTGGGGGGCAATTTTCATTTATAAAATAACATGGTAAAGTTTCAAAGAATAACAATTATGACTGCAGAAAAATCAAAGAAGCAGAAAAATGCAGAGGAAATGGCATTCAATGAAAAGCCTGAGAGGAAGTAACACAAAATGGAGACAATTTAGGTTGATTGAATGATTTGGGGTGTAAGAAAGGAAGCGTTGTCAACAAGACAAACAGATAACCATGTGAGGTGTATAAATAAGAGGTCCTCAAAGGGGCAGGAAGAGTGCGAAGAGTGAAAATCTGAGCAGTACCCTAGATGTGGAGCTGAGCCAGATGAGTCACCGAGGGGAGATTGGTGCTGTGGCCGAGTAAGAAGGCCCAGGTCATGGGAGAACAGTGTGCCCAAGTAGAGGTAGCTATTGAATTAATTCCTTTGGGCATTTATCTGAGAGCCTTAATGGATGCTTGAAGATCATTTTGTCCACATTAGCTACTGAGGACACTTGACCCTCAATGAGAGGCACCATTGGGTACATTAATCGCCCTTGCTAATGGCCTGACCTCTTTGATAATGTCACATATACAGTTCTTTTCCCGGATTGGTTTTGGAGTGCCCCTGCCCCCCCATAATAATTCCATATTGTTTCTCTCACCTTGTTGCTAGGAAGGAAGGAAAGGAGCAAGGGTGGGAGGAAGGAGACAAGAAGGGCAAAGAGTAAGCTATAATTCACTTCTGGTAGCTATGTGCAAGGCAGTGTTGGTACCCTGGGAATTACCCAGCTAGGTAAAGATGTCCTATTTAGTTCCCGGGGCCGTGTGTGCATACTGTGAATTACTTTGATCTTCAGTCTGAATGAGGGGACTCGAAATAATCCAGGAGTTGGAACCCATACCTAATTTATAGCAAAAACTCCTTGCTGGAAAAACATGGGGAGCAGGGCAGAACCCACCAGTTATCATTAGTCATCAAAGGAAAAAAATTTTTTTTTCATCCAGCCTTTCTAGGTAATTAACATGACATCATCTAAGAGCCTGTGGTGTGAAATGGGTACTAAGTATCACAGAGAATTGATGTCAGCTCTTTTGGTGCTTCATTTCAACATAAACTTTGATAAACAGAACAGAAAGCGAATAGGGTATTTTCGTTATTTGAATATTCTAACATTTTCCACCCTGGAAATTATTTCTGAGAGTTAATAAATTACAAATGTCTGCTGAGTAGATCTAACATCAGTGATTTCCCAGTTTCCATGGGCCATAAATTGCTAAATCCTTTGGGGAGAGCTTTGTATATCAGGTTTGAAAAAGGCTCTGCATCCAGAACATGCATTAAACAAACAAATAAATAAACAAATAAGTAAATCTCCCATATCAACAGGCAATGCCCTGGGCGATTTTGGCAATGGGTCTTCTTTGATGGCAGTGTCCTAGTCCAGAACACAGACTTCATATAAATTCAATTAGTACAGAATAAGCTATAGCTTGCAGTGGCCCATTTTAGAGAAGGGACTCTTTAGGGGCACCCAAGTGGCTCAGTCGGTTGAGCGTCCAACTTCTACTCAGGTCATGATCCAATGGTTCACGAGTTCAAGCCCCGCATTGGACTCACTGCTGTCAGCGCAGAGCCCACTTTAGATCCTCAGTCCTCCTCTCTCTCTCTGCCCCTCCCCCCAAAGTAAACAAACATGAAGAAAAAACAAAAGGGATTCTTTATAATTTTTATTAGAGAAAAAAGTTAATGATAAAAACATGGTAATTAAGAATTTTAAAGGAAAACATGGCTGTCTTAGCAGTCCAACAACTCCTAACAAAATAAGTAAGTAAAATAAATTTGGGAAGGGACTGAATCATTTTCTTCTACACACCTTAGGTTCCTATATTTAAAGTAAAAGGCATGGACCAGAAAATTTCTAAGTTCCTTCCTGGTGGCCAAGGGCCAAAATCTCCAAGTCTGTGTGTCAACATAAATTAAGGGTAGGCCTTCAGGGGCGCCTGGGTGGCTCAGTCGGTTAAGCGTCTGACTTTGGCTCAGGTCATGATCTCATGGTTTGTGAGTTCGCGCCCCATGTTGGGCTCTGTGCTGACAGCTTGGAGTCTGGAGTCAGCTTCAGATTCTGTGTCTCCCTCTCTCTCTCTCTCTCTCTGCTCCTCCCCTGCTCATGCTCTCTCTCTCAAGAATAAACATTATTATTTTTTTTTAAATTTTTTTTTTCAACGTTTTTTATTATTTATTTTGGGACAGAGAGAGACAGAGCATGAACGGGGGAGGGGCAGAGAGAGAGGGAGACACAGAATCGGAAACAGGCTCCAGGCTCCGAGCCATCAGCCCAGAGCCTGACGCGGGGCTCGAACTCACGGACCGCGAGATCGTGACCTGGCTGAAGTCGGACGCTTAACCGACTGCGCCACCCAGGCGCCCCTATTATTTTTTTTTAAAGGGTAGGCCCTCATACCTGCAGCCAAGGTTCCTCTGAATCTAGCCTCCCACCTCTACCCCTACCTAACTCCATTTTGTGTTAACTCACACAACTCACCAGAAACCCCTCCACTTTACCAGAAGCACTCTTCTCGGTGGGACATCCTTGGAAAGGCCACGCTCCAAATTTTTCTGGACCTTGGCCCATCTGCTCCCCTCATTTGGAATGTCATCCCTAGATTCCCTAAAATCCCACTTTTTGTTCGAGACACAGCTCACTGTTTGCTTCTTCTATGAAGCTTTCCCTGACTAGATGAACTCTGACTCCTTCATTTCTCTGAGCTACTGTTTGTATGATCTCCAGCGTGGTTACATTCAGTCCAGTATGTACTGTGGAAGTCTCATTTAGTTTAAGGGCTGGGGCTGTAGAACCAGGCTGCCCAGATTCCAATCCCATATATACCACTTATTTACTCTATGACCTTGAGCGGTTAGTCAACCTCAATTCACCTCTCTATGCCTCAGTTTTATAAACTGAGGATAATATGATATGTACTTTGGAAGTTGTGAGTCATGGCACCACTTCTGGCCAAATAATTTCAAGTGGATTTATTGAGAATGTCTCAAGAAATGTGTTCAGCATTCTACAACATCAGCATTTATCACATTTTTTGTAGTCTACCTAAAAATGTGTATTATTTTAATACATTCATGTTCATATAGGAAACTTAAAAATAACACCCAGAGATAATCATTGTTAAAAATGTTGCATTTATTCTTACAGACATTTTCCCACAAATTGTGATAGTTTTAAATTTTTTCCAAGAAAGTCTTTGACACTCTTTCCCTCAAAAGGTGGAGCCTAATTCTATTCCCATTGCAAATGGGTCAGACTTAAAGACTCACTTGTAGCTATTAAAATGTGGAAGACATGGTGGTATGTGATTTCTAAAACTATCTCGGTGTCTCTCCATCTCTCTCCCTCTCTCTCACTCTTTAGCCCCCTCTCTCCCTTCCTCCTTCTCTCCCTGCCTTTCTCTTTGTCTCAACACTCTCTCTGGGGGAGCCAGTTGCCATATGGGGACATTCAAGCAGCACAATGGAGTGGCACATATGGTGAAGAACTGATGCCTCCTGCCAACAGCCACATGAGTGAGCCATCTTGGAAGGGATCCTCCAGCCCCTGTCAAGTCTTCAGAGACTGTAGCTCCAGCCAACATTCTGAGCCCAAAGACACGAGCTACCCTGAACTGAAACCACCCAGACAAGCCATTCCCAACTTCTAGACACACAGACACTATGAGATAATAAACGTTTGTTGTTTTAAGCCACTAAGTTTTGAAGTAATTTTTAAAGCAGCAATAAATAATTAATACACATACATATAACACCCACACAATATACACTATATATATTTCCCAAGAAATGGGAAAACACTTCATATATTCTTTTGTAACCCTCTTCACTTAAAAAAAATTTTTAACGTTCATTTATTTTTGAGAGAGAGGGAAAGCGTGCATATGCACATGCAAGCAGGGGAGGGGGCAGAGAGAAAGGGAGACAGAGGATCCAAAGCAGGCTCTGTGCTGACAGCACAAAGCTCAATGCGGGGCTCAAACCCACGAACCAGGAGATCATGACCTGAGCCGAAGTCGAATGCTTAACTGACTAAGCCACCCAGGCACGCTTTCATTTTTTATTAATAATAATGTATCATGAAGTCCTTTTCATATGTATCCTCAGTGATGATTTTAAGGGTCAGGAATTACATGCAGCCACCGCCAAGAACAATTTTTTTTAATTACTCTATATATCTTGGAGGGGGAAAAAGAAACATTTCCCTCTACCCTCTTAGATTCGTTTCTGGGGCAAATTAAACTTACAACAAACCTATTAACAAGAAAAAGGGCATACAAATTTATTTGATATTAATATTAAAATATTTACACACACATGGGGGTCTCACAGAAAAGGAAGTGAAATTGAAGGAAATGAGGAGGCCTGAGAGATTATATACCGCTTTAACAAACAGTTGAGAAATTTTTGAGAAATGACAAGGCAAAGAAAAACAGTTTGGGCCTCTAGAGGTGGTAAATTGTGGGTGATAAATATAAAGGGAAAACTAATAGAAGATAAAGGTTATTTCAGTGACATTTGTTACTCAGATTCAATCTCATGCCATCTCTGGGGTGATAAGAGTGCCTCTGGTGATTTTCCTCTTGCTGGTATGGGAGCAGGGTGGGGGAACATCTTCGCAAAGGGAAATTTATACCTTGTCTTTAGGCAGAAAGGGGAGGGTAGAGAACTTTTCCCACATCCGCGGTTTCTCATTTGCCTTCAGCTCAAAATAATCCTTATGCCAAAGTGGCATATTTTGAAGTGGCATATTCTGATCTCCTTCAGGGTAGTGGGGAGTGGGGTATAAAATTCCCAGGGGCCAAAATCTGTATTCTACAGTTTGAGATGAGGCTTAAAATGTGACCATTGGTGCCATCGCTCGAAGGAGAAAAGAAATTCTAACTGAGGTGTTTGTGGCTGGTGTCTATTCTCTCCCTGATGGTGGGTTTTTCTGTAGGAGGAGGACTATGGTAGGTAAGTAGATATGAAGACATAGAATGGGATGAGTTTGCATGTAGTCTGAAGTATGGTGCAGGAGATTCTAATGAAAGAATAGTTAGACTAGAGGTGTAGAGACCCTGAGGATTAATGAACTCTCCCAGAGGGAGAAGAACATTCCAAGGATCCTGGGCTCAGCCTTGGGTGAGTTGCATAAATAGATGGAGGGAAGAGAAAGAGGGGATGAAAAAGAAAGCACAAAAAGAGATATCAGCAAGGATAGGGAAAAGCGGTGGCAGATTGAGACCACAATAGCCAGGACAATTAGCATGTCAGGAAAGTGAAGGGAAAATAGGCATGGTCAAAAGTTTCAGATGCCATGAGAAGAAAAAAAAAAAAACAAAAAAGGACCATTGGATTTTACAAGAAGGTCAAGTAATGGTCTTTCAAAATACCAACTGGGGTGAGTACGGGAGACAAGAACCAAACTGATGCTTGCTTTTGCTTTGGCTTGGTTTGATTTGGTTTCCCCCCAGGTCTTTTTCAGTAGATTTCTAGGGATGAGTTCATTGGGCATCCCCAGGAAGTCTCCTCTGCCCTTCTAGGCTGGGCTAGGTGCCACATTCCTATGCATTCCCTCAGCGCCCTGTGCTCTCCTGCCACACAATATTTAATCACACACTGTAGACAGGAATCCCATATTTGCCCATCTTTCCACCTCTAGAGTAGCAGCTGCTCTAGAGAAGGGAATGCTTGGTTCTCAGCTGTGTCTCCAGGACCTAGCATGCTTCCTGCATACTGTAGAAGCTTGGAGAATCTTTGATGAATGAACGGGAGAGGGAGGAACACGGAAATAGAAGGAAGAGGGAAAGACCTTTGTTGAGAAGTGTGGCCATGGAAGAAGGGAAGCAGTAGAACCATAGTGAGGGAGAGCACTAGAGTCAGGTGAAGGGATGACCTTTCAAAGGAAGGCTGGTTTGAACTTGGTCCTAGAACCATCTAAGCTGGAAGCTAAGGATGGACCCAACAGTAGGCTTTGGACCCAGTATAATGACAAAATCTGTGTCTGTCTTGGCCCTTGGAAGGCCAAAAAGCCTAAACACCTATATAATTTCTTTTTTTTTAATTTCTTTTTAAAATTTATTTATTTATTTATTTTGAGAGAGAGAGAGAGAGCATGAGCAGGGGAGGGGCAAAGAGGGGGGAGAGAGAGAATCCTAAGCAGGCTCTGTGCTGTCAGTGCAGAGCCCTATGCAGGGCTTGATCTCATGAACCATGGGATCATGACCTGAGCCAAAACCAAGAGTTGGACACTTAACCAACTGAGCCACCCACATGCCTCACCTATATCATTTCTGCTATCTTTATATTTGTGCACAAAGATCATGTGCTAATGTAGATCATCCTCTTATTTAGTCAAGATAATACTTATGAGGGGCGCCTGGGTGGCGCAGTCGGTTAAGCGTCCGACTTCAGCCAGGTCACGATCTCGCGGTCCGTGAGTTCGAGCCCCGCATCAGGCTCTGGGCTGATGGCTCGGAGCCTGGAGCCTGTTTCCGATTCTGTGTCTCCCTCTCTCTCTGCCCCTCCCCCGTTCATGCTCTGTCTCTCTCTGTCCCAAAAATAAAAACGTTGAAAAAAAAAATTAAAAAAAAAAAAAAAAAAGATAATACTTATGAAATGAATAAGATACAGAATTCTTATTTACTGTATTATCAGAATGTTAGCATTCAAATTCTAGATGCAATTTGGAGGTAGACATTCTACATATAATGTGGAGTAAAAAAATCATGTGTGCTTCATATATTGAAATTTTTTCAATCTGTTGAAGTATAAACACATATTGATCCTCGCAAAAGTTAAACACTACTGCAGTTAATGATGATGTGAAAGCTATTAATTTTATATTCCAAAACAATTATTATGAACTTTCAAATAGTTAAGTAGAGATTTAGATTGACAGTTTACACCACATTCACAGAGTATTCGTTGGTAAGTTTAAGAAGAACATTAATTCCTTTCTGAACCGACAAATGTTTTATAAACACTTAAATTCAGAAATAATACAAGTCCAAAAGACAGAGATTAAACTATATCAGAAGCCTGTTTTTTAAGAGATTGTTTTCAGTGCTACAATTTATACCATTAAACCAAATAACATAGAAGACTGTTTGTGAACATTTTTTTAAATAAATATTTATTCATTTTTGAGAGAGAGAGCGTGTGAGTGAGCGAGCACTGAGTGTGGGAGGGGCAAAGAGAGAAGGGGACAGAGGATCCAAAGTGGGCCCTGCGCTGACAGCAGAGAGCCCAACGCAGGGCTCAAGCCCACGAATCATGATGAGATCATGACCTGAGCTGAAGTTGGAAGCTCAACCGACTTAACCACCCAGGTGCCCCGTGTGTCTGAACATTTAAGAAAGCATCTTTCTCAAGAAACTCACAGAGCTTCGTTTAGGGGGATTGCTTCAATTAATGCCTCACCATGACCAAAGTTCAAGTCCAACAGATGAGAAAGAAACCTCCTTAGCCTTAGTTGGTTGCTAGTGGAAAGGAAAGAAGGCTTAATAATCTGATGGCAGCCTTACCCCAGCAGAATCCCATATTAATAGAACAAGCCTCAAAATATCTTGCTAATCCCCCAGCCTCATTTGACAGTGAGCATCCTTTCGGTATCACAAATATACATTATAGTGATCACACAATCAATCAAGCAGCTCAGAGCACCTGAGAAAATGCCATCTCTAATCTATAATGTCAGTCTTGTAAAAGTTGAATATTAGATTTTTAATAATAAATATTTCGGCACATTTTCAGATTTCTCCTTATGACTTGGAGGTTCATTTTATGATAGTGGCTTTCACGTTTGGCTTTAGCTTTGACCAAATATGATTTTTAACACTGGCCTTTTAGCATTTGGCCACAATGTGTATTTAATGTACAGTAATAAAAACTATGAATCCCAATGGGAGATAGATAATCCCTTCCATGTTTGGAAGAGGTCTGTGGCTCCAAATTTGAATGAAGGGAAGTCTTGAGAGGGTTTTGTTTTTTGTTTGTTTGTTTGTTTGTTTCTCCCAGAGGAGGGCTGGATGGACAGGAAGATGGACCTACATCCTTTACTCTAATTAAAGGAATAAGATGAGTGAGATGAGGCCTCCCTGACAATGAGGCAGGTGTAGGGAAGTGGCTTTTTGATCGGGAGGCATGTTTTGTATCTTTAACAGACCAAGCAGGTAATAAGAAGAGGCACAGAAAAGAACTCACTGGTTCTTAACAAAATTAAATCTTAGACGGGGCTCCAAGCCGGCCCTCCTCATTCCAGAATTCTCTAAAGAGAAAATGCTATCAGCATGAGGATTGCAATTGCCTGCATGTCCGCTGACAGATGCAGGAATTAATCAAACATAGTAGTGAAGGTGCGGTGGGGCTGCAGGGATCAGAATCCTGGGGTCACCAAGTTGCCAGATAGCGCTGGCACCGAGCGGCCAGGCCCCGCCCTCACAGCCACTTGCCAGCCTGTCTTGCTCAGCGTGGAACTCAGCTGTCCAGAACCCTAATTGCTTACCAGCTGCTTAAGCCTCCCCATTGTTCACAGAGATATTTGAAGCAGAATAAAATTTACCTTCCAATTACATAACAAGCACAAATTTTTCCCCACAATTCCTGATTTATCTGGACATTTATTGAGCACCTAAGCAGGAGAAATCTGAGACCCAGAAGAGTCTTTGACATTACCATAGAACAAAGTAGTTGGGAATGTGACATACAGATTCTAACAGGGCTTGGAATTCTGACCCTTTAAGCTCTTTGACCTTGGGCAAGGTATTCAAAATCCCCGAGTCTTATTTTTTCACGTCTGTAAAATGAGATTGAAACCCTGACAGGCCCGATGAACTCCATCTCCCCATTTTTTTCAGCTGGAGTTTTCAAGTCCCCTCAACCTCCTCACTATTCGTTTGGCCTCACCCACTTTGCAAAGTCTTTGAATTGTCCTCCTGGTAGAAATGATTCAAGTTTGAGCAGGGATGTCAATTTGGGCATAAGCTCTGGTCATCCTGGATTCAGCATTCGAGCAAATCAGGGATCTGTTTAAGGGCAGGTCAAGGAGCTAACAGGAAAGACCACCTTCTAAGGGAAAACAAAGTCCAACCACTTTGACTCAAGACCAAGGGGCCAATAGACATATACAATCACCAAAAATACGACCATAAGTATTTTAGTCACATTTAGTGCATTCAGTGATGGAAAGCATACGCTATCAGAGTATGTGCAAATTTGGAGATTTGTGAGGGTTTAGGGAGGTATCCTTGTCAAATGTCAATGGCTTAATGTATTATCTTATAGATCCTGTCTATTCTTTTAAACAATATTTAAGATGGTCCCCAAACTTGGGGATAGCAGGATGCTTGTCTAAGCTACTAAAAGCAACTGAAATCCATAGCAAATAATGAGTTATTTACTTAGATCTTCTAAGCAAAGGATGTTTCCATGAGGTCATATCAGAACAGCATCTACCTGAGCAGGGAAATGTATTGATGTGTTTACAGAAGGTTCCCTATGAGTATAGGTACTAAATAAACAGTGTTAATAGACAAGGGATCAGAGAGGCGGCACGATGTGAGCCCTGCTTTCAGGCGATTTTACGTTAGTTTGACTAAAAATAACAATAATAATACATATTTTCAAGACATTTTACAATTTTCAAAGAGTTTTAATACCTATTCTCATTTCATCCTCAAAGATTCCTGTAAGACAAGTACAATTAATTCCATTTTATTTTTTTTAATGCGTATTTATTTTGAGAGAGAGTGAGCGTGCGCGCGCGCGAGAGAGAAGGCACGTGCACAAGTGGGGGAGGGGCAGAGAGCGAGGGAGCCACAGAATGTGAAGCAGGCTCCCAGGCTCTGAGCAGTCCGCACAGAGCCCTACCTGGTCTCAAACCCACAAACCCTGAGATCATGACCTGAGCCGAAGTCGGACGCTTAACCAACTGAGCCACCCAGACGCCCCAATTAATTCCATTTTAAAGATGAGAAGGCTGGAGGCCCAAGAAGCAAAGACATTTTTCTAAAGCCATGAAGTTGGTATATAATCACATCACCAGCCCAGGGTTTCTGACTATAGGTTTAATGTTCTCACTAACCATAGCTGCATCTTGAAAAAGAAACTTTCTGCTTTAGCTAAATCGAGGTGAAAGGGAAGGAGTAAAACATTTTTTGATTGATTTTCCCAATCAATCAAGACCCTATAATCCATCTGGCCCTGGCAAAAGTGTCATGGAAGAATGAGTGGAAAAAGAAGATTTGTTTCCTACGGTTCAAAGGCTTTCAAATTAACTGGATGTTAAGAAGCAAGTGGGAAAAAAAAATAGGAAGTGATAAGAAGACTTGAACTTATAGAGTTTATATGTCCCAGTGCCTGCAGCAGGGTCTAGGACACAGTAGGTATAGATGCATAATAGAGATTTATCACATAAATAAAAGATCAGTGGGAACAAATAGATAACCATGAAACATACCTTAGTATATATTTTAATTTCAAACGTGGTAGAGAAGGAATCACAAAGAAAAAGAATTAGATGTTATTTAACAGAAGGGGTTTAGAAAATGAACTAGTTGGAGAAAATCAAGTTAGAACCCTATTTCATGATATAATCTCAATATGTCAAGAAAATTCCAGATGAACCAAGGAGTCAAATGTTAAGAACAAAATTATTTTTTAAAGGCAGAAACTAACTATAAATTATAATTTTATTAATTTTTGACTGACAAGGGATTTCTACATCTAAATAAAATGTAAGACATCATACTGTGAACAACTAATCACATGATTACATTAAAAAAAGACTTGGTTCTTGGCTTAAAATTTTTGTATTTCTCTATGTACAAGGACACTATGAATGTCATATGATGAACTAGGAAATGTATTAATAATAAACTAAAAAAAAACAAAGATTAACCACTTAACATATTAAAAAATATAAAAAGTACATAAAAATCACTTAACATATAAAAAGCTAGCATCTCAATGAGAAAAACATAAATACACTATGAAAAATGGTCAAAGAATATTAAAAAACTAAATCACAGAAGAAATTAAAATGGAAAATAGCTGAAAAAATACCCAACCTCACTGTTAATCAAAGAAAAATAAAAACACTGAAATATTTCATTTTTTTTCCTAGTACATTTGTAAGAGTTAAAATCATAATGCTCAATACTGCCAAAAGCATGATGAAATAGTCCTCCTGTAAACTGATGGTAGCTATTAAAATGGTAAAACTTCTGGAAAGGCAATTTGACAAACGTTATCCAACACTGTCTAAAGTGCATAGGTTTTGAATCAGTAACTCTGTTTCTAGAAAATCATTGTAAGGAAACAATCAGAGATGCAAAAAGATATATATATATGTATATATATCATATATGTATATACATATATATATATACAATGAACCTCTTCTTAAGCTTCTTGATAATAATGAAAAAAATGTGAACTAAATACTCAAAGCCAGGAGATTGTTAAGCAAATAAGTCATAAGATGGAATGTTATGCAGTCATTAAAAATCAGGCTTTAAAAAAGAATAAAAATAAAACTCAGGCTTTAGATGAAAGCAAAAATAAAAATCAGGCTTTTGATATTAAAAAAAAATTTTTAATGTTTGTTTATTTTTGAGAGACAGAGCATGAGTGGGGGAGAGGCAGAGAGAGAAAGAGATAGAGAATCTGAAGCAGGTTCCAGGCTCTGAGCTGTCAGCACACAGCCTGATGTAGGGCTTGAACTCAGAAACCATGAGATCATGACCTGAGCCGAAGTAGGACACTGAACGGACTGAGCCACCCAGGCACTCCAAGTCTTTTCATACTTTGTACACATCAAGCAATACTTGATACGTCCAAAAGAGGTAAAAAAAAAAAAAAAAGCTACAAAAGAGTATTATAGTATGATATTATTATTTTGAGGGGGGGAGAAGGGAAAGAAAGCAACAAAATAAAAACAGCAACCTCTGATAGCCACAGAGATATCTCAGAACGGTGACATCACAAGTGATTTCTTTTTTTTTTAATGTTTATTTATTTTTTTAATATGAAATTTATTGTCAAATTGGTTTCCATACAACACCAAGTGCTCATCCCAACAGGTACCCTCCTCAATGCCCATCAGCCACTTCCCCCTCCCTCCCATCCCCTATCAACCCTCAGTTTATTCTCAGTTTTTAAGAGTCTCTTATGGATCCTGAGAAACTTAACAGAAGACCGTGGGGGAGGGGAAGGAAAAAAAAAGTTAGAGAGGGAGAGAACAAGTGATTTCTTATTTGCTGTTTCATTTTGCTTTTCTGTGTTTTAAATTTTTTTCCCACATTTTTGTAATGGGGAATTCTCAAAGAATACCCAGAAATCTCTGGGCAATAAGATTACAAATATTATTCACTTTTGTCTCAATGCTCCTCTGTAGGCTTTCTATATTTTTATAGACAGCATGAATTATTTTTATTGAAAGGGAAAAAGTTCCTTTTTCCACAAAGAAGACAAGACTATCTCTTGTGTGTGGCATTCTATTTCAACGTAGTATTTGTACTGTGAAATATATTTTTAATACTAAAGATCTGGTCTGAATAATCTAGAAGAGATGAAAAGTTCCAAATGGATACAAATTTGGCAGTGAGTCCCAGGTATCAAATATCCTTTCGATTCTTTCCGCAAGGAAACTGTGACAGAAATGAAGACTTATTTCCCTTATTTTATGTTCAGCTTTCATGGGAGCCTGTGGGATGGAGAAGGCTTAGCTGCAGGCATGTCCCTGTGTGCTCAGAATTTGAGAGAATGAGGAACAATAGTTGGGGTGTAGCTGAGTGGAGAAGTCTAAATAGTATTTATGCAGTCTGCACACACTTTTTCAGGATCCTACAATTAAAAAAAATCTATAGGGGCGCCTGGGTGGCGCAGTCGGTTAAGCGTCCGTCTTCAGCCAGGTCACGATCTCGCGGTCCGTGAGTTCGAGCCCCGCGTCGGGCTCTGGGCTGATGGCTCGGAGCCTGGAGCCTGTTTCCGATTCTGTGTCTCCCTCTCTCTCTGCCCCTCCCCCGTTCATGCTCTGTCTCTCTCTGTCCCCAAAATAAATAAACGTTGAAAAAAAAAAATTAAAAAAAAATCTATAAATAAGCTGTTTATTTCACCTCTGTGTGAAGCTTAAGTAATGTTGAGCGACTTTTCAATAAATGATATTTATAAATAACAATGGCTGACATTTATTGAGTACTTTTTCTATGCCAGACACTGCATTACATTTTGTTCAGATATTATTTCTTTTAATCTGAACAGCAGCCCTAGGAGGCAGGGACCATTTGAATCCCCACCCCCTGAAAGACTTTAAAAAAGGGAGCAAGAGAGGTTAAGTAAATTGTCCAAGTTCTTAGGAAGTCATAAAGCTGAAATGTAAAACCAGGTTGATCTGAATTTAAGCTCCAAGTACTTTACACTTCATCGTCTCATGTATCTACTAAAGCTAAGCATCACCCAGGAAAAATGCATTCACATAGTCACCCAAAGATGCATACTAACTAGAAAGTTAAATAGCAGTACTGCTCTTAAAAGCCAAAAACTAGAAACTACCCAAATGCACATCGGCAGTTGAACAAACCGAAGTATATTTACTCAATGGAATGTGATAGAGCAATGAGAAGGAATTATCTACAATTACCCGTAACAAATGGATGACTATTACAGACAAAATGCTGAGCAAAAGAAGTCAGGCCCAAAAGAGCGCATAACTTATGACTCAATTTACACATTTAAAACATGCAAAAAAACAGTCAAAATGAATCTATGGTTTTAAAATTGGGGTAGCGATTACTCTTTGAGGTTGGGAAGTGGTGGTGGAGGGTGAAGCCTGGATGGTGGCACAAGAGGGTTTCTGGGGTGCTGATAATTTCCATTTCCTGATCTGGGTCCTGGTGACAAGAATATGTTCACTTGTGCAAAATGAATTGAGAGGTACATCTGCCCATACGGCTAGTGACTCCACAGGAAGAAAGTAGTGGGTAATAGACACATGGTTTAGTTTCTACTATGGGGAAACCTTAAACAAAGACAGTCCACACACAGGAAAATAGTACAAACTGATGAAGGAGGGTCAATGAAATATGATCTGGTAACAGCCAGCTTTCTGAGATATAAACAATTAGCCCTGGAGAGTGACAAATAATAACGCCACAACAAGCTCACTTGGTTACCTTTCCATCAGAATTCAGAACCACGGCGTGTCTGTTTGGACAGCAGGAAAGTGTTTGCTTTAATATCACCACCTGCAGAATGAAATTCAACCAATTAAGTTAGGAAATTGCCATTTGCAGATAATTATTATTTAGCTGGTTTCTAACTTCATAGCTTTGCAGCCATTTGAGGACAAGGTCTCAGAACTGCCACAGGGTGTGGTATCAGAGTTGGTCTATTTTAACTTAATGATCTGGAAGAGGAAATAACCAGTATGGTAATGACATTGCAAACGATGCTAAATTGAGAGTGTTGCAAATGCTAATAAAGGCAGAGGAATAAAATGAGAAGACTTTGCTGATAAAATCTGGGCTTTAGTGAATAATACCAGTGTATTGAATTTCCAATTCTCTGCCTCAGCAATAGATTCTTGAGCACACTGCTTTGTGCTCAAAAATAAAGGTCTCACCTAAAAAAATTGAAAGTTCTATATCAACATTGTAATTTTAAGTAAACTTTTAAACATTTTAGAATAGTATTGAACTTAGAGAAAAATTGCCGAAATAATACAGAAGGTTCCCATATACCCCACACCCAGTTTTCCCTATTATTAATGTGTTACATATTTAATGAACCAATATTGATAGATTATTATTTATAAAAGTCCATGCTTTCGGCAGATTTCCTTAGTTTCTACCTAATGTCCCTTTTCTGTTCTGAGATCCCATTTGGGACACCACATTCTATTTAATCATCATGTCTCCTTAGGTTCCTCTTGGCTGCAACAATTTCTCAGACTTTAGTTTTGAGGACCTTGACAGTTTTGAAGAGTACTGCTCAGATATTTTGTAGAAAGTTCCTCAATTGGGATTTCTCTGATGTTTTTCTCATTAGTAGACAGGGATTATAAATTTGGGGGAAGAAGACCACAGAGATAAAGCACCAATGTCATCATATCATATTCGGGGTGTCATAGCAACTATCAACATGACTTACCACTGTTGATGTTGACCTTGACCACCTCGCTGAGCTAGTGTTTATCAGGTTTCTTTACCCTATTTCCTCTCTCCCCCCTTCTATCAGTGAACTCTTTGGAAGGCAGTCACTACGCGCAGCCCACACTTAGAGACTGGAGGATTATGCCTATAAGAGGGCAGAATATCTACATGAATTATTTGAAATAGATTCTGCATGGGATATTTGTCTATTTCCCCCCTTTATGTACTGAATTGTTGACTCATGTCAGTATGGACTCATGGATATTTATTTTATACTCTAGCTTATAATCCAATACTATTTTATTTTGTTCCTCAAATCATCACAGTTTTAGCCATCACAGAGCTCTTTCACTTGGTTCCTGTGTCTCTTTGACATATCACCATCATTGTGGATCTTCTTGAACACTTCCTTATTTTCTCGCAGTAAAAGATGCTCTAGGATCATCTGCATATTTCCTACTCCAGTCCTAGAACCAGCCATTTCTCAAGGAGCTCTGGTTCCTTTTATTGGAGAATGGTGCTACAAACCAAGACCTGGGTTCTGGGTGTGATGACTGCCACTGGGGAATTGTTGCTTCTAGGCCTTATCAACAGACAGTGCAAGGAAATATATGTGTGTATACTAACTTGTGTGTGCACGTATCTATAAATATTTTTATGTGTCACCATCTGTATCTATATTAAGCTAAACATGAGTTCATACTGATGTTTCCAAATCCAATCCATTACCACGTGGATTATTCAAGTTACTTTTCCTTGCTTCCTTATAACTTTTTCACTTCAACAGCGAGAAACCTGGCTTCAGCCATCTACCGTCCATTTGCTTAATTGCTTAATCCAAGTATAAATGTATAGTAGTTTCAGAATTGTTAACCAATATCCTAATGGGAAACAATTTTATCAACTATAGTGCTTATATACAGTTCCTTTTATCTTTTAGTCTTATAGACTCTATTCATTAGCTTAGTACACTTCTCCCCACCCTCTTTGGTTATGCTGTTTAATACATTTGTAATACAGTTAGATTCTTTTGTCATATTCTGCATTCCATCCTGGGATTCGCTGACCTGCTAAATGACTTTTTAATATTTGCATATATCAAGGTTCACTCTTTGGGTTGTGGTTCTATGGGTTTTGATAAATGCATAATCTCATTTATCTGCCATTATAGTCTCATACAGAATAGTTTCACTGCTCTAAAAATTCCCCTGTGCTTCTCCTATTCAAGCTTCCCCCAACCCCACCATTGTACTCACACCAAACCTTTGGCAACTGCTAACCTATTTACTGTCTCTAGAGTTTTGCCTTTTCCAGAATGTCATATAAATGGAATCATACAGAATGTAACCTTGTAAAATGGCTTCTTTAACTAAGCGAAGTGCATTTAAGGTCCATCTATGTCTTTGCATGGTTTGACAGCTCATTCCTTTTTATTGCCAAATATTACATTATGTGATGTACCCCAGTTTATTCCTTTACCTATTAAAGGTCATCTTGTTTTCTTCTAGTTTTTGATAATTATGCATAAATAAAGCAGCTATAAACATTCACATACAGGCTTTTATGTGGGCATAATTTTCAAATCATTTGGGTAAATACCGAAGAGCATGATTGCTGGATTATATGTTAAGACTCTTGTTTAGCTTTGTGAGACACTGTCAAACTGTCCTCAAAAATGGCTGTACCGGGACACCTGACTGGCTCAGTCAGTACAGCACGTGACTATTGCTCTCAGGATTATGAGTTCAAGCCCCATGTTGGGCCTAGAGCTTACTTTAAAAAAAAAAAAATGGCTGGACCTTTTTGTATTCCCACAAGCAATGAATGAGAGTTCCTGTTGTTCTATATCCTAGCCACCAGTTTTGTCAGAGTTTGGATTGAACCTTTCTAATAGTTCTGTAGTAGTATCATATTGTTTTCATTTGTATTGCCCTAATGACAAATGATAGCAGGTCTCTTTTCATCTCCTTTTTTCAGCTGTATATCTTCTTTGGTAAGATCTCTGTTTAAATCTTTCACTCATTTTTTAAAAATTAGGTTGTTTGCTTTCTTATTAAGTTTTAAGAGTTCTCTATAGGGGCACCTGGGTGGCTCAGTCGGTTGAGCGTCCAACTTCAGCTCAGGTCATGACCTCACGGTTTGTGGGTTCAAGCCCCACACCCCGCGTCAGGCTCTTTGCTGACAGCTCAGAGCCTGGAGCCTGCTTCAGATTCTGTGTCTCCCTCTCTTTCTGCCCCCTCCCCACTCACACTCTGTCTCTCTCTCCTTCAAAAATAAATAAACATTAAAAAAATTTTTTTAAAGAGTTCTCTGTATATTTTGGATAGAAGTCCTTTATCAGATATGAATTTTGCAAATATTTTCTCCCAATCTGTGGCTTCTCTTTTTATCCTCTTAACAGTATCTTTTGGAGTGAGGAAGATTTTTTATTTTAATGAAGTCAAATTGACCAATTTCATGTTTTGGCATTACCAAAACCACAGTCACCTGGGTTCTCTCCTATATTTTCTTCTAGATGTTTTATAGATTTTCATTATAAATTTAAGTCTATAGTCCAATTCGTTTTGAGTAAATTTTTGTGAAAAGTGTAAGGTTTGAGTGGAAGTTCATTTTTTGCCTGTGGATGTCCAATTGTTCTAGCACTATTTGTTGAAAAGATTATTCTCTGTATTGAATTGCCTTCATTCCTTTGTCAAAGATCAGTTGACCATTTTTGCGTAGAACCAGTTCTGTGCTCTCTATTCTGTTCCATTCATGTATGTGTCTATCTTTTGGCCAATACCACCCTATCTTGAAAACTATAGTTTTATAATAGGTCTTGAAATCAAGTAGTGTGAGTCTTCCAACTTTGTTCTTCTTCAGTACTATTTTGATTGTTCTAGATCTTTCGCCTTTCCATACATAAACTTTAGAACCAGTTTTTGATATCCATAAAATAACTTACTGGGATGTGCTTGGGATTTCATTCAATCTATAGATTGAATTAGGGGGGCGCCTGGGTGGCGCAGTCGGTTAAGCGTCCGACTTCAGCCAGGTCACGATCTCGCGGTCCGTGAGTTCGAGCCCCGCGTCAGGCTCTGGGCTGATGGCTCGGAGCCTGGAGCCTGTTTCCGATTCTGTGTCTCCCTCTCTCTCTGCCCCTCCCCCGTTCATGCTCTGTCTCTCTCTGTCCCAAAAATAAATAAAAACGTTGAAAAAAAAATTTAAAAAAAAATATATAGATTGAATTAGGAAGATCTGACATTTTTAACAATATTGAGTCTTCCAATCCATGAACACAGAATATGGCTCCAATTATTTAGATTTTTGGTTTCTTTCATCAGAATTTTGTAGTTTTTTTTCTCATATAGATCTTATGCATATTTTGTTTGAAATACCTTAGTATTTCATTTTGGGGGGGTGCTGATGTAACTAGTAATTCACTTGTACAATGCTGGTATACAGGAAAGCAATTAGCTTTTATATATTAGCCTTGTGTCCTACAACCTCTACATTATTTCTAAGAGGTTATTTGTAGATTCTTTGGTTATACATAGATAATCATGTTATCTGCAAATAAAGACAGTTTTATGTATTCTTTTCCAATCTGTATACCTTTTTGTTTCTTTCTCTTGTCTTATTTCACTAGCTAGATCTTCCAGTATGATATTAGAGTGGTGAGAGAGGACATCCTTGCATTGTTCCTGATCTTAGGGAAGAAGTCTCCTTACCATCAGATATTATTTTACCTGTAGATATTTTTTTGTAAATGTTCATTATCAAGTTGAGAAAGGTCCCCTCTATTTCTAGTTTGCTGACAGTGTTTATCATGTTATATTCTTGTCCTGCATCAATTGATAAAATTATGTGATTTTTCTTCTTTAGTCTGTTGATATGATAGATTGCATTAACTGATTTTCAAATGTTGAATCAGCCTTGCATAACTGGAATAAATCCCACTTGGCTATGGTGCATAATTCTTTTTATACATTGATTGATTCACATTGCTAGTATTTTGTTGAGCATTTTTGCATTTCTGTTCATGAGAGATATCAATCTGTTGTTTTTCTTTCTTGTAGTGTCTCTATCTGGTTTTGGTATTAGGGCAAGGGTAGCCTCAGAATGCATTAGGAAATGCTCCCTCCACTTCTATTTTCTGGAAGAGATTGCAGAGAATTGGTATTGTTTAATGTCAGATGTTTTTCTTGCATCAGTTTGTAAAATTGTATGATTTTTACTCTTCAGTCTGTTAATATGATGGATATATTAACTGATTTTCAAATGTTGAATGAGCTTTGAATAACAGGAATAAATCCCACTTGGCTATGGTATATGATTCTTTTTACACATTGATGGATTAAAGTTGCTGATATTTTGTTGAGGATTTTTGCATGTCTGCTCATGAAAGATGATCAGTCTGTAGTTTTTATTTCTCATAATGTCTTTATCTGGTTTTAGTATTAGGGCAATACTGGCCTGATAGAATGAATTAGGAAGTATTCCTTGCTTTTCTTTCTTCTGGAGAGATCACAGAGATTGGTATCATTTTTTCCCTACATACTCGGTACAATTCACCAGTAAAATAATCTGGGCCTGGTGCTTTCTCGTAAAAGGTTATTATTTGTTGATTCAATATCTTTAAAAGGTATAGGGATATTCAGATTACTTACTTCTCCTTCTGTGAGTTTTGGTAGTTTGTGTCTTTCAAGGAAATGATCCATTTCATCCAAGTTAAGAAATGTGCGGGCATAGAGCTATTCATAGTATCTCTTTATTATCCTTCTGATGTCCATGAGATCAGATTAGTGGTGACGGTCCTTCTTTCATTTCTGATATTGGTGATTTGTGTCTTCTCTATTTTTTTTCTTGGTTAGAGCCTGGCTACAGTTTTATCAATTTCATTGATCTTTTAAAGAACAAGCTTTACGTATAGTACAAGTACCTTAAGCCTCTAGAGTATTTCCAATCCTTTCCTCGCATTTTTGTAACTTTTCTGTCATACATTCATTTCACTTCAGATGTCATTCATTTATTCATGTGTTATGATCACTCAGTCCTACTTCAATTATTTAAGAATAAAAATTAAAGATTTTATTGTATTTTCAGTTACTTATTCTCCTTTGCTCTTCCTTTCTTTATGTAGATCCAAGCTTCTGACCTATATCATTTTCCTTCTGCCTGAAGAACTTCTTTTCACATTTCTTGCGGGGCAAGTTAGCTGGCAATGAATTCTGTCAGGTTTTGTTTGTCTGAGAAAGTTTTTATTTCTTCTCCACGTTCTTTAGATATAGAGTTTAGGTAGGTGATTTTTTTTTTTACCTCCAACACTTTAAATATTTCACTGTACTCTCTTCTTGCTTGCATGGTTTCTGATGAGAAAGCCACTGTAATTCTTATCCTTGTTTCTGGTTAGGTGAAGGGTTTCCACTCTTCCTGCCCCAACTTTTCTGGCTTTTTTGAAGATTCTCTCTTTCTTTTTTTGCAGTTTGAATATGATGTACCTAAGTATGGATTTGTGTTTTTGTTTTGCTTGAGAAATTGGTATTTTTTCCTCCTGATGTTTTCTGAGCCTCTTTGATCTGTGGTTTCCTGTCTACCATTAGTTTTGGAAAGTTTCAGCCATTATTACCTCAAATTGTTCTTCCAGTCCAGTCTCTTCTCCTGGTATTCCAATTACATGTATGTTACACTTCTTAAAATTGTCCTATACTTCTTTTCTGGTTTTTTTTCCCATTCTTTAGTCTCTTTGCCTTTCAGTTTGAAAAGGTTCTGTTAACGTATTTTCAACCTCATTGAATCTTTCCTCTGCCATGTCAGATCTACTGATGAGTCCATCAAAGGTATTCTTTATTTCTGTTACAATGCTTGTTATTGTTAGCATTTCCATTTGATTCTTTCCACAATTTCCATATCTATATGTAACATAACCCCTCTATTCTGGCATGTTACCTACTTTTTCCATTAAAGTCCTTACATATTAATCATTGTTACTTTAAATTCCCTGTCTAATAATCCTGACAACTGTGTCATATCTGAGTCTGTCTCTGAAGATTGCTTTATTTCTTCACACTGTGTTTTATCTGGCCTTTATGCATGGCTTATAATATGTTGTTGAACACCAGACGTTGTATTGGGTAATAGTAATTGAGGTAAAGAGGTCTTTAGTGTAAGGACTAATGTTAATCTGGCTAGAAGTTGGACTCTAGGTGCCAGAGACTTCAAAATCCTCTAGTGTCCTTCCCCAAGACAAAAACAAGGACACTTCCCAAAATATTCTTTCTCGGAAAAAGTCTGTCTTGCCCCTCTTTCAACTGTAATCCACCTTTATTATACTGGAGCCCTGTGGGTGTGGTGATAAGTATGTGAGAGGTTAGGTTGTCTAATCTTCTGCTTAAATCTCAGTGTTTTAGCGGTTTTGTGTCTCAGATCGTTAACCTTTATAAGTATTTCTCCAGTGGCATAGCTGTTCGTCACAGCTCCCTACTCCTTTACTGACTGCAGCACTCACAATCTATTTCCTTGAAGCCCTGACCCTTGTTTACTGTGCTTTTTCCCCTGCTAGGTGACTCAGAAGAACTAGAGGGGCCTGGCTCCTGTGGGAAGAATGTTCTTCCCCAGGACAGATGAGGCTCCAGGAGAAACATCTCTTCCCCCCAGAGGGTGGGTCTTTGTAATGGAGAAGACCCTGTTGTGACTATCTGCATGCTCCTGCCTGTATAGATTTCTGAGTGATGCTTTGCCCAGGAAACTCAGTTCTCTAGTGGGTCCAAGAAAAGTTGGTGATTTACAGTGTGTCTAGATTTTTCTCTTCATAAGGACAGGAGTGAGGACTTCCAAGCTCTTTACATGTAGAGCTGAAACCAGGGTCTGTCCAGCACTGCATGTTAATTAAATAATATGGCGAAAAGACGCCAAGTATTATGTTTCTAAGAGAGGAGTTGGGAAGTGCCTAAAAAGTTATATAACTTATTAATTAGATCAACAAATAATGGTTGAGCCCCTACTATGTACCCGGTATTATTCTAGGAGATGAGGCCACCTCAGTGACCAAAACAACATCCCTGCTTTCATGAAATTTCCATTCTTGTCAGTGAGACACAGAAAAAGAAGGCAAGCTTTATAAAGTAAAAATAAAAGTGGGTGATAGAGAGCAATGGGATGGAGGCTGAGGTATGCCATTTAAAAGAAGATGGGCAGATTTGCATGTCTGAGGTCCTGGGCTTGATCCCTGGCATATCCATTACACCTTTATAAACACAATGCCCCATTTGAAAAGATACCCAAAGGCAGTGAGGTAGTGCCCCCATAGGATACCTGTGGATGTATTTTAGGGAACATAAAGAAGGCCAGTGTGGCTGCAGTGAAGTGATGAGAGACAGTCACAAGAGAGGCAGCAGTGGGAAGCCTCATCAGTCATGGTAAGGATGTGAGCTTGCATTCCGAGTAAGGTTGGAAACCACTGGAAATTTTTCAATTAGAAGAATGATATGGGGTGTCTGGGTGGCTCGGTCAGTTAAGCACCCAACTCTTGACATTGGCTCAGTTCATAATCTCACATGGTGGTGGGATCAAGCCCCACATTGGGCTCTGTGCCGAGCATGGAGCCTTCTTGGGATTCTCTCTCTCCTCTCTCTCTACCCCTCCCCTGCTCACGTGCATGGGCTCTCTCAAAATAAATAAAAATAAACTTACAAAAAAGAAGAATGACATGAATTCACAAATTTTAAAAGGATTGCTCTGGCTGCTGCCCTGAAAACAGACTGTTGGGCAGAAAAAGACGGAAGCTATAGAGAGAATTTAGGATGTCATTGGTATAATCCAAGCAAGAAGCGATGGTGGCTTTGAGGTAAAGAGATGCCATCAGATTCTGGAATTATTTTGAAGGTAGACCCAATAGAATTACAAATGGATTGGTTACATTATTTAACCTTTATAACAACCCTCAGTAAAATAAGGGTAATACAATTTAGGAGAGAGTAGGAAACTGACCCTCAAGGAGATCATATCTAGGTCCCTGAGCTAATGAGTGACAAATCAAAATTTAAAGCCAAATCTGCCAGACTCTGAACTCCTAACACTGACTCTCCCATTCCCAACCTGTTAGTTACAAGGGATCTTCACTTCTTTCCACGGAAGAAGAAACCAAAGAGGTTAAGAGACATTCTCTAGGTGCTACCATTTTTCTAGGGGCAGAATTGAGACAAAAGACACAGTTCAGTGACACCTGAATGGGCCACTCTCTGCTCTGTCATGCTGCCCTTTCATTTAATAAGTGGGAATAAATGGCCAAGGGTTGCAAGTAATTGTCAATTAAACTTCAGTTCACAATAAGATAGCGCTATTACGAGATTCAGTGCATATGGGTCGTCTTTGAGGAGGCATCACAAGACAGGGGTGATATTTATCACGCTGCACCATGAACACTGCCTGTGTTTTTCATCATTAACAAAATGATGCAAAGGCTACAAAAAGCCTTTTTTAAAAACCAAAGGGGAAAAAAAAGAAACAAACAAAATCCACAGACTCAACCAGTCCTACCTGCCTAAGAAACATACCAGGGCGGGCAAAATGATCACCTTCCATGTGTTTTTGTAGGATTCCTTGGGAACTTCTGTGGCAGTGGTATTAGTACGTACAGTGTGGCATTGCCTAGTGTAAGATGCAGCATTATTCTGTCCATCTTAATTGCCTATTCTCCCCTAAAAGAAAGATATTCTTGGTGTGTGTGTGGGGGGGGAAGGCAATCCTTGGAAACAAACTGGGGGCTTTTGCATTTGTAAAAAACAGTAAAACTTTGGATTATGAGTAACTTGTTCTGCGAGTATTCCACACGATGAGCAAATATTTCTAATAAATTTTAACTTGCAATACGAGTAGTACTTGACACCGAATCACATGATCACAACTGAGCCAATGATTCTTGAAATTCGCTTTGATATACAAGTGCTTTGGATTATAAGCATGCTTCCGGAACGAATTATGCTCACAAATCAAGGTTTTACTGTACTTTTTTTTTTCATCTAGTAATGCCTATTAGTCCTTCAAATTCAACTCAATCTGCTGCTTATTAAGCCCTTACTGCATGCCAGAAACTGGGATAAGGGATTTATGCATTGCTTGTTTAAATCTTCAAAGCAGCTTTATGAGGCAGGTATGATTATCTCCGTTTTATAGGAGAGATGATGAAGGTTAACTAAGTTGTATGTCTTCTTTTGGCTCACAGGGAACCCGGGGTTCCACAAGTAAATCAAGGACTACAGTGTTATGTGATGCCTTTCTTCCACTATGCTTTGAATGCCTTGAGGGCAGAAATCCTTCTTTCTGTCTTCAGTACTTCAACATACCCTGAGAGGTAACACAGATCTTTCCCCCAAGTATTTAACTTAATTTTGCTTATTACTTATAATGGCCCTATAAGATATTGGTTTTTTTCTTTAAAATGTTTATTTATTTATTTATTTTGAGAGAGAGACATTTAGAGCGCGAGCAGGGGAGGGACAGAGAAAGAGAGAGATGTCAATCGCAAGCAAGCTCTGTGCTGTCAGCGCTGAACCCATCTCAGGGCTCAATCTCACAAACTGTGAGATCATGACCTGTGCTGAAATCAAGATTCAGACGCTTAACTGACTGAGTCACCCAGGTGCCCTGAGATATTGTTTTAATAGCCTCCTATTCACCCCGTTGGTGAGGGAAGGATTCCCACCCTAAGGTAATGGAGATGGCCGAGTGCATGACATCCGACACTGCACAGATGAGATTGACAGCATTCTACTTGTCACATATACTCATAGCCCAGAGGAAAAGGATACCATGCCATGCAGGGCCCCATGGGGGTTACACTTGAGAACACACTGAGCCATCAGGTGCTTTAAGAAGTAGGGTTTGTAGTATCAAGAGGGTGGGATACCCCCTGGTTCCCACAGGAGAATGTGATTGGCTCTGCATAATTCCATGGGCTGGCAAGGAACTGCAATCTCCCCCTCAGGGATAAGCAGGAACTGTTTCTGGTCCCTCTGATAAGGGAGGTTGTTTGCCTAGGGGACCTTATGCACCAGAGCAGAGTAGGGAGGGAATTTATAGATAGGTCATCCAAATCTCCTCAATTTTACCAGATATCAAGGCAGCACATAATGTTGAGCATTAATCGTAGGCCTTACACAACAAATATGCATCACTATCTCCATTTTATAAATGAGGAAATGGGGTTCAGGATGCCTATAGCATGGACAAAGTCCCACAGTCACTGAGAGGTTGAGGTTAAACTCTGGTCTCTCTGACCTCAAAGTTGTATTTTACTTACAAATGTGTAATAGAACATTTTCAGTTTCTAATCAACATTTCAGTGTGACTTCAGGGAAGGATGAGAGTGGAAAGTAAAGAATGTACCATTTTCCGGCTTAAGTCAATGTACGGCAGAATATTTCTTCCCCACCTGCCTGAGTCACCAGCATTTGCTTGGAAGGAATCACCACAAATGCTTTGCATTTGGGGGTGGAGATAGCCACTGTTGGCTCATGCCAAGGCACCTACCTGGTTGCCTATATAGCCCATTTAGCTGTGATTTGGCTCATTCTAGCTCAGTCTTAGAAAAAGTACAGAAACATCTTAGATAAATTAACGGGAAGATCTTAATATGCATATTAGCGTTCTTGAATGTTTGGACTGTCACTTATACATAACAACGTGTTCCTTTTTGCTTTGAATATTTTAATAGCTGTTGTTCTTATATTTTTATTTTCTTACATCTCAAGTTCTTCCAGCCTCTGTTTTAAGCTTGAATGTGTTTGGCTATCAATAATGAATCTGATTTCTAAAATATACAGTAGAGGGGCACCTGGGTGGCTCAGTCAGTTAAGCATCCAACTCTTGATTTTGGTTCAGATCATGATCTCATGGTTCATGGGATGGAGTCCCACATTGGGCCCCGCACTAACAGCATGGAGCCTGCTTGAGATTCTCTCTCCCATTCTCTCTCTGTCCCTGCCCTACTAGCACTCTTTCTTAAAATAGATGAATAAACTAAAAAATAAAGTAAAATATAGAGAATACCTTCTTTCCCCCCTATATTTGCTGAATCATTCAACCTCAGTCAGGAACTTTGAGGCAGAATAACTGCTGTTCTTGCAAATTTCCTGAGAGTAATTATCTTAATGGTGATGACACTGGAGTGAGGGTGGTGGTGGATAGAAATCTCATATGGCTGCCATTTGTGGATTTCGAAATACTAAATACCAGTTTTTAGGCATAGAATATTTAGGAAATTTCTAACCAAATGGATAACATGTGTAATTTAACAATGCCAATAAACTGCATCATAAGTGAGTTGGCTTTTTGGCTATGTATAGTCTTCAGAACCTGGTAACCATGAAGAACAAAGACCTCAAGACTTTGAAACTAGTCATCGATCCCAGTGCAAAAAAGTCACAGGGGGCAGAAGGAAAGGTGCTGGCAAGCAAACCAGAAGGTTAACAATTGACATCATTCTCCATAAAACTGCATGGAAGTTGAGATAAAGGCAAAATATATTTTCAAAGTACTAGAATCTCCAGATGAGAAAGCAAAATCAAATATGCAATAATTGCCCCAGCAATCCCACCTCTAGGAATCTATACTTAAAATACACTGGCAAAAAGATATTATTTGTAATAGCCAATGACTAGAAATGACACAAATATTCATCTCCAGGAGAAGGACTGAATAAAATATGGTACATCTACCCCATGGAGTGCTATGCAGCTCTAAAAAGGAATAGGAATATTTCTATATACCGCTAGGTGGAGTAACATGTGTAGAGTTTGCTAAGGAATAGAGGAGGAACTATCACAAAAGAGATTTCAGAAACACATCATCCAGATACAATGTGTGAACCTTGTCTGATTTTCTGTACCATATAAGACATTTATTTGAGACAACTAGGGGAAATTACATGTCAGATAATTAAGAATTATTATTAACTTTATGGGTGTTGATGATAATATTTTGGTCATGTTTTCTTAAAATAAGAGATAGATACTGACATATATTTTTTAAAATACATTATCCGAAGTCTGATTTTTGCATCAAAAATATTCCAGGAAACAAAAAGTGTGGGGAGTAGAGAAGAGTTGAAACTAATACAGCAGAGTGTTGATAAATGTTGAAGGTGGATGGGGGATACTGTGTTTTCTACTTTTGTGTATATTTGAAAAATTCCTTAATAACAAGTTAAAATGAATACCATATACATATATACATAAATATGACATACAGAGAGAGATATAGAAATAGAGACAGATGATAGATAGATAGATAGATAGATAGATAGATAGATGATAGATAGACAGATAGATGATAGGCCTTACAAGACATCCTGACTTGGTGAATCTGGGGCAGAACTTGGGCATCCAAATTTTATTAAAGGTCCAAAGTTCTTTGGCACTCTCACTGATCAAGCAATAGGATATGGCATTTGGGGGTTAAAAATTCTCAAAGATTTGACTATGATAAAATCCATACTGACTATTAAAACCACAATGAATACAACAAAGTTTTTCCTAGCTAATTCTAAAACCCCTTCAGGGTTCTTAAGTAACTTAGGGTTACATGAATAACATGGGTTTTTATCTCCACCTACTTTGATGTTCAGATCTGCTCATAAATGGAGAGTCCTGGTTGATGGAATGCCAGATACAGACATAGTATACTTAAGTCAACTTAAGAGGAGGGCCGGCAACATCTCTGTCTCTTATAAATGTTCACTGTCTCTGTCACTTCAAAAGATTGTAAACAGCATGACAAGCATATATGTGTAAGTGCTGCAGAGTCCTCAGGGAAGGCCTTCAGTGAAATCCAAGGTATGGTAATAAGGAATGCCATTCAACCAGTCGGCTTACTCTTGCCACCCACTGAGGAAGAAGACTCCAGATTGGTGAGTGGCATGGTCCCCACCCAGCATCAGGGAAAAGGAAAAGTGCAGAGGCAGACCAGAGAAGGAAGGGGAGACTTATGGGACCAAAACAGCCCAGTTACCTAGTTTGAAAGCAGAAGGACATAGAGCTCAGCAATATCGCACTCTGAAGTTCACTCTCATATACAAAGGGCAGGGTTTGGCCCGGGGAGTTTGATCCTACCAGTAGACATAAAAATGTACTTCATGCTAACCCCTAAAAGAAACAAAAAGTACATATATGTATTTTCTTTTTTTTTTAATTTATTTTAGAGACAGAGCATGTGTGAGCAGGGGAAGGGGTGGGAAAGACACACACACACACACACACACACACACAGAGAGAGAGAGAGAGAGAGAGAGAGAATCTTAAGTAGGCTCCACACGCAGCACAGAGCCCCATATGGGGCTTGATCCCACAGCTCATGACCTGAGCCAAAATCAAGAGCCAGACACTCAACCGGCTGAATCACCCAGGCCCCCCATGCATGCATTTTCATTTTTATGTTGCTATGACTTTTTAAATTCACTTAAAATTAATTTTTGAGCAATGCTGAGCCAGCAGCAAAGTTTCTTTAAAGCATTTTATCAAATTGCTTATTTTCAATATATAGCTGTAGAAGTAGAGTTTTCAGTTTAGGAGATCTTTCCTTGAGGAAAGCTATCTTCGGTAAAATTCAGAACCTGGTTGGTGCTCACAAGGCACTTTAGTGATCTCTCCACAGCCCAGGGTGTTCCTCAGCAAACCCAGATTTCTCAAAGTCTTTGAGCTGCTTCTACGCTGGATGCTGCCTTCAGCTGACAAAACTCATTAGGGATTGATTTGTAAATTCAGAGTGCAAATTTAATTTGCCATTAGAAATGAAATTTCTAGATGGATTGAAGAGTCGTTCAACAAATATTTATTAAGCACTGTAGTAGGCTGAATAAGGACACCCAAAGATAACAGGCTATAATTCCTGGATCCTATAACTGCTACTTTATTTGGGACAAGGGTGTTTGCAGATAGAGTTAAGGTAGGGAATGTGAGATAGGGAGACCTTCCAGGCGGGCTGTAAATGCAATCACAAGTCTCCATATAAGAAAGAGCCAGAGGGGCACCTGGGTGGCTCAGTCGGTTAAGCGTCTGACTTTGGCTCAGGTCATGATCTCACAATTTGTGGGTTTGAGCCTCATGTTGGGCTCTGTGCTGAAAGCTCAGAGCCTGGAGCCTGCTTTGGATTCTGTCTCTCCCTCTCTCTCTGCCCCTCCCCTGCTCGTGCTCTGTCTCTCTCTTTCTCTCAAAAATGAATAAACATTAAAAAAAGACAGAGAGAGAGAGCCAGAGGGAAATCTGACTACATACACAGAGGAGAAGGCCATGTAAGGATGGAGCACAGGGGGATTTCAAGATGGTGGATTCTCTCTGGAAGGAATGCAGTCCTGATTTCATGCACACCTTGACTTAGGCCCAGCGATACCAATTTCAGTCTTTTGACCTCCAGAACTGTGAGTAAATCAATTTCCTCTGTTTTAAGACACCAAGTTTGTAACAATTTGTTATAGCAGTTATAGGAAACTAATACAGGCCACAAAGCGCATACGTGAGGAATATAGTGGCAACCGAAACCACATGGTTTCCATCTTCATGAAACATCAAAGCAGCTGGTGGCAAGGTATATGATTTGTTGGCATCAGGCCTCAAAACCTTCTGTATTGCTGGGGTGCCTGGGTGGCTCAGTCGGTTAGGTGTCTGACTCTTGATTTCGGCTCAGGTCATAATCTCATGGTTTGTGGGTTGGAGCCCTGCGTCGGGCTCTGCACTGACAGTGTGGAGCTTTTGAGATTCTCTCTCTCTGCCCCTCCTCCACTGGCACTTTCTCTCTCTCTCTCAAAATAAATAAATAAACTTAAAAAACAGCAACCGTCTGTATTCCTGACATAGTGGAATGATACAACCTGCAGACAGACTGATGTTGCTGTCAGCTGGAAGGGTATTTTTTTCCCTTCCTCTTTTGTCCTCACCAACTGCTTTATTTTTATTATATTTTAATAAAATGTAATATACATTATATTTGTAGAATTTCTAACATTTAGAAAATATTATAAAATAAGTATATTAGGCTTGTATATATTTTCCTTGTTTAGCTCTCACAGAGCACCCCGTTTTATACCTTCTTACCAACTTCTTGACTACTGCCTCATGTAGCTATATCTTTCACATAATATTTAAGATGATAAGGTTTGCAAGGAACAAAATCACAGATGTTGAGCACTTGAACAGGAATAGTTTTGACAGTTGTAACACTTTGGGTTGAGACCTTCCATTTGGCAAAGGGATTGTGACGTGGACAAATATTCTGGACACTGTGCAAATAATTGCCCACAGCGTCCCTCTGACCATACAATGAACTGTTAGGTATTGTGAATTACCGTAAACTTCTGTACTCAGATGTTCAAGGTGCCTCGTGAGTTATCATATCTAAGATGAACTGACTACATTACAGTTAACAAGTAGAATGTTTGGCTTGTGATATAGACCCATTGATAAAGTCTCAATGCCCGGGTCTAAGAAATGCCACCCTGCTTTGCCTCCGATTGGCTTCAACAATGCAGTTCAGATCAGACCATCTCCGCCAATGCGTGCACAAGGTAATTTGTCACTGAGCTTCACAAACAGAAAATATCACCCAGTGTTTGCCCTCCACTGTCACTCTCCAGCTTTGGAACTTCAGGGACCGAAGGAAATAAGCAGCTATTGCAATGACGGTTCCTCCAAGCCTATAGAGGGCTCACTTTGCTGCGAGCCTAGGAAAGGAGCAGATATCATACTCCTCTCACCTGGCTTCCTTCCTCCAGCAGTTCCTATCTTTCACCACGAGTCCACACCTGCTACTCAGAAACGAGGTGAATTCACTTACCTCTTTAACTCTCTCTAGGATTTGTGAGGTTTTCCATGGGCTTCGAATACTTCTGTTGGAGTCAGGAGGCCTGGAGAGAGAAAATTGGCTTGAGGACCAAGGCAGCAAGAATGGAGTTTGGCTGTTTGACTTTTCTGTTTTCATAAGCTGTGAGAAAGCATGGACTGAGGATGGCAGAATCCTCTTTGGATCATGAATTTATAAAAATTTTAAATACATTTTCTGATTACAAAGCAATAATATTGTTATTGCATACAACTTAGAATATAAGTTAAAGAAAGTATAATGAAGAAAATAAGACCACCTGAAAAATCAACCACTCCAAAATGATTGGTGTTGGCATTGAACTGGATAAATTTCTTTTATTTATTTTTTAATTTTTAAAAAAATATATTTTCTCATATGACACCAGGTCATTAATATTTTTAAGGTTTATTTTTGAGAGAGAGAGAGAGAGAGAGACTGACTGAGTGTGAGCAGGGGTGGGGGAGAGGCAGAGAGAGAGGGAGACACAGAATCCAAAGCGGGCTCAAGGCTCCGAGCTGTCAGTGCAGAGCCTGACTCGGGGCTTGAACTCACGAACCGTGAGATCATGACCCGAGCTGAAGTTGGATGCTCAACCAACTGAGCCACCCAGGCACCCCTACATTTTTTTTTAATGTTTACTTATTTACTTTGAAAGAGAGAGAGAGAGAGAGTGCCCTTGTGTGTGTGCATGTGCAAGTGAGGGAGGAGCAGAGAGAGGGAGAGCGAGAGTGAGAGGGAGAGAGAGAAAAAACCCCAAGCAGGCTCTGTGCTAATGCAGGGGCTCAATCCCACAAACCATGTGATCATGACCTGAGCCAAAAGAGTCAATGCTTAACCAATGTTAGGCCACCCAGGTGCCCCAAATGTGGATACATTTCTTAATGAAATTGTGATCATTCCCTGTACACAGTTTAGCATCCTGCTTTTTATCACTTTACATGAAATCATATTTTCCCATGTCATTATGTATTCATCCTAAACATGACCTTTCAGGGCGGTACATATTGTTCCATAATATATTTGACTATTTCACTATCATTTGACATTTCTGTAGTTTTTAATTTCTCACTACTAAAAGTAACACTTTGAAGGAAAAGCCTTGCATATAAATCCTCAGTGAACATCTACAATTATTTCAGCAGGATAAAACGCTAGTTGTGAAATTACTAGGTAAAAGAGTATGCAGACTTTAGTTTTATTAAAGTTTAACATCCATCCAGAAAAGCACACAAATCACGTGTGTGTTGCTTGATGAATTTGTATCTTGATGAACACACTGATAGAACCAATACTCAGATCAAAAAAATAGCACCAGCATCCCCAAAGCCACTGTCCCAGTTTCTAAACACCCCAAAGGTGACTATTATACTGACTTTTAACACAATAAATGAGTGTTGCTGTTTTTTTAACTTCATATAAACAGAATCACTCATACGGTATGTATTCTTTTTTATCTGGCCCCTATCACTCAACAGGATGTCGTTGGTGCACCGCATCTCTGTCGTTGGGTTTAGTAATCATTTATTCATTCTTATTATTGGATGGTATTCCATTGTGTGAATATGTCACTGCTCATTACCCACTCTACTGTTGATGGGCACTGGAGTACTTTTCGATTTAGGGCTGTTATGAATAGTGCTTCTATGAACATTCCAGTACATGTCTCTTCGTGAACATATGTACACATTTCTTTTGGATGTGTACCTAGGAATGGAGTTGCTAGATCATAAAAGATGGCATATGTTCAGCTTCAGAAGATACTGTCAAACAGTCTTTCCAAATAAGTTGTAGAATATGTACATTTTAAGTCTCTTGATGAAAACTGCCATTCATAAAGATTCTCTGCCCTTACAGTGTCTTAGTATATTAGACTCCACGTGGAACCTTTCCCAACAGTAGGTAGTATTACACATTTTTAAAAAATCTTTGCCACTTAGGTAGGTCAAAAAGTGGTTTCTTGCTATTGTTTAAACTTGTACTTCCTTTATTGCTATTGATAGTCAGCAGACATTCTACACAAGAAGAAACATAAATAACCAGGAAACATACGAAAAAAAAATGTTCACATCATTCCCAAATTATCTATTGGTGTGTTTATCTTTTTCTTGTTGTTTTGAAACCTTTTGCTTTATAATGACAAATACACAGATTTTTAAAAATGTTTAATATTTATTAATTTTTGAGAGAGAGAGAGAAAGAAAGCAGGGGAGGGGCAGAGAGAGAGAGAGGGAGACACAGAATCTAAAGCAGGCTCCAGGCTCTGAGCTGTCAGCACAGAACCCGACTCGGGACTCAAACTCACGAATCACGAGATCATGACCTGAGCTGAAGTCAGACACTTAACCGACTGAGCCACCCAGGTGCTCCCCGAAGAATTTTAAATGATAACTTCACATACATACACACACTCAAATTAACACGGGAGTACATTTTACGGCTCTCTCGTACCTTCTATTTTTAAGCTTTTTATTCATGAGGCAAATTTATTCTGTATACATTATGCCCAAGGATATATGCTGCACGAGATGAACAGACTCTGCCCTCAAGAGGCTTATACTCCCTTTGGCTGCCTAGGACCCCCAAGTGGATATCTCCATTGCCGAGCAGCAAGCTATGCCAATTACATGGACAATAAGAAAGTAAGGGGTTTAGGACTTTCTTCACTATTTGAAGCTGAAGGAGAAGCACAGGCTGAGCTGGTCCTAAGGACAGAGGGAGTCCCAGGGTCACATTTCAGGCCACAGTGCGCATAAAACAAGAGGAGAAATCAAGAAGCCCGGGCTCATTCTTATCTGGAGAATGCTGAGTTCAAAAGAAGATGGGAAAGCTGCTTGAAGTCAGGGAGTTAGGGTTTCAGAACATTTTATTGGCACCAAGATATTCCTCCATTTTCAGCATTGTGTTCCCTCTGGAAGAAATCCATCCATTGGGCTCTGAATGCCAGGCTAGGCTGGGGGGTGGTATTAGCGTGGTAAGCCATGGTAAGCCGTGGTAAGCCGCATGCATACAAGGCTAGGAAACCTTTGTTGTTGAGAGAGGTAAGCACGTAAACTGGGAAGGCACATTTATAATGCTGAAGGCAGATTGAGTCAGTCTCAAATGTTCTCGTACTTGAAAGGTGAAGAAAAAGAAAACAAGGGCAGGCCAGATGGAAGTGTGGCTCTCATTAGAGGATCCGAAGGAAAGTTTATTTTGAATTGCTTTCTGTAACTGAGAGAAAAAAACAACTGGGGATGGGTGTGGGAAACAGAGAGACAGTCCCTGAGGATGGCCATGGGAACTTGCATGTATGGCAGCCCTCCCTTATCCATGATTTCAGCTACCCGGGGTCAGCTGAGGTTGGGAAGTGGATGATCCTCTTTCTGAGGAATCATCAATAAATCCATAGTAGCCTAGCGTTACGTCACAATGCCTGTGACATGCACCTTGCTTCATGACATCACATAGGCATTTTATCATCTCACATCATCACAAGAAGAAGGGTGCGTTCAGCACAACAAAATATCTGGAGAGAGAGAGAGACCACATTCACATAAAGTTTGTTACAGTACAGTAAAACCTTGGTTTGCAAGCATAGTTCATTCTGGAAACATGCTTGCAAATCCAAAGCACTTGGTATGTCAAAGTGAATTTCAAGAACCATCGGCTCAGTTGTGATCATGTGACATTCGGCGTCAAGAACTACTTGTATTGCAAGACATCGCTCATTTATCAAGTTAAAATTTATTAGAAATGTTTGCCCGTCTTGCAGAACACTCATGGAACAAGCTACTCACAATCCCAGGTTTTACTGTATATTGTTTTATAATTGTTCTATGTTTATTATTATTGTTAATCTCTTACTGTGCCTAATTTATCAATTAAACTTTATCACAGGTATGTGTGTATAGGAAAAAAACACAATATATATAGGGTTTGGTTCTATCTACAGTTTCAGGCATCCACCAGGGGTCTTGGAACATACCTCCATGCAGATAAGAGGGGACTACTGTATATTAGCCAAAAAAAAACCCCACAAAATTTTGATTGTACTTTAATTTATCTTAGGAGTATTAGGGAATGCTCAAGGCTTTCCTTCCACTTAGCATATACGTATACCCTAGGTACACTGTGTAGTGAAATCTGTTGTCTTGTGATTTCTTCATTCCACCCAACACTTACCCTCTTTCCCCAGCAACTTGCTAAACACACACACACACACACACACACACACACACACACACACACTGGGAGTGCTCCCTCAGAGCCAAGAAAAGTCCAGAAACCTGTTCCCTGGCTTAGAGCCCAGCAAAGGAAAATGAGGGGCTAGTTGTGAGCAAGAATCACTGGGTTGTGCCTTACACATTTATTTCCCTAATGTTACTGAAGGGCCCTAAACAAATCAGCAAAAAAACCTTGTGAAAGAGTGGGCACAACTTTTGTTTCTGAAATTGGGTGTACCACAAGTGGGGGAGCAGGAATGGTCAGTCCCAGGTGCAGGCTATAAGCGGTGCGCTGTGTACGGATAATTTTAAAACAATAATAACACTAGCTACTGGGGTCGGCTTTGTTTTCACCATGCGGTGGCATGTCTATACAAGTCAGTGATAAAATACTCCTCCTCCAAACAATCTTTTGGTGCTGTTACTTTTACGGTTTCATACTGTAATATACATGGAAGCTTCACCGTGGCACTTTTTAGTGGTTATTCTTCAATCAACACAGTATTCCACAAGGAAGTGAATTGAGGGAATTCACAGTTCTGGAGTTAGCCCTGACACATGCTGACCAAGCTACATGGGTTCATTTCTGGAGAAAATTCAGTTCTGAATCGCCCGGGTTCACACTGAATGCCGTTCCTGTCTCCAACCCCCGTGGTGTTGCACATCCTCACAATTAAACAACAGATTTAAGGGGCACCTGGATGGCTCAGTCGGTTAAATGTCTGACTCTTGGTTTCGACTCAGGTCATGAGTTTCGTGGGCTCAAGCCTCACGTTGGGCTCCGTGCTGGCCGCACAGAGCCTGTTTGGGATTCTCTCTCTCCCTGTCTCTCTCTGCTTCTCCCCCACTTGCAGGAGTAAACGTGGCATGCACTTGCTCTCTCTCTCTCCCTCTCTCGAATAAATAAATAAGCTTAAAAAAAAAGAAAATTTCAAAATAAACAGTGAGAACCAAAGCACTGTAGAGACAAAGAATAAAAATCGAGTTACTTAATTATGTCATTCCATGGATGAAATCTCTGAACCCAGTTGTGGTCACCCTTTGGAAGTATTTCTCCATGGCGTTTTCCCTTTTTTGTTGTTTTTTTTGTTTGTTTGTTTTCAAAAATGACAGCAATGTCATCTAAAAGTGTTAATCTGATACCTTTGGCTTTGTTTTGTACTGTAAATTTATTTTATTAATTTTTTTATTGGCATGAGATATCAAATGTTAAATCAAAGAAAATATTCCCTGTCTACATTTCTTTTCTACCTAGTATTATTATTCATTTTATTTCATGGTTATTCCCAAAGATAATTTCTCAAGAAATGGTCTGCTCAGAGACACCTGGGTGGCTCAGTAGGTGAAGCACCCAAATCTTGATTTCGGTCCTGATCATGACCTCAGCGTTTATTTGTGGTTTTGAGCTCCAGGTTGGGCTCTATGTTGACACTATGGAGCCTGCTTGGAATTCTCTCTCTCCCTCTCTCTCTGCCCCCCCCCCCGGCTTGCTCTTTCTATTTCTGTGTCTCTCAAAAATAAATAAATAAACTTTTAAATAAAAGAAAAAAAAAGGAATCATCTGTTCTGGTTTTCAACATGCCAAGGCACAGTGCCTGACGGAGACGACCAGTTTCCCACCAGGAGTCCCATTGGAATTGGGGGTCTAAAAATCCAAGAGGAACTTGAGCCAGTAACCCTCTTGGGAAAATACATCTCAGAGAAGAGGGGCAGCAGAGCCCGGAGCTCCATTAGACACACTGAAGGTATGGTCCCAGCTCCTTAAACCACAGAATTAAGGAGGGCAACTCCCAGACTGGAAATTAGTCCAAAAGGAGATCAATTCAGCACACAAGACAGAATCTTTGAAGCTTTTTCAATAGCAACCAACACTAAAAGAAGTAAAATCTGTATTTCACATGCAACCAGAACACACACATATTATTTAAACAATGCCTAAACGTTACTATAGGTAATGAAGTCTGCCTATTCTATTCTACTTCACTTTTTAGAACTGTTAGTTGTGACCCAGTAAATTGATTTCATGACCCACTATTGGGTAATAACGTGCAGTTTAAGAAAGGTACAGCATCGGGAATATAGTCAATAATATTGTAATGACTTTGTATGGTGACAGATGGTAACTAGGCTTATCATGAGGATCACTTTATAATGAACAAAAATATCAAATCACTATGACGCACATCTGAAACTTATAGGATATTCTATACCAAATATACTTCAATTAAAAAAATACTAATGCAAGTAAGGGAAGGGAATCTTGACCTTTCAGCTTCTGAATAATAATCAAAGGTTTGTTGGTCTTTTACTGCAGAGCGAGTTTTGAAGAACCAGATGTTCCTTCTTATCCTGTGTCTTGGAACAACCTGAGCTCGGCCTTCACTAAGAACCAGAGACAAGGATGAGTCAGGGCCTGAACAAAATTAAAACAGGCCCCACAAACATGTTAAGGTCAGAAAAAAGACCTGAGAATTTTCTGACACTTTTAACTCATAAAATAAGCACTCTTCAACTAAGAATATCTCTGTAAGTTGAGGGCCTAATTTGTTAGTGCAATATGAAAACAATTCGAAGTTTCAAGAAATCGTTTTGGAGAAAGGAGATACCATATACATTTTTGCTGCCGATGAACAATGTTTACGTAGCCACGGTAATGTAAACATTGTTGATTTTCCACTTGTGGAACAACCCCACAGAAAAAAACAAAGATTTGTTTATTTGAATTGTGTATTTATCGTTGTCATCAACCTTCAAATGCAAGACTAAATGTAAATAAGTATATGGTGGCAAAACTCAGGAGGTAGGCATTGGAGAAGGAGTTGAGAAAGGGTAGCATCCCTACGATCCTCACCTTAAAAAGCGAAGAACTAAGGATACTTTTTCTCTAGCTGATAAAAGAGAGATTAAAATACATTACTTAAAGCCACAGAGGCAACTAATAATGGAACCAAACAAGAGAGATGAATTTATTGGTTAGCTGAGGAGAGAAGAAACACCGGAGTGAAATTCTCGTTTCCCATAGCAAGGAGCCAATATACAATGTGCGCAATTGATAAATCAAGAAATTGTAGAATATCTATTGTCTTTAGCGATGTGGAAGTAACTACAAAAAAGGAAGGGGCAAAGTCATTTAAAAGTAGATGCAATTGGGAAGGGGTGATATCAGTAATGATAGCCTTTTATGACACACACTTTTCTGTACAAATTGAGTTTTTCAATTATTTTCACGAATTACTCTGATTTAAAATAATAAAAGTAATAACAACAGTGATGATAATAATTAGTGTGAAGTGTAACCTGGAAATCTATAGGTTTTACCCTCTTGAATTTCTAGGGTTGTGAATCTGTGGTTGAGTTAAAAATGATCATGGTGTATTCTCTTCGTCCCGGCCCAGTCTGCCAGATCCTAAAAATGATTTATATGCCATTCATTCACAAATGATGCTTAAATATCAGTCAAATAGAAACATTCCCCTGAAATTAATCAACTTCCATGGGATAAAGAAGATTCTATAGTATTATAATCATAGTTTATGCTCCGTATTTGGTCCATAGCTTCTCAATGCTAGCAAGGTTATCTTGCCTAAAAGAAAAGCCATTTTCCTTTCTGTTAAGTTGTAACTTATGCTGGCAGGACCTCCAGAGAGAGCTCGTGTTCATGAGCTGCATTAGCAGAGTCAGATGAAATGTAGCTGGGATCCCTATCAGTTTCGTCAGGTATAAGATGAGAAGTCAGAGATGAAATGGACCTCAGAGACGGTCTATCTCCTTGATCCTCAAAGTGGGGTCCCAGGACCAGCAGCTGGAACACCACTGGGGATCTTGTTGGGCATGTACAACCTCAGGCCCCAGAGCTGCTGAATCAGTATCTGCCTTTTAACGAGATCCCCAGCTGATTCCGTTGATTTGTGCGCACTTTAAATTTTGAGAAGCACTGGTCATTCTGAATCCAATCTCTGTCCCAGTGGGGGAACCCCTCTCTCCAAGCATCTCTGGCAGTGATAGTCCTAGCATCTCCCGAGTTGAGCATGGAGGACGTTATTTTGTAGAAGAGATTTACCAGCATGGGTTTGAGGGAGGCTAATTTCATGATGTGCTAGAAATTGCCCGGCAGACTGAGGCAGGAGGTGGGTGAGCGGTATTGAGACTGGTGGAAATAAGGGAAATAGTGGTGCCAGTCTGATCGGTAGCGGGGGAAGGGACAAGGCACCAAAGTCCAACCATGGGGAAAAGGCTGGGTGTGAGATGGGAGAGTTCAACCGAGGAGCAGAGCTGCTGGGAGCAGCCTAGGAAAGTGGCTGATAGAAGCTCAGAGAAGAACGGAAGATGGCCAGCGTATGGTAGAGTGCCCTTTGTAAATACTGCGCCAGGCTGGCAAGATAACGGCATGAATTTCCCTTGAGGAGCTTCCAGTTAATCTTCATGAGTTTTTTTTTTAATTTTTTAAATGTTTATTCATTATTGAGAGAAAGAGAGAGACAGAGCATGAGTGGGGGAGGGGCAGAGAGAGGGAGACACAGACTCTGAAGGAGGCTTCAGGCTCCAAGCTGTCAGCACAGAGCCGGATATGGGGCTCGAACTCATGAGCTGTGAGACCATGACCTGAGCCAAAGTCAGATGCTGAACTGACTGAACCACCTAGGCGCCCCTTCATGAATTTTTTTTTAAAGTTTATTTGTTTGTTTTTGAGAGAGAGAGAGAGAGGGAGGGAGGGAGGGGCAGAAAGAGAGACAGAATGAAAGAGAGAGAATCCCGAGCAGGCTCCCTGCTGCCAGTGCAGAGCTAGATGCGGGGCTCAAACCCATGAACCGTGAGATCACGACCTGAGCCAAAATCAAGAGCTGGTCACTTAACAGACTGAGCCATCCAGGTGCCTCTCTTTTTTTACTCAACGGCTTCACTGAGATATAATGTACACACAAATCACTCATCTAAGCATACAATCTGATGGCTTTTAGTGAATTCGCATAGGTGTGACTCCACCACCAGTTTCAGAACATTTTTCCACCCCCAAAACAAACCATGTACCCCTTAGCCATCACCCCCATCCCCCTCCCCACACACCCTACTCCACCCCACTCCACCCCTGGCAACCACTACTCTACTTTCTGTCTCTATGGATTTGCCTATGCAGGACACTTCATATAAATGAAATCATACAGTACGTGGCCAAACCAAATTATACTGATAACAGTCTCTCCCCGTCCCCTTTGAGATATCTCTCTCCCAAATGATTAAACTCCCCAACCTATCGTGGTGTGTTGCTGTGTGTGTGTGTGTATGTTTTAAGGAAACCTCCCTCCCTCAGTCCTCCATCCTCCTCAGGGGGCGATGTATGGCTGTCATCCTGGGATGTCCCTTCCCTGCTGCCCCAGGGTGTCACCATTTCCCAGATCCCACGTCTTTCCTTGGTTACACCCTTGATTTGCCACAACACATCCTCAAGTAATATCCTAAGATAAGATGTGTGGAAGACCAAGTTCTTGGACATTTCTGAAAGTGTATTTTACCATCATGTTTGAGGGGAGATTGCATCTGACTGTGTAGAAAGCTACAAGTTGAAAATTACGTTCTGTCATCCCTTCTAAGGCAATGCTCCCTATCCTTTGGTGTCCAGTATTGACAATGAAAAGTTTGATACCAGTGTGATTCTCGTTTCCTGTAGGCAGTGATTTTTTTTTTACTCTCTGAAAATGTTTAAGACTCTAACTTTATCCTTGGTGATTTCTTTAGATCACCGTTCTCTTTGTTTGTATATCCCTTATGCCGGACACACAACAGGCATTTTGAATGTGGATATCATGTTCCCGATCTGCAGTTTGGGAATCAGTTTTACTTTCCACCTTGTTGGTTTGGTAACTTCCCCTCTCTTTTTCTCTATCTTCTCCTTCTGAAACTCCTAATCAGGCAGATGTTGGACCTCCTGAATGGATCTTCTTTTGTTGTGGTGGTGATAGTTTTCATCTGTGATGGTCAATTTTTTTGAATCAACTTGGCTAAGTTACAGTGCTCACTTATTCGATCAAATGCTGATCTGGGTGTTGCCATGAAGGTATTTTATTGACATGGTTAACATTTACAATCAGTTGAGTTCAAGTAAAGGAGTTCATCTCCACAGTGTGGGTGGGCCTGATGTAATCAGCTGAAAGGCCTAAAGAGCAGAACTGGAGTTTCCCTGAGGAAGAAGATATTCTACCTGTGGATGGGCAGCTCCTATCTAAGAGTTCCAGCCTATATATTTGTCTTTTCTTTTAATTCTACTTTTTGAATGATTTTCTTTACATCATCTTCTAATTCTTTTCCACATGTTTTATTTCAGCCATAATATTTTAAATTTCTAAGTATACTTCCTTGTTCTCAAGTTTTCACCTTTTCGTGGTGTCCTGCCCTTGTTTCATTAATACAATATTTACTTTACTCCTCCTGGATTTCAAACTCTCTTCTTTCCTCCCCCAATTATCTCTTGCCTCTGCAAGAGGTTTTCCTTAAATGCTTGCTGGAGGTGGAGGGGAGGGGATGAAGGATGGGAGTCCTGCATATTTGGATATTTTTGCTGTCCTGTCACCTCTGCCATTATACTGTGTAGCTATTAAATGCCAGGATGTAGAAAATTTTTACCTGGCAACATTCGATTTATTTTGAGAAGACATCTCTTATTTTTTGCTTGGAGTTGTAGACATGAGTGGGTGAGTTTTCTGTTTCATATTCAGACTGCCAATGAATCCTCACTGTCTCCCCCTTGTCCCCCTTCATTACATCTGCAATTCTCCAAAACAGGCTGTGCCCTCCCCCCTTAATTGTAGCCCCTCCATGCATGCTTGGGCTCTATGGCATCCTTTACCTGCTTCATTAGTGTGAACTCTTGCCTATATTTTCTACCTTCCAGAAGTTTTTTGAACTATCTCACCTGCTCCCAGCCCTCTCTATCATTCTCTTTATTGCAGTGAGTTTTTATTCCATTTCTATAACTTTGGTGTTGGGAGAAGGAGGAAGTACATGCATGTGGTCAATTCACCAAATGTCATGGGGAATTTGACTCTTGTTTTTTATGGTTTGAGTATCGAATAGTAGCTGAAGACATCTCTTTGGTGGTGATAGTGATGGTGACAAGAATGATAACTAGAGAACACCAGTCCTGCAAAGCAAAATAAAGATACCTACCTTTGTAAAACACCACCTTGTGTCCTCTCTTTAAGAGCTCTGGATGGGTCTTCCCTGATCATCAGATCAAAGCCAGATGGAGCCCTCAACGACCCCCATTAACTGGTCCCACCTAACCTTAATATTTTTTTAAGTTTTACTTATTTATTTTGAGAGAGACGGAGAGAGAGCATGAGCAGAGGAGGAGCAGAGAAAGAGAGTGAGAGAAAGAGGGAGATACAGAATCTGAAGCCACATGTGGGGCTCAAACCAACAAACTATGAGATCATGACGTGAGCCAAAACCAAGAGTCAGATACCCAACTGACTGAGCCACCCAGGTGCCCCAACTGGCCTCACCCAACCTTTAGACCCTTCTCTTTCCTTGGTCGCCAGCTCAGAACTTGTCCTCCGATAGACCTTTCTCATTTTCTACTCTGAAAGTCCAGCCTCTCTACCTGTACCTCTACTGCTCTTTCCATCTAGGATACAGTTTTGTACCATGCCAAATATCACTCCCACCTATGCCCATCTCAAACCCCACGAAGCCTTCCTAAGTCAACCCCAACTATCTGTTCTTTTCCTCCCCTGCAGCCCTTATATGCTTTCACTCACGCATCACCTCAATGTGTTCATTCCTGCTGTAAACACGTGATTAGCGCCAGCTACATACCAGACATGGAGCTAAGCATTAGTGATGCAGAGATGAATAAATCGGAGGTGGCCTCTATTTTTTCAACAGCATGTTCTCATTCCCTGTCACATGTGCTGAACCTTCCTGCCCAGATTCCATCACGTACTCTCTGATACTGGCTTTGAAGCAGTTACCGACATAGTAGGCGCCTGCCCACATTATTGAGTTGGACTTCTAGGTCCCCCTGCCCTTTAATATTCTTAGAAGCAATTCTTTCCCTTCTGTTCTTTCCTCCGTTCCATTTAGGAACCCTCCATGTTCTCAAATAAGCCAGAGGTTTGATAGGCATTTCCCAATGCCATCTGCCAAAGACAGCGGAATGCATGTGCAATGCTCAAAACTGACAAATACACCAGCCAGAAAGGCACATGCAGCATCCACAGAGCCATCGGGTTTTTGGAGCCTCTCTGCTTGCAAACAGCTACAGACAATCCTCCAGCCAAGTGCGATAGTCGTACCCATCCCTACCTCCATCTCTACCAGCCAACTGTCATTCCAGTGCAGAGAGGAAATCATTAACAGCATACACACAGCCTCACACCCACTCATGTGCGTAACACAGGTGTTCCCCAAGTGCACACAGGAACAAAGACTACTTCGCTCACCGACCTCTATGCCTATTGTTGCTTTCCATGCCCCACCCCCCCGGCCTTTTATGTAAGAGGCTCATGATAATTATGGTCATTTCTCATGTCCCACTCCTAGCTACTTCTGAGTTTAGCCTACGTTCTGTTCTGGAGGGTTCATGTCATAGTTTGGGTTTCTGGAAAGCAAATTTTGAGATGGAGATTAGCATGCCGAGACATTTATTAGGAGTGTCTTGGGGGTTTGTCCCTGTGAAGGGCAGGAGAGAGAAGCTAGAGCAGGCAGGAGTTCGGCTGTGCTGCGGGCCGAGATGGCCCTCAGCATTGTGTCAAGTTACGACAAGGGGGTTGAGCCCTCGTATCTGCACTGGTCAGCTGGTCATAGGATGCAGACTTACCCCGGCAAGATCTTGGGCCGGTCAGTTCTCTTCAGCTGAGGCAGTCTCCAAAGGGCTAACACCTGAAGGCCGCCTGCAGGCAGCACTTTAGCAGGTGGGGGAGTTAAGTGCTTGTTCCTGAAGGGGGATCAGCACGTCCTGGTATTCATTGCAGTTGACTTTCCCGAAAGTCTGCGCTCTAGAGAATGGTGTATTACTGAAGTAGGTGTGGGCGCACCAAAATCAATTCAAATGCTTCCTGGACGAAAGTGGTATTTTCTCATTCAGCTGCCCTCACCCCCAGGCCTTAGGGGAATGTTACTGGGGAGGAGGCTCCCCCCGACTCTCCACTCAGTACAAGTTCTAAGACCTTCTTTGCCACAGAAATAACAAGGGGATTAGGAGGAACATCACAAGCTGTCAAGTTACCAGTATATCCTTTGAGATCAATGAAAAAAAAGAATCAGCACAAGACAAAGGAAGAGAGAAACACGAGTCTGTTCTCACCCTTTTCCTTGTAATGTCATTTGTCTCTTTTTATTCTTGGCCTTGTAATGCTGTCTAGGATACGGCCTAGAATAATCTTTTATGCACAGTAGGTGCTCAATAAACATTTTTTTGTTTGTTTATTTCTTTTGACAGAGAAAGAGAGAGAGAGCACGCACACATAAGCAGGGAAAGGGCAGAGAGAGGGAGAGAGAATCCCAAGCAGGTTCTGCACTGTCAGTGCAGAGCCCGATGCAGGGCTCGAACCCATGAACCATGAGACCATGACCTGAGCTGAAACCAAGAGTGGGAGGCTTAACAGACTGAGCCACCCAGGCGGCCCAACATTTATTTAAAGAGTGAACAAAGCAGCCTCCTAAAAACCACTCTCCTACTCAACCACAGTGAAGAAGAAACTAGTGCTGGAGAATTAGTGGGAAAAGTGTATTTCATTACATTATTGTTTTTCATGGTTTATTATCTCACATGTTCTCGGTGGTGATTATTTTTGCTTGACCGCCAAGAAGATGTATGTGGTAAAACTCACTAAGCAGTAATCACACCTCCTCCTACCTTTCATGGCATCCAGTTCCAGAAAGGATAAATTAAAATCCTGCTTTGGATGGAGCCCTTGCTCACTGTACCGTCTGCTTTCCCTGTAGGTTGCCAGGAACCAGTGGTGAAGGTCAAGGCATATGTCTCTGACATCGATGATATTTTCAAAGCTTGTTATTTCAACAATGAAAACAAATACGAAAAGGCAGAAAATAAAATGTCCCGTTGAATGCACAGTATCTAAATGCTGTCAGCGTTATTTGCTAGACAGCAGATGAGTCCTGAGAGCGAGAAACTTCCAAACGGAAAGGTTCCCCATGGAGAGCTCACAGCAGTTTCTCTGTCTCTGTCCAAAATGTTTAATCAGCCCACCCCTGATACCCAGTTGACAACTGTAAGGTGATGCGGCCACCTCCTCCTTAGCAAGGTTTCCGAAGCCTCATGATTTGTCCCCGATCTCCACTCCTAGTTTCAGTTTCTTACCCACAGTCAGCAATTACTTCTCACTTCCCCCAAACCTTATCCACTATCATTCTTATCCCCACTTTAATTATTCCGGGGATCCCCCCAAAAAATGCCTCCAGAGACCAGGCAGAGAATTTAAACATGTGACCGTAGGGGCGCCTGGATGGCTCAGTTGGTTAAGCCATCCGGTTCTTGATTTCGGCTCAGGTCATGATCTCGCGGGTTCGTGGATTTGAGCCCCATGTTGGGCTCTGCAACTGTCTGCACCAATCCCTGCTTGGGATTCTTTCTCTCCCTCTCTCTGCCCCTCCCCTACTCATTCACCCTCTCTTTCTCTCTCTCAAAATAACTAAGCTTAAACAATTAAAAACAAAACAGAACATGTGAGCTTAAATATGTGAGTTGGGGCTGGTGTGGGACCATAGCAAGTGTTTCTTGCCGGGTGGAGCCGAACTAATTGGGATGAGATTTGAGAGGCAAGGGCAGTGGGCTTGGGGTTAGGGTTGGAGATAGGATTGAGCAGAGATGAAGGAGGCAGATATTAGGTGTTCCATCCGCTGTTGGTTCCCCGTCCATATTGCCTTGACCCACCCAGGAAGTCACCTGCAGCTTCAGTGCACGGTTTCCTTATTGTCACCGCACACCTCCAGGGACTTTCTACAGCCAGCATCTGCGACTCTGCCTATCTGCCAGCTCCCATCTCTCTTTGGTTGACGGCTGCTCCCAAGGGGGTGTTAATTCCTGGCCACTTCGGGCCTGTCCTGCAGCACAGCCCCAACTGCAGGACAGGCCGGAAGTGGCCAGGAATTAACATCCCCTGGGAGCAGCCGTCAACCAAAGAGAGATGGGAGTTAGCGGATAAATGCCCCCCATTCCTTGCCTCTCGATTCTCAGACACCTTCCACACAGTCTCTTAGAAGCTCCTCAGTGGGAATTTGCCCCCGCTGCCCACAGAACTAACCTGTTCATTTGCACCCCGTTTATTGGTATCCTCTGCTCGATGTCTCACTTCCTCTTTCTCCCTCACGGCATTTCCTGGGGTCCCCTCCCAAATAAGCTGCCCCCAAATCATCCCCATCTCAGGATCCGCTTTGGGGAATGGTAGAGGATGATCCAGATCAACACAGCAGGCTAGACATGAATGATAACTGGCAAGAAGGAGGAGAAGAAGTAGGAAACATTTCATAATATAAAGACACTGCAGGGTCAACATAGCCCCTCTTGCCAGAGTCTGAGGAACAGGGGGAGAGGGCCTATTCACCTTCCTCGGCATATGTTTGGCCCAGCTGGACCCAAAACCTCCACAGACGGTACTGTACGGATGATTTTGCTGAAATTCTTGCCCTGCCCCACTTTTACCTCATTTATACCTTGGCCTTAGAGCATTTCGATGCAATTGGCATTTAACTCTGAGAAATTTATGTTAAACAGACTCAGAACCTAGCCTGATAAAGCTGAGCCATAAAAACATTGTTCTTGCAAATAAACAGCAACTTTTCCTTTCCCGTCTGAAGTCAGATGGAGAGGAAATAAATTAGAAGGTGGTGAGCGTTCTGCATCCAACCATTGTTTACGGCTCTCTTTACTTAGCCATTCTAAATCATGCATTGCCTCTAAGGGTCATAAAGATATCACTTTCTCCACTCAGCAAGAAAAATGAGAGGTGAGGAAGAAGAATGTTATTTTGCAGGAAGGGAAACAGAGCTCTGGAGATTTATCTGGGCCTGCATCAGAGTAACCGGCTGACCAGGGAGTTTGCATGCAGAGGATCAGAATTTCAGCCATTTGCTTAATCTAGAAGGCTCAGAAATGGTAGAGATGCCAGACGTTCTGCAAACACAGTTGCAGCCAGATCACTGGTATCTTCCAATTAAGTGATATTACCCAGCTCTTTGCTACCGAGAAATTTTTAGATATGTAATTGCCAGCAATTTCCAACCAACAGCTTTCTGAGAGGCTGGTATTAATAAGAATTCAGTTAAAGGCACAGACACATTGAAATAGCATCTACTATCCACAGGTACCTTGATAGCACAAGGCATGGGACAGCCATAGGTGTCCAGGTAGTGAATGAAGGCAACCAGGTTCCTGGGGGCAGGGGGCTGCTTACCTCCCCTGCTCACTCAGTGCACCAATATCTTAGCAGCCATTGCCATTCTGGGGCTTCCTGTCTGAATTAGCTACATTTAGTGTGACCTACAGGGATTTGTTAACAGAGGACTTTAGAGGCAGAAAACCAAACGGTCCATTGCAACTGACTGAATCCAACTTTAGTAGCAATTAAGATATATGTTGCTCTCTATATCTTCATGTGATAATAGCATTAAAATCCTAGCGATGCACATGCTGTATATTTATGTACATCTACAGCTCCAAGAACCACCATGCCTGATCACTTTGTATGAGCCAGGTACCATGTAAAGTGTGTTCCACTCATTAGCACATTTAATAGTAATGAAACCCTATACAGTGGCTAGTGTTCCCATCATTTTGAAAACAACGACAAGGAAGCTTGGAGAGATAAATCAACTTGCCCGATGACACACAGCTAGGCAGTGGTGGAGAGGTGAGTGAGCCCATGACCAGTGATTCAAAAGCCCGTGCTCTTAATCGCTACATATTAAAGAAATTAATTTCCAAGTTTTCCTCACTTTATTTAACTAGGTGCACAGACTTGGGATTAGAGATTTATTTAATCGTTGAAATGAGATTACGAGGCCCTCAAGAGAAGATGTCCATTCTTTCTTTCCTAATTAATTAACAGACATTGTTGAACTTTTGTTAGATATGGAGAACACCACGCCATGTATCTGGGAAACCAAGGCAAATAGGAGTGAAAACCTTCCTTACGCTGAATTTTATTTATATCTATTTATATCTGTATTTACATGTACACCTGTACCTATACCTGCTTTTGTTTTGTTTTTGTTGTTTTGTGTGTGTGTGGGTTTTTTTTTTTTTTTTTTGCCTATACCTGTTTTTAACCAGAGAAACTGGTGTAGCTCACAGAAAGTAGGTATGAAATGGTCAAGTAACAGAACCCAGGTTTCCAGGGCCAAGGAGAATGTTTAATGCATCCTCAGTATGACACAGAGGGGATAATTTCTGGGGAGTGTGGAAGTATTTTGATGTTGTACTATGGAGAAAAAGGAGAGTATATGTGTTCAGTATGGTGGCTCTGGAATCAGACAGATCTTGTTTCAAACCCTGGCTTCTACAGTGGGATCTTTACTAACAGTGTGATCTGGGACAAGGTACTTAACACCTCTGTATTCATTTCCTAGGGCTGCCGTAAGAAATTACCGCACACTGGGTGACTTAAAATGACAGAAATGTCTTCTCTCATAGTTCAGGGGGCCAGAAGTCCTAGAGCAATGGGTCCACAGGGTTGCTTCCTTCTGGAAGCTCTCAGGAAGAAATGGGTCCCATGTCTCTTTCCTGGCTTACGGTGATGGTTGCTGTATTATCCCCATCTTTTCACCGCCTTCACATGGGTTCTTCTCTCTGTATCACCGTGTGCCTTCTCCTCTTCTTACAATGACACCCATCATTGTGCTAGGGGCCCACCCTACTCTTACACGACCACATCTTAACTCATTACGTCTACAAAGACCCTATTTCCGAACAAAGTCACATTCTGAAGTTCTGGGTGGACACGCATTTTGGGGTGGAGGGCCACTATTCCATCCATCTCCCAATCTGTTTCCACACCTATAAGATGTGGATAATAGTACTTCCCCTATGAAGTTACTGGAAATTAAAGGAAAGAATACATGTATAGCCGCAGTACACAGTAAGAAGTCAATAAACGTTAGCAATAAATAACAGCTGTAACTATAATAACTAGCAGGAGCTATCTTCCTACCATGAGGCAGAATGGGCTCCACGTCCACTCAGAGCAGAAGCCCAAGGCAGACAGATAGAGGAATTTGGGATGACAGGTAGCTGGAGCGTGCTCTGGGATTTACTTCAGCGTGCTCTAGAAAGAAGAGTTTCTGCATTACATGAGGCGAGGGATACAATAAACTATTTAGCAACATGAATAACAGAGCAACATGAGCAAGGCACTGGTCCAGTGTATACCACGTGTGGAGACTGAACCACAAACAGACCAGCTGAATTCTTACAGTTAATACAATAGCTCTTCTACACAAGGGGCTCCAGTGCGGAGCTCGATGTGGGGCTCGAACTCATGAACCGCGAGATCATGACCTGAGTCAAAACCAAGAGTCAGACACCCAATCGACTGAGCCACCCAGGCACGGTACTTGAAAAGGTCAATTCATCACATCTCTTTCCTGCCATTTCTTCACATCAGAGCCATCACACTTAGAGAATCCTCACACTTTTCCTAATCTTTCAAGGATGCCACCTCAGTTTGGATATGGATGATCTCAAAACTCTTAGGCTCCTAACTGACTGTTGCACAGCTCTCTGCGCCATGCTGGAACTGCCCGTTCCTAACTGACCAAGCCGCTGGTTGTCATTAGCTCACTGAAACCATCGAACTTTTCCAAGTTAGCCAAGCCACCTCAGCATGTGCCATCCTAAAAACACACTTTGAAAAACTGTGACTTTTAAGAAATTGCCCCCAAATGTCTCCTTTTCTTCCTTATTTTCTCCCCCCCCCCCCCCCGTCTTCTCAGTTTCTGGATTACCAGCTCTGGTGCCTCTTCCCTGGGTTTTCCCCAAGCCTAGTTTGTCCCTCTCACCTCCATCGCCTTGGGGAAGAAGATCCCTGTTTCACCCCTAGTCTAGAGGGATTCCCGGTGTTGTGTGTTGAGTGGAGTTCTACTGCTGTGTGGCTTGCTGGAGTTCTCATTTGTTCTCTCTCTCTCTCTCTCTCTCTCTCTCTCTCTCTCTCTCAGCCACTCACCTTCTGTGACCTATATTAGTGCATGCTGCAGGGAGAGGTGGTGGTTCGCTGTGTCTCTCTGGTTTGGAGCAGGAAGAGAACAGCTTCCAGGCTGCAGAAATCCTGAACCTGCCCCCTGCGCCACACGCACGCACACACACACACACACACACACACACACACACACCTTTCCCAAAGGACAAACAGCACGTTCATGCACATGGCAAAGAGAACAAGAGATCCAAACAGCCTCCTCCCCCACCTTCTGCATCCAACAGAACAGTTCAGAGCTTTGTTCTTTAGTCTTTTGAGTTTCAAGCCTGCTCTGTGGGGGCTACATTTGCACTGAATGTAAATATTCATTAATGCATTTAATTCCCATCCTGAATATCTCTCTGTTTCATTATTGTCTGTCTAGTGGGCTGAGACTGAGGCGGACTTTCTCTGTATATCTTCCCGGTCCAGCATCACATATAAATGGGCACTTAATAAGTGATTTTGGTCATGATGGCATAATTAAATCTTCTTGTATTGGAAATTACACATGACTTGACTCGAGGGCTGGTCTAGTCTAATTGTGTTTGTGTTCATTTTCTTGCTTTTTCCTTTATCTTGCCTAATCCTGTCTTAGCAAAGTGGGCTTTAAATTCCAAGGAGGCTCACATGGGATTTCAGTCCCAATTCCCTTATGTTGGTTGACCAAGGGCAAGGAATTAAAAATATGTATATATGTGATCCGCCTGGAGTGGGCATAGAGTGATCCGGCCTTTAATGTATTCAAACCACTAATGCTGTCATTCCTAGGCAGAGTCTTCAAGGAAAGCTTTTATTCTTTGGAAAGGCTCCAGCTTCTCGCTTTTACGGAACGAAAGGATCCAGCTTTGGGAGGCAATGCCTATTGTCTGGAGGAGAAAACAGCCCTACATGTTAGTCTGACCTGGAGGCTGAAAAAGAGGACAAGGGAACTCTACACTTAACACCAAATTTACATGTTTCCCTGAAGACACATTGGGTAGCAGTCAGTGAAAGTCATGGACAGACATGGCCACCCAGAAAAATGGCCATTTAAATGGGGGACTCCACAGTACCAGGCTTCTCTTTGACATTAAAGATAAATATTGCTAATTATTCCATTTTATCATATTTTGGGGTGTGCTTCTGCCCTGTGTCTAACACGGTAGCCACTAGCCACATGTTGCTATTGAAATGCAAATTAATTAAGTTTAGATAAAATTTAAAATGTACTTCCCAGTCAAACTAGCCACATTTCAAGTGCTAAATAACATGTGGCCAGAGGCTATGTATGGACAGTGCAGACATAGAACATTTCCACCATCCCAGAAAGTTCGATTGAACAGTGCTGGCCTACCTTAAAGCACATTAGAAATAAATCTGTTCATGGAAGACTGGAATCTGGGGGGGTGGGGGGTATTGTACCTTGCCTAGTACCCCAGAGTGTAAATTATGAATTAGGTGGTTACCTGTCAAGGTGCCACAGGTATAGAGAGGCTCTAGGACAAGCCTTTGTATCCTGGAAAACTCTGACAAGAGGCCAACTGTGACTGGATACCTTCCGAGGTTGAGCCTTCTGCTCGATGCTCGATTCAGACCTCACATGATAGTAAAACTTGCAGTTTCTGAAGATGCCTTCAACCAAGCATTGGGCTAGTTGGGGTGAGGGCATTGGTTCAGCTCACATGTCTCTGACATCAGGTCTTGTAACCTGCCTGTGATTTCTTTGTGCTTTTTCTGGAATGATATTTTACATTTTGCATTCCACACATTTAAGAAATGTGATGAACAACAGTTCAACAGAAATTTGGAGAGATCATGGTTTTTTTTTTGTAATGTTTATTTGTTGTTGAGACAGAGAGTGCAAGCAGAGGAGTAGTAGAGAGAGGGAGAGAGAGAATCTCAAGCAGGCTCCCCAGTGACTGTCAGCACGGAGCCCGATGCAGAGCTCAAATTCATGAACCGTGCCATCATGACCTGAGCTAAAATCAAGAGTCAGATGCTTAACCGACTGAGCCACCCAGGCACCCCGAGATCATGTTTTTTGAGCTCACAACAAGTGGATCTGTGACAAGAAAGGGGGGGATGCGGTGGACAACACTTGACGTTGGCTTCATTGAGTTTGCCATTCCCTCATGATACATTATTTCTTCAAGTTTAGACCGTCTTTCAAATGCAAATATACGACCTGTGCAGAGAAACACAGTGAGTGTCCAGCCCCAAATAACACACCAGCGTAGCTTAATTCATCAGAAATCTCCACAGAGGAGCAAGACCCAGGGAGAATTATGCAGCAAACAAATAAAGCATAACGATGAAGCCACAGAGAGAGGCCTGTGTTCTCAACTGGTAACTCTTCTAGAAGAAGGCTTGTGGTTCTATCCTATCTTTCCCCCTTGGTCCCCTTAACTTAACAGCTGCCTCGTAAAAGCACAAATTCTTCCTAAAGACTCTGAATTAATAGTCTCCTTTCTATTCACTTTTATCCTCCTCAACTTCCCTTTTTTTTCAGCTTCCCCTCTGCTAGCTCTGCCCACTGGAGCTGGCGAGGAGGACAGTCAGCCCCTTTTGCTCAGGCTGGCCCCCTTCCAATGCCAGCCTCTGTGCCCAGTGTTTGCTGCAGCTCCTTAAGAATACTTAGCCGTCTCTAATTTCCCTCACCAGGCTTTCACTTCCTGGCACCTTTCCCTCACTCCTCCCTGTACAGCAGGTGGAATCCTCATTTAAAATTTAAAAAAAAAAAAAGCATGCTCTTGAAATAACGATTTCAGAAATCAAATTATTTTCTGTGAAATCGACAGACTCTGTTTGCCAGGGTCCCCGTTGCACAGAACGTGTCACATCAAGATATCTATTATTCTCCCTCCAGGGAAACAATAACAACTTTCTACTGTTACTCAGAAGAAAGGTTCTTGTCGAAGGGGGCGTGATGAACTAAGTGACACTAAGGTGCTGCGGGTGTCGGCTCCTGAATGCGTGCCTTCGAATGTGCCATATATTTGGATAAAAGGGGACGTGACCGCAGAGGAGATCCCTCCAGTGGGGAGGACAGAATTGATTTCTTGCACCTGGGCAAGCATTCAATTAGACGCTCAGACCCAGTCTTTTTCCTCCAGGCCCCTCCCTGCCTGGTAGAACCCTGAGATTCCGCTTCTCTCCAGCTGGAAGAGAAGGGAAATGAAACACCAGTCCACGGTGGCCGGACTGGCCGGTAGCCATGCCCCTGAGAGCAAGATTTTGAACGCAGTTTACCCCAGATGCTATTAGCACCTCTTTCCTGTTTCCCGAGGGAAGGAAGGAGCTCCTCTGTGGAGAGGGGGAATGCGGATGCCAAGGAGGGTTCGCATCCCACTTCTCAGGTCTGCTCTGCAGTGCCCTGCTTGCACACTAGGTAAATAGCAGGTGAACAGAGCAGGCAGGGATTTGAGCCAGCACGCCCCAAACAAAAATGGCTTTCCTTTGCATTACTTAAGTAACAGTTTCCGAGCGCTGGCTAAAGATAAACAGTGCAGCTCACTACATGCTGAACTACTCAACAGAGACAATCACTGATGCTAATAAAATCAGTATTTGAAAGAAAGCTTAAAGGGTTTTACAGAACACATCCATACTCATAGACTTGCAGCTGTTCCACTGTAATAAATAACTTGGAGGCTGGTGGCTTGTCACTATTAACACAAGGAAGCCACTTTGCAAGGGTCAGTAACTGCCTGGAAAATGAGGGTTTTTTCTTAGTCCCAATCCTATTACTTTTGAGCCTTTTGCTTTTAGTTTTAAAGGCTACCAAAAAGGGGCGCCTGGGTGGTTCAGTTGGTTAAGCGTCCGACTTTGGCTCAGGTCGTGATCTCACAGCTCGTGGGTTCCAGCCCCACAAGGGGCTCTCTGCCGTTAGCGCAGAACCCGCCTTGGGTCTTCTGTCCCCCTCTCTCTCTGCTCCTCCCCCACTCATGCTTTCCTTCTCTCTCTCTCTCTCTCTCTCAAAAATAAAGTTAAAAAAAAGGCTAACAAAGAGCATTACATATCAAGTTATCAAACGTGTGCTGAAGGTTACTTAATCTACCACCAAGGTCTTGAAAATGTGACCTGCATTTCCCCTCTCCTTGCTGCCCAGCAGAGCCCTGTAGCCCCACCCCCAGCCAGACTCTGCCACGCACACCAGAAGCCTTCTCAACCTTCTCCCCACGGAGGACAAAGGCATCATGCCCATGGCTGGATTCGTAATTGTATTCCTCCTTTTTCAATAAAACAGTGAAACCTCTTCCCTGTATTGTCAAGAGCAAAATAAGTGCTTCTTTACCTATTTCTCTTCTTCACGACAGAGGACTCTGCATGTCACACAGAAAATTAAGCAGAAGGATTGTAACTTGAAGCCAGTGGTACTTCTTCACGCTCGACAGTATGTCTACCTTTTCCAACAGGCTAGGCCTTAGTTTGGGTTCCCTCAGAAGACCCTGAGGTAAGGGTCCAAGTACCAGTGGTTGCTTTGGGAGATGATTTCTGGAAACACCCACAGAGGAGTGGGGAAGTGAGACTGAGAAAAACAAGGCAGCCAATAAAAGGTCCATTATCAAGCAAGCTACCCTAAGCTGAATCCAGTGGAGACCTATAGGAGCTTGTGTAGAGGGGGATGGAGGTGGGCTGTTTATGCACCTGCTCCTGTCAATCATAGGGAGCATTAATTCCCAGTACTTCTGGGATGCCCTATACACAGGTTAGTAGGCTCTAACAGCCAGAGAAAGATGTCGGACAACAAAATACTCATGCCAACAATTCTAAGTGACACCTGAATGCACTGGAGAGGTAAAGACAAGGTACAGGGGCAGCACGTAAATAGCAAGACCCCTTGCTTTTCATGTGCATCCTCCGTGCGCCGTGTGCTGCCGTAGCCACGCAACAAACGTTTGTCATCTAGCTGACATGGCATCCTACGTTACCACATCCTACCCTCCACCATAACTCATACTTTTTCCCTCTGTGAAAAGGGAACGCGTTTTACCAGCCAGTTCTCAATCCTCAACACCTGTGTATGGAAGAAGAAATTAAGAAATCCCGGGTGGGGTTGGAATGGAGGTGGGAACCGGGAGCAGGGAGGAATGATGCTGGAGCCCTTCATTTAGACACCACTATTTATGGCCGCCATTTCCTGTTCGTTGCAGAGTCGGCCACGGAGATTTTCTCTGTTCTACTTTACTGTAAATGTTTTCCAAGCATAATTACCTGCGCCACCATCAGGACTGAAATAGTGGTAGAAGCAATAACTGTGTCTTGCCTTCCTCCTCAGGCCCTTACTAACAGGCAGCCGGGGCAAGAGAAATGCTTTTCAATCCCTTGAAAAAAGTGAAGTCCCAGATAGAACAAGGTAATATGAAGGTGAAGGAAGGTGTAAGTTAGTGCCAGCCCCATATTTAATCCAGAGCCCTAGCAGACACAGTGGGTATGGTGAAATACTATAGTTTCACTGCCAAGACAGCCACTCCTTTCTTATTCCCAAACAGAAGCCCAATGGCCAGTGTTCACCACACTGTCCCCAGGCCACCATCACTGTAGGACAACAGCTACTGTGACTGTCATCTCTGCCAGAACACTGACCTCCCTCCCCTGGGACATACCGTGTCCTTCAGGTAATCCTTCCCCCCAAGACTGCCTGTTTCAGCTAATCCTCTGCATCTGTAGAAAACGACCCAAGAAGGTCAGTTCCCCAGTGACTCTGGTTTACATTCCCTTCTGCTACAAGGAAGTATAGGATTAAAGAACACTGAATAGAAGAGACAGATAAAGCAAGACTGGGAGAGATGGTTTACAGGAAGAGAGAAGAAGAGAACAGGGCCTCCAGGTTTTTTTGGAGGACACACACGCACACATGTACAGATGCTTATGTTCTCAGGACTCCACGGTAGAAGGGTGACATTGCTTCACAGGCAAAAAATAAACCTCTTAAATTCTGTTTCCCTGTAAAGCCAAAGCACTGCGGAATCTCTGATACTTGACAGATCAAAGTTCTCTGTTTTCATTTTTTTAAATGTTTATTTAGTTTTGAGAGACAGAAAGAGAGCATGAGCAGGGGAGGGGCAGAGAGAGATGGAGAGAGGGAGAATCCCAAGGAGGCTCCTAGCTGTCAGCACAGAGCCCAATGCAGGGCTTGATCCCATAAATGGTGAGATCGTGACCTGAGCCAAAATCAACGGTTGGACACACAACCGACTAAGCCACCCAGACGCCCCTCAAAGTTCTCTTTTAATAGAACTGTACATCAGGGCACCTGAGTGACTGAGTCAGTTAAGCATCCGTCTTTAGCTCTGGTCATGATCTCACAGTTCGTGAGTTCAGCTCACAACAGCTGAGCTGCAATGTCAGCTGTGCTGACAGCTCAGAGCCTGGGGCCTACTTCAGATTCTGTCTCTCTTTCTCTCTCTGCCCCTCCCCTGCTCACACTGTCTTTCTCTATCTCTCTTGAAAAAAAAATAAACATTTGAAAAATTTTTTAAAAGGGGGAGGAGCCAAGATGGCAGAACAGCATGGAAGTTTTTTTGTGTGTCTCACGTCCATGAAGTAACAGCCAAACCAACACTAAACCATCCTGCACCCCCAGAAAACTGATCTGAGGATTAACAAAACAATCTGTACAACCTGAACCACAGAACTCAGCAGGTACATGGCACAGAGAGGTGAACTGGGGGAAAGAGAAGCCTCAGAAAACAGGGAGCTGTTTTTGCATGTGGAGAGAGACGGGGGGTGGGGAGGAGAAAATGGGGAAAGCACCCCTCCCCAAAAGCAGCTGGAGAGAAAGTGGAAAATTGGAAACAGCCACAGGGACTGAACTAAAAAGGGAGAAAAGAGAAAGGAGAGGGTTTACATTCCATTAAGACTGTAAACAAGGGGAGCGTAGAGTCTGCAACTCCGCAGCTCGATACCTGGCAGTGCTCTGGTGGGAACGGTGAATCCCCAGGAGCAGAGTGGGGTCCGGGGGGTTCTTGGGCCACACAGGGAGAAGCGGTTCCACTGCTGAAAGGATATTTGGTAGAGGCTGTGAGGCCACCTTGGCCCAGCAGACCCCAGACACGGCCACATTTGCTGGTGCTGGAACAAGGTCATTGGGGGTGAAGCCTGGGGCTAGATGTGTGTTGTGATTTTCCATAATCCCTGAGGCACTGCTGCTACACTATCTCGCAAACTTTTTCTGGAGTGGCTGACACCCAGCCGCAGTCTCTGGGAATTGGCAGCAGCACGGTACCACAAGCGTTCCAGGGTGCGGCCGGCACCCAGCCATTGCTCGGTGAGACCCTCTGCAGAGCGGGTCAAAGCAGCAATCCCTCAGAAGTGAGGGGGGTCAGGGAAGGCAGCCGCATCTGAGACAAAACTCGGGAGGGAGGTGCTGCCTGGGGCTGGGTAACAGAGTGGAAGTGGGGAGTGGACGAAAGCCAAAGATGAAGGACGGGTGTAACTGCTGATCGGGGAGAACAGAGTTCCGACACTAGGGACTGGGTAGCTGGGTGACGCCATTTTCACCCCTCCCGCGCATGCGCATATGCACCTACAAGTGCCACAACAATCCACCCCAGTAAGCTAAGCAGCGCCATCTAGAGGAGAAGGGAGTCATTACACTAAGCCCCGCCCAACTGGGCCAACCTCGCTCTTCAAGAACACAAGAGTCACTGCCTGCTTAGTTTATGGACTATAAAGTGCTTCAAGGCTTGACTTCTAGGGGAAAATGCAGTAATTTCAGTCGTATTTCAGTCTGTTAGCCAGTCCAACTATTCAATTTTCTTTTTTTCTTTTTCTTTTCTCTTTTTCGTTTCTTTTCTTTTTCTTGAATACAGAAAGAGAAAAAATTCATTTTTATTTTCAATTTTTACAATATTTTTCTTTATTTTTTTCTACTATATTTTTTACTTTTGTGTCAATTTTTTCAAATTCTATTTTACTTCCATCATTTCATTTTAGTCTATTTCAGTGTATTCATTTTTTCAAATTTTCAAGATTTCCTTTTTTTTCTTTCCCCCCCCTTTTTTCTCTAATCTATTAAGCCACTTTCAACACCCAGACCAAAACACACCTAGGATCTAGAATCATTTATTCAATTTTGTGTGTGTGTGTTTTTAATTTTTTAATTTTAATGTTTTTTAATTTTAATTTTTTCTACCTTATTAATTCCTTTTCTCCTTCCAAAATGACGAAACGAAGGAATTCACCACAAAAGAAAGAGCAGGAAGAAACGACAGTGAGGGACTTAACCAATACAGACACAAGGAAGATGTCTGAGCCAGAATTTAGAATCATTATAAGAATACTAGCTGGAGTCAAAAATAGATTAGAATTCTTTTCTACAGAGACAAAAGAAGTAAAAACTGATCAGGCTGAAAAAAAAATAGTATAACTGAGCTGCAATCTCGAATGGATGCTGTGGCGGCAAGGATGGATGACGCAGAACAGAGAATCAGTGATATAGAGGACAAACTTATGGAGAATAATGAAGCAGAAAAAAAGAGGGAGATTAAGGCAAAAAGGCATGATTTAAAAATTAGAGAAATCAGTGACTCATTAAAAAGGAACAACATCAGAATTATAGGGGTCCCAGAAGAGGAAGAGAGAGAAATAGGGGTAGAAATGTTATGTAAGCAAATCATAGCAGAAAACTTTCCTAACCTAGGGAAAGACACAGACATCAAAATCCAGGAAGTACAGAGGACCCCCATTAGATTCAACAAAAACTGACCATCAACAAAGCATATCATAGTCCAATTCACAAAATACTCAGGCAAGGAGAGAATCATGAAACTAGCAAGGGAAAAAAAGTCCTTAACCTACAAGGGAAGACAGATCAGGTTTGCAGCAGACCTATCCACAGAAACTTGGCAGGCCAGAAAGGATATATTCAATGTGCTAAATCGGAAAAATATGCAGTCAAGAATTCTTTATCCAGAAAGGCTGCCATTCAGAATAGAAGGAGATATAAAAAGTTACCCAGCCAAACAAAAATTAAAGGAGTTTGTGACCACTAAACCAGCCCTGCAAGAAATTTTAAGGGGGACTCTCTGAGGGTAGAAAAGATTAAATAAATAAATAAATAAATAAATAAATAGCAAAAGCAATAAAGACTAGAAAGGACCAGAGAACACCACCAGAAACTCCAACTCTACAAGCAACATAATGGCAATAAGTTCATATCTTTCAGTACTCACTCTAAACATTAATGGACTCAATGCTCCAATCAAAAGACATACAGTAACAGAACGGATAAGAAAACAAGATCCATCTATATGCTGTTTACAAGAGACCCACTTTAGACCTAAAGACACCTTCAGATTGAAAGTAAGGGGATGGAGAACAAATTATTATGCTAATGGTCAACAAAAGAAAGCTGGAGTAGCCATACTTCTATCAGACAATCTAGACTTTAAAATAAAGACTGTATCAACAGATAACGAAGGGCATTATATCATAATCAAGGGGTCTATCCACCAAGAAGACCTAACAATTGTAAACATTTATGCGACAAATGAGGCAACACCCAAATATATAAATCAATTAATCACAAACATAAAGAAACTCATCGATAGTTATACCATAATAGGAGAAGACTTCAACGCCCCACTCACAGCAATGCACAGATCATCTAATCAAAATATAAACAAGGAAACAATGGCTTTGAATGACACACTGAACCAGATGGACTTAACAGATATATTCAGAACATTTCATCCTAAAGCAGCAGAATATACATTCTTCTCCAGTGCACATGGAACATTCTCCAGAATAGACCACATACTGGGACACAAATCAGCCCACAGCAAGTACAAAAAGATCGAGATCATACCGTGCATATTTTCAGACCACTCAAAATCAACCACAAGAAAAAATTTGGAAAGGTAACAAATACTTGGAGACTGAAGAACATCCTACTAAAGAATGAATGAGCTAACCAAGAAGTTAAAGAGCAAATTAAAAAGTATATGGAAGCCAATGAAAATGCTAACACCACAACCCAAAACCTCTGGGACGCAGCAAAGGCGGTAGTAAGAGGAAAGTATATAGCAATCCAGGCCTTCATAATGAAGGAAGAAAGATCTCAGATACATAACCTAACCTTATGCCTTAAAGAGCTGGAAAAAGAACAGCAAATACAACCCCAAACCAGCAGAAGACAAGAAATAATAAAGATTAGAGCAGAAATTAATGCTTTCAAAACCAAAAAAACAGTAGAAAAGATCATGAAACCAGAAGCTGGTTCTTTGAAAGAATTAACAAACTTGACAAAGCCCTAGCCAGTTGGATCAAAAAGAAAAAGGAAAGGACCCAAATAAATAAAATCAAGAATGAAAGAGGAGAGATCACGACCAACACAGCAGAAATAAAAACAATAATAAGAGAATATTATGAGCAATTATATGCCAATAAAATGGGCAATCTGGAAGAAATGGACAAACTCCTAGAAACATATATGTTACCAAAACTGAACCCGAAAGAAATAGAAAATTTGAACAGACTTCTGACCATAAAGAAATCAAATTAGTAATCAAAAACCTCCCAAAAAACAAGAGTCCAGGGCCAGATAGCTTTCCAGGGGAATTCTACCAAACACTTAAGAAAGAGTTAACACCTATTCTCTTGAAGCTGTTCAAAAAACTAGAAATGGAAGGAAAACTTCCAAACTCTTTCTATGAGGCCAGCATAACCTTGATTCCAAAACCAGAAAGAGACCCCACTAAAAAGGAGAACTATAGACCAATTTCCCTGATGAGCATGGATGGAAAAAATCCTCAATAAGATATTAGCCAACCGGCTCCAACAATACATTAAAAAAATTATTCACCACGACCAAATGAGATTTATACCTGGGATGCAGGGCTGGTTCAATATCTGCAAAACAATTAACATGATTCATCACATCAATAAAAGAAAGGACAAGAACCATATGATCCTCTCAATAGATGCAGAGAAAGCATTTGACAAAATACAGCATCCTTTCTTGATAAAAACCCTCAAGAAAGTAGGGATAGAAGGATCACACCTCACACCTTGAGATCATAAAAGTCATATACAAAAGATCCAATGCTAATATCATCCTCAATGGGGAAAAACTGAGAGCTTTCCCCCTAAGATGAGGAACAAGACAGGGATGTCCACTCTCGCCACTGTTATTCAACATAGTATTAAAAGTCTTAGCCTCTGCAATCAGACAACACAAAGAAATAAAAGGCATCCAAATCAGCCAGGAAGAGGTCAAACTTTCACTCTTCACAGATGACATGATACTCTATATGGAAAACCCAAAAGATTCCACCAAAAAACTGCTAGAACTGATGCATGAATTCAGCAAAGTTGCAGGATATAAAGTCAAAGCACAGAAATCGGTTGCATTCCTATTCACCAACAATGAAGCAACAGAAAGAGAAATCAAGGAATTGATCCCATTACAATTGCACCAAAACCCGTAAAATAACTAGGAATAAATCTAGCCAAAGAGGTGAAAATCTATACACTGAAAACTATAGAAAGCTTATGAAAGAAATTGAAGACGACACAAAAAAATGGAAAAATATTCCATACTCCTGGATAGGAAGAACCAATATTGTTAAAATATCAATACTCCCAAAGCAATCTACATATTCAATGCAATCCCTATCAAAATAACACCAGCATTCTTCACAGAGCTAGAACAAATAATCCTAAAATTTGTATGAAACAAGAAAAGGCCCTGAATAGCCAAAGCAATCTTGAAAAAGAAAACCAAAGCAGGAGGCATCACAATCCCGGACTTCAAGTTGTATTGCAAAGCTTTAATCATCAAGGTAGTATGGTACTGGCACAAGAACAGACACTCAGATCAATGGAACAGAATAGAGAACCCAGAAATGGACCCACAAACGTATGGCCAGCTAATCTTTGACAAAGCAGGAAAGAATATCCAATGGAATCAAGACAGTCTCTTCAGCACATAATGCTGGGAAAACTGGACAGTGACATGCAGAAGAATGAACCTGGACCACTTTCTTATACCATACACAAAAATAAACTCAAAATGGATGAAAGACAGGAGGCCATCAAAATCCTCCAGGAGAAAGCAGGCAAAAACCTCTTTGACCTTGGCCGCAGCAACTTCTTACTCAACACGTCTCCAGAGGCAAGGGAAACAAAAGCAAAAATGAACTACTGGGACCTCATCAAAATAAAAAGCTTCTGCATAGCGAAGGAAACAATCAGCAAAACTAAAAGGCAACTGGTGGAATGGGAGAAGATATTTGCAAACGACATATCAGATAAAGGGTTAGTATCCAAAATCTATAAAGAACTTATCAAACTCAACACCCAAAAAACAAATAATCCAGTGAAGAAATGGGCAAAAGACATGAATAGACACTTGTCCAAAGAAGACATCCAGATGGCCAACCAACACATGACAAAATTCTCAACATCACTCATCATCAGGGAAATACAAATCAAAACCACAATGAGATACCACCTCACACCTGTCAGAATGGCTAACATTAACAACTCAGGCAACAACGGCTGTTGGCGAGGATGCGGAGAAAGAGGATCTCTTTTGCATTGTTGGTGGGAATGCAAGCTGGTGCAGCCACTCTGGAAAACAGTATGGAGGTTCCTCAAATAACTAAAAATAGAACTACCCTACGACCCAGCAATTGCACTACTAGGTATTTATCCAGGGGATATAGGTGTGCTGTTTCAAAGAGACACATGCACCCAAATGTTTATAGCAGCACTATCAACAATAGCCAAAGTATGGAAAGAGCCCAATGTCCATCGATGGATGAATGGATAAAGAGGAAGTGGTATACACACACACACACACACACACACACACACACACACACACACAATGGAGTATTACTCGGCAATCAAAAAGAATGAAATCTTGCCATTTGCAACTACGTGGTTGGAACTGGAGGGTATTATGCTAAGTGAAATTTGTCAGTCAGAGAAAGACAAAAAGCATATGACTTCACTCATATGACGAGTTTAAAAGACAAAACAGATGAACATAAGGGAAGGGAAACAAAAATAATATAAAAACAGGGAGGGGGACAAAACAGAGGAGACTCATAAACATGGAGAACAAACTGAGGGTTACTGGAAGGGTTGTGGGAGGGGGGATGGGCTAAATGGGTAAGGGGTGCTAAGGAATCTACTCCTGAAATCATTGTTGCACTATATGCTAACTAATTTGGATGTAAATTTAAAAAATATAAAATTATAAAAAAATTAAAAAACTAGAACTGTATATCTATCATATGCAGGTAAGTGCCATTCAAATGACAGTGCTTAAAGGCTCAAGTGGTGGACTCTCTAATGTAGCACCCAGTTTCCCCCCTTTGGAAAGAAGGAAAGACTATCCCCCCAGCCATTGGTAGGGCTGTTGGAAGGTGGCCCTCTGCTTTCAGCCCTCTCTGAGGATTGCTTCTGCGAAAGTAAACTACCGTGCCCATGGTCACGCTTTCTTTCAGGGGTCACCTGCATCAAGTATTTGGTAAGTAGACAGACACGAAGGCTGTCCTCCCTCACTTCAATTCAAGACAATGCTGAGGGGCCATCAGAGGGTCAGAGCTCCCCCATGAGATGAGCTGTTTCACTAGAGGCTGCATTACAGCTTGACTCCCTTCCCTGCTCATTCCTGCTTCCTTCCCCTTCTTGCCACCGGTGTTAATCTCAGGGGCTCTCCTTTATAAACTTCCTGTGTGTTAATATCCATCTCATAATCTGCTTCCTGGAGAAGCCAGTCTGTAACGGGTACTTAGACCCTCCTAATCCATCAAAGCGTAGATTATCTACAATGAAAAATTCATGTTGTGTGTATTTTATTGTGCAGCACTGCTTTGAAAATTGCTAATCAATATATATGTCCACGATCTCTTAATCAGAATATTTGATTAATTAAAGGCCCTTAATTCTCAACTGTGTCAGTATAACAAGAAGCCTGAGGTCAGAGCTAGTAGGCAAATGGAAAAAGGTAATAAATTAAATCACAGTTTTTTTCACACTCCCCCCCCCCCACACATTAACAGATAACAGTAATAGCAATGGCAAACAGGTTGTATTATGGGCATACGATGTGGCAGACATTGTTCTTAACACATTGTGTTATTTCACTTAAATTTCACAGCAACTCTGGGGTGCCTGGATGGCTCAGTCAGTTAAGCATCTGATTCTTGATCTCGGCTCAGGTCATGATCTCACAGTTCATGAGTTCAAGCCCCTCATCAGGCTCTGTGTGGATGATACGGAGCCTGCTTGGGATTCTGTCTCTCCTCTCTGTCCCTCCCCTGCTTGTGTGCATGCTCTCTCTCTCTCTCAAAATAAATAAACTTAAAAAAAATAATTAAAAAAATTTCACAGCAACTCTATGAAATACATACAATTATCACCTCCACCATACAGATGAGAAAGTTAAGGCATAAAGAAAGCACACAACTCTAATAAGTGACACAGGCTGGATTTGTAATCCAGGCAGTTGTACTTGAGAACCCAAATTCTTATTGCTTACAATGTATCTACGTCCATAATTTAAAAAAAAAACTGTTTATTGATGCCTAGTCATGTCTGATGTGGTCAAAGTCAATGATTATTGATAGGAAGCTTTACTTCACTCAAGAAATGTCAGGTAGGCTGAAGAATGTGACACCCTAGGCCGAACGAGCCTCAGTGGCTGTTGAGTCACTGCTAGAGAAATGGCCTCAGCAAGACGGGCTGGTTCTTTACATAAGCTAGGCTGTCAATGCCCACCAGAAACAACTGTGTTGGAGCCTAAGCAGCTGTCTCTGCCATTCTCCGAATCTGTAGTCTGGAACTCTCCCCATTAATTTAGTGTCTCCAACCTTACAGCTTCTCCCTTCACTCTTAGTGATGGCCTTGCCTCCACTTCACAGCAAAATAGAGTCAACAATTAAGAGGCACCTCACTGTTTCCTTCCTCAACTGCAACTCGTCTTTGTACACTTGGCTTTATCTTCTCTCCAGCCTCTTAGGAGATGGCCCTTCTGTCCCAAACTTGATGTCATGTTTGAACCCCTTCTCCACCTCCATCCTATTCAAGAAACTATTCCTTCACTATTTCTTCACTATTCCACCACTCAGAAATACCATTAGCTTTGTATATATTCTTCCAGTTTACTATAAATAGGTACCATATTAATTTTTGAAACAAAATTGTCTATTTTATTCCTGTTTCCCAAATTTTTTCACGTATAAATATTCTTTCCAACACTATAGGTAATGGCCACATAGTTGTGGTGGATATGGTGGATATGACATTCATTCCACTCTCCTTTTTTATCTTGCTGAAATAAGCAACTGAAAAAGCTAAACAGTACATTTCCCAGACTGCTTTGCAACTAGGATTTTTGGCTCTGATTAAGGCTCCACTAATCAGATGCACCCACTGAGGTTTGAAAGGTGGAAGTGAGAGAAACACGTTCCTCTGAGCCCCCTGCTGTTGGGGCCGGGAAGCTCAGGCCTGGAGGCACTTCAGGGTTTTTTTTCTCCAGCATCTTTAGCAGAAAGCCCAGTGTCTGGTCACAACTGGAAGAGCCAGGCAGCCTTTAAGGTGCAGGGAGGAGGAGAGCTATTCCAATCAGGGTGGTCAACAAAGGTCTTCCTGAGGAAGCAGCATTTGAGCAAAGACCTGAATGAGATGCGTAAATAAGACACGCGAAGATCTTGAGGAAAACATTTCAGGCAGAAAGAACAGCAAATGCAAAGCCCTGGGGTAAGAATCAGCGTGGCCAGGGCAGAACTAAGAATGGGAAGAATAGTAGGATCAGAGAGACAGAAGGGAGCTAAATCCTATGCAGCCTTGTCAGCCATGATAAGGCATTCAGATTTGATTCAGAGTGGGTTGGGAAGCCACTGGAAGGTTCTTCGATGTGTAGGGGCATGGAAACTGAGTAAAATGACTGCTATGCCTAGGGATGTAGGATTAAAGAAATAAATATCCAGGCATGAGAATTTATGCAAGCAAAGATGTAGCAGCAGGAGGCTGAGTAATTTGCAAGACCAGGAGCAGTTGGCTATTCACGTGTAGGGCACCAGCTTAGTTCTTTACCATTCAGTAAAGTAAGAAGCAACCATTCTTTTGTTCAGACATTCAACAAGAACTCCTGGATGTTTACTAGTTCTCTGGACGCTGAGAAACAAAAACTACAAAGATGAGTAGGACATAAACTTGCCCTTTGAGAAGTTTTGTTGTCAGCAAGCAGAGATCACTTCCCCAAGATCTGAAATAGTAATTTGCACTAGAATGGTAACTAGGGTTACTAAAGAAAATACAGAACTTCTGGTTAAATTTGAATTGAGATAAACAATGAATACTTTTTAGCGTATGTATGCCCCAAATATTGCATGGCACAGTCAGTGGGTGAGACATCCTTCTACTACTTATTTGTTCTTTACATGGAATCAAATAGAACTGGGTGTCTTGCACCTTCATTTGCGAAATCTGGCAACTGTAGGTAGCAGGTACACTGGTCTTCAAACTGGTACCTCCCTGGGAAGCACATGGAAACTTTCCATGATGTGGACATGGTGGGATTTTAATGGGAACAGTGTCAGATCTCAATTTTTCCAAGTGTGATCTGCCTGAGAACAGGCTCGTGATTGAAGTTCTGTCCCTTTCGACCTCCTTTTTCACAGCGGCCTTTCTCCTGCTTTGTAGAAGAAAGGGGTACCTCTCCCTTTCTGAATATTACTCTGGTGCATTGTGCTTGGGTATGAAAATCTTCAAAATGCCAAAGGTGCAATTTAATATAACTGGGATTGGCACTTAAAAAAAAAAAATGAAGGGTTCTTGGGACGCCTGGGTGGCTCTGTCGGTTGAGCATCCGACTTTGGCTCAGGTCACGATCTCACAGTTTGTGGGTTTGAGCCCCACATCAGGTTTTGCGCTGACAGCATGGAGCCTGCTTTGGATTCTCTGTCTCCCTCTCTCCTGCCCCTCCCCCAATCACACACATGCTCTCTCTCTCTCTCTCTCTTAAAAATAAACAAAAAATAATTTAAAAATTAAAAAATGAAGAACTCTTAAGACTAGGACATAAAACTTTTGCAAGTCAAGTGGTTCCACCTTTTATCAGATTATTGAGTTGTCAGCTGATTATTTAAGATTATTTTTGAAAATAGATTTCCATTTGCTCTTTTGGTATATATTTGGAAGGAATTCAAACAACTGAGTAAAATTACTGTAACAAACCCTTTCCTTTCATCTTATTTATGGCTGATATTATTTTAAAAAATAAGAATAAACTCATGCTAAGCCCTATTTCCTCCTGGCGATAAAAAATATTCATCCATAAACACACGAAATACTGTCTTGAAGATCCCCATTTACTGTATTAGGAAATGTATTTTCAATAAAAGTTTACATTTTCTGTTTAATGATTATCAAAATATGTAGTATGTTTATGTTATTTTAATCAGTTGGGAACAACTAATTTTTGTAACAAAGGCTCAATCCAGAGGACATTTTTGAATACAGCCTTGTGGTCACAGGAAGTAATAATAATAATAATAATGTCAATTCATATACATTATGTTGTAGAGAGTATAATAGGGTGGTTACTAAATTTTTTTCAAACGCGAAATGTATTACATTAGAATAAAATCCTACAGGGGAAGCACAATGGAACCAGGAGCTCAAACAAGATGAAGGAAAGATATAAGATTTCTGTTAAAGAAGAGCTTCTTTTTTTAAAAGGGTGATGGCTGGTATCGAATAACTATGATGTTTAGATTCTTTTGGATAAACTTCTGCTGTAGACTGAATGTTTCCCCCTGCCCCACACCCCCCCCCCCCACACACCATATGTTGAAACCCAATCCCCAATGTGATGGTGTTTGGAGGTGGAGCCTTTAGGAGGTGATCAGCTCATGAGGGCAGAATTCTCATGAATGCGATTAGTAGCCTAATAAAAAAGACCCCAGAGAGCTCCCTCCTCTTTTCTGCCACATGACGACACAGCAAAATTGTGGTCATCTGTCAACCAGGAAGTGGGCTCTTCCCAGATATCAAATCTGCCAGCGCCTTGAACCTGGACTTGTCAGCCTCCAAAACCACGAGAACTAAGTTTCTGTTCTTTATAAGCCACTCAGTCTCTGGTGTTTCATTAGAGCAGCCCAAACGGGCTAAGACACATGCAAAAGGGTAATGTAAGAGTTTTCTTTTTCTTTTTAAATGTCAATTATTTATAATATACCACAAACGACATCTTTTGCAGCTGTTTAGGCTTAAGATATAAAATTTTACATGTCAACTTAAAATGTCCTAGGGGCTTCATAGCTTTTGTTGCAAGTATTTTTATTTTAGGAGGTATGCAAAAATTTTAAAAGTTTGAAGACCTCTTGCCTGGTCCAGAGGTCTGGGCTGGGGCAGGGAGTGGATATATCGGCGACACAAGTCTCAGCCTGCTTCATGTCTCAACTTCTAAAAAATGAACTGCCTTTATAGCATTTCTCCTTCAGAAGGGGATCTAAAAAAGGTTCTGTTTTTGAGGGGACTCTTGTAGAGATTGAAGGTCTGATGTAGAGGCAGGAGACAAGGATGGATGTTCAGCATCACTCCAGGCAGGAAGGTGAATGCCATCAGACACGCTAGGAATGAACGCTGAAAGTCAGCTCATGTTCTGCTCAACAGGTCTTGGGCCTTGGCACAGAGCTACTTTCAATTAGAGGAAGGAGCATCTTTATTCTGGACAAAGGCCCTGAATATGCTAGCGGGAGCCTTGGGTAACTTAAGTCCCTGTCCATGTGAGGGGTGTAATAAACAGAAATTTCTTAAAACATGAAGATACCTGGTTGAATTCCTGAAGACAACTGATTTGGCATGCTTCTGCAAATAAGAGAAAGTAGCAAAATTCTCTCACACCTCTGAAGGAGTATAGAAAATAAATGAGAAATTATTCCTATTTCTGTACCAAATGCAATGTGTCTGCAGCTGGGACATCGTGCACAGCGCTGATACAGTGCTCAAGAAGTACATAAAAGTCCAGGAGGAGGTCCAAGAAAACAAAATGCTCCAGGTGATGTGGTGAAACAGGAACAATTCTTCAAGGGAGTTGAGGTTGACAGGCAATCCTTAGGCTGGTCAATTTTAGCCATAACAACAGAGCAAAACTCTATTGGTTATTCTGCCTTTCTGAACTGGCAAGAGCTCAGAGATTAGATATAATAGCAGGGCATAAATGTTGGAGCAGGTTACTTAGATTTAAGACAGAACACTGAGTACATTTATATTTGGCTTGTACACATTTAAACACCTATAGTTGATAGCAGTTTCAAACAAGTTCCGACTACTGAGGGATCTCATGGTGGTGCTCCTGAGGCTGAATGCTTCCCAGGATTTTAGTAAAACAACTTTAAACATTTTTTTTTCTTGTAGCTTTCCATTCTTAAGACCAGCGGTGAACCTAGTCCTGGCCAGGTTTAGCAAAGCCGGCCATCAGATCGCTCTGGGTCTCACTGGAACTGCCTCTTCCCTACAATGACTGAGGCTTTCCTACTGGGTCATCGAGAGGAACATGGAAGCTGGTAAGAAAAGGTGATGAGAGTTGCTCTACTAAAACCCTGGGAACCGCCACAGGAATCCTGCTGTAGGATTCTTGAGCAGTGTTTATCCCAATGGTGAGCGGCATCTCTTCTACCTCTAGAGCTGGCTTGCACAGGCTTAGCTGGTTGACATCACATTGGCAGCTTGAAATCAGCCGTGGTGGAAGTGTTTATACCATAAAAATTGCCCAACATGACAACTCAGGGCTTTCGGGTTTTTTTTTTTTTTTCCAAGCCAGTTGTTAAACATTTATCAGCACAGTGCAGATTCTCCTGAGAAGAGACCACTATGCGCTCAACACCAGGGCCAAAGGGTCTGTAGAGGCTTGTACCTGTAGAGGCTTCAAATGCCCCACCAATCAATAGCTGAGCAGCAACGAACGATCCTGTGATGGCCAGGGAGGCAGAAGTAGCAGCTGAGGCACCCAGCAGAGTAGATCTATAGTTGGTCAAAAAGATGATCTCTTCTCATTAGCCCCGGAGATTCCTATTGGCAGAGGGAAGTGGATATTTTTGCAGGACCAGAAGGCCTTAAATCAAACTGGGGCAGCGGTGGGAAGGGAGGCAGGAGAAAATGAAATCTAGATTCATCTTGTCAATGGAACACAAGGCGTGAAGAAAAAAAATATCTGAAGCTTGGTCATAAAGTTCTTTCAGTGTCATATTGGAACAAGCTTATCTATAGGAATGCACTTTTGCTGGACTTTGCTATTTAGTATTAATTACTGGCTCGCATTCTATGAAGTTACATGTTAACTTATTGATCTTTTCCAATAACAATGCAAATAATTTCTATCTGGTTGAAAAGCCAATCCCAAAGGTTATGGCTTTTCATTGTCCTGGGGGATATCAGTTCTGCATCTGACAGCAATGTATTTTAACGTCCCTTTTAAATGCCTATAAATGCTCAAAACTGCTCTTTCAACCAGTTTTTATCATGTCACCAATTCTCTGATAGGTTAATAAATCTTTGACATGTGTTCATGCTCTGTACATATGAGTCGTGTTTTTAATTTTTTGAAAATTATACTTGGACACCGTAAGTAGGCTTTGATAAGGTAAAAAGGAGTTCATCTCAGTTGATCTGAGGGATAAGTGTAATTTGGAGCCTTGTCATGGAAAGCTACAATGGCATAGTCCGGAAAATTGATACAATTTCTGCTCTTTATAACCCTACTTTGGGGGCCCAGCTCCCCAAGGAATACAGAAGACGGTGGCCAGGGTTGGTGGGATTATAGAGTTGCCATAAATCATTAGTACTATGGACAGAATATCTCTCACCAAACACAAGTATCGATGCCTTGAGTATCATAAAGCTGAAATCTGGAGGGGGGAAAGATTCATGTGTATTTGAATTGTTAAGCTATCATTTACTTCGTGTCTGGAAATGTCTTGAATGACAGTGTCTCCCCTAACCTCTAAAACAAATCACTCTTTATAAACAGATTTGCTTGACTGCACAAGCCCTGAGAACACCTTTATTGTGCTTTGCTTTTTTTTTTTTTTTCTATTTTAACCAACACTTGCCCAGCAGGCAGCCGTTCTAAGTGGACGGACTACGTCTGTAACTCTGCTGTAATGTTTGTGAGGCTCAGAGATGGCAGACAGCCACGATGCAATGGTGACAATCAGACGGCGTGGTCTCCATTTCGCTGTTCTTTCTACAAGCTGTTGACAAGGATGGATGGCTTTCTCTGTAATCTGCTGAAGCCTACTCCATGCACAAGAGTGTCTAACTCTCCTGTTCAGTGTTTCCCTTCTTCACGAACATCCTGAGGAGTGACAAACAGTGACAGGATCCCTGAAAACATCCCATTCAGACCTGGGTGACGTGAGCCCCAGCTCACATGCTCTTGATATCCTACTTAATTCAAAGCACGGTATTTTGTGTTGAGTGTTGACAGGAAGCTTACTTCACATAGGCCCTCAGCAACCACCCAGTCCTGGGGAAAAACTTGACGGTTCGGTTGGGTCCAGTCTCCTGTGCGAGAAGCTTGGAGTTTCTCTTGTAAATTTCTTTGCAAAGTCTTTGAAACCAAACTACCTGTGCAAGGATACACTGTTAGCAGATATTTGTCACAGATCCCCCTTGTGTTAGGTGACGATGGAACGGTACCCAGGAGCCCTGACTTTACATTTTGGCCAGGGGAGAGGCCAGATTAGCACACAGTTCCTGGTGAGCTGACCCAGAGCAAAGAATAGGAAATATTCCTGATATCTCAACTGCTGCACTAGATGGCCAGGTAAGACTTTATAACCTAAGACCTACAGTCAAGGTCTGAGAATCCCTGAGCTTTCTGAACTGGGTTTTTCTTACCACCCGACCACGCAGGACATTGCCCTCCACACACACGCCACCAGCGCCCAGTGCCCACTCAGGAAATGCAAACAAGCTGTCAGGATCCTACTCAGTGAGCATAAGCAGCAGGATATTAGGCAGATCTGGGTATGAATACCATCTCATGCATTGCAGGATGGTCTACAAATTACTAGATTATCACTGATAGTAAGTCCTCACCTTCGCAAAGGATAATTGGGAAGAAATGTTCTATCTCTACACCTGAAATGGCATCACAAGTGTAAAAATGAAGCCATCCAAAACCCAGTAAAAATCACAGCCAGGTCCTTGGGAGAAGTGCACTGATAGCAGATTAGCCCAGAAATGAACAACGGAAATCATGTGAAATTCTTGCTTCTGCAGAAACTCTGAGGCTTCCCTTTTTATTTGTGTGATGTCTGGACAGATTGCTGCGTAAGGTAATAACATACTTAAAAGTTGTTAATACAGTACTTTGTGCTGCTTTAAATTCAATTCATAACCCCCAACTGAAAACTTATTTGCACTGGCATTTATGATAAAATCTAGACGATGAGATTTTTTTTTTTTCTCCCTCAAAGACTGACACAATAATGGGATCTTAACTTTGGTTTCATCCTTGGATCAATCAGTTTTTTAATGCCTGGAATTTTGTACTTCAATACAAATAGCTCAGTTTAATTTCTTTCTTATACATTTGTCCCCAGACTTTGCACTTTCCACACCACGTTTAAAATCTCACGCAAATCCACATGTCAGCAAATGGCTTCCTTTTGATAAAAACTACTTTGTTTCCTGCTCTGGGAAAACAGGGATAAGCATTTGGTTCACTGTGAACATAGACAATAAGAATGGGTTATTGAAACATTATCACATTTCGGTCCCACTCTGTAAATTTTTATTAAAGATTAAAGTTAATACACTGTCTGGTTACATTAATATAAAATGTGCTCATATTTTTCCAGCGAATGGCATTTTGATAATAAATTAATAAATGGAAGCAGGAAGGATTATCTACTTCATTCTAAAGATCTATGAAACCTCCAATAAAGATTTCTTGATTGAATGCATGAACCCAAAAGTGTTTTGTTAAGAAATGAGTAATAAGAATTTACAAAGAGGCTGCTGCTTTTGGAATGAGGGAAATAGTCATTTATTTGTTGTATGATGTCAGCAGACTTTTCCACTGTCGGTTGTCCTTTTTCTTCAACAAACTTGAACCTCATCATTGTCTGTATTTTCTTAGGGAAAAAAAATGTCACTGAGTGGGCAGTACCTTTTTAAAAGGCTACAAATAATATTTTTTTAAAAAGTGAGTGGACTGTGCGGTTATTTCCAGGTAGTTTTGAAACTAAAACACTTTGGCAACAGCAGGGTCTAACTGCACTAAAAGTTTCTATTTTTAAAATCCTGTAGAGCTTATGACCTTTTGTTTATGAACTTGTTTCCTTGAACTTCAGGCTGTCTCCTCAGTATTTTGAGAAGAGGAAAAAAAAGAGCAATGAAATCAGTGGTTTCACAAACATTTTACCAATATTTGGAGAAGATTCACTTAACCATTTCAGGCAAACATTAAACAAGCAAGCATTGTTAAATACGAAGACAGACTTAGCATTTAGCGAAAAGTGTTCTGAGAAAATAGTCACCTTTTTCTCCACTTGGGAATTTTTGGTTCTCTTGTTCAGTTATTTTTTATTTTAAAAAACTTGTTATTTATTTATTTTGAGAGGGAGAGAGAGCAGGGAAGGGGCAGAGAAAGAGGGAGAGAGAATTCCAAGCAGGCTCTGCACTGTTAGAGCAGAGCCCTACGTGGGGGTCCAACCCACGAACCTGCAAGATCTTGACAGAGGTCAACATCAAGAGTGGGTCGCTTAACTGACTGACATCTAGGCGCTCCACTTCACTTACTTAGATTTTTTTAATGTTTATTTATTTTTGAGAGAGAGCACGAGCAGGGGAGGGGGAGAGAGAGAGAGGGAGAGGGAGACACAGAATCTGAAGTAGGCTCCAGGCTCTGAGCTGTCAGCACAGAGCCTGACTCAGGGCTCGAACCCACAAGCCATGAGATCATGACCTGAGCTGAAGTTGGATGCTTAACCGACTGAGCCACCTAGGCACCCCTCCACTTCACTTGTTTAAATGGAAGCGAAGGTGGGTGCCTGGGTGGCTCAGTCAGTTAAACATCCAACTTCGGCTCTGGTCATGACCTCACGGTTTGTGGGTTCGATCCCCATGTCGGGCTCTGTGCTGACAGCTCAGAGCCTGGAGCCTGCTTGGGATTGTGTGTCTCCCTCTCTCTCTGCCCCTTCCCTGCTCACTCTCTGTCTATCTGTCTCTCAAAAATAAGTAAACATTCAAAAAAATTTTTTAAATAAAATAAAATAAAATAAAATAAAATAAACAATGGAAGCAAAGGAAGGGGCACCTGGGTGGCTCAGTCGGTTAAGCGTCTGACTTCGGCTCAGGTTCTCATGGTTTGTGAGGATGCCAAGCAGATTCTCTCTCTCCCTCTCTCTGTCTCTCTCTGCCTCTGTCCCACTCACTGTCTCTCTCGCAAAATAAATAAATAAACTTTGAAAAAATAAATATATAAATAAATAAATGGAAGCAAAGGAAGAGTCTTTGGGAACCAAGAAGGGGAGAATATACTGAATAAAAACAAATAATGTGAAAGTTGCAATATGATATCTGGAAAACTAATTATGGCATTTTAGTTATTATTAAATCATAACTTTTTTTTTCATTTTCACAGTGTATGGAAGAAGTAACTAACTTAGACTTGAACAATTGAAGATAAAGAATTTTCAAAGTCTGCAAAAGAGCAGCTGATTGTTAAGAGAGAGAAAAGCATGTTGGTGTAAGGTAAAAATGGCAAGTTGCCATTCACTAACACTGACCCCAAACTTGAGGGCAGGGATATTATTAATCATTTATTCACATAAAGCAGAGACTGATGAACAGTTGAAAGTTGAAATATGATAAACTACTTACGGCTATTAACTAAATTAAAGTGAATTTTACATTGAACAGTGGTCTAGAAAACAGTATCAATCAAACATTTTCACTTGAAAGGAAAGACAAATGTTCTACTCATTTCCATAATATTCTCTACAATAATTTTATGATACATATGGTAGGCTTTCTGAGATATTATATCCAAATATGTATATCTTAAGTAAATCATTCATTTAACAAATATTTATTGAGCACCAATTATGTGCCAGGAAACCATAATATTCTTCTGTAGTGGAGAGAATAAAAGAATTCAACATGATATATAAAATATCACAATCCAAAGTTTATTTTATTTTGAGAAAGAGTGAGTGTAAGCAGGGGAGGGGGAGAGAGAGAATGTTAAGCAGGCTCCGGTGCTCAGCATGGAGCCTGATGCGGGGCTCTGTCTCATGACCCTGGGATCATGACCTGAGCCGAAATCAAGAATCAGATGTTTAACCGAATGAGCCACCCAGGTGCCCCTAAATATCACAATTCAAATGCTACCTCACATCCTTTTCAAAAGGAGGTTGTGGATAGATATATATCTTGAGACATCATTTTTAATGACAGTAGGTTTATGTTGGTACAAATAAGGATAGAATCAGACAACTTTCATAAAACAGACCAGGAGACTGTCCAAGGCACCACATCGCTAAGATTGTACCTTCTCTAGGCTACCAGAACAATGTGTTCTTTCTTTTATATCCATGTTTTATTTTGGGTCCCACCCCTTCTCCCCTCCCCCCTCCGCCCACTGAAGCCGACTTTGAGTTGAGACAAGCCTTTAAGTAGAAGGAGTTTATTTGGGAGATTATACCAGCAAAAACTGGTATGGGAGTAGACACTTGAAAGTGGGGAAGGGAGCGAAGTCGGTACAGAATTCATCACTGTCCAGAGCTGGAGCTGAATTCTAGAAGCCAGGATAGAGGTTACATGCCTCAGAGTCACCCTTGCCAAGGTGACTTCATGCACGGACTCCCATCAGTCCTTAGATGAGAGTTGCTGAATCAGGGGCATTCATTCCCTCCCTACCCCTGCCCCCCCACAACACGCAGCTGGCCTAGCCTGCTCAACAAGTGGGCGGGGTCGGTCTTGGCATCCAGAGGAAGGCTTTGGGTAAAGAAATGCAGGTTCTGGCAGGTTGAAGTCCGGCTCCTAGAGCCGCCATAACAAATGACCTCAAACCAAGGGCCTGAACGCAACAGAAATGGATTCTTTCACAGTAACAGTTCTGGAGACTAGAAGTCTGAAATCAAGGTGTCAATGGGGCCACACTCCTGCTGAAGGCCTCAGGGAGGATCCTTCCTTGCCTCCTCCAGCTTCTGGCGGCTCCAGGCTTTCCTTGGCTTGTGGCTACATCACCTCAGTTTCTTCTTCTGTCCTCACGGCCCCATCTCTCCCATGTCTCTCTGTGTTTTCCTCTTCTCTTCCAAGGATCCTTGTCTTTGGATTTCAGGCCCACCCTAAATCTCAGATGATCTCATCTTAAGATCCTTAACTTCCTTACATCTACAGAGACTCTTTTTTTCCAAACAAGGTCACGGCTTGCACATTCTGGAGGTTAGGACACGGACATATCTTTTGGGAGGCCGCTATTCAACCCACTCCCGGTGCTGTGAATGAGGGGATACGAGCAGGACCTCAACAGTGTCTGCTATAACCTAGGAATGTTTAACAATCGCCTTCAATTTGTTCGGTACCTGGTCCACCAATACAAATCATTCACCAAACATCAGCTACCAGTCTGTAGTATCCTGTGTTAGCTGCCAACTTTTCATAGTGTGACCACTTGCCTCGAAACAGTAGCCACAATAAACAGGGATGGGACGTGCCTTACACTTCCAACAAGTCTTTTTGCGAACAAAACACGGTTTACTATTTATGTGTGTACAGGTAGACAGTCACTGCATAAAGGCAGTGCCCTAAAATTCTTGCAATAGAAGGTAAGGTTTGGGAATGAAAAAAATTAGTCTGCGTGTCACAACATAATTTAACGGAAACCCCCAGAGTTTCACACTTATGATTGCAACGAGTCAGGAGAACTGTCAAGCTGCACGCAATGGGTGAAACATTAATTGGGGCCTGTGCCTTGCATATTAGAGTATGTTTCTCCAGGTCTGCCACAGCCTGCAAAATTAAAACAATTCCCTCAGCAAGTGAAACAGCTAGTAAGCAAATCCACAACACCACCACCGCTGCTCATGAGCAGGTATCTGTCAGTTCTCGCCCGGTGTTGGATTTATTTTTTCCAGATCAAAGGGGTTTGTTTCATGGTTATAGATTCTGCTCATCACTTGTCTGGTAAGATTTTCAGGAAGGTTCCTTTGAAGGGCAGTAGGGAAAGACCCCTGAGTTGAGTAGTGCTCAGGGAGGCAATATAGATGAGTAAGCTGGAAACAATAGTGGAGAATTCTGAGAAGTGGGTTGTGGGGTGATAGAGAGAAGCATGCCCATAGAGGGAGCCACGGGCAGGGGGGGCATTGATAGATCATTTCCAGCTCTGTTCCAGCCTGGTGGCCATTCAGCAACTTTAGCAGTTGACACTTTTTAAAAAACTTTTTTTTAAGGTTTATTCATTTTTTAGAGACAGAGACAGAGCATGAGTGGGGGAGGGGTAGAGAGAGAGGGAGACACAGAATCCGAAGCAGGCTCCAGGATCTGAGCAGTCAGCACAGAGCCCGATCAGAGGCTCAACCCCACAAACTGTGAGATCATGACCTGAGCTGAAGTCGGACGCTCAGTCAGACGTTCAAACAACTGAGCCACTCAGGCGCTCCATTGACACTGTTTTTTTAAATGCTTATTTAATTTTGAGAGAGAGAGAGAGAGAGAGCACAAGCAGGGCAGTGGAGAGGGAGACACAGAATCTGAAGCAGAGAATCTGAAGCAGCCTCCAGGCTCTGAGCCATCAGTGCGGAGCCCAACATGGGGCTTGAACCCACGAACTGTGAGATCGTGACCTGAGCTGAAGTCGGACGCTTAACCAACTGAGCCACCCAGGAGCCCCCAGCAATTGACACTTTCTAAAATCTTTCTATTCCAGCAGCGGAGAAAGTGAGAGAAGGAGGCTCCTAAGACAGGATGTAGCGATTCACTCACTCACAAGTGGAATAACATCAGTTGCAAATACAAGCACTTAACATGTATTCATTCATTTGCCCATGCACCAAGTCCCTGGGAAGTACCTATTGAGGGACAGGCAATATACTACATACCTATGACTCATCCTTGTGAGCCCTTATCCTTGCCTCTCTTCCCTCTGACTTTGGTGACACTCAGTCTTATTTGTTCACTGAAAATAGGAACTTCTGTTTCCTTCCCCCCAAAACCCTCAGATTTTAAAAACCGTGATCTCACTGTGTCCAAGATCCTTATAATTACCCTATGCTGTGTTAAGTCCAGATCAGTATGAAGTATATCACAAAACCCTGCCATGATTTCACACTAAAAACGAAAATGCCAGGGTGCCTGGCTGGCTCAGTCGGTGAAGCGTTTGACTTAGGCTCAGGTCATGATCTCACAGTTCGTGAGTTCGAGCCCCTGCGTTGGGCTCTGTGCTGACACCTTGGAGCCCGGAGCCTGCTTCGGATTCTATGTCTCCCTCTTTCTCTGCCCCTCCCCCGCTCACACTCTGTCTCTCAAAAATATACATTAAAAAAGGGAATGCAAAGTGGAATCCAAAATTTAATTGTTTTTAACATGTTTGTTGAAAGCAAGAGAAATGAAAGATTTAAATCAATATCTATTCTTTTAGGAAGCTGGGATTTCCACTTAGTAAAGGATGATTTAAGAGCTGTGGAATACTTTACAGGTGAGGAGCTATACAGCAAAATGCCTTTAACCGTGAATTTGAAGGATGAATTATAACCTCTTTTGGCTTAATCATTCTGCAATCGCCCTCCAGCCAGACACTTAAGGATGACTAAAACTTTTCAGTCTCCATCTAAAATAATAAGCTTATAGACATCAATGCCAAAACGGCAATAAAATCTAGACTTCTGGAAGGTGAGGCAGGAGTTCAAAGTCTTCCAGACCCTCCATTCCCACACAAGAAACATCTCTTTGTCTCTGAATTATCCAGTTTTTATAACTTAATGAGAATAGGAATTACTTGGGGAGTTGATTAGAAATTTGTTTTCTTAGACCCACCCCTGCCAGTTTGGTTTTGGTTTTAGTAGTTTTAAGATGGGATCCAGGAAATCTATTTATTAACAATCAACCTCAGATAATTCTGTTTCAGGGAGTCTATTGATCACATTTTGAGAAACGGTGATCCAGGGAAAATTCATCCTGAATTTGTTCCTTTCACCCTCTCTAACAGTGTGGTCATAGCAAAGATGATTTCTTGACTTGTCAAATTTTTAGCAACAATTTAATGAACACTTAATGCCAGAGGCTTTGTGTATGTGTGTGCATACGTATCAGTTTGTATCTCTATCTACATCTGTATTTAGATCTACACCTATATTTAGATGTATCCACTTATCTAATTCTCACAATGACCCTGTGAGATAATATCCCTCTTTTACCATGAGAAAATGGACACTCACCAAAGTTAAGTGAATCACTCAAAATCAACCATAGGCTATCTGACACCAAAGTATTTGTCCCAAATTGTTATACTGGCTTCCCAAAGAGCTCCATGAGTGTATTGTATATTTCTGATACTCACCCAGTTGACCTCATAGTAGTTGGTCAGTTACTATAACAATTCACATCACTTTAAAAACATCACTCCCACAAGCTCCCGTTGTGCCAAAATAGCTGCCGTAGGTGGGCAGATGAGATGGGCAGGAAATAGCTGGTCACTAGGGACCCGTGGCCATGGTCAAGCAATCAAAGAGAACCCCAGCTGCTGTCCTAGAAAATGTACTTATAGGCAATAAGAGTTTCATGCATTAACCACTGTAGGGATGGTTTACAATGTCAGAGAAGGAACCTAGGACTTCTAATCATGGTGGTGCAGCTGATATTAGACTAACCCTTCTACTGATAACAACTATAAACTCTGAACAACGTATAAAATGGCTATTTGGAGGCACTGGACAGTAACCCAAAGCAGGAAGAAACTGGAGGAAATTTGGCCTATGCAACAGGAATCACACTGGCTGAGATTCACATTTGTATATGTCTTTTTATCTGTCTTTTGAAAGGGTATTCTTCAAGTCTTGCAATCTGCCAGATATGGCCAAAGCAGAAATCTTGAGTTTTCTTGACCTGAAGATTATTAAGACAGAATTTAGACCTGACAGAGCAACTGGGAATTCAGGAGGGGAAAATCCCAGAGAAGACGGAGCACAGAGAGGGAAATCACAAAGTGTGCATGCAAACCTTCCTCAAATCTGTGACTGATATCTGAACTGTAACACAGGGGATAAGAGTCCATGGAGCCTAGGAGAAAAACAGTAGCTGGAAAGCTGAAAACTAAATAGCAGTTTTAACAGCTGCCCACTAGAAAGGAGAAAGAATTTGCAGTTGGGTAGTCTTGGGTTAGAGGGGCTTAGTAAACACCTCAGACTTTCCACTGTAATTCTGTCCATGTCGCATCATTGTAATATGTACCATATGGCAAGATTAAGGGATTTATTTAAGGACAAAAGACAAAACTAAGATAGAGCTGCTTACAGAAGCATCAAACCAAATCTCCAAAAAAGTCAAGTAATTTAATGGCTTACCAAAACAAAACTCAACACCCTTTAGAGGAAGATAAGAGAATCCAGAATCTCTATAATGTATTGTGCAGTATACAATCAAAAATTACTAAGAGACACCTGGGTGGCTCTGTCAGTTAAGCATCTGACTCTTGATTTCAGCTCGGGTCATGATCCCATGGTTGGTGAGATTGAGCCCCGAGTGTTGGGCTCTGTGCTGACAGTGCAGAGCCTGCTTGGGATTCTCTTTCCCTCTCTCTCTGCCCCTCCCCTGCATGCACACACGCACACACACACACACACACTCTCTCTCTCTCTCTCTCTCTCTCTCAGAATAAATAAATAAGCTTAAAAAAATTAAAAAACCAAACAGAAATATGTGGGAAAAAGCAGTCTATATAAACAGACCCCTAGATGATTCAGATGTTGTAATTAGCAGACAAGGATTTGTAAATTACTATGATAAATTTGTTAAATAATTCACAGCAAAAAAAAAAAAGGGTAATAGTAGAGGAATAGGAGGTTTCAGGAGAGATTCTTAAACTGTAAAAAAAAATCCAAACAACAATTTTAGAAGTAAAACAAATACGATATCAAAAAAAAAAATTTACTTAATGATTTTGATAGTAGATTGGATCTGACAGAAGAAAGAATCAAAAAACTGAGAACAAGGCAGAAAAAATTACCCAAATTGAAGCGCAGACTGAACAAAATTTGAAAAAAGAGTGAAATGAATCACAGTGACCTGCAGGATGGGATCAAGCAATCTAACATTACTGTAACTGGATTCTCAGATGGAGGAAAGAGAAACAAATGGTACCTAAAAATTCTTTGAAGAAACATTGACCAAATTTTTCCATATTTACTAAAATCAACAACCCACATATTCAGGAAGCTGTGACCCCTCCCCCATGTGGTGTAAATACAAAAGAAGCAAGGATATAGGTACATCATAGTCTGAATGCTGAAAAACAAAAATAAAGAGAAAAATTTTAAAGCAGCCAGAAGAGAAAAACACATTTATATACAAAGAAATGGAGCTCTGATCATCACATTTCTGGTAGTCTGGCAGCCGGAATGGGACAAAACATTCTTTGGTGGGAATCTGTTATGTGACCCCATGACTCTAAATCCTTTTGGAAAGCAATAGCTAGCTATTGTAGTGTCCTGAGTAAGTGACGTGATAAAATGCAAACTGGTATAGAGAAGCCTTTGCAGTTAGGACTAGACGGGAAAGAACCAAGAGATAGAAAAAATGAGAAATTAGTTAGGAAAGTGATGTGTCAATCCAAGCAAGAAGTATTTTTTTTAATGTTATTTATTTATTTGTGTGTGTGTGAGAGAGAGAGCACAAGCAGGGTAGGGGCAGAATCCCTAGTAGGCTCTACAATGCCAGTGCAGAGCCCGACGCAGGGCTCAACCTCATGAACCATGAGATCATGACCTGAACCGAAACCAAGAATCAGAAGTTTAATGGACTGAGCCACCCAGGTGCCCCAAGAAGTTATTTGTTTGTCAAAGGTAGTAATCACTGGGCAACACTAGCATGGAACAAAGCCTAGGCCTCAGGTGGCAGACCCAAGAACCTGATTGGCCTGGACATTGCTCTTGGCCCCCGGTCTGAGATGTATCCGCACACTCAGCAAGTTCATGGAACCAAAATGGTAGACCTGACAAAATGATGGTTCATCCATGTACCATGACAAATAAAAATGTCAAGAGTAACAGAAGACTCCTGGGGGCAGATCAGCACATTCACTCTGTGTGGGAGGCCAGAGGTCTTGATGATTATGGATTCAGAGCAAGAGAATTTAGGTGAGCCTGAGAAATATTCTTCAGCTGAAGCAGCCTGAGCCTTCTCACCCAGCATAGGGAGAGTCTTGCCAAGGATCCGACCACTCTACTCAACCCAGAGTCCTGAGGTGTGGCAATCCTTTTCCACCACTATCAAGACTGTTTTGTTCTTCAGGAATGTCAACAGAGCTTGCTGTCCAGGCTTGCTAGTCCAAGAGCCATGCTGCCTATTTTTTTTCTTTTTTTAAAATTTTTAATGTTTGTTTATTTTTGAGAGAGAGACAGAGCATGAGTGGGAGGGGGCAGAGAGAGAGGGAGGGAGACACAGAATTCAAAGGAGGCTCCAGGATCTGAGCTGTCAGCACAGAGCCCGACACGGGGCCTGAACTCAGCGAACCGCAAGATCATGACCTGAGCCAAAGTTGGACGCCCAACCAACTGAGCCAACCAGGCGCCCTGAGCCATGCTGCCTCTTTAAGCAATGAATTCTCCCTTCTAATCGATTGCATATGGCTTTTCAACTTTAACTGTCAAGAAGAAATCTCATTTCAACTTTTTAAGTTTCTCATTGGCACCTCATGATGGACTCCAGGAATGACAGCAATGTGGGTCTGCATTACAGTGGATAAAGGAACAATACAGAAGAAGGAGCAAAGGAAGCTGTTAGCACAGAGTTAAACACAAGAGGCAGAATCAGATAAGGGCTGATCAAGAAAAATGGGGACAGTAGACATATTTTAGAACCAAAAATTGTTTTTGCCCGTACCAAAATCCTCCTCGGCACCAAAATGCCTTACCTTCCAGAAACACTTGGAAAACATTTGTGGAATGGGAATTGAGTGGGAGCTGAAGACCCATCAGCTCAGGTCTTACAAATCCTCTGTGAATTCCAGAAAGTCCTCCCGTTTCTCACCATCCCCACGGCAGGGAGCACAGGCTAAAGGTGAGGGAGGCCCATAGATTGTGTTGGACTAAAGAGAGTTGAAGTCAAGTAAGGATATATGTAGATTAAAATCCTTTGGAGTCTCAGAGCTGCTCCCCAGGGAGCTTTCATCAAAGGGTTAGTTATTACCTAGGTTTAACTAGGTCAGCAGCAGTGATTTTGTTATTCATTCTAAACAGTTCTAAGAGCACATACTTCCAGATTGCATATAGTGCTTTTAAACCTCTTGTGTATTTACATCCAACTCCAAAATAATTATCTCTATTTCACAAATGAGGAAATAGAGGCTCAGAGAGGTTAAGTAACTTGTCCAAGTAACACAGTTGTGGCCAAGCTGAGCACCTGAACCATGGCAGTCTGGCTCCAGGGCTCATGTTCCTGTTCACCACACTGTATCTCTCTCATGTTGTGCCAAACCCAAGACGTCGGATCCATAAATATCAAGCCCACCTGAAGCAACAGGGAAAGTTCTAAGGAAATGTTACTGCAGAGCCAGTGTCTAGTTTGGTCTGAGGACCTTTTTCTAAGTGGACCAAATGGCCTCTGCCTCCAGAATTGACCCCAGGACCAATGAATGCCATCTCACGATGTGTTCTGCGCCTGGCATAGCCAGAGCCAGACTATGTGCAGCAGCAATGGAGGAGAAATGCAGCTTGTCTGTCTGATACTATGGTAGCTTGTGGATTTCTGATATTGAGTTAGCTTGTGGATTTGAGGTCCCTGAACCACCAAGATAAAGTTCTTTTTTCTTAGGACACCTAACTTGGCAGATGCTAGCATTATAGCTGAACAGATGTTTTCCCTGGAGAATCTGTTTCCAATACCTTACGATGAAGAATCACCTTCAGAGAATAAACAAATGTACATATGTGTAAGCTCCAGCCAGACAAAACCATCCATTTCAGATGAGAGACAACAAATGCTCTGTGCTATGGGAAATAGATTATTAGACAGCCTGGAAGTCACTCAAGGATTTATTTTTAAGTGTCATTTCTGTTCGAGGTTTTTCACTGTCCTTCCCTGCTTTCAGCAATTGCAATTTGGAACAGTAATTCTGGACTTTATTGTTTATTTCTCCCAATGAAGTTTGCATCAAATTGACAAAAGACATTTTTATAAACCGAGGATGCTAAATGTGCTTATTTAACATATTTCTGCAGTGCTTGAATTTAAACCAGAGAGGAAGTGGGTAGCTGGTATAAACAGTGTTTCTTTTTCTAAACACTTTGTAAGTTGCTCTATTGGTTTATTATTTTGCTGTCTTTTTTAATGGCCAAATTATTCCCAGAGGTACCCAGATGCTCATGAATTCTTTTCAATGTTTACAAATGGTTATAACTGATCGAGTTTATCTGTTTCGGAAGCATATTGTGGAATTATTAACAACAGTTTATTGAATCATGACATTTCATTCTTCACTGACAATGTCCAGTCGGTTGATATTTACATGGTAAATATCCTTAGTGTCATGAGCTTCTGTGAATGAGGAAAAGGCAACTGGGATGTATATATTACAGTCAATCTTCAATTTAGATTAGCTCTGTGTGGTAAGCTAAGTAATGGCCCCAAAAGATAGGTTCACATCTAAATCCCTGGAACCTGTGAATGTTACTCTATATGGCAGACTTTGCAGTGATTAAGTTATAGATCCTGAGATGGGGAGATTATTCTGGATTATCCTCAAGCATCCTTATAAAAGGGAGCCGGGGGGAAATTTAACATACATGGAAAAGGAGAAGCAATGTAACTGCAAAGGCAGAGAGCAGAGTGACGAGGTCACAAGCCAAAGAAGGCTGGCAGCCTCCAGAAAGCATGGCCCTGCCAGCACCTTGATTTCAGACCAGGAAAGCTGATTTTGAACTCTGGCTTCAAAAATGTGTCAGAATACATTGCTGTTGTTTTAAACCACCAAGCCTGTGGTAATTTGTTACAGCAGCCCCTGGAAACGAATATGTTATGTTTGTATGTGTTACATACACATAAGCCAATTATTTGAACCTTAGTGCATTTATTGACAAATAACATTGCATACACTAGTTAAATCACCATGTTAGGCCAAAAAAAGCCTTTTTTTAAAAGTTTATTTATTTTGAAAGACAGAGACAGAGACAGAGGGAGCGAGTGCAGGCGTGCAGGGGAGGCACAGAGAGAAAGGGAGAGAGAGAGAATCCCAAGCAGCGCACACTACCGGTGCAGAGCCTGATGCGGGGTCTGGATCCCACGAACCACAAGATCCTGACCTGAGCTGAAATGAAGAGTCAGACGCTTAACCAACTGAGCCACCGAGGTGACCCAAGAATATCTTACAAGGTAAACGGAAAATTGAGTTTATTGACTATATGGAAACTTATGGTAGCCACAACGTCTGAGCCTTCCTCTTGTCAAGTAGCTATTCAGTCAGCAAGTGTTTGGTTGTCTACTACTGGCAGACGCCATGAAGTGCACCGGAAGACACTGTACCCTGATACAAGCTGATGACCCTAATTATCTAACTCTCTGAGTGATCACCATACCCGTCATGACTAGTTACAAAGCATAGATATTAAAAAGTCTGGCTATTATTAAGAGCAAGAACTGGGGGCACCTGGGTGGCTCAGTCAGTTAAGCATCAGACTCTTGATCTTAGCTCAGGTCTTGATCTCACAGTCATGAGTTCAAGCCCCAGGTTGGGCTCCATGCTTGGTGTGGAGTCTACTTAAAAAAAATAAATAAAAAGTATGAATTGCCACCTCCAACTCCTAACATGTGATAATGTCCTCTGAGTCTTTCAAGCATTCATTTATTTGGTTTTTAAAATCAATTTTATAAAAGCATGTAACTGATAAAAACTGAAGGCTAGTGTAACTACAAACCTAGCATGGATGGAGCTTGTAACCTTGAGAGCACCAATGACTTCAGGATTTATGAATTAATGATATTCTTGTTTTCTTGAATTCATATTGAAAAAAATCAAAATTTTAAGTAAACCAACAAAAAAGTCACACAGGCAAAAGAAATCAGATCAGATTCCAAGACTTCCAGACTGGTTTTTTAACTTTGTATTATGGAAAAAGTCCAGTAAACAGACTAATATAATAAATCTCATGTAGCCATTCTTATTTCATCATATACTTCTCTGTATTCCCCACTCAATTATTATTTATATACAGTTCTTCATAGAGGTAAAATTTGTATGCATTGGAAAGCAAAAATCTTAACTGTAATTTGCACAAATATACATGCGTAGGTAACCCACATGCCCTATTCAGATATAGAATATTTTCATCATCTCAGAAAGTTCCCTTATATCTGTTCCGAGTCAGTTTACACCCCAACCCAAAGACAACGACTCTTCTGCTTTTTTTCACACCACAGATTAGTTTTGCCTATTCTAGAACTTCATGAAGAGAATTATGCAGTATGTGCTGTTATTACTTCTTTGTGTCTGGGATCTTTCACTCACAAACATTCTGCTCAGCACAATGTCCATTAGGATGTATACAACAGTAGTATATTCCTTTTTTTTTTTTTTTTGGCTGACTAGTATTTCATTGTATGAATATACCACAATTTATTTATCTACTTTGCTAAAGCTGGACATTTGATTTGCTTCAAGTCCAACAAGTATTATAGACTGCTATGACTATTTTTATTTTTACAATTTTGTGTGTGTATGAACATGTGTTTTCATTTCTCTTGGGTAAATTACCTAGCAGTGGAATTTCTAGGCCAAAGGGTAAGTAGCTGACTATTTGATAATTTATAAATTAAGTCCCCAAGTGACTTGCAAATGTTTCTTTGACAAAATCAAAACATCCTTTAAAATTCTTTTCTGGGACAGAGACAGGCCTTCAGGAATACACCTTTGCAGTATTAGGTACCAACATATAAAGATACTATGTGCTAAGAATATACCTTTTTTGACAAAATACCAGGGTGACCCTAATACTTAGAAAGAATTGCATTTTGAAAAACAATCCTTATATAAGATTTTTCATACCACTCCACAGCATCCCCCAGTTTCCAATACACCCTCCATCCTTCTTGCTTTGAGTCTATTTTTCATAAGATTGGGCAACAAATGTGGTAGGATTTGAAAGATTTGGGGGTTAGCACAGAAGGATAAGAAAAAAATAGTTTTAGGGGTTTAGACCTAGGGAAAAAAAGATCTCCCATGTTGGCTCAGGGAGTTATGTTGGAATGATAGTAACAAAAAGTGTATGTTTGTTGGGCCTTGTCCTGTAGCCAAATGTCTCCCTTGGGAACGCATTCTGGGAGGTGATGAGGGAGATTTTGAAGGAGGGAAGTGGGTTATAGTAATAGAAAATTTAATGATTGCAGCTTATGAGTCCTCACCATTTCTTGATCCCAATACATAGTTTTTATTAAATTTATTTATTTATTTTGAGAGAGAGAGACTGTGTGTGTGAGTGGGGAAGGGGCAGAGAGAGAGGGAGAGAGAGAATCTCAAGCAGGCTACATCCTGCCAACACAGAGCCCAATGAGGGGCTCACGAACCGTGAGATCATGACCTGAGCTGAAATCAAGAGCTGGAGGCTTAACCGACTGAGCCACCCAGGGGCCCCTGGATTCCAATACATCTTAAAATCAATTTACACTAAGGCCTTTCCAGTTACTTTCCACTACTAGCCACCGCCCCCCCCCCAACACCAAGTGACTTTCAAGCATAGTAAACACTTTGTCATCTAGAAGAGGTTACCATTTTCCTGCTTAGCAAAAAAATCTTAGGGATATAAGAAAGGCTACCACATATAGCTGTACACAAATCTAGGGAGGATGCATAAGTGAGTAGATGCCTTGTGGAATTGTGTGCCATACAATCTGCATGGCCATCTACGGTGGACAAGGTGATATATATGTGGGAACAAACAAGCACAGAGTCCCGTTAAATTAAACTAGATTGATTCAGCTTAACTTACCCATCGTGGTCTTCCTTTATTTTGGAAGTGATTTCACAAGTAGTTCAGCCAATCCTGTTCTCACCTCAATTCTTAGGTTACATTTGGGCCTTGGTTTGCCAGTCTGTCTTCTTCATCTTTCCCTTACAGTCTCAGCCCAAACCTGAAAATTTCTCCTCTGGCTCCTTTTCTGCCGAGGACTCAGATCCATTCCTTCAATTTGGCTTCTTTTAGCCAAATAGCTCAGCTGGGCAATCTTCCCAAATTTTCAATTTTCTGAATTTCTGTAAGCTTTTTTTTTCTGCTTATTTTTCTCTGCTCATTGTCTATGAAGCTTTTCCTAGTGGAAAATGTTTATAAGAAACCAGTTCCAACTGTCACAAGTAGCCATTTTTACTCATTTGTCCTATTCTATTACCTTGTGGTTTAAACACGCAGTGGTTGCACTAATGAGCTTGGCCCCTAATGCAGTAGTAAAATATTTCCTATTAGCACAAAATATGCCATACAGGGTGAAAAAACATGGGTAATAAAGGATGTGCTGGGTTGTGGACAGAGTACCATCTAGGTCTCAATTGTCATACCTACAAATCAGATTCCAGAAAGTAGGTTCATAACTTGACAGTTTCATCAGAATCTCCTGAGGATATTCCATAAATCTAGATTTTTCAGTCCACCCCAGGACATTCTGCTTTATTTTGTGGGATAGGCCCTGAGAATCTTCATGTTTAAAAAACATTCCTCCTGGGGCGCCTGGGTGGCGCAGTCGGTTAAGCGCCCGACTTTAACCAGGTCACGATCTCGCGGTCCGGGAGTTCGAGCCCCGCGTCAGGCTCTGGGCTGATGGCTCAGAGCCTGGAGCCTGTTTCCGATTCTGTGTCTCCCTCTCTCTCTGCCCCTCTCCCGTTCATGCTCTGTCTCTCTCTGTCCCAAAAATAAATAAACGTTGAAAAAAAAAATTTAAAAAAAAAAAAAAAAAAACAAAAAAAACCCACTCCTCCTGCCCCGACCCAACCAGATATTTTCTTTTCATAGCATGAATATCATGTGATTGAAAAGCAAAGCAGGTGAGTTTGGGTCTAGTAAAAATAGAGTAAATACAGTCTATCCTATCTCCCCAAGTGATTATAACAGAGAACATTGCACAAAATACATAAAGATGCCATTAGAAGACTATAAAAGAATAAGAGCAGGTGGATAGATATAGAATTCAATACTCAAAGGACAACCCAGCAATGAGTTGCCTGGGGTCTTTTCCCCTGTCTTCTACATCCTGGCATAAGCTCTGTGGCAACCCCAAACCAAAATAACTAAGAGGCACAAATAAAGTCAGATCCAGTCACTCTCTGTAGCCAGAGAAGCAGAAGTGAGGGACAAACCCTTTTGGACTCAACAGCATGAGCAACAAAATAGGAGTCTCCTGCCCCCAGCAAGATGCAGATGGTCCCAAGCTATTTTGAGTGCCAGCAAAGAAAAGGCACTCTTTTGCCCTAAGTGAGGCCTGGTCACAAGTAATGCATGAAAATGCAGGGACATTAAAGCACTGACTTTGTAGCCAAACTACTAGTAAAAGAATCTCAAGAATCAGAGAGAATTAGTGAAATGATGAAGTTATAAATAGGGATTTTTAACTCTCTCTATGAAGCACTACCTCAGTCCCAAATTGCTCATGTGTGAAGCCAGCTGTAATGAACATGGCAAAGATGTGCAAAAAAGTACAAACTGGAAGAGTATGGCAATGGCTTTGAAAACTGAGCTGACCTCAGAACCCCAGTCCACGGAAGCTGGTTCAAGACTTGTAGTCTGTATGGAACAGCACTGAATGCCTGTTGAAACAAGATTTAAAAATAACATTCTCTGGGAGATTTTTTATATGACTCAGTCTTACAATATAGTATTCAAACTGTCCAAATTCAATCCAAAATTACTCAACACACAAAGATTCAGATAAATTTGAATAATTATCAAGGGAAAGGACAATCAACAGATGCCAACCTGGAGACAAGCACATGTTGTAATTACCAGACGAGAGTTTAGATCAGCTATGATCATGCTATAAGGATTAAGGGTGAACAATCTAGAAAGAAATGCAAAGATGTAAGTTCTTATTGAGAAATAGAAGCTATAAAAATGAACCAAATGACAATCCTAAACTTGAAAGCTACAATAACAGAAATTGGAAAATCAAAAGCGCTTAATACAATGGTGATGACAGAGGAAAGAATTAGCAAATTTGATGATACATCACTAGAAATTATTCAATCTGAAAAACTGAGATAAAAAAAAAATCCCAGAGCCTCCAGGCCTATGGAACAGTATCAAAAGGTCTAACATTCGTATCATGAAATTTTCAAAAGGAGAGGAGAAAAAAAATTGAATAAATAGTGGCTGAGAGCTATTTCCACAAAGCTCTCAAAGTTTTGTGGAAAACCAAAATTTATAAATCTAAGAAGCTCAGTGAACCCCAAAGAGAATAAACCGAACAAAAACCATGTCTATGCACATCATAAACAAACTGTTGGAAATCAAAGATTAAGATAAAATCTAAAAAGCATCCACAGAAAAACAACATATTACATACAGAAAACAAAGATCCAAATGAGCACAGAGTTTTCTCATCAGAAACCATGGAGACCAAGAATGGAACAATATTTTTAAAGTGCTAAAAGAAAAGACCTTCCTGTCAACCCAGAATACTATAACCGGTAAAAATATCCTTCAGGAATAAAGGGAAAATAAAGATGTTTTCAGATGAAAAAAAATCTAACAGGCTTTCTTACTAATAAATTTGCTTTAAAGAAATTCTTCAACTAGAAAGGAAATAATGACTAAAGGAAACCTTGAGTATCAGTAATGACTAAATAGCAACAGAAATAGTAAATATCTACCTAAATAAAATGGATCCTTTTTTGTCCTTTAACTTAGTATAACAATATAATATTTGTCAGAAGCAAAAATCATAATGTTGTCTGATGAAATTTTCAATATAGGTAGACAGAATACATATGAAAACTTTCTAAAGGGGGAAGACTAAAATTACTATATAACTACAAGTTTTCCTTATTTTGTGCGACATGGTAAGATATTAACGCTAATGAGATTGTGTAAAGTTTGATGTATATATTATATTCCCTACAGCAATCACTGAAAAAACAATTCAAAGAGATATAATCAAAAGCTCAATAGAGAGATTTAAATGGAATTCTAGAAAGTATTTGAATAACTCAGAGAAGTAAGGGAAAACAGAGGAATGAAACAAATAAGAGGGAGAGAAAAAAAGAAACACATGAGAAAAAGCAGAAACAAATAATAAAATGCTCCACCAAAATATGACTATATCAGTAATTAGATTAAATGTAAGGGGTTTAAACAAACCAATTAGAAGACAGGGATATTTAGTTGGATTTAAAAACAACACACACACACACACAGAGGAAGAACTGTATCCTGTCTCTAAGAAACCTACTTGAAACACAATGATACAAGTACATTAAAAATGAAAGGATAGAAAAGGATATAACATGCAAATACTAATCAAAAGGAAAAAAGCCGGAGTGGGCATGTTAATATTAGACAAAGTCGACTTCAGAATAAGGGAAATAACCAGGGACAAAGAGGAACACTACATAATGATTCATCAAGAAGACATAAAAATTCTAAATGTGTATGCAACTGCCACCCAAACTGCAAAATAAGTGAAGCAAAAACTGACAGTACTGAAAGGAGAAACAAGTTCACAATTATATCTGTGCATTTCAACATTCCTCTCTAAGCAACTCATAGAACAAATAGCCATAAAATCAGCAAAGATACTAAAGGATAAACGTCACCAACTAATTGGATCTAATTGACATTTATACAACCTTCCCTCCACCCAACAACTGGAGCATACGCATTCTTTTCAAATGTTTATGGGGATACTTACCAAATTACACCGTATGCTAGGCCACAGAACAAACTTTGTTAAACTTAGAAGAATTAAGTTTACTCAGAGGATGTTCTCTGACTATATAACATGATTAAACTACAAACTGATAAACAGAAGGATATCTGGGCAATATCTAAACATTTGGAAATTAAACAAACACATACATAATCTATGGTTCAAAGAGGAAGTCTCAAGAAAATTAGAAAATATTTTGAACTGAATAGAAATAGAAATAAAGTATGTTACAATATGTGAGACGTACCCAAAGTAGTGCTTAGAGAAAATTTTATAGCATTAAATGCTTAAATTAGAAAAGAAAGGTCATGTATCTATATACATCATGTATAGGGAACTTGAATCATTATGTTGTACACCTGAAACTAATGTAACATTGTGTGTCAACTATACTCAAATAAAAAATGTTTAAAAACAGAAGGAAAAGAAAGGTCTCAAATAAATAACTTAAGCTTCTAAACGAAGAAATCAAAAAAAGACAATAACCTAAAGCCAGCAAATGGAAGGATATAATAAAGAGAAGAGAAAAAACTTAATAAAATTGAGAACAGAGAAAACAATGGTATCAGTAAAACAGAAAACTAAAATAGATGATATCAATTAAGCAAAAAGCTGATATTATGAAAATATCAAGAAAACTGGTAAACCTCTAGCTTGATGATCAAGCAAAAGAGAGAAGATACATATGATAAATATCAGGAATTAAAAAGGAGATATCATTACTGACTCACAGACATTAAAGGACAATGAAAGAATACTAAAAACAATTCTATGCACATAAATGTGGCAGTTTGAATAAACTAGACCAATTCCCCGAAAGACAAAACCTACCAAAACTCACCACAAGAAAAAATAAATAACTTGAATAGCCTTGTATCTATTAAAGAAATTGATCTTCATAGTTAAAATTCTTCCAAAAAAGAAAACTCCAGACCCAGCTAATTTCACTGTAGAATTTTGCTAAGCATTTAAGAAGATACGGGGACACTTCTCAATTCATTTCATGAGCCACCATTACTCTGATACAAGAACCAAACAAAGAGAATACCAGAAGAGAGAATTGCAGACCAACATCCTTCTTAAAATAGACACAAAAATCTTCAATAGAATCTTAGCTTTTTAACGTAGCAATATGGTAAGTAAAAGAACGACATATCGTACCAAGTGGTGTTTATCTCCGGGAACGCAAGGATGGTTCAACGTTAGAAAACCAATGTTAACAGACAAAAGAAAAAAATGATGATACCAAAAAAAATAATAATAATACAGAAAAATCACGTGGCAAAATTCAACATCCATTCACGATTAAAGACTTTCAGCAGGCAAGAAATATAAGAGAACTTCTCAATCTGATAAAAGGTAGCCATAAAAACCCTATAGCTAACATCATACTTAATGGTGAAAGAATGATTTCTCCCAATGACAGGTTCAAGGCAAGGATGCCCACTCTCATCACTCTTACTCAGTATCATACTGGAAATGCTAGCAAGTGCAATGAATCAAGAAAAAGAAATAAAGGTTATACATGTTGGAAAGGAATAAATAAAACTATCCATATTCCCAGATGACACTATTGCCTACATAGAAAATCTCAAGTAATCTTCAACAAAGCACTTAAAGTTACTAAGTGCATTTGGCAAGCTCACAGACACCAGATCAACAAACACCTACATTTCTATATGTTAACAATGAACAATTAGAAACTGAAATTTTAAAACCATACCAATTATAATGCCCCTCCCTATGAAATATATAGGTGTAAATCTAACAAAACATGTTCAGGATCTGCGTGTGGAACTAAATAAACATAAAAATAAAACTTACCAAAATTTGTGCCATGCAGCAAAAGTAGTGTGTAAAAGGAAATTTGTTGCATTAAATATATGTTAAGAAAATAGGGGCACCTGGGTAGCTCAGTCAGTTAAGCGTCCGATTTCGGCTCAGGTCATGATCTCAACAGTCCGTGAGTTCAAGCCCCATGTTGGGCTCTGTGCTGACAGCTCAGAGCTTTCTCTGCTCCTCCTCTGCTCATGTTCTGTCTCTCTCTCTCTCTCAAAAATAAACATTAAAAAATTCTTAAAAAAAGAAAATAAGATCTAGAATCAAGGAGAAGGAAAGAAGTAATAAAAATTAGAGCAGAAATCAGTGAAATTGAAAACAGAAACTTAATAGGGAAATTCAACAAAATCGAAAGCTGTTTCTTTGGAAAGATCAATAACATTGATAAACCTCTAGCCAGGGTAACCAAGGAAAAAAGAAAGGCGTAAATTGCTAATATCAGAAATGAAAGATGGGCCATCATTACCAATCCCATGGGCATTAAGAGGACAATAAAGGAATACTATGAACAACTCTATGCCCACATATTTGATAACTGAGATGAAATAGACCAAGTCCTTGAAAGATGCAAACTACCAAAACTCACAAAAGGAAAAGTAGGTATGCTGAATAAAAAACTAAATTGGGGCACCTGGGTGGCTCAGTCAGTTAAGTATCTGACTCTGGGTTTCCACTCAGGTCATGATCTCACGGGTTCATGAGTTTGAGCCCGGAGTTGGGCTCTGTGCTGGCAGCATGGAGCCTGCTTGGGATTTTCTCTCTCACTCTTTCTCTGCCCCTCCACTGCTCATACTCTCTCTCTCTCAAAATAAATACATTTTAAAAAATTTATCACCAATTAGTAACCTTCTAAAAGAAAGCATCAGGCCAGATAATTTCACTGGTGAATTCTATCAAATCTTTAAAGAAGAAATGATACCAATTCTCCACAATATCTTTCAGAAAATAGAAGCAGAGAGACTCCTTCTAATTCACTCTATGAGGCCAGATTTACCTTAATACCACAATCAGATAAAGACATTACAAGAAAGGAAATCGATAGACCAGTATCTCTCATGATCATAGATGCGACAATTCTCAACAAAGTATTAGCATTAAATCCAACAATATATTAAAAAATTATATACCATGACCAAATGGGATTTATTCCAGGTATGCAAGGCTGGTTCAACATTCAAAAATAAATCAATATAATCTATCATATCAGTAAGCTAAAAATCATGAGTATATCAATATATGCAAGAAAGTATTTGACAAATCCAGCATCCGTTTCTGATAAAAACTCTCAGCAAACTAGGAAATGGAGAGTAACTTTGTCACTTTGATAAAGAATATCTACAAAATATCTACAGCTACAATCATACTTGAGACTGTACTTCGGTATGGACACTTTCCCCCAAGATCAGAAACAAAGCAAGAATGTTCTCTCTCACCACTCCTATTCAGCATCTTACTAGAAGTACTAGGTAGTGAAAAAAGACAAGAATTAGAAATAAGGGTCCATAGATTAGAAAGGACAATTTTTGCATAGGACATGATTATCTATGTATAAAATTTTTTTAAATCTACAAAAAATTCCCTTGAATGGGGCACCTGGGTGGCTCAGTCAGTTGAGCGTCCAACTCTTGGTTTTGGCTCAGGTCACGATCTCATGGTTTGTGAGTTGGAGCCCCGCATTGGGCTCTGCACTGACAGTGCAGATCCTGCTTGAGATTCTCTCTTTCTCTCTCTCTCTCTATCCCTCCCCTGCTCATGCCCTCTCTCTCTCTCTCTCTCTCTCTCTCTCTCTCTCTCTCTCTCCTCCCCCCCTCTAAAAATAAATAAGCATTTAAAATTTTTTTCTGGAAGTAATAAGCAAGCATAACAAAGTCACAGGACAGAAAAAATTGGAAAAATAGACAGCTCCCAAATTTAACATTTTTGCTCTGTGAAGGACACAGTAAATGAAAAGACAAGCCATAGACTGAGAGAAATATTTGAAAGTCACATATCTGACAAAAGTCCTATCTCAAAACTCTGTGAAAAAATAAACCAATTTTAAAAACTGGGCAAAAGATTCAAATAGGTATTTTACCAAAGAAGATATATAGATAGCAAATGAACACATGAAAAGACGCTCAACATGATTAATCATTAAGGATATGCAAATTAAAACTACAGTGAGATATCATTACACTCCTACTAGAATGGCTAAAATAAAAAAAATACCGCTATTGCCTACTGCCAGAGAGTCTGAAAAGCAACCGAAATTCTCAGATGTTGCTGGCTGGAATGCAAAATGGCACAGCCACTCTGGAAAACAGCTTGGCAATTTCTTATAAATTTAAACACACACTTATGTATGACCCAGAAGTCCTACAGAAATGAAACTTACGTTCACACAAAAACCTGTATGTGAACATTTATAGCAGTATAATTTGTAGTTGTGAAAATCTGGAATCAACCCAAACATCCCTGATTACGTGAATAGATAAACATAGTGTATTCAGCAATAAAAAGGAACTATTGATAGCTGCAACAACATGAATGAATCTCAAATACATTATGCTAATTAAAGCACACCAGTCTCAAAAGATTATACACTTCATGATTCCATTAATATGGTATTCTTTAAAAGGCAAAAATTATAGGGACAAAGAACGCATCAGTGTGGTTACCAGGGATCATAGGTGGGACAAACGTCTGCCTACAGAGATGGTAGGAGAGAATTTGGGGGAGTGTTGGAATCGTTCTATATCCTGTTAGTGGTGGTGGCAAAAATCTATGCATGTGTTAAAACTCAATAGTGAATTTTACTATATGTAACTTAACATAGTAATACAAAACAATAAACAAGTCTGAGCTACTGATATTTTAATAAATTCAATAAAGATAATTTAAAAAGAAACTCAAGCAAAGCAGGTAAAAGGCATCATGGGAGTATGTATTACCATTTAGCTGGTCCCAGCTGCCTCTTAAAGAGAAAGGGTCTGCTTCCTTTTGATTAACATATCTTTCTTATTTTCTTTTTCTAAAATTTTTTTAATGTTTATTTTTGAGAGAGAGAGAGAGACAGAGACAGAATGAGAGTGGGGGAGGGACAGTGAGAGAGGAAGACACAGAATCTGAAGCAGGCTCCAGGCTCTGAGCTGTCAGCACAGAGCCTGATGCAGCGCTCGAACTTATGAGATTGTGACCTGACCCAAAGTCTGACACTTAACCGACTGAGCCATCTAGGTACCCTACTTATTTTCAAGTAATAATAATTATAGAGTTCTAACTTTGTTGTTACTGACTTAGAAATGCTCATAAAATAAAGGCTGTGGGCTTGTTAAAATAATTTCTAAAAACTGAATCAACTCAAGTGAATTAAATCTACTGCATGGTCAATCTAATTAATTGTGTAGAAACCCATCACTAAGATGACCCTAAACCCTTGAGTCAAAAAATGATAAATTCAGAGGCCATGTATAGACACGACCTAGGGTTGAAGAAAAATTGTTCTGCCACATAGCATCTCGATTTTTTTTCATATTTGTAAAGGATAATGATATTTTTTTTTGTTCCTGTAATCTTGATTACAATTTCCGAAAGTAACCAAACACTGCAATTTTTACAAAGGGTTTCCAAGCCACTATATGAATTCTTCCCAATCCAGAGGAGGAAAATATTTGTAGTGAATCCAGTTTGAATACCATGGTGGCCTTGTTTTTGCACTTAGCCAAGCCGGTTTCATCAATCACAGGAAATGACACTTCTGACAGAAAGAAAATAAGATGTAAATTAGCCAGAGGAGAGAACAGAGCAGGGACTATTCCATTTGGAATAAGAAAGGCTCAGAAAAGCAAATTGTCATGCAGGAGTTATGGTCCTATTGCATTTTCATCACCTAATTTCCAAATGACTTGCAGCCTTCCTTCCAATTATGAAATCTGCATGATTTGACTTGCTAGAACTGGCCTAGGGGAAAGAGAATCATCTGGCAAAGGTCGAAAGAGAGCAACCCTTCAGGAGGCTGGTGTTTCTCCCTATAGAAGCACTGTCCAATAGAAACACGACGTTCGCCACACATGCAATTTTAAAAGTTACCGTAATCACACGAGAAAAATGAAAGGATCCTTGAAACCAATGCTACACTATATGTTAACTAACTTGAATTGAAATAAAATCTTGGAGGAAAAAAAAAGAGAAAGAAAAGGAAACAGGTGGTATTCATTTTAATAATATTTGCATTTAATCCATTATATATAAAATAATATTATTTCAAAATGTGATAAATACGAAAATTATTAATGAGATTTTACATTTCTTTCATACTAAGTCTCCAAAACCCAGTATATATTTTATACTCATGGTACATCTTCGTTAAGAGTAGCCACATTTCAAGTTCTCAATAGCCGCATATAGCTAATCACTACCCAATTGAAGAGTGCAGCTCTAAAGACTTTTTATATGCATGGAAAATGCAAGACAGAATCCTTTGCTTCAATCGGTCTTTGGAACTAAGAATAGATATTTAGAAAAGAAGACAGACTGGAAGAAAGTTGACCAAACTGACTTCCCTGGAAAAGATGATAAAATATGATTGGGCCTTAGTACAATTAACATTATTTGTTAACCTTCTTTTTTGTTTTAATTTTTTTTAACGTTTATTTATTTTTGAGAGACAGAGCATGAGCAGGGGAGGGGCAAAGAGAGAGGGAGACACAGAATCCCAAGCAGGCTCCAGGCTCTGAGCTGTCAGCACAGAGCCTGACACGGGGCTCAAACTCATGGACCATGAGATCAAGGCCTAAGCCAAAGTCGGACGCTTAACTGATTGAACCACCCAGGCACCCCTATTGGTTAACTTTCTTAAGGGTCACAACAAATAACAGGCCATATGTTCTGTTTCCTTTGAGAATAAGCTAAAAACTCGCTTGCACCTTGAGCCTTTCCTGATGAGACCCATCTTTGTCTTCACCAACTGGTCACTTGACTTTTGTCTCTTTACCCTCTTCATTTTCTGCCCTGCCTCATCCATGACAGGTAGTGAGGTACAGTGGAAAGTACACAGGCTATGGAAGAAGAGAACTAAGAACTGCCCCTCGAGGCTTAGCCTCTGCCTAATGTCTCTTACCCTCATTGTCCCTGTCCCTGTCCCTGCCACCAAAAGTGCCCACCAAGAAAGTCAGTCAATGGAATGGTGGCAGGATATATAACAGGAGTCTCTGTATCCCCATGGGTGAAACCCAGAATTAATAGCACCAATAGGCATTTCCCTGCCCTCCTTGTTGGCCCAGTTCATGGCACCAAGCTTCTACCTGGAATTCTCCCTGAACACTCCAGAATAACTCAGTGTCTATTTCCACTGCTGTGATTTACCTGCTAGAATAGCCTCTGCCTTGATACCAATGGTTGCCTAAAGCATGTCCAAACTTTCTCTTCCTGTCAGCTTCTGGGATCAGCCTGCTCAGGTGTTCTTGCTGGGGCTACTCTCTGTAGCTGGTTCAGTTCGCCAAACTCCCATTCCTCCCGATGGAGGACCCAGCAGTCAACCCCACAATTCCATGCCAGTCTTGAGCCCACTAGCAATATGAAAACTTGCCAGGCAGATTACATTGAGCAAATAAATTCGCTTCACTCTCCTCATTTGTAAAGTGGGAGTCAAGAATATTTACCTTACAAGATTATTGTGAGGATCAATGAGACAATGTGTGAGAAAATGCTTTGTAAACTATAAGGAGCTAAGGAAGTGTTAGTTACTAAGTTTGCTTAGTACTTACTGTTCTCATGGTGTTTTCCTCATAAGTAACAACTTAACAACCATCAATATTGTAGAGTGCTGACATTCCTAAAATTTTTATTAACACTCCTTGAATGGGAGTGTAGGATTTAATTTAACTAATTATTGTATAAAATATTTTAAATAATCCAAAAAAAGAGGCAAAAGAAAGATGGGACACAAAATTATTGAAGTCAAGAGTACCATCTAGGATTTTCATATTTTGGGATTTCTCATCACAATGAGAAATGAGAATTTATCTCTTCCATAACCTCTCTTGGTCAAATGTATGTTCTGAAGTTAATACTTCGGATGGCAAATCTAATTGAAAATGTGAAAATAATATTTTTATTCTTGGGAAAACTTTGGAGCAACCTGGGTTATAATCAACATTGCCAAAAAATCGTTTCTTCAAAACTTTCCTGAAAAAGAAATGCCAGCAAGGACAGATTTCTTGTGTAGTGAGACAGGAAATTTGTAAGTCACCTCATCAAATAAAAACTGCAAAAAGCCAGACTTGGAGTTGATGTCATGGCATTCCCATCCCAGCCAAAATCCTATAAATATAGACAGAGACTCACTTGTTCTTCTGATAGTATAAACTTGAAAGAAAAAACTACGTCAGCTCCCTTTTAGAAGAAATTGATCTAGACACCAGCAGAGAAACTAAAACCAGCTTAACTCATGGAGATTCCTAAACTCATCGTATTTTACTAGAAAAGGGGATATGGAAATTTACTGGCTTTTGTATAATTTGTACAAAACTCAGTTGCCAAGCATGCTGGGACCTTGAGGATGGTTCAACAGTGTTTGAAAGGGATCAGCTATGCTTAAAGGCAAAGCCTAGACTGGGGACACTAACTCAACAGTGAAGACTAGTTGGCTTCCTCAGCCAACAGATGAGTCATCTTAGCCATGGCAGTGCAGCACTCTGGCTCAGCGTAAACTGGCGTCCCTTGCCAGTGGGGTCTGTTCACATATGTGGCCAAGGTGAGGCATGCAGTCATGTTGCATTGGTCAGGTCCAGGGAGGAAAAATTCACCCCAGATGAAAAGACTTTTAACTGAGGTCTACTTACAAAATTGTGAGAATTAAGAAAACAAACGAGGGACATCGAGTCACCCTGCCACTAACACTAGCAAGAAGCCATTATCAGCCTTAGACCTCCAGCTCAGGAGAGCTGGAAGCTTGGAGGAGCCTCCTGGTGGGAGCGAAAGGCCAGGAGAGATGCCGCTGGTGCCAGAGCTGAGCTCTGGTAGGATGCCAGAGCCTCCGTTGACCTAACAGAGAGGTTAGGAAACATTTTCTGCAGAGGGCCAGGTAGTAAATAATTTAGGCTTTGTAAGCCATACGGTCTGTGTTGCAACTATTTAGCTGTGCAGCTACAGCATAAAAATAGCCATAGGCAATACGTAAATGAGTGATCAAGGCCGTGTTTTAATACAACTTTACCTACAACAGGCAGTGAATGGGATCTGGCCCACTGGCCAAAAATCTAACCCAAATTTCTGACATTGCTCATACTCTTTACTCATTACTACTGATATCTTAAAAAAAAATATTTAACAAATAAGAAATATTAAGTTTTGTAATATTTACAGAGAACTGTAGCCAACAACAGATATTCGAAGTTAGAAATGCCAGCTGTCATGATTGGGCAGTATTCAAATAATATTTGTATCTCTTAGCAAGGTTAAGTTTAACAGTACTACATAAAATCACATGTGAAAATTGCCACATTGAGGACCTATTTTGCTCCCAAAACTTATTTCTTGAGCCTCAACTCATAGGATTTGTTTAAAGTATACTGTGTAGCAGTGCCTGAGTGGCTCAGTCAGTTGAGCGTCCGACTTTAGCTCGGGTTATGATCTCACCCGTCCAGAGTTCGAGCCCCGCGTCGGGCTCTGTACTGACAGCTTGGAGCCTGGAGCCTGCTTTGGATTCTGTGCCTCCATCTGTCTCTGCCCCTACCTCCCTTGTACTCTGTCTCTCTCTCTCTCTCAGAAATAAGTAGACATTAAAAAAATTTTTTTTAAACATTCTAAAGTATACTGTGCGTATGAACGGACTAATACTTATTTTATTCCCAAGAAGCATGACTCACCACTGGCAGCAGATACGGCCATAAACACACTTTTTAAGTGACAATGGCTGAAAACAAGACTGAAAAGATCATGATCACTTTTCTCCATGGTCCTGCCCTGAAAATGTTGACCTATACCTTCTACCCAGTGTGTCTGCGTTTCTTACTCTTGCCTTCCATTTGATGTTGGTGAATTCCTTCGGAACAGTGATGTCTCTCTGTTGACTCTTAAATTTTGATTCTTTCAGGGGAATTACAATACATTTTCTCACTTTCTGAATTTCTCAGCTGATTTTTCTGAGGATTCCAGATTTGGGAAACACATGTTTCTTGGGTAATGTCGAGAAAGAAATCCCACATGGAAACTACTAGCACAGCCTAGGTATAGCTGATAGTAACTATACATACATTGTAACTGTACTTATTCCTACCCTGTCTACCTATGAGACAGGTCTTAATGAACTGCCATGCTGGGACCTCATGGGTGTAGGATCTGGGTAACAGGTGTAAGATCCTTCTGTCCCAGTGGGGTGGACCAGCTATGTAAGCACCTGAATCTGGTTTATTTCAGAGCTAGCCAGACAATGGGAATTAGACCTTTTTATCTATAGAAGCTCCTGAAAGGAGAATTATCGAGTATTCTGAGAGTCATCATGTCATACATTGGGACAAAACGTCCCATGAGGTGTAGTGCTAGGAAGGAAGAATTCCGACCTGGATTTTTGCCACAAGAATGGCTTACCAGCTCCCAAATATGTGTTCAGTTCAATGATATTGGGAGAATGGTGACTTTTTTAAAGAGTAGAATGATTTGGATTTTTAACTTCTGAATGGAAAACATATGCTTCATTGTTGAAGAGCCAGCTCTATGTACTAGCTGAGTGTGGTTCCACCTTTCACCAATACCCTTCTCCCACCTCTGATACTTCTCTCAGTAGGACCTCAGGGCCTCCAGGGTGCGTTTCCCATTGTACATTTATTTATTCAGTGGTTACGGAGTATTTACTATACGCTAGGCACTCCACTAGTCTCTGAAGAGAAACTACACACGATCCTGCTGTCATGGAGCTTATAGTATATATAACATAATAGGGAAGATAAGCAATAGATAAATAATTATGCAGACTAATTAGTCAAATAATCTAGTCCCCAAAATAGTACATGTTACAAACTATGAGACATGCTACGAGAAGTAACTAGGCATATAATGGGGGGAGGGAGAGTGTTTCGAGAACAGGAACAGCAGACACAAAGGTAAGAGGCAGGAAAGTGCTCTGTGAGTTTTGAGGAATTGGCAAATTCAAATATGGCTGGAGTATAGGTGTGGTAGACATGGAGAGGGGACACCTGGAACCCCCTCCAGGGAAGGACTTGCCCCGGCTGTCAGCTCCTCCATGATCCACCAGGACTGCAGAGACCCACTTGGCCAGAGTTCACACCTGGGGTCATGCCCAAGATCATGCTAGGTGGGATAGAAAGGCCAGAGGCTTGACAACACGGATGAGCAAAACTCACTCTGGACCTCCCCCTGACTTGGCTGAGGCTTTGTTTGGGCTACATCAACCTCTGAGTTCTTCTTCTTCCCTGTCCTACTTCCTCCTCCTTTCCTTTCCCAGATAATAGTGTATATCTGTAAATGCTGTGTACCCCAAACTTTGTCTCAGTGTCTGCCCTTGGAAAACACAGAAGGAGGAAGCCACAGGGGGTCTGTCAGAGAGGTGGCAAGGGCAGGCAGGGGGAACTGCAGAAGTCAGCCCTACAACATGTTAAGGTCTTCAAAAAAGGGCCAGATCTTTCACCACCCATTGGTAATTTTTTTCTCCCTTTGAGTCTAACATTATGGGAAACTTCTAACTTCTAAAATTCTTAATAGGAGTGCCGGGGCACGTGAGTGGCTCAGTTGGTTGAGCATCCGACTCTTGATCTCAGCTCAGGTCGTGATCTCGTGAGTTTGAGCCCCGTGTTGGGTTCTGTGCTGATGGTGGAAAGCCTGCTTGAAATTCTCTCTCTCCCTCTTTCTCTGTGCCTCCCCTCTTCTCTCTCTCTCTCTCTCTCTCTCTCTCACTCTCTCAAAATAAATAAACTTAAAAAACTAAAATTCTTAATAGGAGTGTCAAATCTTGGAGCCATGACTCCCAAAGTAACTTTTTGCTAACACAAGGCAGCAAGCCAGAGTTAGGAAAGCTATAGACCTTTCCACTATGGAGTACATGGCATCTCTCACTCTCCAAAACAAAGGGACACATAGAACACAGACCTCCCTAGTATCTTTTACCAGGTCTTCTGTCTTCAGTGACCCACACTGAGTCTATCAGACCTCCTAGTAATGTTTCATGGCAATCCAGTTGTGACTCCTGAGTTCCCTCTTTTTGGTTTTTGTTTTTAAATCTGAGCAATATCAGCTCTCCATTCTCAAACAAAAAAGAATTAAGAAAAACACTCATCAATTTTAGCATTTGCTTCTGAATTAACTTCAGGATGACTCCTTCTTCTCGGCCAGTGCATTTCTTTACAATCGGGGCAATCAGTTTTACAATCTTTTTGATTTGGTCCATGAGGTGATGAAAAAAGCCAAATCAACCACTTTTTCAATTTGGTGTTTTCTATCTTATTGAAATTGCTTTTCACTGAGATCTCAGGAAGGGAAATACAGTGGTTTGTTACTTAAAATGAATTACCTGTACCCTTAACTACAACCAGGATAATTGCCATATCTTTCAACTACTAAGAACTAGCTTTCTAATTTCTTCTTTCTTTCTTTCTTTCTTTCTTTCTTTCTTTCTTTCTTTCTTTCTTTTGCTTTCAAGCTTCAGGGACACTCTAACTCTCTAACTATAATATAGCAGCATTTGAATATAATATTCCTTTGAATCTCATTTCCCAATCTACCTTATAAATTACCATTATTCCCCTTTTACACTGTTCGTAAATATTTTCCTTAGGGCTTAAATGTTCTTGTTTAGTCTGAAAGTTGCACTTTGGGCAGTGTTATCCATGTTTGTTGTGGCATAATTATATTTAAGAGTGTGAGAGAGGCTTGCAGCTCCTGTAAATTATTAGGTTTATTTTTCCTCTTAGAAGTCCAAAATTAGTTTAAAAATTGACAACTTCCCACCTAGTTGGTTCTTAATAACTAATGGAATTCTAAGGTTTCAAAAATTGAAAATAGTAAACACAGCAATGCAAAGAGTTATTGCATCTATCTGCATATTGTCTTCCTTTGTTTCGATTTGCTTCAAAATTTTTACTACAGTGCAAGTCTCAGTGCTGTGTTTTAAGGTGACTCCAAGAGACTGTGTTACTCTCATCAAGATAACTCTTAATATGTATCATGGTGGAAAAATAATATAAATCTTCATGTCCATGGGATCCCAAAATCATTTTCAAAGAGGAATCTTCAAAAAAAAGATTCTTCCTTCTATTTATATTTTTGCTTCATCATCCTGGTATGCCAGAGGTAACACCATTAATAAAAGTTTGTTGAGATTAACGTTATCTAGGATTTTTTGTAACTTAAAATTAGAAAGAGGGAAATAAATGCTAAATGAAAATGGAACTTTCGATAGAAGTGCAAAGGCTGTCTGTACAATTTCAGTTACGAAAAAAATTTGCCTGTCTGTACATTTTCATCCTCTTTGAGATGAAGGAGAATTGAAGAATTTGTCAGGAAGAGGCCTGATAGGAAACACATTCAATTTTCTTTTTCCCCCTTTGATTTATGGTCACCCTAACAAGGTCGAATGCAAAACAAGAGAAGCCTGGGTAAAGGGAGGTGATAATGAAGTATGACCATTAAAATCTTGATGGGGGTGGGGGGCGCCTGGATGGCTCAGCTGGTTAAGCATCCAACTCCTGGTTTTGGCTCAGGTCATAAATCCCAGGGTCATGTTAAGCATGTAGCCTGCTTAGGGTTCTCTCTCTCTCTCTCTCTCTCTCTCTCCTTCTGCCCCTCTTCCTTGCTCTCTCTCTCTCTCAAATAAAAAATAAAATAAAATAAAATCTTGATGGGGAAAAAGGAGTTTTTTTTGTTTTTTTTCTACTTAGATTTATACTACTAATAATAGGAAGCCTTTTTAAATGGTTACTCTGTGTCAGACAATGTTCCTAATGCTTTTTACCTTGCCAGCTCTCTAATCTTCAGGCACACAATGATGTGTATACCATTGTTATCTCCATACCTCATAGTAAGGAAACCAAAGCACAGACAGATTAATTAATTTGCCACAGGTCACAGAGATGGTCAATAACACAGACAGAATTTGAAGCCAGGGAATCTGGATTCAGAGCCCTTGCACTTCCCTAATAATAATGCTCCATCTAAAGAATTAGAAGCAAGAAGAGGATAATCAATCATGTGTCAAGTATCCAAGCATCATCTCTTGGCCCCTTTTCCATTGACTTTGGCCATCCTCAAAGCTTCTTCATCCACTTTGCATGACGATTGGTGCATCATCTAGGATATATTTTTCTTTCTCTTACTTCTATTGAGACTCTTCACACACAGTTAAAGCCATTCAGATGCAAAGCGTGAAGAATAGAAAATGGACACTACCTTTCATAAAAACAAATTACAATTAATCCCTGAGCATAAAACTGTCTTTAGAATCAGGTCAGGCAACACCTTTGATTATGTGTGCCTGGCTATGTTAACATACTGTTTTAACTTAGTGGCTGAAAGCCGAGGGTTAGAAATCAAACAGATCTGAGTTCAAGCTCATTTGTATCTGCTCCTGTCTGTATCACCTTGAACAATTCTCTGAGTCTGTATTTCTTCTTTTGTGAAATGGAGATAATAGTGCTGTCCTCCTACAATTACTGTGAGGGCTAAATAAAAAGTAAAAATGTAACACATCGTCTGGTCAATAGCAAACGTTTAATTAAAAAAAATAGCTGAATCAAAACCAAATTGTGAAGGGGTGAGGTTAGCAAAAATGGAAAAGCAAGTAGTTCCAAGGGCCTGCCCCTCCACAAAAACACCTAAAAGATGAGCAAAAACTGTCAGGAAACTCTGGAAAATAGTCAAAGGTCTACAACAACCAAGCAAATGCTGAACCCAGAAAGAAGCAATTTAAAAATGGTAGGAGAGCTTTGCAGTGTTTTTACTTGCCCTTGCCCCATATGCTACCTGGCTTGGTAAGCCTTGAAGACATCAGCCCACATTCCCAGTATAGAACCCTGGACCCTTGGGGCGCCTGGGTGGCTCAGTCGGTTAAGCGTCTGACTTCTGCTCAGATCATGATCTCACAGTTCATGAGTTTGAGCCCTGTGTCGGGCTCTGCGCTGACAGCTCAGAGCCTGGAGCCTGCTTTGGATTCTGTGTCTCCCTCTCTCTCTGCCCTTCCCCCACTCATGCTCTGTCTCTCAAAAATAAATGAACATTAAACATTTTTTAAAAAAGAACTCTGAACCCTTATTATAGGGGAAGACAGCAGACTTTGTTTTCCAAGAACTGTTTTGACCTGTTGGGTGGACTACCTGAAGGACGGACACAAGATGCTTGTCTTTGTTTAGCCTAACTCAGTGCTTTCTTAGGCTACAAAGAGGCTACGCAGAAGGTATTACTTAAAAACATCAAAAGGCAAATAACAACCCACTGCTGCCTGGGGCAAAAGATTGCAGCTGAAGCAAACATTAGACATACTGAAAACCTGGAAAGGAAAGCTGGATAGTGAGATGCTTATATTCTCCCTCTCTCTCTCTTTTTTTAAACTCCAGATATTCAAAGGAATCTCTGTCACAACATCAGAAATTACAGGAGACTTGGGGGGCTGGAGGACAGTGCCCATTAAGCATCTTGCTCTCCAGGAGAACTGCCATCCACATAACCCTGCTCTCAAAGAAGTGTTCTTTTCATTTCATCTGTCAATGGCCCTTCTATTCAGTCCCAGATGTGGTGGAGACATGGGGAAGTTGAGAATGTAGGCCATTCTAGTTTCTTCTAACAACACTACTTCGCTACTCGTATCTTGTGGCCTCTTGCAAACTCCACTGAGTTAAAACACGCAATCCCTACCAATGACATGATCAACATGAGGACAACGGATCCAAGGCTGTGCAACAATTCAGGGAGCCAGTTTCTTCATCCAGAATGACACATGTTCCCCAGTCATTGGAAGAGACTCAGCAGCCATACTGAAAATTCTGGTTAAGATTTTCTCAACCCCCTCTGCACAGCAGCCAAAGGTGCCAGAATTATCACACTTTCCAAATTAGACAACACAGCCACCCCCCACCCCCACCCCGGATCCTTCTTACCAACGGCCTTTCTCTAACTGAATCGGGTGAATGTAATCTGCACCCTTCCAAACTGTTTTCCAGTGTTTCCCAGGAAGATGGCATAACTGGCCCCACAGCCTCTGTTTGTTGAAAGAGGACGGGATGAGCACAGAGTGGGAGAGGGAGGCATTGAGGCTACCTTTGAGGTCAGGGAGTAGTGGTTTTAAAATATATCCACAAATTTTTTGACAGTCCTCCTTCAAAGAGTGGAGCCTAAATGTCTTCCTCCTGAACGTGGGCTGTACTTAGTGACTCTAACAAATAGCATGTGGTGGAAATGACTGTGTGCAACTTCTCTGATGAGACCTTAAAAGGCATTTTCATTTCATTTTTGCTCTCTTTCTCTCTGCTCCAGGAGAAAGCAACTGACACATCATGAGGACATTCACGCAACTCTGTGAGAGGCCCACATGGCAAGGAACTGAGGCCTATTGCCAACATCCAGGCTTCCTGCCAATAACCACGTGAGAGCGACATCTTGGAAGATGATCTTTTAGCCTAGTCAGACCTTCAGACGACTACAGCCCTGACCAACATCTTGACTGCAGCCTCGTGGGAAACCTTGAGCCAGAGCCACCAATCTATGCCACTCGTGGGTTCTTGACCCTCAGAAACTGCATGAAATCCTAGATATTTATGCTTTCAAATCACTAAATTTTAGAGTAATTTGTTATGCAGCAACAGATAACTATTACACGACGCTAACTTGTCTTTTCCACGTGTTAGCACCAAATAACAAGTTACTCCAAAATTTAGTGGCAAAGAAAACAATATTTATTGTGCTCACAAATATTTAATTTGCCAAGGGGTTTTCACAGAAAGGTCATCTCTGTTCCATTCTACACTATTACGTCTGAGGCCTCAGCTGGAAGACTCAAAAGCTGTAGGCCAGAAATTTCTAAAGCCTCACTCAGTATGTGTCTGGTGGCTAATGCTGGGTATCAGTTGAGGACTTAAGCTCCTCTTCACATGGGTTGCTCCATATGGTCTCCCTGCATGGGCTAGTCTAGGCTTCCTTATAGAATGGTGGCTGGGTTCCATGAGCAAGTGTCCTGAGAGAGAGACAGAGAGAGAACCAGATGGAAGCCATACCACCTTTTATAATCTAGCCTCAGAAGTCACACAGTATCACTTCTGCTACATTCTGTTAGTGAAGGAAATTATAAACTTTTTCCCAGGTTCAAGGGGATGGAACATTAAGCCTCATCTTTAAATGGAGGAGTAGCAGTGTCACATGGTTAGAAGAGTATGTGGGATGTGATTCATATTAGTACAACCATCTTTGGAAAATACAATTTGCCGCATTTGTCTAAGACTAATTCCCTGAAAATTGGTTTCTCAGAAAAGAAGCTAGCCTTTAGCAAAGCTCCATGAAAACCAGCTATGACCCAGTAATGAGCGCAATCAACTCTGCTCAATTGAAGGCTGGGCTCTAGTTCTGTAATTATGGCAGGTAAAGGATAAATTCTTCCCTAACCATCAATAGTGAAGTAGTGAATCTTAGCACTATTTTGCTGTGTCAGAGAGAGGGGTGGTTCAATTGTATCAGTTAGAATTCAACCAGAAAAGCATAAAAGTAGGAGATAGATAGATGATAGTTAGATAGATAGACAGACAGATAGACAGATGACAGATAGATAGATGATAGATAGATAGATAGATAGATAGATGATATAGATAGATAGACAGATGATATAGATAGATAGATAGATAGATAGATAGATAGATAGATAATGGATGGATAGATGATAGATAGATAGATAGAAGAAATAGAGATATGGATTTGTTATCGATTTGCTTACACAATTGTAGGAACTCATTAAACAACCTCTGTAAGACCGTCTTCATATCTGATGCTGGATCTTGAAGTCCACAGCACAGGCAGTCAGGAAGGAAAGAACATTAATTAGGCCGGAACCCCACGAGCACAAGCTAGAAACTGTCAAGGATGGACTAAAATTCATATCTGTTCTTCTCGTCTCCTTCACCAGGTTATCCTGGAGAAGACAACGGCCCTTCATCAAAGAGCTAAAAACACACCTAGACCACTAATGTTTTCCACCTATGAGGTAAGTAAGCAGATCAGCAACAATGTGTATATGCTACAAAATGGTGGCTGCCTCCCTTTCAACCCTTCAAGTCTCTCCAGAATCTTCCTTGTGCTCACTCTAACTGGAAATATACAAGAAAGGAATTCTGGGAAATGTAGTTTAGCCTAGCCAAGTTGACACATTATAAAGCCTTCACATTTAATCACGAAGCCTAAAAGCCCCACAGCCAAGAATCAGGACACCTTCCCTGGAAGTGAATGTTTGGCTCTGTTAGATCACCATGGACTTCCCTAGAATGGATAAACAAGAGAAGACCAGCACATCTGCTACCGATCCTGGCTCCACAAGATTTTCCCAATGATCCTTGATCCGGCAGGATTTAGCACATGTGTTGCCTGGGCATTTGCCCTTATTTACGTGACGATTTTAACAAAGTTAACGCGAGGATGAACAGAGACTAGATGTGAAGGACACACTATGGGCTTGGCAGATAGTATGGGCTCCACAAAAGTTAGATATATTGTCATTTTTGTAATTATTATTTCTATTCAGCTCTACCAACATAGATTCATAACCAAGTTGTATGGATTTCAACTACTCTGATTTTGTTACAAACAGATTATGCTCATTTTCAAATAATAATGATAATTCTAGTAAGTGTGACAATGAGGCATCTAACAGGTTAGGCATAAGGATGCCAAGTATCATAATTCCTGACACAGTTAGGATCTGTAATGTACATGGTAAATTGGCATTTGGGATTTTACAATTTCTTTTTTTTTTTAATTTTTTTTCAACGTTTTTTATTTTATTTTTGGGACAGAGAGAGACAGAGCATGAATGGGGGAGGGGCAGAGAGAGAGGGAGACACAGAATCGGAAACAGGCTCCAGGCTCCGAGCCATCAGCCCAGAGCCCGACGCGGGGCTCGAACTCACGGACCGCGAGATCGTGACCTGGCTGAAGTCGGACGCTTAACCGACTGCGCCACCCAGGCGCCCCTACAATTTCTTGAACTTAGGTTTTGTGGCATCTGAGGCTTATGCAATTTGGGGAACTACCTTTCAGGAAGAGAATACAAAATTAAGAATAAAAAGGTACACATAAAGGTAAATGTTTCTTTAGAAGGAGAAAAATCACAATAAAGTACACATTTTAAAGAGCCGAAAAATACAATAAGTAAAACAATATGTAAAACAATAATGGTTTTACTAATTGAAAGCCTGACCCACCTCTGTAATACTTTTTCTTACATTTTTGATACATACATATGCCTTGATTGCCTTTTCATGTGATAATTGTTTTGTAGTATCATTTCAATACAGACAATAGAAAGATAACTCAGTTCCTTCAGATGGCTGTTCAAAACTTTTTTATTAATAATTTAGAAAAGCTTTAGCTTATAATTTAATAATGTCATTTATTGTTTTATTTACCTTTTAAAAAATTTAATGCTTATTTATTTTTGAGAGAGAGAGAGAGAGAGAGAGAGAGAGTATGAGCAGGGGAGGGGCAGAGAGAGAGAGAGACACAGAATCTGAAGCAGGCTGCAGGCTCTGAGCTGTCAGCACAGAGCCCGACGTGGGGCTCGAACTCGTGAACTGTGAGATCAGGACCTGAGTCAAAGTCAGGCACTTAACCAACTGAGCCACTCAGGTGCCCCTTGTTTCATTTACTTTTAAGATTATCTGTTAGGTTCACAGAAAATCTTTTTCAAGGAGAGAACTTCCATTTATGATTAGGCATTGATAAGAATCCTCAGCTTCAATTTGACACATGCAATGATTAGAAGAAGTTTTCACTGACTGAGAAGCAGTCTCTGGTCTGCTATGACAAATGTCACCCTTTGAGGATCCTTAGGAATCAGCCTGCCACCCGACCAACCTCCTAGCTCTATCCTTCAAAGGAGTTTGCAGTTAATGCTTATTCTACCGCATCTTGTTTTACAGTTTGCAAAGTGTCAGTACAAGTGTTATTTGAGATGTAACATGATTGGCAAGATGAGAAATATCACACACAAAATCCTTCCCAATTTCTCTTGTCCAGTCTTTGATCGTTTAATGTCTGTACTAGAAGAGTATCTCTGCCATATTTCTATTTCTCCTTTAGTTTCTTTCAAAGCTGCAGTAAACATTTTTGTTCAACTCTCCAGAGGAATTGCCGGATCCTGGGGTATGTACATTTTCACTAGATAGCCCCAAAGTTATCCACCTTTTCGACCTCCTCACTCCACAGCCTCAGCCCCAAAGAATCACTGTATTCTGGAACTCTAATCAACAAAGGTCTGGTTTTTGCCTACTTACTCCAGTGCAGCCTTCTAATTTGTAAGTTCACATGGCCACGTTTTTGTAAATTTTGCAAACGTAAGACATTTTACCTATATTCGATCAAGACCATTATCCTATCCAACTTTCAAAAGGTCTGGATGATTTAAAAGATGTGTCCATGGTACCAGAGCTAATTGATGACAGAATCAAAACTGAGCCCCAGGCCTACAGACTCCCCATGTTCTTCCTTCACTCATTCTTCCTTATATCTAAATCCCACCTTGCTATAATTTTAGTTACATCTTCTTCATATTTTAAATCTGAGAAGACTCAGATCATTAGAACAATACCCTCTTTATTTTTTTTTTCAACGTTTATTTATTTTTGGGACAGAGAGAGACAGAGCATGAACGGGGGAGGGGAAGAGAGAGAGGGAGACACAGAATCGGAAACAGGCTCCAGGCTCGGAGCCATCAGCCCAGAGCCTGACGCGGGGCTCGAACTCCCCGACCGCGAGATCGTGACCTGGCTGAAGTCGGACGCTTAACCGACTGTGCCACCCAGGCTCCCCACAATACCCTCTTTATAACAACTCCATCATCCCTTACCTTGCTCTGTTGAAGTTATAAAAGATTTTAAAAGATTTCACAAATACAAAAAGTCTAGCAAATATATATAATATAATGAATACTCACGTACTCATGAGCTAGCCTAATTAAAACATGGCAAATGAAATTTATACCCTGTATGTCACCTTTCCTTAGTAAGTTTCCTTCCCTCTGCCACCTCCAGCAGAGGAAATACTCTCCAGAGTATGAGTAGCATTCTCATGAGATCTTCATGCTGCTGCTACAAATGTTGGTATCACTACACAATATATACCATTAATTTTCATGTTTTAAAACTTTGTATAAATGGCATCACACTGTGTCTACATTTCTGAAATTTGCTTTTTTTCTTAACATATTTAAAAGACTCATCCAGGCTGACAGAGATACCACTAAGTCATTTATTTCAACTGTTAGAGAGTATGACATTGCATGAATATACTACAAATTATTCATTCTCTTGCTAAGGGCTCAAAGCTTCAATGTACATGTCTCCAGTGGAATTGCTGGGCTAGACAGTGCAAATTTGCTCTCCAAAGTGGTTATACCAATTTATATTACCAAGTATTGGTAAGCTCAGGCTTTTCAACTTTTACAACTCCAATGTTTGTAAAATGGAATCTCATTTCTCTTTGGAATTTCATTTCTCAAGTTGGTAATGAATTGGAGCATCTTAGGTTTATTGGCCATTCAGGTTTCCTGTTTTCTGAACTGCCTGTTCATACCTTTGCCCATTTTTTATTGTTTTTTTATTTTGTTTTTACATACTATCAGTTATGTGCATTGAATATGTATTCTCCTAATATGACTTGTTTTTATTATTTATGGTAGCTTTGATACATAGATAGGAGTTCTAAATTCAAATTCTAATTTACCATTTTTTCCCATTATGCCTGTGCTTTTGGGACCTTGTTTGAAAAATCATTTCCTACATGAATCATAAGGAAACTCCACATATTTTCTTCCAAATTTAAAATTTGCCTTTTCACATTTGGGTATTTTATCCACATGGAGGTTTGGTGTGAATATGGTGTGATTTAGGAATGTAAATTTTTTTCTACATGAAAACCAATTGCCTTAGCAACATTTATTCAACTATCTCTCCTTTACTCCCTGTAGTGGGTTAAATTGTGCACCACCCCCCAAAATGTCCAAGTCCATACCTCTAGTACCTGTGAATGTGACCTTATTTTGCACTTAAGTAATTAAGTGAAGGATCTGGAGATGAGATCATTCTGGATTAAGCTGATAGACTCTAAATCCAATGACAAAGTGGATATTTTTTTAATGTTTATATATTTTTGAGAGAGAGAGAGAAACAGAGCATAAGTAGGGGAGGGGCAGGGAGAGAGAGAGAAACAGAAACCGAAGCAGGTGCTTAACTGACTGAGCCACCCAGGTGCCCCAACAAAGTGTTCCTGCACAAAGAGAAGACACAGACACATCAGGGAAGGCAATATGAAGATGAAGGCAAAGGTTGAAGTTACGCTACCACAAGCCAAAGACCTGGGGCCACCAGAAGCTGGAAGAGGCAAGGAAGGATTCTCCCTTAGAGCCTCCAGAGGGAGCACAGCCCTCCCTACTGACACCTCAATTTCAAACTGTTGGTCTCCAGAACTGTGAGATGAATCTTCTGTTGTCTTAAGTCACCAAATTTGTGGCAATTTTTTACAGGAGCCCTAGGAAACTAATACAATGCCACTGACCTGTATTGCCACTTCTGTCACGTATTGAGTCCCTAGATACAGGGGAGCTATTTCTGCACTTGTTGAGTTTGTTTCACTGGTCTATGTGTATGTTTCCAAGATAATACCATGTTATCTTAATTACTTTCACGTTTAATAAACCATGTTATCTGATAAAGTATGTCCTCCAACTATTTCTTCCTAACATTGTTTTGACTATTCTTGGCCTCTTTCTTAAAATTCTATATAAATTTGATGACTAAGCTGTAAATTTCCATGAAAATTCTCCATTCTACTTGAGTGGCATTGGATTTGGGGCGCGTGGCTGGCTCAGTAGAGCATCTGACTCTTGATCTCAGACTCGTGACTTTGATTCCCATGTGGAGTGTAGAGATTACTGAAAAAATGAATGGCATTGAATTTATCAAATATCTTGGAAATAATAAATATCTTTAAAATACCAAGTAGTATTATCTATAGCTTTCCATTTATTTTGGCCATCTTAATTGCTTTTCTTAAAGGTTTTGTAATTTTCTCCAAAAAAAATACATGTTTTTGTTAGTTTTTTTCTTCCTAGATCTTTTACGTTTGTCATTGCTGTTTTGTAGGTTGTTTATTTTTGCTTTGTAAAAACTCAGTTTTTGCCTGATGATCTGATATCAAGCCACACGGTTGAATTGATTTTTGCATACTTCATAGATTCTCTTGGGTTTTTTATATAGAAAATATATATATTGTACAATTTGTTTCTTTTATTTTTTCCAATCCATGTATATTAGTACAGTGCCCAACAAAAGTAGTGATGGCTGTTTGTGTCTTTCTTGATTTTATAGGAAATGCTTATTGATGCTTTACCACTAAGTTTTTTAGATGAAATTGTGGGGTTTTTTTTAATGTTTATTTATTTGTGAGAGAGAGACAGAGCGTGAGTAGGGGAGGCACCTAGAGAGAATGAGGCACAGAATTGGAAGCAGGCTCTGGGCTCTGAGCTGTCAGCACAGAGCCCAACGCGGGGCTTGAACCCACAAACTGCGAGATCATGACCTGAGCTGAAGTCAGATGCTTAGTGAACTGAGCCCCCCAGGCACCCCCACCACTAAGTTTGATGTTCAGAATAAGCCTTTATTCTTTATCTGCTGAGATGATCAAATTGTTTTCTTCTTCAGCCCACTAAGGTGGGGAATTATTAGGTTGAGCCAAAAGAAATTGCTCATATATGACTGTTTTGTAATGATGAAAAGGGCAATTTCATATGGCTCAACATAATACATTAATAGAGATGCTCATGTTAAGCTCTCCTTTCATTCCATTCTTTTGTGAGGCTAACTTGGTCAAGTTGGGTTTGTTTAGTTTGGTTAAATTAATCTCATGAAAAAAAAATTGTGGAATATGTTCCTTTTTTTTTCTATATCCTAGTTCCATTTGTATAAGATGGGGTTTATATGGTCTTTGAGTATTTTGTAGAAATTACTTTGTAAAATAATCTTGGTTGACTATTTTTGTGTATGGATCAAAGGTAGATTTTTACCTATTCAATTCCTTTAATTTTATAATCTTAATCAGGTTGTTGAATTTTGTAATGAATTAGTCTTGGTAAGTTATATTTACTTAGAAATTTCTCAGGGCGCCTGGTCGGGGACTCAGTTGGTTGAGCGTATGAATCTTGATTTCAGCTCAGGTCATGGTCCCAGCATTGTGGGACTGAGCCCCACATCAGGCTCCGCACAGAGCATGGAGCCTGCTTAAGATTCTCTCTCTCCCTCTGCCCCTCAACCCACTCACCCGTGTTCTCTCTCTCTCTCTCTCTCTAAAAGAAAAAAGAAAAAGACAATGAAATTAAAAAAAGAAATTTCTCCATCTAAGTTTTCAAAATCATCGGCATAAAGTTTTTTGTAATTTTTTATGTATTTTAATAACACAAGTTATTCCCTTGTGTCCTCTTTTTTCTTGACCATATTGCCAGAGACATCTCTTCTCTTTTCAAAAAACCAGCTATTGGTGGATAATATTTACTCTTACATCACTGTTTTCTATTTTAAAAAGTTTTATTCTCATCCTTTTTATTCCCTTACTTGTATTTTCTCTGGGCTTAAGTAGCTTGTCTTATGAAAAACTTCTTGAGTTGGATACATGACTCATTAATCCTCAGTCTTTCTTTTCTAACTTGAGCAATTTTTTCTAATATCTGATTTTAATTTTTAATTTTATTTAAATTTTAATAGTTTAAATTTTAATTAAATTTTTTATTTCTTTCTTTGACTCATCAATTATTTAGGAAGATGTTTTCAAATTTCCAATTTTATTAGTTGTTTCATTCTATCTTATATAGTGTACCTTAATTATACAGTAGACCTCCTAGTCTGAAGCCCCACAGCCCCACAACAAGCACATCACCTCTTTGATAGCGTTTATCATGTTGTGTTACCACTGTGCAGGTATCTACCTGTCTCCTAAGTAGAAGGTAAGCTCCTTGAGGATAGGGCCTTTGTCTTCTATCGCTCTAATCCTAGGCCTGTCACAATGCCAGTGCAAATAGTAAGTGCTTAATACATTCATGTTGACTGATAAAATAAAATAGTGAGTGATTGGGTAAATTGTTCCCTAAGGAATTTCCACCCAATTTTAGGTTCTCCAGCTTCTAATTTCTGCCAAAAAGAAAACCATTCATCTCATTAAATTGCTTTATAGTAACCTAAAAAAAAGTCTATCTTAAAAATTAACAAAAGTAGCATATTAAATTAATTCAGCTACAGTTAGTAAGCAAGAATTCAATACCTGGGGGACAGATCATAGTGTTTCTTATAGAGCCCCATTTAAATTTTCATCAAGTATTACCTGTATGGACAAGCAAAATGTAATTTCAGGTAGCATATATTTCAGAAAATGATGAAGGTGCTTGTGCAAAAGATCTCAGATTATTAGATGACACTGTTGAGAGGAATGATCCAATAGTGTTGAAACACAAAAAGAGAAGTTACCACATCCTTGGGCTATTAAAAACAGTGTTTTTCAATTAGTATGTTGTTTTCCTATTCATAAATAGTCATTTATTGGTATACTCATACATATCATGGAATACTTTTTACACATTATATAAATAAGATATTCTAGTGTCTAAGAGTGTTCTAAATAGATAATAATTAAAGAACTATGGAATTATCTATTTAAGTTTTATTGCCATAAGATTTTATGTAATGACTCATCTATCTCAGGTGTTCAGCAGAAATAGGTACAAAGGAAAATACTATCTTATTCATCAGATATAGCAAAACAAAAGCCCGATCTATCAAACAGAAAGATCAAACACGTTTCTACCTATAAACTTCAATCTAGCATATACATGAATTTCCAACAATTTTTATTACATGCAATCGTTTCTTTCTGTCCTGAAACATTCTTCCAAGCAAGTTTCCCCTTGTATGAAGTATCAAAGCCTTGTGAAGTCATTATGACACAAAACTCTTCCTTTCTACCGTTGCAAACAATAAACAACTGTGAGAAGTGAACAAGCAATGTGAGTCCCTCTAATGATCCACCTCAGTTCCAAGGCAAGAAAGATATTATGACAGAGCTGTTTGATCTTGTTTCTCTTTTAAATGATTTTTAGTAAAATGCTCATTTTGGAAATGGGCTTAAACAAAACACCAATTATTAAAATGTGTTTGTGGGTGTGTTTGTTGGGGAGGGGAAGGTTTTGTGAGTGAGCGTGTGTGCACATGGTTGCACACACGTGTACATGTTCTAACTCCCTTACCACCAGCAACAGAAATGCACAGACAAATACGGCATTTTGGTATTTCATCAGATTCACTAGGATTATTTTCTGTTATAAGCCGCATTTGAGCTCAAATTATACAACCTATCAACAAATACTTGGATGAATAAATGTAATTTAAATTACCGTAACGTGAATTCATAATATGCTCAGTTCACTGGGCTACTCATTACCCTCTCAGGTTCCTGCCCCATAAGGCCATACTCGATAATGCCAGGAAACATAAAAAATAAGTACAGCAGTCATTAATACATTTATGAGTGGTGTAACAATGTGAGTAAACTGGATAAATATTTTCAACAAGAATATTGAGCACTTGTGGTATTCTTACCATGATGAGAAGATAGAATCTCTTCTCTTAAAAATTTATGGTGCAGGTGCAGAAAAACTCTGCGATTGATGCCCCATGCGTTCTTGCATGTCATTCCATTTGCCAGGAACACTTTGTCTAGAACATCCCTATTCATCCTTTAAAACAGAGATCAGATAGTAAATATTTCAGGCTTTGTGGGTCATGCAATCTCTGTCACAAATACTCAACTCTGCCCTTATCACTTGAAAGCTGTCATGGATGATATTAAACAAATGGACATGGCTGTGTTCCAATAAAACTTTATTTACATAAACATTCAGTAAATCATAAATAGCCTGAGGATCATGATTTACTGACTCACGGTTTAAAATCTTCTGTGTATATATGGAAACAAGAGACTTACATGACTCTGGAGTGAGATCACCTGGTTTCTAATTCTGGCTCTGTCACTTATAAGCTGTGTGGCTTGAGCAAGTCATATAACACTCTGTGCCTGTTACCTCATCTGTAAAATAGAGATTATAATACCCATGTATGTATATGGAGCTGTGAATGAGTTCATAGATACTAATGAGGTTATAAAAGTACATACATAACAAGTGGTGCATAATAAGTGATATATAAGGGTTATCTGTTGTGACTATGTAGTATACTTTCTCTATATATACTCTTATTCCATGAGATTTAATATATTGCTTCTTCAGGCCTGGGATGCAGGAATTAGACAAGGGCCACACAGATCACAGAATTAACTTTAATAAAATTGTTAAAGGGTCTTGAAATGATAACATCAAGTGTCATCTAAATAAGGAAAAGGGTAATCCACTAAGAGAAAGAAGGATATAGGAATATAACAATAAGTAACCAGATGTCTTCCATGTGGGAAGTTATAAAAGAGAGATAAAGGAGAAAAGTGCAAAAATCAGAAAAAATGTGAAAAATAGCTGAAACAAAGGTAGGTGAAAAAAGTAAACAACTTTAGTGTAGAATGGAAGAGAGGAAAGTCTAAATTACAGCCCATATCTTGAATTCCAGATTTCAATGGCAGGCTGCCACTTGTTCTGGTTGCATGAACATCCCCTTGATCTCATGGAATGAAAGTTGATTACAAATGTCAAGACTGGCAGTCAGGTTCCGGAAACCAAGATTTAAACTCCAGCAAGACAGAGACAGCTTCAGGTTCCAAGAGGAATGTCTGGATAGACAGAGAACTTACAATTAGCCAGGACCAAGGCAAGATGAAGAGCCTCTGCCCTGAGACCCTTATTTGAAATGGGTAAGAAGGAATGCTTTTTAGTATGATGTTAGGTAGTCCTTCTCATGCAGTTTCTGTATCGGTTAAGCTAGGTTAGGTAATGCTTCATTAACAAATAACCCCCAAGTCTCAGTGGCTTAAAACAGCAAAAGTCTATCCCTCACTCATGCTCATTCCTGTTACATGGCCATTGTCAGTGTTCAGGTGGCTCTATCCCATGTAGCTCTCACTCTGAGACCTAGACTGTTAAAGGAGATACAACCTGGACCATTACCAATCACTTTGAAAGAGGAAAGCAGAACTCTAGGATGTCTCACAATTAATGTTTTAATCACTTCCAGGCTGGAACTTCCACTTATCACTTGTAAGTATCACTTATCGCTTCCAACTCAGTTTATAAGCCATAATTAATCATGTGACCTGACCCAACTACAAGAGGGCCAAGAAAACAATCCTACTAAGTACTGAGAAATTGAAGAGCCAGAAATAATTTGATGAGCAGAAACTAACAACTCCCACAGTTTCCAACCTAATATGTAGAAAAAAAGAAGAGGAAAGGCTTTGAAAATATTGAAGGTCAGCTTTGGGAGTCTACTGAACAAATTGTAAACATGACCAGGGAGAGAAGGCTTCTTCCACCCAAGCAACCATGGCGAGTTGAGCAAGCAATGGAAGTCATAACTGCTATGGATGCAACCACAAGTGGACAAGGCAGGAGCACTGGCAACAGACCTAGAATGAACTCACTTGCAATCAGCAAACACCCTAGCCACCCAGAACCCACAAGGAAAAAGTAGGAAGCGGGTAGAGTGCAGAAGGGGAGCTTGAGGCCTCAGTGTTTCCCTTTGTGGAAATTTTTTAAAAATATAATTTATTGTCAAACTAGCTAAAATACAGTGTGTACAGCATGCTCTTGGTTTGGGAGGGGGGGTAGATTCCCATGGCTCATCGTTTACATACAACACTCAGTGCTCATGCCAACAAGTGCCCTCCTCAATGCCCATCACCCATTTTCCCCTCTCCCCCACCCCCCCCATCAACCCTCAGTTTGTTCTCTGTATTTAAGAGTCTCTTATGGTTTGCCTCCCTCCCTCTCTATAACTATTTTCCCCCTTTCCTCCCCCCATGAGCTTCTGTTAAGTTTCTCAAATTCCACATATGAGTGAAAACATATGATATCTATCTTTCTCTGCCTGACTTATTTCACTTAGCATAATACCCTCCAGTTCCAACCACGTTGCTGCAAAAGGCAGGATTTCATTCTTTCTCATTGCCAAGTAGTATTCCATTGTATATACAAAACACATCTTCTTTATCCATTTATCAGTTGATGGATATTTGGGCTCTTTCCATAATTTGGCTATTGTTGAAAGTGCTGCTATAAACATTGGGGTACATGTGCCACTATGAATCAGCACTCCTGTATCCTTTGGATAAATTCCTAGCAGTGCTATTGCTGGGTCATAGGGTAGTTCTATTTTTAATTTTTTGAGGAACCTCTACACTGTTTTCCAGAGCGGCTGCACCAGTTTGCATTCCCACCAACAGTGCAAGAGGGTTCCCATTTCTCCACATCCTTCCCAGCATCTGTTGTTTCCTGAGTTGTTAATTTTAGCCACTCTGACCAATGTGAGGTGGTATCTCACTGTGTTTTTGATCTGTATTTCCCTGATGAGAAGTGATGTTGAGCATCTTTTCATATGCCTGTTGGCCATCTGGATGCCTTCTTTGGAAAAGTGTCTATTCACGTCTTCTGCCCATTCCTTCACTAGATTATTTGTTTTTCGGGTGCGGAGTTTGGTAAGTTCTTTATAGATTTTGGATACTAACCCTTTATCCGATATGTCATTTGCAAGTATCTTTTCCCATTCCGTCGGTTGCCTTTTAGTTTTGTTGATTGTTTCCTTTGCAGTGCAGAAGCTTTTTATCTTGATGAGGTCCCAATAGTTCATTTTTGCGTTTAATTCCCTTACCTTTGGAGATGTGTCGAGCAAAAATTTGAAGCCACAGGCTACCAAGATTACATCCATGATCTTGAGGCTGCAGAGGCCTGGGGCAAGTGGGGCTTGTTAGTGCTGCCTCCTAGTGGACAAAGGGCTATTATGACTTGTTTAAAGGGCTTGTATTTGGCCTAGAATCTGGCAAGAGACTATAGAGCAAATAGGAAGCTTGCATTTCTTCCTAAAAGTGAAGTGGAAGAGACTTCTAGTCCTCGTCAAGATGGAGTAAGCCTATTGATTGTAACTAAAAACTCTGGATATATTACAAAAGCAACTATCTGAGGATTCTGAAAAGTAAACAAAAGCAGGCAGACTGGGGAGAGGAATCAAAGAAGTGACCCATATGGGGGGGGAGGGTGAGTTTCCTAAAGTTTTTTTCCCTCTTTTCTCTCATGGCTTTGACCCAAATACTGGCACTGGTTAGGGGCTATGGCAATGGCTTCATAGGCAATAAAATCTCAAAGGAAAACACTATCTTCCTAGCTGTAAGACCAAGAAAAGCAATCTATGCAAATTGATGGGGGGAAGGATAGGGGGGCAAGGCAGAAGAATCCCAGAGAAAAGGAATCTGGAGAAGATGATTTCTGAATTCTGTGTATTAACTCACACAAGATACACACACACACACACACACACTCACACCAACATTTTCCAGATGAGTTTAAAAAGATTCAGAGCCTCACAGCATAATATCAAAATTTCCAGGAAAATTACTCAATATCCCAATATTACTCAATATATAAAAAAGAAGGAAGACGTGGCCCATTTCCGAGAAAAACAGTAACCAATGAAAACCAACCCCAAGATTATTCAGATGTTGAAATCATCAAAGATGTTAAAAGAGCTATTTGTAACTATGCTCCCTGATGAAAAGGTAAACCATATTTAATGTGAATGGAAAAACAGAAGTTGACAACAGAGATATGGAAACTTTAGAACAAAGAATACAATGTCTTAAAAAATTCACTGATGGAGTGCAATAACAGAATAGAGACAAATGAAGAAAAAGGCAAGAGAACTTGAAGAGTCAATAGAAACTGTCCAATCAAAAGAACAGTCTAAAGAAAAAGATTTTTTTTAATTTTTTTTTAACGTTTATTTATTTTTGAGACAGAGAGAGACAGAGCATGAATGGGGGAGGGTCACAGAGAGAAGGAGACACAGAATCTGAAACAGGCTCCAGGCTCTGAGCTGTCAGCACAGAGCCCGATGTGGGGCTTAAACCCACGGACCGTGAGATCATGACCTGAGCCGAAGTCGGACGCTCAACCGACTGAGCCACCCAGGCGCCCCTAAAGAAGAAGATTTTAAAAAGTGAACAGACTTAGGAACCTATAAGACAATATCAAAATATCTAACATCTATGTCAATGAGTCTCAGAAGATAAGAAGGAAATTGGTGAAGTAATTTCCTAAAATGTTAAAAGTTAGATAAAATATATAAATTTACAGAATTGATGGGGTGCCTGGGTGGCGCAGTCGGTTAAGCGTCCGACTTCAGCCAGGTCACGATCTCGCGGTCCGTGAGTTCGAGCCCCGCGTCGGGCTCTGGGCTGATGGCTCAGAGCCTGGAGCCTGTTTCAGATTCTGTGTCTCCCTCTCTCTCTGCCCCTCCCCCGTTCATGCTCTGTCTCTCTCTGTCCCAAAAATAAATAAACGTTGAAAAAAAAAATTTTTTTAAATAAATAAATAAATAAATTTACAGAATTGAGAAGTTCATCAAACCCTAAACAGGATTAAAAAAATACAAAGAATATCACACCAGAGACACAATAATCACACTTCGGAAAACAAAACAAAGGAAAAAATCTTGAAAGCAGCCCGAAAAAAAAAAATGATGCATTGCATATAGGACAGTGATGATTTGAATTACCACAGATTTCTCATCAGAGACACAGGGGAACATTTTAAAGTGCTGAAAGAAAAGCATGTCAACCTAGAATTCTATACGAAGCAAATATATCTTTCAAAATGAAGGCAAAATAAAAACATTTTCAGATGAAGGAAAACTAAGAGAATTCATTGCCAGCAGACCTGCTCTAAAAGAAATGTTAAAGGAAGTTTTATAGAAGCAAAATGATACATGGGTAAAACTTAGGACATCAAAAATAAGGAAGAGCAAAGATTACAATAACGTCTGGTAGAGTTTTCAATGTGTATAGATGTAATACATATGACAAGGGCAACTTAAAGAAGGGAGGCTAATGAGATATATGGCTGTAAGGCTTCTACATTTTACTTGAAGTAGTGATATATAAGCTCTAAATTGAAAGGTTCTATACCCTAGAACAACCATAAAAATTAATGCAAACATTATGCCATAAAAGACATAATTTAAAATAGAATATTAAAGGAATTCAAAAAATTCAAAAGAAGGCAGGCAGGAAAGGGGACACAGAGGAACGGAAAAACAGAAGGAACAGAGTACCAGATAGATGATGCAAACTAATCAAAGGAAAGTTGAAGTAATTGCATTCATATTTAGAAAAAGACCCCAGAACAAGGTTAATTACCCAGGGTAAAGAGGGACATTAGTTTATTACACGAGAGTCAGTTCACCGACAGGACATAACAATCCTAAAAATTAATGCACTGTTTTTCTAAGTGTTTATTTATTTATTTTGAGAGAGAGAGAGAGAGAGAGAGAGAGAGACAGCGTGAGTGAGGGAGGGGCAGAAAGAGGGAAAGAGAGAATCCCAAGCAGGCTCTGCCCTGTCAGCACAGAGCCTGATATGGGGCTCGAACTCATGAAACTTTGAGATCATGACCTGAGCTGAGATGAAGAGTCAGATGCTCAACCGACTGAGCCACCCAGCTGCCCCAAAATGAATGCACTGTTAATACAGTTTCAAATATCTGAAACAAAAATAGATCTGAAAGGGGAAATAAACAAATTCACAGTTATACTCAGAGATTTCAACACTTCTCTCGGTAATGGATAGAATCATTAGAAAATTAGCAAGGATATTGCTAGGGACTGAATTGTATACCTCCAAAATCTATATGTTGAAGCCCTGATTCCCATTGTGACCATATTTGGACATAGAGCTTTCAGGTGGTAATTAAGGTTAGATGAGTTCATAAGGATGGACTCCTAACAAGGACTATAGGTCCTATAAAAGAGGAAAGGTCCTATAAAAGAGGAAGAGAGAAAGTTCTCTCCAAATACACTAAGGAAAGGCCATGTGGCCACACAGTGAGAAGGGGGGACACCTACAAGCCAGGAATAGAGCCCTTCTTCACCCGGCTGGCACCTTGTTCTTGGACTTTCCAGCCTGCAGAACTGGGAGAAATAAATTTCTGTTGTTTAAGCCACCTGGTCCATGATATTTTGTTATAGCAGCCCAAGCTGTTTAATACAGATACAGAAGACCTGAACTGTGCTGTCATTCAATATGACATAGTTGACATTTATAGCACACTTCACCCAACAACAGTAAAATACACATTCTTTTCTTTTCTTTCCTTTCCTTTTTTTTCTTTTCTTTTCAAATATTTATTTATTTGGGGGAAAGCTCAAGTGGGGAAAGGGCAGAGAGACCAGGACAGAGGATCCAAAGCAGGCTGTGCACTGACAGGCTAATAGCAGCGAGCCTGATGTGGGGCTGGAACTCACAAACTGTGGGATAATGACCTGAGCCGAAGTGGGATGCTCAACCGCCTGAGCCACCCAGGTGCCCTGGCACATTCTTTTCAAGTGCACGTGGAGTATTCATCAACACAGATCACATCTTGGATCAAAAAACAAAGCCTAACAAAATATGATCGAGTGAAATTGTACAAAGTACGTTATCTGACCAAAATAGAATTGAACGAGAAGTGAATAACCTCATAAGTGACATTCTTCAAAATAATTCATGGGTAGAAAACATTTTGAATTGAAAGAAAATAAAATATGACATATCAAAATGTGTGGCATGTAGTTGAAGCAATGTTTAGAAGGAAATTTACATTAAAATGCTTATAAGAAGATGGGTCTCAAATTAATGATCCCAGCTTCAAGCTTAAGAAACAAGAAAAAAAAATTAAATCCAAAGCAACAGAAGAAAGGAAACAATAAATTTAATATCATAAATCAATGAAACTGAAAACAGAAGAACAAAAGAAAAAATCAATGAAACCATTGCAAGAAATGTTGAAGAATTCTTTGGAAAGAAGGAAAATTATATAGGTCAGAAACATTGCATGAAGAAAAAAAGAGCATTAGAAAAGGGATTAATGCAAAAAAGAAAAGAAAAGAAAATGGATTAATGAAGGTAAAGATAAAAAGTAGTTGTCTATACATGTGCGGGTCCATTTCCTGAATCATTCTTCTATTCCATTTGTTGATGTTGGTGTCAATACCACATTGACTGGATTACTGTAGCCTTTTGATAAGTCTTGAAATTTGGTAGTATTAGTACTCCAAGTTTGATCTTTTTCAAACCTGTTTTGGTTATTCTGGGTCCACATTTCTATTTGGATTATGGAACCAGTTTATCAACATCTACAAAAATCCCACTAGGATTTTAATTTGGATCGCGTTGAATCTATGAATCAATTTGGAAAGAATTGATATCTTACCAATATGGAGTCTTAACCTATGAACATAGTATGCCTCTCCATTTATTTAGTTCCTTTTAAATTTCTCATAGCAATGTTTTTGAAGTTTTCAGTACACAGGCTGTAGTTGGCAGAGTTCTAAGATGGCCTCAAGTTTAGCACCTCCTGGTCTACATGCCCTATATAACTTCCTCCTTTTGGGAGTGGGATTTCACTCCTGTAATTAGATTACTGATTGGTTGATTTTGAGTTAATAAAAAGGGAAATTATTTTGGGTGGGCCTGACTTAATTAAGGGAGTTCTAAAAAAGAAAAAAAAGAAGCACCAGAGAGAGAGTTTCTTACTGGCTTCAAAGAAGATGAAAGCTTCCATGAATTCTACAGCTGTGAGGAACTGTCTGTAAGCTGAATGAACTTGTAACAGGTTTTCAAGCATCAGATGAGACCACAAGCCCAGCTGACACCTACTATGCCTAAACAAAGTATTCAACTAAGCTTTGTCCAAACTCCACAAAAACTGAGAGATAATAAAGGGATGTTTTCTGAATTACAAAAATATCGATAAAACCAAAAGCTGATTCTTTAAGAAGTAGGGATCAAGCCTACATACTGGGTTTTTTGAGGGGACGGGTAGAAGTAGGAAAGGAGATGTATAAAGAGCATTCCTTGACTCTGTGTTCTGTTACTAGCTTTGGTAAGTTTTCCAATATCTTTGGATCCAAATTTCTTAATTTCTCAAATATTTGCTGGGCCCACCTTTTAAAATGAGATAACATCGATGTAGATGGTTTGAATATAGCAATGCTTTACAAATCCAAGGTATTATTAATGTCTATTATTAATGTGCTTGCACATAACAAAGAAGTCTGAAGAATAAGGTTATCAAAATGAATTCAATTAATCTCTGTTTGGAGGGCGGCACAGATTTATCTATTAATTGCATAAATTATCACAGTGAATTCAAAACTATCTAACTCCCAAGTAAGCTTTGGTGATTTTCACTTATCCATTTAACAAAATTCTAAAAAGAACTCAGACCCTACTTACCATAAAATTATACTTGAATTGGACACTATTGAAATCAATTCAGAAGCCACCTTGAAATAAAAATGAAAAGTAGACAGACCACTGTGACAATGAGGGTAAAAAGGTGTCAGTGAGGCCCTCCTTTCCTGTCTTCCCGAGTTTAAAATATCTATACCTCTGCGGAGTTCAAAGGAAAGAGAGTTTTATTTTTCTTCCTTTTCAGTAGTGGTTGGTGATATCTGAAACCGTAAACAGTTCCCCAGATGACTGCCCTGCAGTCATGGGCAAAGAAAGACAAACACAAAGAATGTTTCCTGGGACTGAGGTCATCAAGTGCTAGGCTTTGTCAAGAGGGAAGCACTTCAGAAGAAATAAGGGGATTGGTAGATTCTCTGAGATGACAGTAAGGCAGTCAAGGAAAAGACTGCTGATGGGAACAAAGGTCCCAGGAAGGTCGGGGATAAAAGAGTAGATGTGTGTGCCATCTGTACGGAAAAGTTTTGCTTAGTAAAAGATGACAAATGAGCAGTGTTTGTGCTGACACCCAGCAAGGCTTAGCAAGAAATAAAGCCCACAGTCCGCAGCAAATACACTTACCGAAAGCCTAGACTACTATCAACAGTGCACTCTAATGTTAGAGATGACTTCTGTATAAACATCACGGTCAGAAATGTCACCTTGTCTAGTAAGCCCATACATTTGGGATTGTCTAATTCATCACTGAATACTGAGGTAAAATTCAAATATTTTATGGAAGTTCTCAGTTCTAATTGATTGTCTTAATAGAGCCAAAAAGTGAAATCAACTGTATTTTCGACATGATAATAGAGTCTTAGAATCCTAAAAGACTACTCATGAACTTTGATGCAGATTGGTAAACTTTGAAGAAATGAAGACACTGCTTTTTTTCCTCTGTGTTCTATTCTTTATATTTATTTGGAAGAATTAAGCCTGCTTATCATGATTTTGTGATGCCTGTAGTCATCATATCACCAACCTTCAACTAATAATGCATAGTCTATCTTGTTTCATACCCTGCCTCACTCATTGTCCTCTCCATTGCATGATACTGTCTTATTTTGAAGTGAATCTGAGATTTTTTTTCTATCATACCACCTGCAAAATATCTCAGTGTTTACCAGAAAAAAGATAATACCAATATCATGTGTAAAAATTAACAACAATTTCTTAATATCATCAGCCAATATTCAAATTTCTCTGTCTCATATTTGTATATTTGCAGTGTGTTGATGGAATCAGAATCCAAATAAGATCTATATGGAGAAGTTGGTTTACTTCTTTTAGTTCTCCAAACTTTTTTTCTTGCAATGTTTTTGTTGAATTACTAAGTAATGTGCCCCATATTATTTTCCAGTCTAGATTTTGCTCATTGTGTCTCATGATGTTATTTACCTGTCTCCTATATTTCCTGAAAATGTTCCTCTGTCCTCTGTATTTCTTATAAATTGGTAATTAAAGCTAAAGTCTTGATGATATTCAGTTACAATTCTTTGGCCATAATCCTTAATAGGTGGTGTTGTAATCACCCATTAGAAGGCCAAAAAAGGCTGGTGTTCTCTCTTTTCGCATTGTTAGTAGTCATTAATGATCAATGTCAGTATTTCGTTAGAGGTTGCAAGAGTAGTGTTATAATTCTATCATTCCTCCTTCAATTACTAGCTAATATGTTTCTCTAAAGAGGAATTTGCTCTTATCAATTATTTGATTATCACCATGTGCCTTTCATGTAAAGAAGACAAGACAAAAGCAGGATTTTTTCCCATTATATTCTGGTTTTCAAAATATCTTGTTGCTTCTCTAATACATCCAAAAGAAATCCAAAGGTGACCAATGACTTTTGTGGGGTTTTTAATCAGAATGAGCACATGGATTACACATATATAAATGTTTTGATCTATTGCAATTGCAATTCTTATTGATGATCAAATCGTCCCTCCTCAAGTGGATTTTGTGTCCTTTTAAGAAGCCCACAATGGTCATTGAAAGTTTCCTTGATTCCTAGTATAACAGGATGTTTTGGGCTTATCTGGTACATTTTCTGCCCCAGTTCTGGCAGCAGCTATTTTCCCAGGGAGCCCAGGTTCCTTTTAATGGAAAATGGTACTTGACCATAAAACCTGGACACCAAGGATGTTCATTGCTACTGGGTTGATCATTGTTTTTAGAACTTTTCATGTTCAAAACTAGAAAATGGGTTTTTTAAACATGAAAAACAATACAAGTGTATACTAATATTTCCATTTCAAATTCAAAAATATAAGATTTTTACTTAATCTTATCTATATTATGTCTGTATTTCCTTTTTTCCATGCTGAAAATACTGATCCCAAACATTGCCAATATAAGTACACATTTGCTTTGTCCCACCCTCACACACAACAATGTCAACATTACAACACCAACATGACCAAAATATTCTTACAGTTCTTTCTGTCCTTCCCATGTATTCTTCTAGGAATGTAAAGTCAAATTACTATGTTGAATTGAAATCACATGGAACAGTTCCTCTCTGTATGTTTATCTAAAAACTTGTCACATAGTTTGTTTTAGATGTTTCACATCATTTTTTTTATTGTTAGAGATTGCTTTTCAAACTTAATTTTGTATTATAATTACATAAAATAATTACACATTCCCAAATTCAAATCTACAAAACAAGGTATATTCAGAGAAGTCCCACTTCTATCCCTTCCCTTTCATCTTATTTTCTTGTTTCTGACTCCTTCCCCACTGGTAATCTCTTTTTTAAAATTTTTTAGCTTTAGGCTTATTCTTTCCTTTTTTTTAAATGTTTATTTATTTTTGAGAGAGAGAGACAGAGTGAGTGGAGGAGGGGCAGAGAGAGAAGGAGACACAGAACCCAAAGCAGGCTTCAGGCTCTGAGATATTAGCATAGAGCCCAATGCAGGCCTTGAACTCATGAACTGTGAGATCATGATCTGAGCCGAAGTCGGACTCCTAACCGACTAAGCCAACCAGGTGCCCCTTATTCTTCCTTTTTAATGAAAGTAAATACACATATTATATATGAATACATATATTTATTCATAACCCCCTTTCTTAAATAAAAAACATACACACTTTTCTCCACTTTGCTTTTTTTACATAATATATGCTGAAAACCACTCCTAGCAATATATAGAATTATAATTCACTCCTCTTTATAGCTACATAGTACTCCTGTGTGTAGATGTGCGAACACTTGTCAGTCTCCCATTGGTGGAATTCAGGTTGCTTCCAATCTTTTGCTGCAATGTACTGTACCGACCAACCTGGCATATGTCTTCCTGTAGTTTTTGCCATTATATCTTTGGGACAGATTCGTAGAAGTGGGATTAATAATTCAAAGAGTAAATGCATATGTAATTTTGTTAGAAATGACCCAATTCTCCTACACAGGTACCATTTTGCATCCCACCAGCAATGTATGAGAGCAGGCACATGCACGTTGTATGGTAAAATTTGTACTAGTTTCCGAGCACAAAGGAAGACAAGAACTCCCTCCTGAGTTGGGTTTGTGGTTGGAAAATAATCCCCCTTGTCCTCCTACAATCCAGTTAGTTTAATACATTCTATTGGCAGTCTCTGAAAATTACCCACAATGCCAATAAATTGATCTTTTTGGTTCTGTACACAAAGAGCAGTGGGAACTAATTATTTCAAGGGGCTGGAATTGGCCTACCTTGGACCTTCCTGGTGGGACAGGATATGATGCTAGCTGCACAAGCTGCACACAACTTCAATGGCCAGACTCTGACAGGGCAGAAGCCTAGCAAGCATGCTCTTAGAATGATCATACCAAATAACGGGAGCTGCAGATACACCCAAACAATAAAATAATCAGCTTTGAATGTCCTCGTCTTTATGTCACTCCCCAGCTGGGAAACCTGCTGGGGATCCTTCCCATCTGTGTTGTGGAATGCAGGCTTGTCAGCCCTGTGTCCAGGCCCTCCAAACAAATCAGCTTCCAGTCTGTTCTCCCCCGCGTGGCTCCTCTGCTGTTGCCAAGTGGAGCTGCTCGCCATTCCTTACACTTGTAAAGAATTTTTCTGCCTCTGTGCATGTGAGTATAGCATTCCCTGCTCTAAGGATGAACCCCAGAGCTCGGCCACCCTACTCCGTTCATCTCCCCACAAAACCAGCCAGTGCCAGAAGCCAGGGTAACCCATTCTGCCCTCAGCAGCTGTTTCATGAACTGCTGGTCACTTGAGGACCCATGTCCTTCTATATCCACCAAAAGCTCTAAACCAATTAGCATCCAGTTCTGCACGTGGCATGGGATTAATACGTGTTGGAAGCCTGACTACCTAGCACTTAAGTTTATGGCCAAAGACATATCAATCTTGGAGATAAATCTTAAACTGCAGAATTGGATTTGTCATTCTCTCTGGCAAGAGTAGCAAATGAAAGATACTCATTCACACACATGGGAGAGCATGTCTCCACACACTGTGAAGCCAGACTGAAAATACGAGGCTACAAAAAGCTCTTTAAACAAAGCACCAATAGGAAAAATAATAAATCTCACCGTGAATACAACAGGCACACTCAATTAAGCACCATCAAGTTCACAGGGTGACAGCTTATTTTAAAAAGGAAAATTCAAAGCTGTATAACCAATATAATAATTTATATCAAAGATTTATATACATATATAAGATTTACATATACACATATTTATAAAAATATATAGATATAAATGCAAGCAGTATTCCTGAGTAGTGTGTTTACAGGTTTTTTTTTAAAAAAATTTTAATGTTTATTTATTTTTGAGAGAGAGAGAGAGAGAGAGAGAGAGACAGAGCATGAGTGGGGGCGGGGGGCAGAGAAGAGGGAGACACAGAATCCGAAGCAGGATTCGGGCTCTGAGCCCCACATGGGGCTCAAACTCACGAACCCTGAGATCATGACCTGAGCCGAAGTTGGACACTTAACGGACTGAGTCACCCAGGTGCCCCCACAGGTTTTAAATTTTTCCTTATTTACAGTTTTTCAGTATACAGTGCACTTTTGTAATAAGCATGCATTACTTTCATGGCAAGAAAAAAAAAAAACCTAAAACATAAAATATTTACCCAGCATTTGTGTGTCACATACATTTCAGATACATAGATATCATGTGGAAATTTGAACTTGGTCAGCACCTAACACGTCCAAAGACAGAAAGGGGGCTTTGGAAAGGAAAGATTCTAAAAACAACTCAAAAGCAATCGCTGTTTTAATCTTGAGCCAATATTTGAATAGGCATCACTTATAGTCATAATTTTTGAAGATCAAAGCAGCCTTCCCATCCCCATAGTCAAAGCAAAGAGAAGAGACAAACTTGCTGAATCCACATTTTAAATACACATGGAGACTGAGCATGTGGTGTCTTACCTCATCTGTAATAGACAGTATGTTGTTGCCTCGAAGAAAGATGAAGGCCTAGAAGTGTCAGGCACAGAAGTGCAAGGTCAAGCTTCAATCTCCTGCCTCAGGAGATGTATTGCCATGCACCTCCATCCAAAATCAACTGAATGATCCTGGTGTGGTTCTACAAGTCAAGAAAAGGGAACAACACACATCAGGAGTGGGCCTTTTTGAAGAATAAATGGACCTTCCCTCTGAAGCTGATAAAGTGGTAATGGTGGGAGGCAGTGGGAATTATAGCGGCTTCAGGACTCTAGTCGGGTGCTTTTAATGAGTCGCCCTGAGCAGACATACCTAATCAGCCTCCACTATCCATTCTGCTACTGCCCACATCTTTGCAAATTGGTTCTTGTTTTTATGCCTTAATAAGCTGGAAACACTAGAAATCCTTTTCCATTTTTAATTTTTCAAAACCTACCTAGCCATATGTCATTTCTAAAGACAACCCTTTCTTGCTCGGGTTGTTAGCTGTGTTAGCAAAGACAGAGACAGCTGAGGGGCCTCCCGTTTTTCTCCTCTCCTCCTTCCACTGCATTCCATTTCATGGCTTGGTCATCCACATGGATAGGTAGAAAACTTGATAGGTGAATCCAACATAGTTATAGTTCCTCCTTCTCATGAAAAGGGAAAATGGTCCCTCAAACTAAACCTTACTCCCCCCCCCCGCACCACATTCCTAATAGATTTAGGCTGCATCTACTCCTAAAACTAATGTGGGGGTAATTTGTAACTTTTTAAGATTCTAAGAAACTGCTTCCTCTCCTTCATCTCTCATTCTCACTATACTAGTCAGCTATTGCTACAATAATTGTGTGTAACACACAAGCCCCAACTGCAATAAAACTGCATGGATTTATTTCTTGCTCACAGTCTGTGGGTTGACTGTGGCTCTGCTGGGATAAGCTGGCATTTGCTGGTAGTTGCTCTAACTATGGGTTGGGTTCTCATTCTGGTAGTGAAGGGACTTCCTGAGTGAACCAATCTAGCACCCCATAATGCTTCTCTCTAAAAGAAACCCCATTTTCCTCCAATGGCAACATCCAAGATGAGTACTGGGTCTTATTTTGTTCTTGTAATATCTTATTGGAAGATGCAAGAAGTAATCAATAGCTTGATTTTTTTTTCTACCAAATCCTTTCATCCCAAAGCTCTGGAAGGTATGTTATTTAATGGGGAAATGACAAATGTTTCACTCTGGCATGTCAATGATAGAAAACCCAAGCTTCCTTCTGTCTTACCTCCTACACTCAGCCAATTCCATAGCTTAAGATTTGTTACTTGATGGAGCCCACTTCTGGTAACAAACCCTATAACTGTTAGGGTTTTTAAGCTGCATAAAATTGAAAGGGTTTTTAAGCTGTCCCAAAATATCTGTGACAATAATAAAGTATACTGGCAACCAAAACTAAATTCCAGCCGTAGAAAAGGCTTTAGGGTTAACTGACCAAGGATCTCATCAAGGACACAGATTGTTTCCATCGTTCCATTTTGACACCAACACTGGCAGTTTCATCCTAAAGGCCGATTCCCTTCAGGGCTGTAGGATGCCCCTTATAGCAACTCGGGCTAAATGGCTACTCATTTATATACAGTAAGAGGCTGGCTTCCTGTAGCTATGCTTCATAACAAGACAGCTGCATTTCCAAAAACTCTGAGAAAAGTTCTTCTTGTTTCCCATTGAACCAAACTGATTTGGGCCAGACTGTCTGCAAACTAAGGCAGAAAGGACTAGATTAGACTAATCAGAACCCCAAGATATGGTCTCAGCCAGCTTCCCCTGAGGCACAGGGGCTATGTGTGGGAGTGAATGACCCTTGGATAAAAGAGATTTGTTTAGAAATGGATAAGGAGATGGTGGATGCCAAGATGACAGCCAACATTTCCCATTACATTTGGTTCAGATTCTAGGAGGTGGGTACCTTGGGTGGAGGATAGGATCATTCTGCTCACCAGAGAAGACTATTTCCCACTGGAATGTAATACATTGGCATTTCAGTTACACCTTGGTCTCTTGTGATTTATTTTTAATCAACTCCCTTGGATTAGAACCATGTCTGTCAAGGCTAAGGGCCAAACCCAATCACTGGATCAAGTTACTTTCACTCAGGTTTAAGTTTTTACTCACTATTATGACCTCTTTAGTCTATATCACTATGAATTGAGTTAATCTGAATAAGAAGAAAAAGAAAATGCAGCCATTATGATTATGTCATGTGCTCTAACAAACTGCATCCACACATATGCAACCACAAAATGAGAGAGAGAGATTCACAAGCCAGGGCTATTTCTCACGTCCTTTGCTTGTTCTTTCAGCACCTTCTTTGTATTCAACTTAAATTTCTTATCCTCCGCTTTAAACTTATTTCCTTTTGCTATTTCTCCAAAAGTGTTGTCAAACAGGATCCATATTGTCATCCATATCACATATGTACAAAATGTCCCACTGAAGAGAAAAGGATTCAGTCCTCCTACATCATCAATAAAAGGGCTCTCAAAATCCCTTCCATGCCTAAAAGCCTAGAAACAGTGTTACCTTGGTTATTAGGAGAAGTAAAACTGAAATATTCTGGAGTATAAATGTCAAACATTGAGCCTGTGGGCCAGCTTTAGCCTGCAGAAGGTCATCATTCAATGACACAACCTCATTGTAAACAGCTTTACTTCAGTTGGCATATTTTTTTTTGATGAAATATTAGTTCAGCCCACCAGGATTTTCATGAGGGGAAATTGGTCTATGAGTAAATTTGATTTGACAGTCTTGTCCTGAGGAAACAAAATGGCATTTTTGAGAATGTAAGATTAATGCACTAAATGATTATTATTTACCCCAAACTAAGCCCTTGGAAGTTCTAGCAAAATTGAGGCATCAACTGTCAGAAGCTGCAAAATACAAAAGGCAACATACACTTTGCAGCTCAGTGGTGTGTGTGTGTGTGTGTGTGTGTGTGTGTGTGTGTCCTAAACAGCAGAGTCCTCTAAACAAACCATGTTTGCACATTAAGTAACACCATATTCTGGTCCTGAGTTTCTCAACTTGCTTTTTATATGATGTTACTCATAGTTTTTTCTAAGATTCTTCTCACTGAAGACAGGCTTTTTCAAGAACCAATGCAAAATGAAGGTTGATTTTTGCATGATGTCACCAAAGGTGATGTCACTTTCTTTTCTCTCCCTTGTCTCAAGAAAAATGGGTACTAATGTTGAACTTATTTCACCCTTAACACACAGACAGGAAATCTCTAAAAGCATAATGTCGGCCAACCTCAAGTTATGAGATAAAGTCAGAAGCTGGGATAACGCAAAACTTTCAGGGACAGGCTTCCTAACTCCTACAAAAAATTATGCATATTTTCAACTCTCTTTTAGACAATATTATAGTGATTATCTTTAACATAAATACTAAACTGTAGTCCTTTACTTTATTTAAAGGGAGTCAGTCAAAATTTTTAGGCAAGAATTCAAAGGAAGTTTTGTTTATGATAAAACTCAAACCTTACCCCTAAACTCTTTAGTTATAAACAGTGTCTATTTTATCAACATATAGGACTGTGTTTTTCAATTACATACTACCAACTGCTCAAATCAATCATAATTCATATCTCCGGTGGCCAATGTTTCAGGAACAATACAACTGCATGCCCGTGCGACTAGAAAAGTGAGCAGCGATGGCAAGAGGAGGAAGGAAAAGGCCTTGGGGCAAGAATGAGGAAAGTGTGTGGCAATTTTTAAAGTAATAGTATTAACAACTCATTTTCCCCAAAGTAATAATAATAAATAAACTATAGCCTAAAAAGTTCATATTTGGGTGGCTCAGTCAATTGAGCGTCTGATTTTGGCTCAGGTCATGGTCACATGGTTTCTGAGTTTGAGCCCCACATCGAGCTCTCTGCTATTAGCACAGAGCCTGCTTCAGCTCCTCTGTCCCCTTCCCTCTCTACCCCTCCTCCACCCATTCTCTCTCTCTCAAAATAAATAAATAAACTTAAAAAATAAAAATAAAAGCTCATATTTTAAATTACCTATGTTTATTTCATCTGAAATATTTTCTAAGCAATGAGTTTGGTCCACCCATGTTCAATTCATAATCAGGAATCATGACACAGCCACATGTAAGCAGTAGTCATAGGGCAATAGAAGGCAGTCTTATCCTCTGCCAGACATCACCCCAGCATGCCCCCTGGTTTATACTTTGGATGGCTTAGGTCCACCAACATATAACTGGGAAGTGGCCTTAAAGGCAATGCTACCTTAAAGAAAATACAAGCTTGAAGACCATGAGCTAAAGGATGGAGAATGAAGAAGAAAGCTGAAAGGAGCCTCACATATGATGAATATTCAGCTCAGAATAAGTGAAAGAGTAGAGTGCTTGGAGGAGTGCAAGCCAATGAAAAATTCTGCCCTGAAATCTAATCACCTTAAATAGGCTGGTTACCATCTTCACCAGAGCCTCTGCAATTGAGAAAAACCCAGATAGGACTCCGTTTATTAAAAGAGCAAGGAAACAACCTGAGGATCCAGTACCCATCTCATCCTAGACTGTCAATTTGTTTCTGAGGGCTGAGAAGAGCCAGGTTGCCCTAAGCTGAGTCAAGATCAGGAAGACATTTTCTTGGAGAGAATTCTACCCACCCACAACCTGCAGTGAGCCCTGGAATTATGGGGGAAAAGCTTCCCCCTTCTCTCACCAAGGCCTGAATTAGTCACCTATTGCTGAAATAAATCTATGTAAGAATCCAAACTCAGTGGATTCAAATAATAATAATATATTTCTGACTCACAAGTCTGTGGATAATTATCTATGCTAGACTTTGCTGGGATTGGCTGGCCTTGGCTCCAGGCTGTGAGTTGGTTCAGGTCTGTTACACGTGTCTCCTACCTATGGGACCACTGGCTTTACAGGCCATGTTTGTTTTTGTTTTTGGTTTTTTTTTTTTTTAATGGCAATGGCAGAAACCCAACATGGCCAACAGAAACATGCAATACCTCTTATGACCTTGGTTCAGAAAGGCACACTGAAACTTCTGCACATTTTCCTTAGCCAAAACAAGTCACGGTAAAGCCCACCATCAATGGGGTGGTGACATACATTCCACTCATAGTGGACCATGGTAATGGTGGGGAGGGAAGGAAGAATTACAAGCAAATGCAATCTACCAAGATTGAGGGCTTTACTCCAGAGGACCCCAAGTAAATTTTCCGGTCATCTGTATGCAATCTTTTAAGAATATAACTCAAATATCCATGAACATATGAATGGGTAAACAAAATACAGTATATACATGCAATGGAATATTATTCAGCCTTAAAAAAGGAAAGACATTTTAATACATGTTACAACATGGATAATCCTTGAAAATATTATATTAAGTTAAAGAAGCTAGGGGCACCTGGGTGGCTCAGTCGGTTGGGCATCCAGCTTTGGTTCAGGTCATGATCTCACAGTTCATGGGTTTAAGCCCTGTGTCAGGCTCTGGGCTGACAGCTTATAGCCTAGAGCCTGCTTCAGATTCTGTGTCTCCCTCTCTCTCTGCCCTTCTTCCCCCTCTCTCTCAAAAATAAATAAACATTTAAAACATTTAATAAGAAAGAAAGAAAGTCAGAAAGAAAGAAAGAAAGAAAGAAAGAAAGAAAGAAAGAAGTTAGACATAAAAGGACAAATATGGTATGAATCTATTTATATGAAGTTTCTAAAATAGGCAATTTTACAGGGACTAAAAATCCAATAGTGGCTGCCAGGGGCTGGGGAGAGGGAAGAATGGGGGGTTATTGTTCAATGGATACAGAGTTTCTGTTTAAGAAGATGAGAAAGTTCTCACGATGGGTCGAGGTGATGGTTGCACAACAATGTGAATGTAGTTAATACCACTGGATTGCACACATAAAAATGGTTAAAATGGTACAATTTTATGTTATGTATATTTTACCAGAATAAAAGAAGAATTTGAATAAGATGAGTTAGCACATGTGGCAGCAAACAATAGGCCCACACATGGATCCGTCCCTTTTATCCTCACAACCATCCTGGGGTCTGATTCATTCTCCATTCAGGAAAAGGTCACCTGCTGAAGGGGCCACTTGAAGGAATAGCCAGAACACAGAGAGAAGCCCACGTCTTTCCCCTTGCATCTGAGTAAAAAGGTCATATTGGCAATGGCTTTGAATGAAGGTGTACTTTAGTACCACTCAACCCCTAACTACATGTCTTAAATATTCGGTGCTGCCTTTGCCAATAAGGCTACATTCTCTCCAGTGGTGTAGCTAATAGACACCAGGGTGATCTACACGAATCTAAGATGTTATTATTTCAAATCTTGTTCTAAACACACTATGTAACTAGAGTCTTAAAAATAATTTCCCCTGGGGCACCTGGGTCACTCAGTCAGTTAAGCGTCCAACTTCAACTCTCACGGTTCATGGGTTTGAGCCCCGCAACAGGCTCTGTGCTGACAGATCGGAGCCTGGAGCCTGCTTCGGATTCTGTGTCTCCCTCTCTCTCTGCCCCTCCCCTCTTGCACTCTGTCTCTCTCAAAAATAAATAAATACATATTTTTTTAAATATTTGCTTGAAGTATGAGTTGAGCAAAAAAAAAGTTGTACTTTATTAAATCTAAGGATTATTTTTCAAGTCACCAAGAAATTGGCATTTTCCTTAAGAAAGAAAGACCGCTGTTGAATTTTTCCCTCTTACCTCAATACTGAGGTTATTAGCGAGTATTCTGTATTACCTTTTAGGTCTCAACTTTGCTGTGTTACCAAAAAGCACCTTCAAAACAGGGACAATGTCAGTGCTTGATGTTCATGGGCTGGTTCTGCAGATACTTCTCTAGTTAAAGGGCTGCTGTTTAATTCTGAGACAATAATTGAGGCCAGAAATCTTAACTTCACACTTAATGATAATTTCCCACACCTCTCTGCCACAGCTAGCACAAAGGAAATGGATGAAATTCTCATGGAAAAGGGGAAGTAAGAAAGGAGAAGAAAATTACCTGGATTTCCAAATGAGCTTGTACCTCATTCAGCTATCACTGGAGAGGTTTCTGCTATGAGACAGCGGGGCGATCTTTCCATTATCTGTCCTTTTCATAACAAGCAGTGATGAAACATTAAGCTAATCCCTAAATACACTGCACTGCAAGTCTGCAAATCGAATGAGTGCTTCATTATTCAGTTACACAAAGCAATATGCGAACAGATACCTGCATAACGCAGTAGCCTGTGGGTATCATAAATGGATTTTAATGCTATCTTATGAATGCCTATAATAGATTGTATTTAGTATACTAAATAAAAGAGTGCCTTTCTTCATTAGAGAGATAGTCACTAGCCCTGACATCTTGATGCACAGCAAATGCTCTCCACTTTCCTTACCTTCTATCTGCATCCTGCTTCTCTACTCAGATTGGAGCATGAAAACTTAAGAGATCCTGGGATTTCCTCTCCATAACGACAATCAACAAATTCCAGGTATTTCTATAGCTGTATTCAACATTATGGTTTCAAGGCAAATGCCACAGGGCAATATAGAAGTTGTGTAGAGGAGGACAGGATCATAAGAATAATATTTATGGAAGGGGCGCCTGGGTGGCTCAGTCAGTTAAGCGTCTGATTTCAGCTCAGGTCATGATCTCAAGATTCATGGGTTCGAGCCCCGCTTCTGGCTCTGTGCTGACTGCTCAGTGCCTAGAGCCTCCCTTGGATTGTGTCTCCCTCTCTGTCTGCCCCTCTCCCACTCATGCTCTGCCTCTCTCTTTCTTTCAAAGATAAATAAACATTAAAAAAATAAAAAAATAAGAATAATATTTATGGCTGCTTACTATGTTAGGTATTGTTCTAAGTGCTTTAAAGCTATTAAATCGCTGCATCTTTATAATACCCTTAGGTGGGTAAGTACTACTCTTATCCCAATGGTACGAACAAAGGAACCAAGGTACAGAGAAGTTAGGTAACTTGCCTAAGGTCACAGAGCCACTAAGCAGCACAGCTCAATGCAAACCCAGGCAGTCTGGAGCCCTGCTCTAACCTCCATGCCACATTTCCTGTCTAAGGAGCACAGAATTCTGGGACCTTCCCACCCTGTCTGTGTAGCCAAAAGCACAGCTTCATCCAGCAGAAGGAGTCATTACCCAGTCAGTACTCTCAAAGCCATGATTCCTGTTACTATCATAGCACAAGTCAGCACTTTAGAATTAAATACGTATGTATATCTCTTCTTCTCTGTTTGTGGCCATCCACCTTAAGAACACAGCCATCCCTTCTGAATATTAACTGAAATGGGAGGAAAACACTGAAAAGGGCACTATGGTTTCTTAATGTTTTCATGCAATCTTTAAAATTACCTCTTCTTACTGAAGAAGTAGACTAAAGCGGGAGGCATCACAGTCCCAGACTTTAGCCTCTACTACAAAGCTGTAATCATCAAGACAGCATGGTATTGGCACAAAAAACAGACACATAGGCCAATGGAATAGAATAGAGACTCCAGAATTGGACCCACAAAAGTATGGTCAACTAAATCTTTGACAAGGCAAGAAAGAATATCCAATGGAAAAAAGTCTCTTTAACAAATGGTACTGGGAGAACTGGACAGCAACATGCAGAAGGATGAAACTAGACCACTTTCTTACATCATTCACAAAAATAAACTCAAAATGGATAAAGGACCTAAATGTGAGACAGGAAACCATCAAAACCCTAGAGGAGAAAGCAGGAAAAAGCCTCTCTGACCTCAGCCGCAGCAATTCCTCACTTGACACATCCCCAAAGGCAAGGGAATTCAAAGCAAAAATGAACTATTGGAACCTCATCAAGATAAAAAGCTTCTGCACTGCAAAGGAAACAATCAACAAAATTAAAAGGCAACCAACGGAATGGGAAAAGATATTTGCAAATGACTATCAGACAAAGGGCTAGTATCCAAAATCTACAAAGAACTCACCAAACTCCACACCTGAAAAACAAATAATCCAGTGAAGAAATGGGCAGAAAACATGAATAGACACTTCTCTAAAGAAGACATCCAGATGGCAAACAGGCACATGAAAAGATGCTCAATGTTGCTCCTCATCAGGGAAATACAAATCAAAACCACACTCAGCTATCACCTCACGCCAGTCAGAGTGGCTAAAATGAACAAATCAGGAGACTATAGATGCTGGAGAGGATGTAGAGAAACGGGAACCCTCTTGCACTGTTGGTGGGAATGCAAACTGGTGCAGCCGCTCTGCCAAACAGTGTGGAGGTTCCTCAAAAAATTAAAAATGGATCTACCTTATGACCCAGCAATAGCACTGCTAGGAATTTACCCACGGGATACAGGAGTGCTGATGCATAGGGGCACTTGTACCCCAATGTTTACAGCAACACTTTCAACAATAGCCAAATTATGGAAAAAGCCTAAATGTCCATCAACTGATGAATGGATAAAGAAATTGTGGTTTATATACACAATGGAATACTACTTGGCAATAAGAAAGAATGAACTATGGCCTTTTGTAGCAACGTGGATGGAACTGGAGAGTGTTATGCTAAGTGAAATAAGTTATTCAGAGAAAGACAGATACCATATGTTTTCACTCTTATGTGGATCCTGACAAACTTAACAGAAGACCATGGGGGAGGAGAAGGAAAAAAAAAGTTAGAGAGGGAGGGAGCCATACCATAAGAGACTCTTAAAAACTGAGAATAAACTGAGGGTTGATGGGGGGTGGGAGGGAGGGGAAAGTGGGTGATGGGCATTGAGGAGGGCACCTGTTGGGATGTGCACTGGCTGTTGTATGGAAAGCAGTTTGACAATAAATTTCATAATAAAAATAAAATAAAAATAAAAATAAAAATAAAATAAAATTACCTCTTCTTTTTAAAGATTTTATTTTTAAGTAATCTCCACACCCAAGGTGGGGCTCGAACTCACAACCCCGAGATCAAGAGTTGCATGCTCTACCAACTGAGCCAGCCAGGTGCCCTTTTAAATGACCTTTCTTTTAATTAACACTTTCAGACCAAACATGAATATGAAAAATCTCTATTTGATTTCTTCCATAATCAATAACTCATTTGATTCACTGAAAATAGAGAGGTAGAACGGTAGTATAAAGGATAAATAACTTCACAAAATAACTTTCAACCATTAAATAGAGCCTATACTTCAAAGAAATAAACAGCCACTAGATTATCTTTCTATAAGACTTGAAAATCCCCCCAAAACAGTCTTTGAATTTGTATTACTCAAATTCAAATTTTAATTTATGTGAAACTCTTTCAGTGTTCACATTATGTTTTACATTTAACATTGTCTTTTACATTTAAAGACAAGAAAATACATGCATATTTTTTAAATAAAATTTTCCTGTGAGGACCCTTTATAATCATGATCATAATATTAATTATTATAACAGTAACTAAAATTTATTGAGCATTAATGTGCCAGTCACTGGACTAAACTCTTTTTTGCACATTATTTGCATATACTTTGCATAACAGTCTTTCAAAGAAGGCATTATCTCCATTTTATAGATAGAGAAACAAAGTGCCTGAAAAGTTGAGTCATTTTCTCAAGAGTCTTTGTAGTCAGATCATGGAAAGAACCAAGATTCAAGTTCAAGTATGTCTGACTCTAAGACCCAGATATTGAATACTATGCTCTACTGCCTCAGAAGGCATCAGAGAAAGATGTGATGAATTTATCTAAAAAATTAAATATTTCTGCATATGCCCCAAGTCATCAAAAAACTGGAAAAAAAACTTAAAACCTGTATGTCAAAGAATCAGTGTCCTTAATATATACAGGGATTCACACAAATTAATAAAAAATAAGCAAAAGAAAAGAACAAAAAAGTCAAATGGAAATGTATTCATGGAATGTTTTTTTCACCTAAAACAAAAAGTAAAAATTATATTGATCTATCACTTTTACCTCATAATGCTATCAAAGATTCCAAGGATTGATTGATATACCGTTTTAAGGATATGAAGAAATGAACATGTTCATACACTGCTAGAATATGGAACAACCATAAACATAAAAGAAACACACAATTTAGGAAGATCTAGTTTACAGTTTTAACATCTTACTTTAAAAAATCTGTTTCATATGAAAAAAAAAGCAGATTATATCATACACAGACTATGATCCCAATTTTGAGAGAGAGAAATACTTTTTTTAAGCATAGAAAAATTCTTGAAAGCTCTATGCTAAAATGTTAATTACAGTTGCTTATTTTGGGGTTACTGGGATTACACATTAACTTTATTACACCTTTCAATTTTATGCAATTTTAAAAAATGGTTATTTACTTACTTACTTACTTATTTATTTATTTAGAGATCAGGGGAGGGGCAGAGAGAATCCCAAGCAGGCTCCATACTGTCAGCACACAGCCTGACTCGGGCTTGATCTCATAAACTGTGAGATCATGACCTGAGCCAAAATCAAGAGTTGGAGGCTTAACCGACAGAGTCACCCAGGCACCCCTGCAAATTTTTAATGTTATGAACTAATTTTATAATTACACAGAACTAGTTTTATAATTACACATACACACACAAATATGAACCAATTAATATAGCTACTGAGGCAAAATTCTTGATGGTAGCCACTCTTGGGTCAGTTCAGAATTATTCCACATTCTTTCTTGCCCTGATGTTTTTGGGTAGCAATGTGTCCAATCACCGGGATGAAAAATGATGTATCTAAGCCAATCATGGAAATCTCATTTCCCTTTGCTAGCAGTTGGCCTTGAGGTAGTCATGTGACCCAGTTCTAGCCAATGAAATATAGAAGTCTGCCAACAGCTTCAGGTTAAGATTTCTTCCTAATAAAAAGAGTGGTGGATACAGAAAGCACTTTAGTTACTCACACCTTCCCCACTTGCTTTTCTGCTTGGGATGCTGTTGTATGAGGATTAGGTATTTAGAGCTGTGGCAGCCATCTGGAGACCATGAAAAGACATATCACTGACACTGAAGAGGCGGAATGGAAAAGATAGAAAGAACCTAGTCCACGTGTTTGGTGATATACGTGAGCCATTGAAACAACTCCAGAACCGCCAACTTCCATGCTTTGTATTATGTATATTATTAATTAAATGTCTTTATTGTTTAATACTCTGGTAATGGGGCATTTTATTCCTTGCAGCCAAATATGTGTTGTTTCAATAGTTCGTGTAAAAAAGATATACAAACATAGCTTTTAACTACATAAGTACATAAGGATACATACGTAGACCCTACTACTTCCTGTTTTCTGAAGACTCTTAATCTTTCTTATGCCATCTCTCTCTTGGATATAAAACCCTCTTCTTCTCAATTGGATACTTCCCATCAGCTTTGAGTTCTCTTAATCACTTCTGTCCCAACCTTCCCTTAGTTGCATTTCCCACTTCTATATTCTGTCCCCTTCAAATCCAAACTCTTGAGAAAGGTCTCTTCTACCCAACATCTCCATTTTCTCAACTCCTACTCTTCAATCCATCCACATTCGTCACTTCACCAAAACAGTATTTGCTAATTTACTCATGCGTTATGACTTCAGTGCTACCAAATCCAGCTCAACTTCTTCAGTTCTCTTTACCACTAACCTCCTTATTGAAATTCTCTGTTCTCTTGGCTTTTGGTCTTCTTTCTACATTTGGGTTTTTCTTTTACCTCTCTGATTGGTCCTTCTCAGCTTCCTTTGCCATCTCATAGCCCACTAAGTGCTGAGGTTCCTCAAGGCTTCTTCCTATGTTATACTCCCATGTTATATTCTCCCTTAGTAATGCCTTTTGCTTCGATTACCATTTATGTGCAGATAACTCATAATATCTCAGACCCATAAATCCAACATTTCTTTTTCAGTATCTCAAAGGCATCTCAAGCTCACCATCTGTACTTGTGGTCTTCCTACTCAAATATGGGCCTCTTCTTGTAGTCCCTGCCTCAGTGAATGCTACCAACATTGATCCAACTATAAAATTCTGAAGTCTAAGAATAGTTTTTGATACCTTCATTTGTTACCACCCCCAGATTGAATTCATCATTTAAGTTTTATGAGCTGTGCCTCCTAAATATTCTCAAATTGAGTCACATCTTTTTATCTCTATTATTATCATTCTAGCCAAGCTGTTATCTGCTCTCAGCTGAACCATGTAATAAATTCCCAACTGATCTCCCTACATCCATTCTTGCACCTCGTCTGTTTGTCTCCACACTGCAGCTAGTATGACTTTCTTTTAAACTCAATTCTGATTATATCGCTCCCTTGCTTAAAACTCTTTAGTTGCTTTCCATTGCTCTTAGCATAAAGAATAAAAGCTTTAACTTGATCTGCAGGGCTCTGAATGGTATGGTTCTTATCCCCTCCCACACTCTACATTTCTTAAGACAGACATACCCCCCAAGCTCACTCTGCTACAGAACTTTCATGTATGTTTTTCCACCTGAAATGTTTTTGTCTGTCCTCTTTGCACAGTTAACTCTTATTCATCCTTCAAATTTCAGGTTAATGCTCATTCCTGTGGCTTTCCTCTCCGAACCAAAGCTCTCCTGTTGTAATCTCTCATAGTTTGGAAACTTTATGACAATCTTCAGTAAGATACTGAGGCAGATACTGTTGGCTGTCTTCCTAACTGTCATTTTTTCTAATCATTCATGTCAGCATAATCCCTCTTTTGTTCAGATATTGGACATCTGTGTTTCAGAAACCATTCCTCAACCCCAAGGTGTGAATGTTGTCTCATACGGGTCAATCATGTCAATTCTATTCCTCCCACTAATGATTGGATCAGGAATGGGCATGGGAAGCAACCCTTGCTAATGAGAAGTAAAAGAACATGGAGATGGGAAGGAAATGGGCCTTCAGAGAAAGAACAAGATAGGACTCATACCTTCCTACCTTTGGATAACATCATAAGAGGATAAGATGCTTAAGAATGTTTCAGCCAGGGGCGCCTGGGTGGCGCAGTCGGTTAAGCGTCCGACTTCAGCCAGGTCACGATCTCGCGGTCCGTGAGTTCGAGCCCCGCGTCAGGCTCTGGGCTGATGGCTCGGAGCCTGGAGCCTGTTTCCGATTCTGTGTCTCCCTCTCTCTGTGGCCCTCCCCCGTTCATGCTCTGTCTCTCTCTGTCCCAAAAATAAATAAACGTTGAAAAAAAAAAAAATTAAAAAAAAAGAATGTTTCAGCCATCTTGAGATCCTGAAAAGAAAATCTAAATAACACCACCTCTGGTTGTATGTTACATTGTAGGTTGAATTACTGATCCCAATTCTTCATTCCTTTGTCACAGACATCCACATCCTTGCCATGTCCTCATGGTAGGAAGGGTGATCTTCCCTGCCCCTTGCCTTTGGGCTTGTTCAGGACTTTTTTTGGCCAATGGGATGTTAGCAACATATGCTTTCACGGTTTGGTTGGCTTTCTGGTTCTCTCCAGTGATCCACCATGAGAAAATCATCCCCCAGGGAGCCGCTTTCCCTTTCAGCCTGGGACTAGAATCAATGTATATAAAATAGATTGAGGCTTAATCCACACCCTAAAGCAGAGTCCCTTCTGCCAGTTTATGGACCCACAATCTAAAGCACCACTGCCCGAGTTGACCTGCAGAACTATGATCATAAGAATAAATGTTTATTGGCATGTGCCATTGAGTTTTGGGGTGATCTATTATGGAGGATTACTGTGGCAATAGCCAGCTGATGCATCTGCAAAAGCTTCCCAACTGTTGCAGACATTAGTTGAATAATCATATAATTAAATATAATTCTCTCTCGCTAGATTACAGGGTCCAGAGGGCAGCAATTGTGTCTGTTTTTGCTCTCCACTGTATCCCAGAACCTAGCACAGCAGATTGCATAATAAATATTTACTGAATATTATTAATGAGAAAGAAAGGCTGAAATAATACGTACCAAAAAATGTTAAAATCATAGAATAATAGGTAACATTTGTATCTTCATTCTTTTCTATATTTTAATAATATTTTTATATTGTAATAATTATAAATTGTAATAATCATGAATTGTTTTTATAATAAGGAATAAAAGCAAAAAAAAAAAAGGCTATTCCCACCAAGAAGAAAATACAATTACTTAGAAAGAAATACTACCATGGGTCAAATGAGAAGTCATTTGCATGAGTGAAATCTACATATAGCTCCAAATTGAGGAGGCTGTAAATTTACACAAAGGAGATGAATATTCAGGTGTCAGTACAGTAAATAAGGTCGTGGTTAGCACCAAAATTTAAGACCTGGCTGAGACACACTGTGCCTTGCTTTGCTTTACTTCCTGGGATCAGAGAAAAATGTCTGAGGTAAGCCGATAAAACACACAGAAATTTAGGGGGACTGGATCAAATGGAAATTCCAGTAAGCTAGCTTATTACTGATGAATTCTCTCTCTCACATTCATTTTACAAATTTATAGTAAAAGATTCTTGAGGACATCTCTCCAGGCACATCTCCTCACCTTCTCCTTCTTTCTACCTCCTCCCACTTCCAATTTCCCTGCTTTCTGCTCTCACCCCACCCTCTAAGATGGGGGAGCTTGCCCTCTTCTTAAGGTCCTTCAGGCCCCTCCTGATTTCACTTGGCTTCTTTGATGACTGCATCTTATGTTTCAAGGACGCAGCAATCAAAAGCAAGAAACTAGATGGCAGAGAACTACATGGATCATTCTGAAAAATAAAGCACTGGAGGAAAAATAAAAACTAAGAAAAAATTTGATGTATAATAGAAGATAGCTTATAGAAATGTAAAATGTGTACATTCACATGTATTTCTTAGGTTAGCCACATATATAAAGACATGTATTAGGGGCGCCTGGGTGGCACAGCCTGTTAAGCGTCCGACTCTTGGTTTCGGCTCAGGCCATGGTCTCACAGTTGGTGAGTTTGAGCCCCAAGCCTCTTGTCAGGCTCTGTGCTGACAGCGCAGAGTCAGCTTGGGATTCTCTCTGTCTCTGTCTGTCTCTTTCTCTCTCTCTCCCTCTCTCTCTGCCCCTCTCCTGCTTGTGCTCTCTCTCTCAAAATAAATAAACTTAAAAAAAATAAAGACGTATTAAACATTTGAGACGGTGCCTAATGGGAGAGGGAATGAGGGTCCTCATGGTGGATGAATGGTAGAAGGAAGGAAGGAAGAGAAAAACAAGAGCTCACATTTGTAAGAGCAAAACACAGATTTCACTCCAAGTGTTTTCACTGAAGGGGTGTTAATAAAGGGACCACTTACAGTGGTGTGGGGAAGGTAAAGGTAAAAAACAAAGGATGGAATGTTGCCATTTGTGACCACATGGATGGACCTAGAGGGCACTATGCTAAGTGAAATAAGTCAGAGAGAGAAAGACAAACACTGTAGGATTTCATTTATATGTGGAATCTAAACAACCAGGCAAATGAATTAATAGATAGAAAAATGGATAATAAAAAGATACAAACAGGCTCATAAACACAGAAAACAAACTGGTGGTTGCCAGAGAGGAGGAGGTTAGGGGTATGGGCCACATAAATGAAGGGGATTAGGTGGTACAAACTTTCAGTTATAAGATAAATAAGTCACAGGGATGAAAAGTACAGCATAGGGGAGGTAGTCAGTAATATTGTAATAACATTGTATGGTGACAGATGGTAACTAGACTTATTGTGGTGAGCATTTCATAATGTATATGATTGTTGAATCACTATGTTGTACATCTGAGCCTAATATAATATTGCATGTCAATTATTCTTCAATAAAAAAAAGATGGGAAAGATGTATTGGTTTTCTATTGCTGCTATAACGAATTACCACAAATTTAGTGGCTTAAAACAACATAAATTTGTTACCTTACAATTCTGTAGGTCAGAAGACTCGCATAGAATCTCAATGGGCTAAAATGTGGGGCAGCATTCCTCCTGGTAGCATCAAAGAAGAATTTGTTTCCTTGCCCCTTCCAGCTTCTGGAAGCTGTCCACATTCCCTGGCTCATAGCCCCCTTTCTCCTTCTTTAAAGCCAGCAACATCTAACCTCACTCTGACCCGGCTTCCATTGTCACATCATTTTCTGACCACGGCTGCTTTTAAGGACTCATGTTATTAGATTGGGTCCATCCAGATGATCTAGGATAATCTCCCATCTCAACGTTCATAACCTCAATCACATCTGTAAAGCTCCGTTTACCGTGTAAGATAACTCACAGGTTCCAGGGACTGGGATGTGGGCATATTTGGGAGACTATTATTCTGCCTATCCCAGAAAGCACTAGCAGGAATCCATTAGCATCCCTAGGGCAGAAGGGGCAAGGGAAGAAAATAGTCTTAAGGGAACACCAGGGGAGCTGGAACCCAGGAAGTGTCTAAAAGGTGTTGTAGTTAGGAGGGAGGCAACCATTGCCAGATACTGCTCTCAGGAGCAAGTGTGTGGGGGAAAAATACCCCAACCTTTCTCATCCCACCCCCATTCTCCTGCCAGTGTCTTTCATCGGGAAAAACTAACCAGAAACCATGCAGCAAAGGAGCTTGGGAAATGGAGTCTGCAGTGGTTGGCATCCCAAGACAGACAGAGAAGTGTAGGATATTCTCTATTAGTGGGGGCGGGGGCTGGGAGAAAAGTTCAGGGAAGCAAATGAGGAATAACCAGAACATATGCCCTGAGCTGGCTAGATTCAACTCACTACATTTGGGGTTATAAAAGACAAACTCTCTTCTAGCAACATCAGCTGCTATTTCAAAGTAGAATCCAAAGTGTGGGAGGGGGATTGAGGAGGAGATGTTTTTCTTAAAATTAGCAAGGAAAGATTGGGAGGGAGAAAAATCAGTACGCAGGCTACACCATATTCACTTGCATCCCCCCTTCTCCTTATTTTGTCACACAGTGGAGCCAGGTAGAAATCACCAAAGCAAAAGATGGGGAGGTGGGGAGAAACTCAAGAAAGACAATGAAGACATAGCAAGAATGTACAGTAAAACCTTGCATTGCAAGTAACTTGTTTTATGAGTGTTCCACAAAACAAGCAAGCATTTCTAATAAATTTTAACTTGATAAATGAGCGATGTCTTGCAAATACGAGTAGTACGTGACACCAAACATCACATGATCACAACTGAGCCAATGATTCTCTCTCTCTCTCTCTCTCTCTCTCTCTTTCTCTGCAGGATTCTGGGTGATTGTCTCTCATGCTGGGATGCTTGGTCTCAGGCCATGGTATTTGGCAGAAATCAGTAAATTTTCAAAACGTTGGTAGATGCCCACAACAAGCACTAGTGTATTTTTTGTCACTTCAAAGCACTATGGACAACAGTCCCTTGCTTTTCCATACAAGAGTAAGCTTAGGAATGCTTTGCTTCATTCTAGCTTAGGATGCCTGTAGATATAGACCCTTTCCTCTGCTGCCTTATTGCCAGTTCCATTAAATCCAGTCTATGACAAGAGTTTATTAATACTGTACTGTAGTCAACATCCGTGCGAGTGTATACAATGGTCCCGCGCAGAAAAAGATTCCATTGAGCCAATAGATAGCAGTGATTCTGTTAGTGATAGTGAAACTCGTCCTACACAATAACCCTCTTCTCTTGTCACCCTCACACCAGCCACAAAGGTTTTCAAAGGTAAGTACAGGTTAATTTGTTTATTTTTCTTTATATTTTGTATTTTCTTTATGATTTCGTATCATATTACAGTATTATAATCATTTTTATATGAATATTTTTGGATTATAGAACAAATTATCTGAGTTTCCATTATTTCTTATGGGGAAATTCGCTTTGATATACAAGTGCTTTGGATTACAAGCATGTTTCCAGAACGAATTATGCTCGCAAACCAAGGTTTTATTGTAGTAGGCAACATAACATTTTTGTGGAGGGCTCCTTTGAAACAACTCTTCCTCAAAGAGGTACAAATAGCAGAAATTCTCCTTCACATTGTCAGTGTGTGAACATTTGACTTGGAGTCTGGTTCACATTAGCTTATAAAGCGCTGAGAGTCTGGGTAGCTGGAACAGGATCTTGTACTCTACAAGCCGCTAATTTAACTATGAGCTGGATTCTGTTGTGAATGTCTCTCAGAGGTAGCGCTTCTAAGACCATTACTCCCTGTCCTCTGATTTTGTTATTTTTTTGAGGATACTTGGCCCCCCTTTGATATCCACTTCATTTTACATCCAGGCTATAAATTTCTCCTTAGGCACAGTTTCTGTCTGATTTTGAAGCTTTGAAAAATCCTATCATGGCGAACTAGAAAGTAAAATTTGACAGACACTTCCAAAAGAGAGCAAAAGCTCTTCCTGTTACATATACACCATAGGTCTGAGACCATCCTCAAAGCGACTCTGGCTTTATCCAGAGTTTCCAAGGGTTTGGAACAATTCCCACATGCAGGACAGTCACTTTGAGGGGTGCCCAGCCTACAGACGCTGTTACTGAGACTGTTATACAAACAGTCCAGGAAACTCAAAGTCAAGACCAGGTCAGGCAAAGGGAAAAGAACAGACAGGGAAGCCACTCTAAATGTTGAAATCTGAAATAGAACAAAGAGACAAAAGATCTTGGTTCTAGCTCAGCCTTAGGGAAACTTGAGCAAACCTTGTAATTAGTAAGTGGCTTATTGGTTTATATCAGGGTGTCTAGCACTCAGCTCATAGAGTAGATTGCATTTATTTTGGTTGAGCATTTACTCTGTACCAGACATTGTAAGAAGCCTTTTAATCCTTCTCAGTAAACATGAAGTCCTTTCTATTGTTAGCTCCACTTTAAAGATGAAGGAGAATTTGAGGAGTTTAAGTGATTGTGTCACAAATTAACACCGCTAAATGATAGAGGCAGGATCCTCAAATCCCAGAGCCTGAGGGTTTAACCATCATACAACAAATGCAATCCAGTTAACCCTGGAAAAGATTCCTCCTGAGTTTTCAGTGGAAAAAAAATAAGAAAGAAAGAAAGAAAAATCTATTGCCTAATTAGTTTGCTCACATAAACAACGGACTAATGTTCCACAAGTAAAGAATTTTAAGTTTGATCTCATATGGAAAATTGAATTCGCTTGCCACAGAAATGGCACTGGTAATGAAGGGGTTGTTACGATGCTATCTTTATTTTTTTTTAATGCTTTTATTGAAGTAGAATTTACATGACATAAAATACAATCATTTTTTGTGTACAATTCAACAGTTTTTGGTAAATTCACAGAGTTGTGCACCCATCACCACTATCTCATTCCAGAACATTTCGTTATCCCAAAAGAAGCCCCGGACCAAAAAGCAGTCATTCCCAATTCCTGACCCCACCCCACTCCCAACCCCTGGCAACCACTCTTCTGCTTTTGGTCTCTACGGATTTGCCTATTCTAGACATTTCACATAAAGGGAATCATACAATATGTGATATTTTACATCTGGCCTCTTTCATTTAGTATAATGTTTTGTCATGATGGAGCATGTATTGGAACTTCATCCCTTTTTATTGCCCCACAGTATTCTATTGTATGGATATACCACATTTTGTTTATCCATTCACCAGGTGATGGACATTTGGGTTGTTACCCTGATGATTAATCATGTTGAGCAGTTTTTCGTATGCTCATTGATTATTTGTATAACTTCTTTGGAAAAATGTCTACTCATATCCATTGTTCATGCTTAGATTGTTTTTTTAAATTATTGTTATTATTGAGTTGCAAGAGTACGTTATAGAGTCTAGATGAAATTCCTGTATTAGATATATGATTCTCCCAGCCTATCCCTTGTCTTTCATTTTCTTAATGGTGTCTTTTGGAGCATAAAAGTTTTTACTTTGAAGAAGTCTGATCCTCAGATCATAAAGATTTACTCCTATGTTTTCTTTTAAGAGTTTTATAGTTTTTCCTCTGACATTTAGGTTCACGATCCATCTTGAGTTCACTTTTGCGTATGAGATGAGGTAAAGGTCTAAATCCATTCTTTCACATGTGGTTCTCGCGTTGTCCCCATACCCTTCCTTTGATCTATAGGTCTGCCCTTATGCCAGTACCACCCAGTCTTGATTAGCTTTGCACTGAGTTTTGACATCATGAAGTATAAATTCTCCAATTATGTTCTTTCTCAAGACTATTTTGGCTATTCTGAGTCTCTTGCATTTCCATATGAATTTTAGGAGCAGCTTGTCAATTTCTGTAAGAAAATAGCAAGCTGGAATTTTGGTAGGGATTGCATGGAATTTATAAGTCAGTTTGGGGGAGAATTGCCATCTTAATAGTATTGAGTCTTCCAATCCATAAACATGCAATGTCACTGCATTGATTAAGATCCTCTTTCATTTCTATCAGCAATGTTTTATAGTTATTTGTGTAGAATTCTTGCTCTTTAATCGAATTCATTTCAAAGTGTTTCCTTCCTTTTTCGGGCTATTATAAAATGGGATTGTTTCCTTAATTTAATTTTTTGTAATGTTCCTTGCTGGTAAATACAGTTAATTTTTGTGTATTGAGAGTGTGTCCTGTGACATTGCTGAAGCTGTTTGTTAGGGAGCAGTAACTTTTGTAGATATCTTAACATTTTCTACATTAGCCACCTGCTAATTAGGACAATTTTACTTCTCCCTTTTCAACCTTGATGCCTTTTATTTCTTTTTCTTGCCTTATTGCACTAAGACTTCAAGTCCATGTTGAATAGGAGTAATAAGAGAAGAAATACTTGCCTTGTTTCCAATCTTTAGGGGAAAGCATTCAGTCTTGCACCATTAAGTATGATGGTAGCTGTAGGGTGCCCATACATCCTCTTCATCTGGCTGAGGAAGTTTCTTTTTACTTCAAATTTGTTGAAAATGTTTATCATCAATGGATATTGGATTTTGTCAAATACTTTTTCTGCATCTATTGAGATGATCATGTGGTTAGAAATTTATGTCTTTTTCCTTTTGAGTGGAATTAGAAGGTAGTTATGCACAACTTCCACTACAATATTTGTAAGGGGAATTTATGCCATGAAATTTGCAAATAAGTTTCACTGCATAAAATATAGAGGAACTCATCAAAAAATTGTTATTTTATTCATGTCGGCCTCCTTATTGAAAAGCTATTTGACAGATAAGTGAAAATATGCTACTCAGCAAATCTCTTCAACAAATACATATAATCAGGCATCCAAACTAATTTCACATATTAAGTTTTTTTCTTCTCAGAATGTTCTACGGGGGTGGGAGGGAGGCTGATTTGGCTGTTTAATCAAGGAAGTACAAGTTTTTGCATTCAAACTGATTGAGCAAGTTGACATTAAGACTGCATTTATTTTGTATGGATTCCATTGAGTTCAGTGTAGTTTAGCAGACTTAAAAAATTATAGACCTATTAGGTAGAAATAAAAATGCAATTTCAGAAGAGATTCATACACTTTTATGCATTGAATTATACTTTAAATGTCTACAGCTTTCTTTGAAAGGCAACCTCACAATGTATCTGAATTATTAAGCATCTGTTCTATACAAGTACCTCAATTTCAAGAAGAACTATTTAGGCTGCACATGAACTATGCCCCCTAAGAAGATATGCAGTCCCTAGAATTTGAAGGTGAATATGATTTCCAGGATTAAATTGAAATTTCAGACGATGTGACCATACTCTTGCTCCCCATGATTTTTGAAAATGGATTATATTTCATAAAAGCATAATAGCAAAGATGAGAATCACTAGTCATGAGTTCATTCAACAAAAATTTACTGATCACCTACTATGAACTAATCACTATAATATGGCACTAAAAATTCAATGGTAGACAAAAGAGAAACAACCTTTGTCTTAGGAAGCTTACGTATTAATGAAGGAGGCAGATAATTGCATAAATAATTATGGTTACAATCATATATGGTAAATTCTATGAAGGAAACATAAAGAGTACTGTGGAGGGGCACCTGAGTGGCTAAGTGTCCAACCTCGGCTCAGGTCATGATCTCAGTTCATGAGTTCGAGTCCCGCATCAGGCTCTGTGCTGACCACTCAGAGTCTGGAACCTACTTCAGATTCTGTGTCTCCCTCTCTCTCTGCCCCTCCCCTGCTCTCTCTCTCTGTCTCAAAAATAAATAAACATTAAAAAAATTTTTTTTAAAGAGTGCTGTGGAGAGACTAATTAGGGGGACCCAACCTAGTCTGGAAAGGTGATGGACATACTCTCTGAGGAGCTGGCAGTTAAGTTGAAATCTAAAGCATAAGTAGAGATTTGTCTGACATACTCTCCTCCCCTTGCTTCCATCTGCCTTAACTCTTCCATTCCCTTCTTTGCTCCTGGCTAAGGCCTATAAAGTGTAAAGGTCATGAGACAGTTCTCTCAAAGAACTAAGAGAAGGAAAGTATGGCTGAAACTTTTAAGGTTGAGCTTTGAGGACCTCCAAAATATAAAGATAAGAAAGAAAAAAAGGAGTCAGGAAAAGTGACTATGAAGGAGCGGCCAAAGAGAATCTGGTGCCATTGAAGCCAAGAGAGTAGACTATTTCAAGAAGGAAGAAAGATAGATTATATTGCATGCTACTGAAATGTCAATTAAGATAGAGTTGAAAAGTATTCATTGGGTTTAGCAATATGGAAGACATTGGCGATCTGATCAAAGGCAGTTTTGGTAGATGGTAATCAGGCAAAATGCCAGAGGGGAGTGGATTGAAGAGTGAATTAGTCACTAAGGTAGATAGTGCTGTTATAAAAAATACACTCCAAAATTGCACTGGTTTAGCATATAAGACTTTATTTCTTATGTAATGTGTACTGTGAAGATCAGCAGGGATTTCTGCAATAGTCACTTGATTACCAAGGGTGACAGAAGTTCCATCATACTAAAATTGGACTATCTATAATACGCATCTGCCTCAGTAGTTGTTGTAGGGGAAGAAAGCATGGAGACTCATGTATGTACTCACTCTTAAATTTTTAGGTCCATTGGCTACACCACTCACATGGTCCCATACTGCAAAGAAGCCAGAAAATAAAGCTTTCCATGTGCCAAGGAAAAAGAGAACCAGACACTGGTGAGCCCTAGTAATATCGCAATAACAACAATAACAAATAAGAAATAATGAAACAGAGACAATGAGTGTAGGCCACCATTTTAGGAAGCTTAGTTAAGAAAGGAAAAGAAGAGAAGAGAAAAAAGGAAAGGAAAGGAAAGGAAAGGAAAGGAAAGGAAAGGAAAGGAAAGGAAAGGAAAGGAAAGAAAAATATAGAATGAGAGCTAGACAGGGATAGGATGCCCTGGGAGTTGGGGGTGGGGGTGGGGATGTCCTTATGTGTCTGTATATGCTTGGATAGCATTGCCTAAATCAAGTTCAATGTTTAAGAAGAATCCAGCAGCAAAAGTGATAGACTAAAGACACGAGAGAGAAAAGAAAAATAATGAAATGAGGTTCCCCCGGAAGGCAGGAATCCAGAGGACAGTGGAGGGTTTGGCCTTGGGTACAAGGAGGAGCACTTGGGCCATTGTAAAAGGAAGAAAAATGGGCAATGAGTTAAGATGCAAGTAGAGTTTGAAATTCGATGGCCAGAGATTAAAGGAGGTCTCTTCCAATGGTATTCATATGTTCTCTGTGAAGTGTGAAATAGGTATCCCGTAAGAACAAGAGGAGTGTGGGGGTGGAAGAGATAGTCAGAACAGGTGTGAAATAGTGATTTCAGAGGTGGTAGATGAGCCTTGCTGGGCAGTGCTTCAAGGCTGGTTGGCAATGATGGTCATAAGTTTATGGTAATAATTCAGTCAGCTGTGAAATTCCTCCTGCAATGGTGGACTTCACAACTGACCCTTATGGAGGTGACAAATGATCAGGTTCACCCAAGAAATAGTTTTGCCAAGTGATACGGGCTGAAGGAAAGGGGGAGATGGTGGCTAAGAATGTTTACGAGGCAATGATTTTATTTTAAGTTTATTTATTTTGAGAAAGAGAGACAGAGACAGAGAGAGAGTGAGTAGAAGAGGGGCACAGAGAGAAGGACAGAATCCCAAGCAGGCTCCACACTGTCAGTGCAGAGCCCAACACAGGGCTCGATCTCAAGAACTGAGATCATGACCTGAGCCAAAACCAGGAGTTGGATGCTTAACCGACTGAGCCAACCAGGTGCCCCTATGAGGGAATGATTTAAATGATGAGAATGACTTAATCTATGTCAGATAAAGAAGGAAGTGAGACTGATTGGGAGGAGGGTGCCATATGGGGAAAAGTGGTAAAGTCAATGGAGTGAGGGACTTATGAAACTGTTATAGTGAGTATGTTTGAGCAGTAAGCTGGAAAGGCAGGGAGAGAGCGGATAGAGTTCAAAGAGTAAATGCTGTGATGGTGTGGTTTTCAATGATGATGGTGTCCATTGTGACCACGGAATTGAGTGGCTGATAGTGGGTGGCGGAGAAAGCCATTGAATATGAAGAGGTCAAAGAAGTGAGCAGCCAGGGTGTTGGGCCAGGTGCTCCGTGGGACATTTAATTTACCTCCAGAATAATAAGGATGAAAACTGTGACATAGGGACTCCAATTTTTAATAAATGAGGAGGAGAGTACATAGGAGGTTAAATGATGATTCTAAGGGGGTAAAAAAGGAGAGGATAATGCACCCTCAAAATAGATGGGGAAGGAGCAACGGTCTAAAAGTGACAAATGAATCTGAGAGTACTTTAATTAAGCTCTTCTGAAGAAGCGTAGATCCTATTCAATCTGTAAAATGTCAAGATTCACATCAACTTTCTCAGAAACTGATTAATGACCAGCACTTGACCTAGAAATATATACATTTGTATGAATAAAGTTGATTAAACTACTTTGGGACTGCTTTGGTATTTATATAAAAAGCCACATTTTTTTTCTATAGCTAAGAATTGAGGCTTCACTGTTGTTAAATTCCTTGCCTGAACTAGCTCTCACTCAAGAAAGATATCAGAATACAAGGAATGCCCTTCAGCTTTTTTTAATCTATAAGTAAATAATTCCCAGAACATTTACCCTTTAAACATTAGAAACACAGTACTTGCTTCTAACCTTACAATTAGACATCGGGCCCCAATTTGTGGAGACTCTTAGCACTATTTATCTACACCCCTTGGGCTAGTCTTGTGAAATCTTTTTTCCCCTTTGTTGTTCCTCTCGCCCAATAAGAAGATGGAGTTGGATGAGGGTAAAAAGTGGTAGATAGTTAAAACTTCCACAACGTTCTCTCTGTTCTCTAGAGCTGGTCTAAGCTTGCCTATAGTTAATTATTCATAATTATTATTTCCTTTACCTACAAGAGCTCCTACATCAATAAGCTCTCTCTCTTCCAGTTAAACCCTTCTGAGAGCATCACTTGTTCCCTGCTGGGACCTGGACTCTGGCCTTACTAAAGAACTCAGATTGTGTTCAGTGTTCTCCAAACTCTACTGATCCAGACAGTTGGGGGCTTGGGGAAGCAGTAATGACAAGTCAAAATGTTCTCCACAGAGCACTGGTTCGGGGGTACACCCTAGCAAACCTGCCACACCAAGTGCCCCTTAAACCTCATAAGGAACTGAGCATGTGTACCCACAGACTGGTCTTCCTTATGTAGTTGTGACGCCATTACCCATGGTGAGGCCTGCTCATCACTATACACACAGTGGGCGAAGGAGCAAGATGGCACCAGTGGCATAGAATTACAAGATGGCAGATCATGGTGACATGGTTTGCGAAAGCCGGTTTTTACAACCATATACACATGGTGGTGTTTTAGGGTGATATACCTTGGGAGCATGAGGGGCTTAGTCCTCTAACCTGACCAAATCTCTCTCAGAAGAGACAGAATATTCCATTACCACAAACCCACATCAAGTCTCCTGCCAGACACCAGAGAAACTCAAACATTTCTGCTCACCAAACATCTCTCCTCAGCCCACTAATCTCCTGGTATGCTCTGCTGGGGATGAAGCCTTTCTGTTTATCACGGGAAAGCCATGGCTTTTACAAGATTTATGAGTCAGAGGGTTCATTTTCACAGAGCATTCAAACCAGTCCTTTGTGAGATGTTGCAAGCTCTTTGAGAAGCTGTTAAAGGTTATCGGGGGGAAATAGGCAGGTATGGCCAATTGCATCCGGGAAACACTGTGTTAAACAAAAGGAACCAGTTTTCTGCAGAAATGCTCAGGAGGTTTGCTCTGCTACTGTGCGTCCACAGGGTTTACCATTCTGCAGATAACAGGGAACCTTTTTTTTTTTTTTTTCCCAAAAACACACCCATGGCACATTGGGCAACACTCTCTTCTGGTTGGGAACATTGTGGATGTTGGGGAAAGGAAAGGGGGTTGCTACTGAAACGAGCAAGACCGTGAGCAGGTTTTCAAAGGAAGGGGTTCAGTCCCTCGGGAGCCCCTGGCTCTCGCTGAACCAGAAGCAGGAGTCACCATAAAGCTGGCTGAATTGCATGGCTTATTGAATTCACTGGGAACACTTCATTTGAAATTTGGCAACATCCCTGATTGTCAGAGGTTTTTAATCTGATACAAAAGGTTACAGAGGAACGATGTGGCCCCAGTCTGGCAGCCCATGGAAGGCTTTTTAATTAACTTTAAAAGGTCTGTGTGAGCCCTGCACATGGGCAGGGATATATAAAACACCCACACTCATCACTGGAGTAGGAGAAACACTGGAGATACTCCAAACTCATTTCACTCACATTTTTAGAGACAGTGCATTTCTTGTTTCGAAAGTCAAGCTTGCAAATGATTCCGTTTAAAAAAATAAAATAAAGTCTTACCAACAACATGAGGCACAGGGTCGGTGAGGCTTTTATTCCAATTATTTGTACTTTCAGAAGTAAACCCACACTGAGCTTTCGTTCTTGAAAAGGAGAAGGTACCTCCGTGTGGGGGTGACACAGGCAAGAGAAGATCCTCACGGGAGAGATTATAAATGATGACATTGGAATGGAGTGACCTTAATAAATAAATCCCCTCGGTGAAGAGAAAACAGCAGGAAGTCATTCTGAGCAAACCTCAGGGACTCTTTGGCAAGGCAGTGTGACCTGGCATGGTGACATTCAGGCAGAAAAAATGGCACAGTGACCCCAGGTGGGCCATGCTCTCTCCCTGTCACCTTAGATGGACAGAGTCCAGTTTGAGGGATATTTTCCCCACCTGATCCCTCCACCTCCAGAATGCCAGTGTACACACTCAACAAACTGTCATTGAGGGTGGATGTGGGGGACTACCAGGTGCAAAAGAGTTCCTTCTGGAAAGCCATCTAATCCAAAATTCCCAACAGTGGGGCAATGAGTGCCATGGTGGGGGTGGGTGGCGATTTGGATGAGAAACCATGAATTCATTTGAGGACTGGTTTAAAAAATAAATCTATTGGAGTGCCTGGGTGGCTCAGTCAGTTAAGGGTCTGACTCTTAATTTTGGTTCAGGTCATGATCTCATGGTTCGTGAGTTCCAGCCCTCTCACTAACAAGCACAGAGCTCACTTGGGACACGCATGCGCATGCGCGCCTACCCCCCACCCCACTCTCCTTCTGTCCCAAAATAAATAAATAAACATGTAAAAATCATGTATCTCAGACATATATGGGCTATTGATTTTTTTCTAAATCATCGGTAGATGCTGCTGTAATGAGTAAAATCCAAAGCCTAAGTAACTAAACCAAGTAATGTTTTTGAATGATCATATTTGTTATATATTTTCTTAGTCAATGGGTCCTAAAAGAAAAACCAGAGCAGTAGTTTCCCTAAATATCTGGATTTTAAAAAAGGCTTCTCATACCCCAGAAGGCTGAGAATTGCTAGTCTCATCCCACGTTGGTTTTTAGCCAAATCTGCTCTGAAACTGCCACACACAGGCTTTCTTGAACATCCCTCAAAAGGGGACTTCTCCATGGCCAAGGGTAGGGTGCACCATTCCATGTTGAATTGTTCAGCAGTGATCGTACTGAACGAACACCCAGGATTCAGTCATTGCAAATTCCACTGGAATTAAATTTCACAGGTTTCCTGCAAACCTGTGGACAGAGGATCACAGTCCAAGGGGGTGTCTGGAAATGCATGGAAAGAGTAAGCCTGCTTGCTATGGGGAAACCTGAGACTACCTTCCAAGTACTTCCCAGGGCTGATCAGAGAAGTGGCCTCTGCACCTAATGCACTAAATAAATCATCGTTTCTGGCAAACTGGTTATGAAAGAGTGTGCTGAGGACTGCTGCTTCTAAGCAGAGGTGGTTTTTGTTTAACCTGAATCAAGACATTTAGTGCTGACACGGGAAAGTCCGAACCTGCACATCAGCAGGCCCCCTTCATGACCACTTGAAGCTCTCCCGTACTTATTACCAGCCCAGCTCTCCAGCGCCGACTGTTATTTGCCTTGATGCAAAGAACTGCCTGATTTATTAGCTTGGCTGAAATGATCCATCCTGAGAGCCTTACTAATCTTCTTACATAACCAAAAGGAAAGGGTTGCCATGAAGACATCACTTTACAATTTTTCCAAGGGGTTATTTGTGATAGCAAAGTGCTCAGGCCTAAAGTTAGGGGAACGTGAATTAAAGCCACACATGATGAAAGCCACAGGCAAGGACCAGCTTGGCCCACTATCTATAATTCCTTCTACTGGGCTCAGGGCTTGCATTGTTGGGCGTAGCTTCAGAAGGTTCCGGACACTTTCTGAAACCAAGGGTTCAGGACGCCTGGGTGGCTCAGTCATTTAAGCCTCCAACTGTTGATCTTAGCTCATGTCATGATCTCATGGTTGTGAGTTCAAGCCCCGCGTGGAGCCCTCCCCCACCCCACCCCCACTGTTGACAGTGAGGAGCCTGCTTGGGATTCTCTCTGCCCCTCCCCGACTTGTGGGTTCTCTCTCTCTCTCTCTCTCTCTCTCTCTCTCTCAAAATAAATAAGTAAACATTTTTAAAAACCAAGGGTTTGTAAGCAGAAGACCCAAGTTCCACCTTCCACTCGGGGTTCCTTGCATCCTTAAAACTGCAGACCAACTTTACTTATGTTTATGTATTAGAAATAAATTTTACAAACATATACCACACAAACAGATGTACAGATACAGGTCTAGATAAACTTATAAACATATGTAGTAAATAAAACGGGCCCAATCCTAAGTACCACCATCACTTTAAACGCTGATGCAAATGCTTCCACTTTTCAAAATGCAGCTGGGATTTTGCTGCTCGACTGCAGAAGGTTTAGAAATAAAGCTCCCAGGTCACACAGCATTGTCTCCGCACACAAGTCTAGAGCAGATGTCCAGCAGATGCCCACCTCAGGGCATGTGTTTGATCCTGCTGATGCTCTGCCTGGGACTTCCACTCCCCTAATTATCTGCACCTTTCACTCCCTCCTCTCCATCAAAACATGCTGCTAATGTCACTTCAGCGAAGCCTCCCCGAGCCCCCTATTTAAAACTGCAAGCCCTTCCCACCATCCAGAGCGCCCTCTCCCCACCTCTCCTGCTTTATTTTCCTCCAGAGCACTTAGTATCTTCTCGTGTGCTATGTCACTGACTTACTGTTTCATGATGATTTTCTCAACCGACCCCACTTGGTACCTCACACACACACACACACACACACACACACACACACACACACACACACTGAAAGTCAAGCTCCAGGAGGACTAGACTTGTCTGTTTCACTCACTGCTCTACCCTAAGCATCTGTAAAGAGGGCTTGGCATGTTGTAGATGATCAGTTAGTGTCTGTGGGGTGGGGAGGAGAGAAGTAGGCAGCTGCAGAGGGCAGAACACAAAAGATGAAAAGGTACCTTCTAAGAGGTTTGAAAGTCTTTAAATTTTGCCCTCAGATTATGCCCAACCAACACAGGCACTAACAAAGGAAACGCTTGTTGAATAACTTTCCACTTTGTGCCAGGCTTAGCTGGAGCAAAATTTGTGAATTAGATCTATGGCTTGGTTGCCGAAATCACAGGGACAACCAAATGATCTGGAATTAGACAGGGAGCTCTTAGACTCTCGTTCACATCAGAATCCCTGGGGGGGATCTTGTCAAAGCAGAATGCTGGGCTCCACTCCCCAGGGTTCCTGATTCAGTAGGTTTGAGAGTGGCCAGAGAATTTCTATTTCTATTTCTATTTCTTTTTTTTTAAGTTTATTTGCTTATTTTGAGAGAGACAGATAACAGGGTTGGAGCAGAGGGAGAGAGAGAGAGAGAGAGAGAGAGAGAGAGAGAGAGAGAGAGAGAGAATCACAAGCAGGCTCCACACTGTCAGCGCAGAACCCAATGTGGGGCTCTAACTCACAAACTGTGAGATCATGACCTGAGCTGAAACCAAGAGTCAGACCATTAAGTGACTGAGCCACCCAGGCACCCTGAGAATTTCTATTTCTAACCAGTCCCCCAGGTAATGCTGATGCCGCTGGTTTGGGGATGATGCTTTGAGATCCACTGGCCTACACATTTCATAGTGAACACAGACCAGCCGTGGATGTTTTCTCATTGGTTTTATCCTGTGTATTCTTCTTTCGTTTTTTTGGTAACCAATATTCTTTTCTCTCCTTTCAATTCCTCAAGGTCAACACACCTTAACACAGTTTGGATGTCCTAAGACTTCATATCAGTACCTTTAGCTCGATGCAGAGGCACAGCAGGCAAGTAAATAAGAGACATTTCAATGGGTCTCCTTTTGATTTTTCTGCATCCTTTCTTTCCACTGCCAGTTCTGTGCCACACACACGCACGCACGCACACACAGTGTGAAAGGATCTAGTTCGCCCTGGAAATCCCCCCTATATAGTAGGAGCTCCTCTGACTCCCTTCTGGGAAAGATGCTAGTGTTCTTTCCCCCGAGTAGCAGACACTTTGAGTGCCCCACACCACAAACCCTCACTCACCTTTGATTTTGGCTGAACTATAGTGGATAGTGCCCTTGCAAGCTGCCAAGCATCCTACCTCAAGTATCTGTGGGCCTCTTTGATTTTCTGTAGTCAAGTGCTCCCAGAAACCCTGAGAAATGGCTCAGTCTGGGCACAGGACAACCAGAAGTCTCGAGGGATTAGTGTCCTAGGGACAATCTTTTAATGGGGGGCATAGGGATAAATACCCCAGCTTTTGGTGAGACAAACCTGAGCGAGATTCTACATGTTCCTCAGATGTCTCCAGAGGGGTTAATCCCCAGGTACCCACAGCCAATGACCACCTCGATCATGTACCTCTTATTGGCTTGTTTTCCTTCTCTGTTTCTCTCTCTTGCTCCCTCACTCCTTATACATAGGGTCACCTCCCTAGTGAACTACCTGCACCCATGTTCTCAGGCTTGCTTTCTGGGAACCCAATCAAAAGATCCTGTCTCAGGTTGGGTTCCCTGGAAACTGACTCTGAGACCAAGAGTCACGTACAAATGGTTCAATGGGGAGAGACCTCAGGAGATACACCTCTAAGGGGATGAGGAACACAACAGAAATCTCAGCCAGTCCTAATGAAGCTCTGGGGAACTGGGACGGCCCCTCAGAGTTTTCCCAGATCAACGCAGGGGGCTCAGTCAGTCATTGGCCCGAGGCCACCACCGGGAGGTGGCCTCACCTTGGGGGAAGAAGTCCACTGAAGCCCACAGAAGGTTTCCAGGGAGGGACTCATCTCTGAGCCATCCACAGCCCGTTCTCCCAGCAGCTGGGGTAGGAGTGCATTGGTCCTAAAAAGGGGGTCTGGACCAAGCACAAGGGATCCCCTGAAACACTGCTTTGTCACCCCTTCTCGGCAATTCTCAACAGCCCTACAAGTGTAATCATCTCTGTCCGTCTCCTACAGCCAGCCTTGACTTGGAGAGGGAACTTCCCTGCATACTCCGCGTTTAGAAAAAAATAAGTTACATTTGGCATACTGAGTAAATATAATTAAAGAAACCTAAAATCGCAAGTGTAAAAATTGGCTACAAGGTGCTAAACTTAAGTGCGCGCATATAATTAAATTCCATCAACGATGTGATGTTATATTCAAAACATCCTTTCTCAGAAGGGTTTTTTCTTCTAAGCTGTAGTGTTTGGGGTTGTAGACATTTTGTTTCACACATAGAGTGAAGACAAAAGAGTCTGTCAAGGCACTTGTTATAAAAGGGCAATTAAAACATCCTGGATCCGGTATAACTAACGGGTGAGAGCCTTAGTGCTCCTGAAAGTACTTTGCTAATTACAGTCTCATTTACTGGCAGACCCAAAAAAGAAAAAAAAATAAGCAGCCTACCTCATTTTCCAAATTTGAATAAAGAGCATTAGGTACTTAAGAGTTCTCTTCTAGGAGCAACAAAGTGTGGCCGCCTGCATCTCACATTCTGTTAAGGAAACCTCCACAGTCACTGTCCTCTCTGGAAGGGAAGAGCGACCCTGACTCCCTCAAATGTCTGTCCTTCCTAGGATCGAGGTATGTGAGCTACTTCCTTGTTTTTGCAAAGCCCTCCCTCATTAATTGAGCGTTTACTTGGAATCCTAGTAGATTCAAATGCAATGTTAGGAAATGATACAGAGAAATGCTGTGTACGCTTTGCCCAGTTTCCCCCAATGACATGGGTACAACCCACTCATCTTCTCCACATTTCCCCAAATTGACTTGTACTCATTTGTGTGCAAGTGTAGGTGTGCATGTGTGTTTTGTTTTAACACCATTTTATCCCATGCATAGGTTCCTGTGACTTCCACCACAGTCAAGATACAGAACAGTCCATCACCACAAGGATCCCCTTTGTTGCCCTTTTATGACCCCACCCACCTCCTTCTAGCCCCTTCCACCATAGTCTCTCCCCCGACACACCCAGGTCCTTAACTACTGGCACCTGGAAACCACTAATCTGTTCTTTCTAAAATTGTGTGATTTCTGGGGCACCTGGGTGGCTCAGTCGGTTAAGCATCCAAGTTTGGCTCAGGTCACAATCTTGAGGTTCATGGGTTCAAGCCCCACGTCAGGCTCTGTGCTGACAGCTCAGAGCCCGGAGCCTGCTTCACATTCTGTGTCTCCCTCTCTTTCTGCCCCTCCCTGACTTGCACTCTTCCTCTCTCTCTCTCAAAAATAAACATAAAAAAATAAAATTTTGTCATTTCAAAATGTTATGTACATAGAATCACATAGCATGTAACATTTTGGGATTGGCTTTTTTCACTCAACCTAATTTTCTGGAGAGTCATCCAAGTTATATCTATAGTTCATTCATTTTTAATGCTGACTGCTGAGTGGCACCCTGTGGTATGGACATGCTACAGAATATTTAACTATTCCCCAGTTGAAAGACATCTGGGGTGTTTCTAGTTTGGGGCTATTACAAAGAAAGCTGCTATGAACATTCGTGTACAGGTTTTCAAGTGAACCTAAGTTTTCTTGTCTCTGGGATAAGTACCCAAGGGTACAATCCCCGGGTCATATGGGAGTTGCCTATTTAGTTTTTTAAGAAACTGCCAAACTGTTTTCCAGAGTCACTATGCCATTTTACATTCCCACCAGCAGTGTATGCGACATCTAGTTTCTCCACATCCTCATCAGCATTTGGTATCATCACTATTTTTTATTTTAGTCCTTCTGATAAGTGTGTAGTGATATCTTACTGCGGATTTAATCTGCACTTCCCAGAGGGCTAATGTTATAAACATCTTTTCATGTATGTACTCACCATCTGTATACCCTCCTCTTTGAAAATGTCTATTTTTTTGTGTGTGGAGATTTTCTACTTTTTCATTTATGTGATGCTGGGTGGGGAGGGGTTTCCCCAGGCCAGGCAGGCAGGTAGGTGTCTATGGGTTGGGAAAGAGAGTCTTAGGCCCATGGGCACGAAGACACTTCCTGGCCTGTGGGGCCACTTATGTTGGGATCTCTCTAGCTGGTGCTGCCTGCTTCGGTATCTCTCAAGTATCTCTTGGGAGAGGAGAGGAGTCTCAGCCTGGGCAAGAAAGTAGAGCACTTCCCCTACCACTTACTGCTAGTAGTGTTCTCCATTGACCAGCCCCCGCACCCCCTACCTTACTGGTGGTACTGGGCTTGCCTGGTGTTGCCAGAAGGACTTCCATCTGATCCGGGAGAAAAGTAAGCCCATCTCGGTGGTCTTCTGTTGCCAGGTTAGGGGTCAGGAAACCCCAGGCCTGGTCATCTTCTTCTGTTGAGTGAGCGTGACATAGGACCCCTGAGGCTGTGCTGGCATTTTAATTCTGGGGTCCCAAACCAGTTTACCTTTCTTTTACCACCTTCAAGACTCCCCCCTTGGCTGCCTTTTGAATTATATTTCCAGGATTTATAATCATAGTTAGCTAGGAAGAGCAGGGAGAAATGTGTCTATGCCATCTTGTCTGGACTGGAAGTCAGAGATGTTCTTTTGAGTTTGTATTTCAGCTCAGTTACAGCTTAGTGTCACCTTCTGCCATGTTTAGAGAGAAAAGAGAGGTAATTTTTCACCCAAGCTGGCTCTTCTATGATCTTAGATGTTGTTCCCAGACATTACTCATGGAAGTTTGGAAGAAGGCAAATTCTCTCATAGACTCCAAAAATTTTAGAGTCCATGGAATCTGAGAGATTATGTAGGCCCACAGTTTTAAACATTCTTACTCATGAAACACTTTCTTCTTCAAATAAACTGCAATAGGGAAGGTCAACATTTTCACATTTAGTCAAGCTATCTGGGCGATGTAAGAGTGGAGACTCAGCCCCCTTCACTATTTACTCCCCTCTCCCCCAACCAACAGATTCAGAATCTAAAGGATTTAGGGAGCACAGTTCAAAAAGATCTATCTAGGGGTGCTTGGGTGGCTCAATCAGTTGGATCTCTGACTCTTGATTTCAGCTCAGGTCATGATTTTACGGTTCATGAGTTCAACCCCGCATGAGTTCAAGCAGTACAGAGCCTGCTTGAGATTTTCTGTCTCCCTCTCTCTCTCTCTGCCCCTCCCCTGCTCACTCTCCATCTCTCTCTCAAAATAAATAAATAAACACTTAAAAAAAAAGATTCTTAAAAAAAAAAAGGACCTATCTAGTCCAACCCCTTCTTTTCATAAATGAGGACTCTGAAGCCCAGAGAGGGGCTATAATTTGCTTGAAGTAACAACAAATTAGTGGCAGAGCTGGTATTAAAATCTAAGTCTCCTGAGCCAGCAAGTCTAATCCTAGCTATTTACCCAAAAGAAATAAAAACATATGTTCATCCAAACACTTGTACACGAATGTTCATAGCGGCTTTATTCAAAATAGCCAAAAGCCAGAGGTGATCCTTGGGCACATGAACACATGAATGGATGAACCAATTATGTCCACACAGTGGAATACTACTCAGCAATAAAAAGGAACGTGCTATTAATGCACACTACAACATGGGTGAATCTCAAAAGCATCATTTGTGGTTGGACACTAGCCAGACACAAAAACAATCCATATGGTAGGACTCCATTTGCATAAAGATCTTAAATTGACCTTGACAGTTACATTTTGGGACTTTGCCATAACACTCACAACCTAAAATATTTAGTTTACAGAATTACTTTATTGAAGCTAAGGTGACCTCAGGATCCCAACATACGCTGGACAATCCTGCGCTGTACTCCTAGTTTCCATGTTTGTAGAACGGAGCAGCTGCTCTAGATGGCTTCTATGGCCCTGTCATGCACTAAAACTATAAGATTATAATGCATGGGAGGAGACAGTGGGCATTGCCAAATAACCAGGAACTTGGCTGGAAATATATTACAGGGATAAGACTGGAAGTACTGGTGCCCACTTGAAGGACACCAAGAGAGACTCTGAGAGTTAGGCTCTCTAAAGAGAAAAGCAACCCAACCATAATTTTCCATCCCTACTTACCATCAACAGGGCAGGGTGCTCTGTGTCCCTGTTCTGTCCACAGGGAATTGGACCAGTGCCTGGTAAGAGTGGAGGGCAACCATATATGGGCTGAGAAAGAAATTCAGGGCACCCTCAGTAGGGGGACCCTCCTGGGCAAAGAACTCACTCAAATCCTCTCTCTGTCTATCCAATTCCTGTTCTGGAACTTCAGCAAGAATGAGGTATGTTCCTCTGCCCATGGCTAGGGCCCAAGCTGGTTAGGACTATTCTCCAGTTTACCAGTGAAGCCCACAGCTCATCCCTCAGCCCAGAGAACTCAGCCTTCACAGAATTAGGTTGCTGAAAGGACAAATTCTTCCTCCACCACAAATTCCTCTGTATCCTCAGTCGCAGATTATTTTGGTAATGGGTATTTATTGTAGCCTTTCCCTGGGAGCCTTAGAAATTTAACCAGCCAGCCTGGAAACGCCTAGAATCAGAGGAGAAATTTTCCCTTCAGCAGGTCCAGAAAAATAGAAAAGCATAAGGGTGAACTGAGGGCTGGCCAATAGACACAATGCTCTAGAAACCCTCTGCTGACTTTAAAAGACAAGCAAGGCCTTCATCTCTCTTCTATACTTCATTCCTATTAGAAAGATGTTTGAAAATCAAGACCTTTATTTCATTCTACGCACAAGGGTGAGTACTGATGTGCCTGGCAAATTTCATGACTCTCAATGGATCCTATTTTCTAGCTGATGGAATCACTGTGTATTAAAAGGTCTCTTGTTTCTTACCCCACTCAGAAGATGGGACACATTAAGACTAACTCTGCTGGGAGGGTGGCAGGGGAAGGAGAGCAGGCCACTGAGTTCTCTCTCCTGTCTACAGCAGGACATTGTGTCTCCTGTGTCTCATTTTCTGTAACTTCTCTGCCCTCACTCTAGGCCAAACACACCCTACCGCTCACTTGGACTATACAATGCACTCAGTGGGTTATGGGCGGGGGGGCGGAGAGCAGAGGGGAAAAGAGGAAGTGAGGAGATCAGAGTGATTTTTTTAAAATAAATTGTATCATGTCTGGCCCATGATAGCCTCTAAAAGCCAACATTGCTGGCCTCCTAATCTCCTTTGATTATTAATAATTGAGGATTTTACCCTATTCAGTCTTTTCAGTTGCAAGGTTGGCTAAGTTCAACCCAAAGGGCTTTGCAGAGTTGAAGGAAAAACTGAACCAGCAGGGCTTAGGGAGGGCAGGAGATTCAGTGGCTTTAGGAATCTCAGAAACTTATAGAAAACCTCTTCACATGGACACATCAGAATGATGGCCCTGAATGTTCTCCATCCTTGGTCATTTTGTTTTAAGATTCAGATCCTCAGGGCAACGTGGGTGGCTCAGTCAGTTAAGTGTCCCTCAGTCGGTTAATTTTGACCCAGGGCATGATGTCACAGTTCGTGAGTTCGAGCCCCACCTCAGGCTCTGTGCTGACAGTGAGGAGCCTTCTTGGGATTCTCTCTCCCTCTCTCTCTGCTCCTCCCCCACTCATGCTGTGTCTCTCTCTCTCTCTCTCTCTCTCTCTCTCTCTCTCTCTCAAAATAAATAAACTTAAAAAAAAAAAGATTCAGGGGTACCTGGGTGGCTCAGTCAGTTAAGCATACAACTTCAGCTCAGGTCATGATCTCGCAGTTCATGGGTTCAAGTCCTGCATCGGGCTCTGTGCCGACAGCTCAAAGCCTAGAGCCTGCTTCAGATTCTGTGTCTCCCTCTCTCTCTGCCCCTCCCCCACTCACTCTCTCTCTCTCTCTCTCTCTCTCTCTCTCTCTCTCAAAAATAAACCTTAAAAAAAAAGATTCATATCCTCAAGACCTGCACTCTGACTGGACTGCCTTATGTGATGTCCCTGCCCCGCGGCCATAAATAATGAGGGAAGAGCCTGGGTCTGCTTATCAAAGGGGAAATATCATCCTCATATTTATCATAGTCTCAAAGGCCCTGCCCCAAAGCCCAGCCACTTGATGTGCCACAGGCTCCAGGTCCCCTACCAAGGCCACTGCCTGCAATTCATCAAAACTCGTCTTGACTCCAGACCTCACACTTACTACTCCCTCTGCCTGGAACACACAGCATCCTAATTTTCACCTGGCTGGCTCCCGCTCACCTCCAAGGTCTCAGAGTGGCCATCCCATGAACCTTCCCCTCTACCTCCAGTCTAAATTAGATCCTTTCCTTGTTCGTCAGAGCACATGTTCTAATTTATTCTTTCACTCTGTGCTACTCTAAGGTCTGTCTCTCCACCAGGCTATAAACTCCATGACAACAGGCTCCACATCTGTTTGGTCCTCAGCTCTTTCCCTACTTCCCAGCAGGCCCATAGCACTCAGCATGTATTTGGTTTGTTTTTTTTTTTTAATTATTATTATTGAGAGAGAGAAAGAAAGAGATGGGAGGGGCAGAGAGAGAGGGGAACAGAGAATCCAAAGCAGGCTCTGCACTGACAGCAGTGAGCCTGATGTGGGGCTCTATCTCATGAACCACAGGATCATGACCTGAGCCAAAGTCAGACACTTAACCAACTGAGCCATGCAGGCTCCCATCAGCACGTATTTGTTAAGGAACATGAAGGAAAGAGAATTTTCCTTCCTTCCTCTGGTATTGCAGGTGGGAATCAGAACGCCCTTCACCTTTGAGGAGTAAGACTGTAGTTTGGACGAAGACCCTTCAGACCTCTAGCTAGCTCCCTGAAGTCTGGTGTAGTTCGACAGAGTTCAGAGTTAAGGTTTGGAGACAAAGCCACAGCTCACAAGAAAATACTGCTTTACCATTCCTTGGCAGTCTTTCTCCTGGGCGTATAATTTCTCCAGGCATCTCACGAGTAGGAGTAAGAGATCATGGTAGGATCGAAGTATTAAATTCCCAATGTTATCTCATAACATTCCAAATCATCATAATTTCAATCATCTGTCTCTGAACATTTTTATTTTAAACATAAAAATAAAGAAGCCCTGAAGATGAAAGGTTCGGCACAGGGAATATAGCCAATGGTGTTGCAATGGCATTGCATGGTGACAGGCAGTAGCTACACTTGTGGGGAGCAAAGCATAATGTGTAGAGTTGATGAACCACTATGTTATATACCTGAAACCAATGTAACATTGTGTGTCAGCTATATTCAAATTAAAAAATTAAAATAAATGTTGAGCAACCGACTTCGGCTCAGGTCATGATCTCACGGTTTGTGAGTTCAAGCCCTGCGTCGGGCTCTGGGCTGATGGCTCGGAGCCTGGAGCCTGCTTCGGATTCTGTGTCTCCCTCTCTCTCTCTGCCCCTCCCCCACTCGTGCTCTGTCTCTCCCTGTCTCAGAAATAAATAAACATTTTTTAAAAATATTTAAAAAAAATAATAAAGGCAGTGCAAGTGTCATGGTTAGGTCGTTGGCCTCCGCACCAGATTGCTCTGATTCGAGTCCTGACTCAGTTACCTAACTGCGAGACCTGAATACTTTACTTAAGCTCTCTGTACCCCAGCTTCTTTCATTCTAAAATGAGACTAAGGGATTGCTGCAATGTCCACATTGTGGAGTGAATATATAGGACTTAAGATGTGGGATGGGCCCTGGGGAATAGCAATACGTGTCAGTTAGCCATTATCGTGTACCTAAGGTGATGTGCATGGTCATGTGTGTAGCAGGGTGCCTTAACAAGTTTGGGGATCTGTTAAGGTAAGCTGGAAGGTAGTTTGAGGTAGATGAGAGTTGCTGAACTTTTCTGCCTTAGAAATTAGTAGAAATGTGGGTGTTCAGAGGCTGGACACCAGAGAGGTATCCAGAGATAAGAGATCATCCAAGGTAAGAAGCAGCCACTGGGAATTTCTCACTGGCCACAACAGTTGTAAGAATGTGGATTTGTGATAGTTAATTTTAGATCATCTGCTGTAGTGGCTGACACCCTCAAAAGGCTACTACAGAGAATTTCTTTGGGTAGATGACGGTTTGGGGACATTGAGGAAAGAGAGACCTTTTCCTTTGGGGATCGAAATGGAAGGGTCAGAGAGGGCAACAGCCATAGAACTTGGAACAATAGTCAGGATCCCAGGGCTGGAGCAGTGTCTTCGACTCAGGAAAAAGTAAGCTTCTCCCTCACAAATGGGCTGTTGGGCTTCCAGCCGTATGCAGAGTCATCAGTATACTTTGATCAAACATAATTCAGAAAGTAATGAAAGTTCAACTTCGCTGTTAGCTTGTCCTCACACCTTCCCTCGTAATGTTAATCCAGTGGGAGTTACTTTCCCTGCCCCTGAATGAAAATGCCTGCAGGCCCATGAATTTTCTTCTCCCTCTTAGGTAAAAGACAGTCCTCCTCTAATTTTGCACCCCCAGAGAATCTCAATTCCGAAATTAGAATGTCCAGTCTAACACAGGAGGCAAAACTGCACTTGATTTAGCCTTGTAACTTTTTCCTTTCCCAGCTGGGGCTTCAGATTGCAATCTCACAAAGGGAAGGTGTACAAGGTTGACTTCTGGTCCACTTCTTCACCTTGCCTGTTACCTCTCTTCCCTCTCACCCCTTCCCCTCTCCCTGATAAGCAGCCTGGCCAAGTTCCAATGCCTACAGGGTGGTTGTTACAGTTACCTATGGCTGCCATTAAAAAAAAAAAAAACCCACTTCAAAACGTACTGGCTTCAAGCAACAATGACTTATTGCAGCTTGTAATTCTGCAATCTGGCCTGGGTTCAGTGAGGCAGATCTGCTTTTTCTGAGGCTGGAACATTCAAGATGGCACCTGAGATGACTGCAATAGCAAGAGGCTGGCCAGGGATGCGTCTTGCTCCACATGACCTCTCCATATGGCTAGCTTTGGCTTTATCAAAGCATGGTGGCCTTTGGATACTCAGACTTCTTACCTGGCTTCTGAGTTCTAAACTGAAGTCTAAGCTACCAGTCCTCTTAAAGGCTAAGAGTCACTTCTGCCGCATTCTGTGGATCAAAGCAAGTGACAATCCCAGCCCAGATACAAAGGAAGGAAAGACAGACTCCACCTCTTAGTGAGCAGAGCCACAAGTATGTACACAGATGGGAGGAATTGTTGGCAGCCGTATTTGGGCACTATATTACCACAGTAATGGTGGTGGCAGGTAAGGGTACGAAAATCTGACTTAAACAACTGGCTCTCTACTCTGGTCCTGGCAGATGTTTGAAAATGACTCTTTCTTTCATGACATCCTCAGAAAGTTGAATCACCTGGCAACCTTCCCTACAGTTCTCTTCATTCAGGCAGCCGTATCTCCGAACCTCATGGTCATTTGTGATTACTTCCTTAGTCACTGAAAAGTGCAAGTAAAAGAAAAATTCCTTCAAATGTAATCTGGGACAAAATTTGTTTTTACAGGATATAATTCACAATCCCCTTCCTGAAAAATGCAATTTCCTAATAAACTCAATGGGAGTAAGTCTCAGCTCTAGGGAACTAATTACCTACCCAGTTGATTGGCAGCTGATTGTTGAAGTCAAGAGACTCGTGATCTTAAACCAGCCTGTCATATTTTGTTCCAAAAATTATTATTTAATCATTCCGTTTTCCTATAAAATGTTCCTACCCAAGAATACATCTTTGAATTGGCCCATATGATCCTCTTCCTTCACATGCATTAATATAATAAAAGTTTAAAGTTTAAAGTTCTTACTAAATTGGAATTTCTTTTAATATTAGCATATACATCCTGTCCTATCCCTTGTCGCACCAAGCCCTCGATAGGGTAGCACCTCTAGAGGCAACTCCAGCTTTCTCGGGTGAGGGTCAGGCCCCAGGCACCAGCTGAATGAAAGACATGTCAGACCCTCTGAGGCATCCTGAAGAATAGCACCTCATTAGGCTTGACCATTCCAACAATCTCTCATTCACTACTGAAGAGGGTGGACCTTCAAGGAATCCATTTTTACCTAATCTTAATAGCATCATTTTCAAATTGCACTTTGGTCTTATACTTTACTTTGGAATTTTCTATCCATTGCATCTGTGGCCTCACTCAAAGTTAAATGTTATCATGCTATTACTTGTGTCATAAAAGCTTGGACTTTTTTTTTTTTCTATTAAAAGGGAACAGCAGTCCCATACAGCTACAAGTATTGAAGAGAACCAGGCCACCCGTACCTGGGTTAGGTATATAAGTTCATTTAAGTTCAACCAGCTTACCCAAATTATGGAGATATTATAAATGTCTCTAATGAGTATTTGTATTACTCTGAAAATAATTATCTATCCCACTTTTCCACCCACTATCAATATACGCTAAGAACTGCCAAGTTGGTAGCTTCCTCATACATCCTCTTAACCTTGTGGACAAGCCCCAGACTTTGCTACTGCCACTGTCTTGGTAGTTCAAAGTATGGGTGATAGTCTTTCATTATGTAGAATTGGGAAATATTTGTTTTTTCCCTTTCATGTTCCCAGAGTCATAGAAACCAAACTCTCAGAACAGTAGAAGCCAAATAAATCTCTTTAGAGTTTATAATTTCCATCTGAAAATTTTAACCACAGACATAGATTTCTTTTAACATGTCATTATGGGTAAGGGGAGCCTCTGACTTATGACTTATAAAGACCTAGCTTACAGATCTCTGTTCAAGCATTTTCCTCCCTCTGTATTCTAAAGGGTCTGTAGCCATGAGCAGGGAAGGGAAGGAAAAATGTAGGAAAATTCTAAAAGCATCAGAAAAAGTACCTATGTTTTCCTGGGTAGCAATATTTTGTCTTTCATTTGTAACATAGATGGATAGTTCACCAATCTGTTATGGACCAAAACCCCCATCATTATTATCATTCGGAATGTTTTGTCTTTCTCAAAAAAAAAAAAATCCAAGTTCATAGGAGTCTTCCATGTAAAAGTGGAGGTCAAGGGTGGGGAAGGGCACAACTCCTGCCACTAAATTCTCAAAAAGAAAGAAAGAAACTAGAGATGCGAGAAAGATAAAGTACTAGTTCCGCCGTATTACTCCCAAATCGCCACATTTATGACAATTAAGCCTTCCTAATATCTTGAGCATTGCCTTTATTTTTATCTCCTCATTAAAAATGTAACAGTAGGGGTGCCTAGGTGGCTCAGTCAGTTGAGCATTCAACTTCGCTCAGGTCATGATCTCATGGTTCATGAATTCAAGCTCTGTATCAGGCTCTCTGCTGTCAGCATGGAGCCCACTTCTGATCACTCTGTCTCCCTCTCTCTCTGCCCTTTCCCCCCTCAAAAAGAAATAAACATTAAAAAATGTAACAGTAAAAGAACTCAACAGAGAAAATAAAGATACTCTACAAACTGAAAACTCATCTCTGAGTACCCTTTAGCAATTATAATTGATTGCTACAAATCTCAGCTTCCAGTTTCCCTTTCCCTTCATCCACCAGTGAAGTCACAAGACTTGAAGGGACTTTACACGTCCCTATTATAGTGTCTCTGATCAACAATTGTCCAGGCTGTCTAGGAATACCTTCAGGGACAGTTAGCTCACTATCTTGCAAAATAACCCATTCCACTATTGACACGTACTTCTTGTCAGTTCTTGTATCCAGCTAAGAACATGCTTCCGTGCAACCTCCACCCTGGGACAGGTTCTAGTTCTGATCTTTAGAGCAACATAAAACAAGTCTAGTCCTGCATCTCAATGGAAACACTTCAAATGAAGACAAAAGAAATTCCATGTTCCTACATGTGTTATATGTCAATTACCTATGGCTGAATACCCCAGAACTTAGTGGCTAAAAATAACCACCATTTTTATTATTCATTGTTCTGTGGGTTAGGAATCTGGATAGGTCCACAGCACAGCTCATACCGTTCCATGTGACTCCACTGAGCCTGGAGGACCCACTCACATGTCTGTAGCTTTGGTGCTATCTCTTGGGTGGGCACTTGGATTCTCTTCCACATGGCTTCTCTCTCTCCACTTGGCCTCTCATTCAGTCACCCAGCCTGAGTTCATTTTGTGGCAACAATCTTACAAAAAGGACAAAATCAGAAGTTGCAAAACCTTATAAGTCTTAGGCTGGGAAGTCACATCACTGCTTCTGCCATGTTCTATTGGCAAGTCACAAGGCCAGCCAAAATTTAGGGGAGGGAAAAACAACTCTACCTCTTGGTAGGATGAGAGGCAAAGTCACACTACAAAAGGGCACGTGGCCTGGGTGGCATTGTTGTAGTCAGTTTTGGTAACAACCTACCATTGAAGGTTACAACCTAGAATGAAATGATAGAGTCTTCGTCATTCAGCTCAGCATCTTGTAGAAACACTCTAGTTGAGGTGGCACATTTTATGAAGGGTTATTGGCAGGCAGGAAAAATCACAGAAGAAGAATTACAAATGGTCAATAAATATCAGGGAATACGCTCAATGCCAATAGTAATGAGAGCTCACAGAGGACACTTCTCATCTGCCAACGTTGCAAAGACTTTAAAAATTACAAACCGGGGCACCTGTGTGGCTCGGTCAGTTAAGTGTCTGACTCCTGATTTCAGCTCAGGTCATGATCTCGTGGTTCATGAGTTCAAGCCCTGTGTCAGGCTCTGTGCTGATGGCACAGAGCCTGCTTGGGATTCTATCTCCCTCTCTCTCTGCTGCTCCCCCACTCACAGTCAGTCTCTCTCTCTCTCTCTCTCTCTCCTTCCCTCCCTCAAAACAAATAAAAAAAATTAAAAATCTTTGAATGTAAAGGATCTGTAGCATAAACATTTGCAATTTCAACTATTTGAAAGCAACTTCAAAGGCTAGATTTGACCTTCAGTAATTTGAAAGTATGCTGAGGCCCAAATTTGAATACCACATGCTAGGAATGCAGGACTGAGTCACTGGAACTAGAAATGGAGCCCTGGAGAGCCTCTAAAAAATAAATCTCAATTCAACTTTGCTATTTTCTGCTACTTCTGCATGTTGATCTACTTACAAGCTGGAAGGAAATACGCCAAAATGTCAGGAATACCTGAATAGTGGGTGATTTATACTGTCTTCAAATTTTTTTTGTATTTTTTACATGCTTTGTTTCCAAATATTTTACTTTTATACTCAGCTAAAAAGAGCAAATATTAGGCCCAGGATTGAACACAATATTCCAATTAGGGTTTCTTTCATTATTCTTCAGTAAGACAAGCACATCCCCCATTAAGGTCTTGGCACTCATGGTTCCTTCTGCCTCAGGTGCTCTTCTCCCAGATACCCATCCATCTTATTCTTCACTGCCCTCAAATCTTTGTCTAAATGTCGATGAAGCCAGCTCCTGCCACTCTGTTTAAAATTGCAAATAACCCCTTGTAATTACAACGCTACCTTTCCCCCTTCCCTGGTGATTTTTTCCATAGCTCTTATGTCTATCCGATAGCTCATATAACTTATTTATTTGCATATTATCTCCTCACCCCTTCTCCTCATAGAATGTAAGCTGCAAGGGGGCAAAGAGGTTGTATTCCCATAGCCTAGAACAGAGTCTGGCATATAGTACGTTTTCAATATATGGTGTGGTATGAGCTTTTAAAAATCGGATTCAGTCCTAGGGTGCCTGCCTGGGTGGCTTGGTCAGTTGAGCATCTGACTCTCGGTTTCAGCCCAGGTCATGATCTCGTGGTTCATGGGATCGAGTCCCACATTGGGGTCTGTGCTGATGGCACAGAGCGTGCTTGGGATTCTCTCTCTTCCTCTCTTTCTATCTCTTTGTCTCTGTCTCTGTCTCTCTCTCTCTCTTTCAAAAATAAATAAACATAAAAAATAACAAATGAATAAAAATTGGATTCAGTCCTGAGACCTACATCCTACATTTCTCTTCATTCAACCTCCAACTACATCAGCTTTCTTCACAGTCACACTACACAGCTTGCCTCTTATTAAATTTGTTGTCAGTGAAACTTCCAGACCTTTTGCACAGGAACGACTCTCATATCCTGCCCTAGTATCAATCATGACTCTATATTTTTTATTAAATTTTAAGTTCAAGTCCCTGCATTTATCTTGCAAGTGTTAGCCATCCTTCCAGCTGTCTAAAATCCTTTTTGAATTTTGATTCTAGCATCTCTTATATCAGCTACACCTTCCAGTTTTGTGTCTGCACATTTGACAAATATCCTAAACATCTTCATTGGCTTTGGGGGGGGGGGTTAACGAACAACTGTACCAGATAATTTATGAATATGTACATTCCCTTGCTTAATCCTCTCAATGACACCATTAAGTGAATGTTATTTCCAATTTACAGGTGCAACAACTGAGGCTCAGATAAGTAGGCAACTTGCTCAAGGCCTCGCCTATAGTAAGTGCTAGAACCAAGATTCCTACTTGGTTCACCAAATCCCATATACAGCTATTATCTAAAGACTGTTTTAGGTCTTTGTGGCCACTGAGAACCCTTAAATTCCAGAAGGAGGTTGTTGGCTACAATTGAAGCCACTGAGAACCCTTAATTAACCCTTAATTAATTGAGGCCGCTGAGAACCCTTAAATTCCAGAAGGAGGTTGTTGGCTACAATTGTTGGCTACTGATTGAAGTTACACACAGTGCACTTAAAACAACACTTCTGGGCCAATGGTTAGCCCTCACTGTGCATCAGAATCACTTGGGAAACTTAAAAAAAAATGCATTACTGCTCAGGTTCTACCTCCCAAAATTTCTGACTTAACTGGTCTGTCGTGAGGCACCCTATTTTATAAAACTTGCCCACATGACTCTAAGATGCAGCAATGCATATAGACAGTGCAGGGAATGCAAAACTGCCAATGGTTAATAATTTCTAAATGAGAGAAACACTGCGTTTGCAGAACCCTCAGATGCTCTCAAAAACCTAGGCATATGGTACATATGCCTATATAAAACCAAAACGAACCCCCCTCTCTTTCCTTCCTTTTCTTGACTGCACCCAAGTTTCCACTCTCACCTTCCTGGAGTGTTCTATGTGCATCTCATTCTACATGTGTATGCGTGTACATGTGCACACACACACACAAACACACACACATACACACAGCAGGACCTTCTTGTTATCCTGTGGACATAGGTCCTAGGACAACTCTTTTGAGGCCCTTGAAGTCCTTCCTTGGGGAGATCCCTAATGCCATTTGTTTTTTTTTTTCCCAAGATTGAATAAGACATATTATGTTGTTGTATCTAAATTACACAGAGAAGCAAACATTTACACCAGTGGGTGTTACATGAACAGATCTATTTCTTCCCCATCCTTGTACTTTTGTTTTGCTTTTCGGCATAAATCTGTTTTATTCCTCATAGGCTTACATCTACTTACTTCTAAAATACCATTTGAATTTGAATGTATTTATATATTTTATGATCAAGCTTAGTTTTTATTGTTGTGCTCCTTTACTTTGTTTCCCTAGGCCACACTGCTTCTCACTCCATTTTATACACTCTCACAGACAAAAATCTCAAAGAGCAATGCAGAGAAACTTCAATTTTTGCAAACAGTGAACTGACCCAGCTGTGAAATAATAACGCAAAGAACAATTTTCAATTCCACATTAGTGGGAATGTATTTCCCAGGGGTTTTTTGCTTTGGGTTTTGTTTTGTTTTCTTTGCCCACCCCACTCTCATGAAGCATCAAATCCCCAGCCAGGTGACTTTTAGATGGTCAATCTGAAAATGCTGTAAATGTGTGTGTTTCATGTTAACGGACCCTACCTTTCTGGGATGAGCAAATAAAGGCCTTCAGAGAATGTAAAGAAACTACAGTGAACATCAATCAAATATCCTTTAAATAGTAGCATACCTTTAATACATCTTCCCTCCTGAGGATATCAAACTCTAATACTCTGTAATGTTGAGACTTTAGCTGAGTATGTTCTGCGTCATGGGGATTGCAGAATGTAGCTGTGTCTCACTTTACTTATCTGATCAGCACAAAGAAATTAGCCCAAGTAACGTCTGATGGAGAGGATGAGCCCCATATATCAGCGACGGTTGTTTAGACTTGCCTGCCTCTCCATTGGGGGTCAGGCACAATCCTCGAAAGGTGTTCGGTTCAAAATATGTTTTCTCGGGGCGCCTGGGTGGCTCAGTCAGTTAACTGTCCGACTTCAGCTCAGGTCATGATGTCACGGTTTGTGAGTTTGAGCTCCACATCGGGCTCTGTGATGACAGCTCAGACAGAGCCTGGAGGCTGCTTCAGATTCTGTGTCTCCCTCTCTCTCTGCCCCTCACCTGCCTGCTCTTTCTCTCTCTCTCTCTCTCTCTCTCTCTCTCTCTCTCTCTCTCTCTCAAAAATAAATAAAACATTAAAAAAAATTTTAAAGATGTTTTCTCAGGGACTCCCCTCTTTTTTGAAAAAAATTTATTTATTTGTTTATTTATTTGCAAAAGAGAGAGGCAGAGTGTGAAAGGGGGAGAATCAGAGACAGAGAGGGAGACACAGAATCTGAAACAGGCTTGATGAGGGGCTCAAACTTACGAACCACGAGATCATGGCCTGAACGAAATTGGATGCTCAACTGACGGAGCCACCCAGGCGTCCCAAGGATTTCCCTCTTTTCTACATCTTCCTCCTCATCACAGTTCTTCCAGCAGACACACACACATAATACCCCCCTCCCTCCCAGTTCTCAAGCTGGTCCCTTGCCCAGCTTATTCTACCTAACAAACCTTCCATTCCATCCATTCATTCAAGGAGTTGTCAGGGGTCACCCACCAAGTGCAGCTTACTGAGGTAGATACAGAATATAGGTAATAAAAATAGCTCCCTGGCTCCTCATGTAACCAGTGGGGTTGTAAGGATTCTAGATAATGTAAGTATGTTATCTCCATTTCACAGATGACAAAATGGAGGTTTAAAGAGGTTAGCTCGCTTGCCCAAATTCATACATAATTAATAAAGTGGTAGAACTGGGGTGGAAGCTCATGTCAGTCTGACTGAAAAGATCTCCTTCTGACTGCCCCAAATTAACTCTTTCCCCTGTGATGATAGAGGGGCAAAGGCATGGAGACAATTTATCTGGGAAGTTAAAAAGGGTTCTGAGTTCAAAGGTTAACATTTTCATTTCATCGAGAAGATCAGCAGGTCTTTGGGAAGTCAGTCTTTGTAGCCTCCAGGGTAGAAAATTGTTTTTAAATGATATTTTCAGAGCCTAATATAGCACAAATAACTGGAGGGGGAGAAATGAGTCTTAACAGAGACCAGGTAGCAAGCAGCTGATACAGAAGTGAAGGCCTGGCCTTTGGAGTTCATTATATTTGGTTGCCAAACACAGGCTGTGTAATCTCTGGGCAGGTCACTTAACCCCTCTGATCCTCAGTTTCTCCATGCTCATCCCGTAAGAGGGGGAGTGTGATATGCACCTCACCGCTGTTGAAAGTATTACATAAGAAAATATACATAAGGATGCTAATGGCACGTAGCACATAGTAAGGACTTGCCTTATCACCAGATGGGATGGCATGTTGAAAGAAAGTAGTGGGGAGGAAAAAGGTATGGAAGGAACCAAACCTACCGGAAAGGAAAAATTGAGTATATTCCGTAAATGATTGATGACAAGGCTGAGGGAGAGGGGTGGAGCAGAGCATTTGGCTTTCGGGCTCAGCGAGCCCCACCTCAACACAACATCCCAGTAACCAGTACTAGAGCCCTTTCCAATCCCTTCTTCTGTTTTACTGTATATAACATTGGGACCCACTCTGGCTTAACGAGACCGTCCATTTGGGGAAAAGCCTGATAAATATTTGCACGTTAATAGGAAGAATGAAGTCATCTTAATATTCTCTTCAGTAGTTGCTGCTTTTGGTCAAGGTATCAAAATGGTTATAGTCACAGTTGGTCTTTTTGGGAACTTCAAGCCCCCAGCCCACCTCATAAGGATCGGCAGCCTGATTATGAGTCTACACACAGCCCTAGTGTTATTTCTATGACTATGCAAAGACATTACGGGGCTGTTCATTGTTATGTGGTTTGTAATAGAAGAAAAAAGGATGGGGCGCTTGAGTGGCTCAGTCGGTTAAACGTCGACTACGGCTCAGGTTATGATCTTGCTGTTTGTGAGTTTGAGCCCCAGCATCGGGCTCTGCGCGGACAACTCAAGGCCTGCTTCGGATTCTGTGTCTCCCTCTCTCTCTGCCCCTCCTTCACTCACGCTCTCTTTCTGTCAAAACTAAATAAACATTTTTAAAAAATTAAAAAAAGGAAAATGATCCAAGTAACCATCAGGAAAGGACAGATTAAATAAATTTTGATATATTAATGCCTGGAATACTGTCATGTTAAAAAGAACAAAATAGAGGCACCTGGGTAGCTCAGTCAGCTGAGCGTCCAACTTTGGCTCAGGTCATGATCTCGCAGTCTGTGAGTTTGAGCCCCGCGTCGGGCTCTGTGCTGACAGCTCAGAGCCTGGAGCCTGCTTCAGATTCTGTGCCTCCCTCTCTCTCTACCCTTCCCCCACTCATGCTCTGTCTCTCTCTGTCTCTCTTTGTCTCTCTCTCTCTCTCTTTCAAAAATCAATATTTAAAAATTAATAAATATAAAAATAAAAACAAAATGTATAAAGATGTGCAAATAGAGAAGAGTCTCCATCATGCATTATTAAGAGAAAAAAAACAAGGTACAGAACAATATGATCCTATTAGCTATTTTTTCCAAAGAAGATCTAGAGATAAATACACCTAAACGTGCATCGAATATTCTTAGAAAGATTCCAGAAATGACTAACACGGTCATTTCTGAAGGGTGGGGTGTGTCTTGGAGAGGGAAAAAAAATAGCCTACACAGCAGTTTTCGTCTGATAAAGTCCTATTCAGCTTGAAATATTTACTTTGTGAATGTATCCATTTTATGCTAAAAAAGAAAAATAGTTTGAAAAAAAATCTCTGTGGTTCTGTGAAGTCCTGCAGCCTGAAAACACTCCATCAAATCCAACAGCTTAAATTAAAGAGACAGATGTGCCTCCCCCCCAAGTCGATAATTGTGTTTGTATTCTCTGTGCTATTAGGTGATTGTTTTGCTCCGGAGGAATTTGATTTGATTTTAAATTAGAGATAAGTGAGTTATATTCATAGGGCTATTGTATTGATACAGAGTGCCGGAATTGAATGCCTATTAGCAAAGGCAGCCTCATTGATGGGTATCATGAGCAAATATGTTTCCAGACGTCAGAATAGCAGTGCCTCCAACACAACAGTGTTAATAGTAATGTCAGCTCATCTTTGGGTGCGCCTGGTGTGAGCCCAGCAGGCTCCTACGTGTTTCACATGCATTATCTCATGGAATCCTTACAACACACTGGCAAGGTAGACATTGTTAATGCCATTTTTGTGATGAAGCCAACTATTAACCATCGTAGCTAAAGAAATCTTTCAAATAGCTTTTTTTTTCCAGTTTATTTGTTTAGTTTGACAGAGAGCGTGCAGGGGGAGGGCAGAGAGAGAAAGAGACAGAGACAGAGACAGAGACAGAGACAGAGAATGCAATGACAGCACAGAACCTGATGAGGGGATCAATCTAACGAACTGTGAGATCACGACCTGAGCTGAATTCAGGAGTCAGACGCTTAACCTAACCGACTGAGCTACCCAGGCGCCCCTCAAATAGTTCTTTGAAATGTGTGAACTTGCAAATTACCGAAACCACATTTAGAAGGCATGCTTGATTGTCATCATAGCGTTAAGTACTTAGCACTTCTTTTAAGGCCCCAGGTCCTCTGACATACACCAAGGTGTTCAGGAGCCACCCCCTCCAAAAATTCACTTGTTGGAATGCTGGAAGTCAAACATGGCATTTGGGGTAGATTACTGAATCCTGCTTGACCTCAGCTTTTCATCTCTAAGATGGGAATAGGAATACTCTGCTAACCTCCTTCAGAAATGATTAAAAGGATCAAAAAAGGTAATTATGTGAAGTCTCCCAGTACAGTGGTGGAAGAGGAGATATGTGGCCTGCCTTCACAGGTAATAAGACTTGTAGTCAATAGTAATGAACTTGACAATGCATTCACTTCACAGAGTCAAAGATTTTTAGTGCTACGAAGATCCCAGAAACCATACATCCCTGATTTTCGAGATAATCAGCCCTCCAACCTCAGTGTTTCAAATCCACATGTCAGATGCTTTCCACTGCCTCAGCTGTCTCCCCTTGTGTCCTTAACACTGCGTCCCACCATCTAAATCCTTTGCATGCCACGAGCTGTTTTAGCAGGCAGATCCCCCCCAAGAAAGGATCTCAGTGCCAAATAAAGTCTGAAATCCCACTAGCAGAAAGTCCCCCCTTTGGGTTAAAGTTTGGGTCTCACAATTCTGTGTTAATGTGCAAATATCCCTGAAAGGGATGGCCAGTGGCCACTTGAGGCCATTAATTGGGAAACAGACACTGGCTTTGGAGTTGGAGTTGAGCTCAGATCCAGTCTCTGCCACTCTTCAGCTGTGTGGATTTGGGAAAGATGTTGAACTGGTCCAAACCTTGGTTTTTGCACTTGTAAAATGGGTATAATCACCCTCATTTCACCAGTGTTAAATGGGTCAGGTGTGTGTTTTTGATGATGCTGCCTTTTTAAGGTGTTTCAAAAAAAATATTACAGGTATTACAGGGCGCATGAAAGACCGGGGAAATAGGTTTGGTGGGGGCGAAGAAGATCAAGAACATCAGAGTATACCAAAACACCAGGCACAGAACCAGACCCAAGAATCTGTTCAAGGATAATTCGGAAAAGAAGGCATAATTATGGCTCTCTTGTGCATCTGAAATGAACACCTGTCAAAGGTGTGATTTAACTTATTAGCTAATAAGGGAACCAGTAAGATTTTACAACCTATTCCAAAAAGAATTCAAAGCACCACCCATACAGAGGCAGATAAGGAATCCTGAAACAGAATTACAAATATACAAAAATGAGTCAAAAACCAATTGTATTCCACCAGACACAACTAAGGTGCATTTCTGTGGGAAAAAAAAATAGTTTGCATTATTATCAGTTGTCAACAATTTACAGAGTTGTAAAAAAGCTCAAAGACCATGAATGGTGGAGATTAACACCAGACAAGACACTTAGTAACTTTCTTTTCTATTTCAAAGACTGACATACTTTTTCCTGAGAAGTCCTCCACGGTGGTCTGGCACAGTGGCTCCTTGAGGCCAGGGCCCTGGGAAAGGTGGGCAGGGAGGAGAGAAGACCTGGAGAGAATATGGAGGGAGACAAAGGAAGAGAACAGGTTTTCCCTTCCTCTGAAACATAAGGACAACCTGTAATAGAAGACCATCCCTGCTGGAGGTCGGTTTGCTTTGCCCTTAATAAAAGACAAGCAGTGTGTGACAGAGACTGTTAATTATCTCTTGAAATCCATTCTCCTCTTCTTTCTTAGTAACAGAATCCTCCATTTTTTTTTAAGCTGGGCACAGAGCCATCCAGAATAAAGACAACACGTCTCAGACTCACTGATGTGTCCCATGACTAAGTCTTGCGGCCAATGGGATGTAAGCTGAAGGGTTCTGGGAAACTTCCAGGATTGGTCTTTATAGGGAAAGGACAGGCCCTTCTTTGACCCTTCTGTTTTTCTGGCAACAAAAGATGAACGTGATCGCTGGAGCTTGGGCAGCCATCTTGGTGAAAGCCACCTGTTGAGCCTTAGCTGAGCATCAAGCTGGCAGGAGCCCCTGACTGTGATAACTTCATAAAACTGCCTTTGGCATAAGAGAGAGATGGGCCTTGAACTTTTATATTTTACTCGCATTTTTTTTTTTAACATTCTTTTACATTGGGTGTTCTGTCACATGCAGCCGAACCTAATCCCAACCAGTGGTGGGAGGGGCCCTGAGGAAAGTTTGAGTCGTTTTCCTGGGGAATTTCCATTTAAATTTACAGTGGTTTCTCTGAAAAATGCATTTCTATTTATAGCTAAACTTCAACCCTGTATCGCCCTCCATTACTACCTTCTGCTCACTCACCTGTACACAATTTCCTAGGGGACAGAGTAATCTTTGCATGTGACCCATAAGGGGCATTTGGAGACCTTGCCTAAAATAATTTCCAAAAACTGTAGTGGGGGAAGCCCTATGTGGCAAACGCCCCACCCCTGCACACAACAGCCAGCACTCTCTCCCAGCCCAGGAAGCTTGGGTAGGTTTTGAGCAGAAAGGTAGCCAGTTGAAAGCAGGGTTGTGGGAAGGAGACCAAAAGGAAGTCCCATGTGCTGGGAGGGAAGATTTCACTCCACTTCTGATTATCTGCATTTTTATAGACTGAATAATCCAAAACCACATCCAAAATAAAACCCAGTGGCGTCTGGCTTTTGGACACATTCGTTTTTGCAGCAGCTGCAGATTTACCTTGGTGATTATATTTTCCTGGAGCTAATATTAGAGTTTGTTGGCATTCCCCAAGCACATGCTAACTAATTGCAGACAAAGCAAGCTGAAGAAGCCATACTGGGATTAAAATTTTGTTGCAGATAATCAAGAAACCAAATAATCCACCCACTGATAATCAAATTGACCAAACTATGTAATTTTCAGACTGTGCTCGCCTTTTGTATGTGTTTCCTGTGAGATAGTAGAATTCCAGCCCCCAGATTGTTTTATACTTTCTTTTTACAGCACCTGAAATTCCATCCACTTCTTGAAATGTGTTCTCTAAACTCGGTGGTCTCTGTGAAAGTTATGGCTTTACCTTTCAAGCTCCATTAATAATCCATATTTTGAGAAACTGTTTGAAGATCTTTCCCAAAGAGTAAGATAATATTTTACACAAAGAAGCCTAACCCTTCTGCAGACACGACAACCCTGGGAATCACATTTCCATCTGACTGCTGCTGGAAATCTCAGGTTGCAGACTTCCATAGAGATATGACCAAAACATTGAAAAATAAACCTATACACTGTTTCTCCCTGTTTTACCTCTCATAATTCAAAATATTGCTTCCTATACTCCTTTCTGGGTTTTTTTTTTTTTTTGGAAGCAGAAAAGAAAATCTGTTGCCTTTGTTTGCTGTGCTCTGAAACTGTTTTGTATTTTTACTCTTCAAAACCCCCTTGTAGGCAGGGCACCTGGGTGGCTCAGTCGGTTAAGCATCCAACTCGTGATTTTGGCTCAGGTCATAATCTCACAGTTCATGGGATTCTCTCTCTCCCGCTATTTCTCTCTCTCTCTCTCAAAATAAATAAATAAACTTAAAAAAAAAAAAAAAACCCGGAGTGCCTGGGTGGCTCAGTCAGTTAAGCATCCGACTTCAGCTCAGGTCATGATCTCGAGGTCCGTGAGTTCGAGCCCACATCGGGCTCTGTACTGACAGCTCAGAGCCTGGAGCCTGTTTCGGATTCTGTGTCTCCCTCTCTCTCTAACCCTTCCCCGTTCATGCTCTGTCTCTCTCTGTCTCAAAAATAAATAAACGTTAAAAAAAATTAAAAAAAAAATCATGGAGGGATGAATGGGCAAAGTACAGAGGATTTTTAGGGTGGTGATAATACTCCACATACTCTAAATGGTGACTACAGAATGTGCAACAGCAAGAGTGAACCTTAATGTAAAGGATGGACTCTAAGTAATGATGTGTCCATTTAGGGTCATCGATTGTAACAAATGTAGGGAGGACCCTAGAGGGAGATATTGATAATGGTGGAAGTCACGCCTGTGTGGGAACAAAGGTATATGGGAAATCTCTGTAAATTTCCTTCAATGTTGCTATGAACCCAAAACTGTTCTAAAAATTAAAACCTTAAAAAAAAGCATGCACAGGTCAGAGGGGGCACCTCATCCCACATCCCCACCATAATGGACCATAATGCACCTGTGGTTTTGTGTCAAACTCAGTGCCTTATCTCTCTGCAGCCAGTCAGGAGGTTAGGGATAGAGCCCCCAAGACGCTGCCCACCTTTCCACAAGTGGCTGACCTGTCGTTCACAGCCCATTTTCACCAGGAAGGTGCAAAGTCCACTTTCTCTGCAAACCACTGGAATCAGTCTCATTAAATGACCAACCCAATTATCCACACTATTGAATGTGAATCCACCTCTTAACCTTCCCATCCATGGCTCTGGACAATTGTTTTCTTTCAACCTGACTTAAAAAGGTTTATTTCTTCATTTGTTTGTATCTTCTTCCCTAGCCTTGGGGCTTAGGGCTGCTGAAGTTGTAACTGAGCTCCCACTGTATTAATGCAACAGGAAGCCTTAAATCAACGGCCTTCAAGTGTGATTTCCAGACCTGTAGCATCAGCATCACCTTGTTATAAATGCAAATTCTGGGGCCCACTACCCTTGATCTACAGAATCAGAGTCTGGGAATTGAGGTGGAGAACAGGTAGAGCCAAGCCCTCCAGGTGATTCTGATGCACCTAGTTGGCAAACACTGCCTACACCAGCTCCCCATGCCCAGAGTATGGGATTTACTAGGTCTGAGATGGGGCCAGAATGTATAGTTTTTAAAAGCTCCCTGGTGATTCTTAGACTCAGTCCTAAATAAGAATTACTGTGTGTGCCACCCATTAGAGCTTTAAAGAATGCATTTGGCCAACTACCTTATTTCAACAATATTTTATTTCAAAGAAAGAATTTTGGAGGGCTGGGTGACAGATGGACAGACTGATGGAAGAAAATAGCCAAGAGATCGGCTTTGCTTCTAGTTATAACAGCCAATATATTTTAGAAGCCGAATTCGAAACCTTCTCAGAACCAAGAGATAACTCCGTAAATAACCAAAGATCAAGGTCATATAAGACCAAGACTCCCTCCTCTTTTCCTTTTGACACGCAGCCTTTGCTTCATGCATTTCCATCTTTAAATGTTCTTATTTGGGGTAGTAGGAAAGCAGAGAAAGGATACTGAGTTCTATGTGCCAGGTGCTTTGTATCAAGTGGCTCATTTAATCAGCCCAGCATCCTCCTCAAGGAGCTGGTTAGTGCCTCTCACAGAAGGAGAAACTGAGCCTCAGATATTAAGAAACATGTCCAGTTTCCAACAACTAATTGGCCAAGATGAGATTTGAACTCCATATTATTCACTTGGCATTTTGCGGCTGTCATATTTTCAAGCAGCAATGTGTTTCCCATGTAAAAATTGCCTACGTTTACAGCAAACTTTACTTGCTTCAAAATGATAAAGTTTGAAAGAGTTAAAAACTCAGGCCGAATGGGAGAAATCAAAGACATCTGAATGTATTTAGCCTGGAAGAGAGATTTCAGGCTGAGAGCACTTTAATAAGAGTTTTTGAAGTTCTGACAGATCATTCCGCTTCATAAAATGGAAAGTAGAAATCGATGATTTCTGGGGCGCCTGGGTGGCGCAGTCGGTTAAGCGTCCGACTTCAGCCAGGTCACGATCTCGCGGTCCGTGAGTTCGAGCCCCGCGTCAGGCTCTGGGCTGATGGCTCGGAGCCTGGAGCCTGTTTCCGATTCTGTGTCTCCCTCTCTCTCTGCCCCTCCCCCGTTCATGCTCTGTCTCTCTCTGTCCCAAAAATAAATAAATGTTGAAAAAAAAAAAAATTTAAATAAAAAAAAAAAAAAGAAATCGATGATTTCTCTATCCTCACTGGGACCTGAAGAAGTACCAACCCAGCGCTGTCGTGTGTGGGTTGTGGGTTCCAAATAGGCATATTTGGTATATGCCCTGTGAAATCTAAGGGTTCTTTTTATCTCTGTTTCAGATAGCACCTAGCACAATGCCTAAGACATGGTTGGAGCTTTCAATATTTGCATGTCCAATAAATACAGTTGAATTTATTAGCGATTGTTAAACAGAAGAAAGGGTCACCTAGGATATCCTTTGAGAAGCTGAGAGGTTAACAGACTAATTGATAAATAGATATTCCTCCATCTGAGCTGGCTGAGATCAGCTTTCCACAACCATAGGGGATGAGAAGCGTTGCCCTCCTGCTCTAAGTCAATGCGAAAACACTACAACCATAATACACTTGGCTCACTTCACCCCCTTGGTGGTTAGCTCATAGTTTCCCCTCCAGAAGTTTACAAAGTAACCAAATAAAGATAAAGCACCCAGGCCACCAGGTTGTATGGCACACACTGCAAAGATACTGATCACTGTTTTCAACAAAGAATTCATTCTTTCCATTCCCATAAACCAACATGCTTGATCCCCACCCCTTGAAAAAAAATCTGGGGTTCAAAACCCTCCAAATTCCTGAAAACCCTCCTAGTCCGGCCCCAGGAGCTGCTTTCTCATGCAGATGATGTGCTGGTCTTTTCAAAGGGGTATCATAAGCTCTTCCATTTACCTCCCTTTTTCATACACACACCATAATGAGCTATCCAGGAAGTCCTAGGCAGAAGGAAATTCTAACCATCTCAGAATGCATATGCTAATTTCAATTGCATGTCCTTGGTAGGTCATTTGCCAGTTGAAGCAGAGAATTACTAACAGCTGATCTTGCTTGTGGCGCTGGGGAATCTTATCCAGAAAAAGCAGAAAGTAAACACAAAGCATATGCGTGGCAGACACTCACATATAAAGATCCCGCAAAAGGCAGAATGCAGATGCTTCGGCAACTTGAAAGAAGGGGGCAATCCTGGAACACAATACCCAACGAGGATGAAGATCATCACTCTGTAAGGGACACAGCCTCAGCCATAGCTGGGTGCTGTACACAGTCTTTCTGACAATGAGGTCATCACCTGGAGAGACGGTTATAAATACAGTTTCATCCCCCAAACATCCTGAATCGGAATGCTTCGGGGTGGGTCTGGGAGTAAGTACTTCCAAAAGCACCCAGGCGATTCTTTATGTGACACACCAAAGCCTGAGAATCACTACTGGCAGAACTTGAAGAACTTTCATTCCAGATGACCAGCAGAGCTCCATTGCCATGGCAACATACTTGACAGCCATTTAGAAGCAACTTGCTCTAATGTCACCACTGGATGGGAAACGCGCTCGGAGGTGTCCCAGAAGTCACAATTGAAATCATTAAGGAATGGTCAAGTCACCACGTGGGGAGATTCACTCAGCACCACAAACTGGTTTGCCGAGAAAACATAGAACTAAGTGCTTTTAGGAGACCAGAACAATACAGAAGACAGACTTTTTGTAATTGAAGAATTTAAATCAGATGATCAGTTTGAATCTCTCTTTTTTTTATAGGAAATTCAGAATATTAGCTCCACTAATATCCTGAGATCTGTAAGGGCATAGAAGTAGGGAGAGAAGGGCTAAAATTAAAACTATTTTCAAAAAGCTAAGTTGTTGAGTTGTGAGCTCTGCCAGAACCTGGCCTATTTTTAAAGACTCTGGAAACCCACTTAAAGTGCTTTTCAGAGGATGTGGCCACAAATGGTGCCCGTGCTACATCAGATCCTGAATAATATACGTGTGGATCTGGGCAACTGGAAAGGGAAAATTTTCATCATGAAAGAGCAAATGAAACTGGCATGTGTGAGGTAACAGTTTTAGTATCCACATTAGTCCCAGATGTTTTTCCAAAAGGACTGAGCTTTATTTGAAAGCTGAGACAGACCATGGTTTCTTTTCTCTCTTGCCATTCCCTTAGTATAGGAAATATAGGCTGATTAAGTAATAACACGCAGACTAATTAATATTTCAAGGTTATCAGAAATAGGCCAACCCTGTTTTTCAATACTTTCGAGCCTCAATCATTTTCAATAAGTTCAGGTATCTTCAGGGGGAAAAATGTGATGAGTAGGTGGAAATAGAGGATAGGGACGTCTGGGTGGCTCCGTCAGTTAAGCATTCAACTCTTGGTTTCAGCTCAGGTCACGATCTCACGGTTGAGACTCAGAAATCATAACATCAAACAGTGTTCCCACTTAGCCTGTGTTCAAGGCTTTCCAGAACAAAAGCCCCAGCTCCCTTTCCAACTTTCTTTTTGCGACTCCTCTAATATTGGAAGAACTGGGCTTCCTCTGTGTCCCCCAAGTTCATGATCTACTTGGCCACCTGTGACCCTCTGATCATGCAGTTTGCACCTTGCCTCTTTCTGCATACCTGCCATCTTCTCCCTCCTCCTCTCCTTGTCCCATCCTTCAAGAGCACCCCCAAGTCCTTGTCTTCTGTCCTTCCAGCTTCTGGGCTCTCTACCATCCTTCTCACACTGACCCCTACCCCCACCCCCGCCCCAAGCATTTACTGTCACAACCTGTTATGGACTGAATTGTGTCCCGCCCCCCAATTCATACGTGGATGCCCTAATCTCTGGTATCTCAGAATTGGACCTTATTTGGAAACAGAGTAGTTGTGGATGCAATTAGGTCTGATGATGTCATTCAGGTCAGTCGTAATCCAATATGGGTGGTGTTTTTATGAAAGGAAAACCATGTGAAGAAAAAGAGATTTGCACAGAGGGAAAATAATGTAAAGATGCAGGAAGAAGATAGCCATCTTGCAAACCAAGGAGAGAGGCCAGGAACCCTCTGAAGGAATCACTCCCCTTGCTGACATTTTGATCTTACATGTCTGACTTCTAGAACTGTGAGACAAGACATTTCTGTTGTTTAAACCACCCAGCATGTGGTTCTTTGTTCTGGCAGCCCCGACAGACTACTCTATTTTATATAGTTTATATAGATACACGTTTTGATGCCCCTTTCTGCACACAAAAACATCAAAAACTATATTTTTATGACTTCATTGTTTTTAAATGAATATAGGAATATTAGATATTTGAACGCATTCCTCGGCCTCAAAGTTTATCTTTATTTCTGATTTTAAAAGAAATTAAAACATTTTCATGGGCCCCAGGCACTGTGGCAGTTGTGCCTAATGGATAAATCAGCCCTACTTGTCACTCTGGTGACAACATCTTGTGCTATCAAGTAGACCGTAAGCTTCAAAGGGCAAAGACCATGTATGACCTCCTCTGTGTCCTCCATCTGTAGCAGATATTCAAGAAAAACTTGTTGATTAACTGATCTGGTCTAACTTCCTGTTTCTAGGAAGGGCTGTGGCATCTAAAATGACCAGCACATTTCACTGTGGTGTCTTCTTCCTTTTTACATGTCCAGGGAATATAACTCCATTCTGTTTATCAGGGCTTACATCTGGAATCATCTTCCCATAGATAACCAACATGCCCTTCAAGACAATCCACCAACATTCCTGATTAGAAATGCCCCCAACTCCATATAACCTGTCATCTCGCAGTGTAACCTTGGACAACCACACTAAAACCGCGGGTCTCAGTTTCCACATATGTAAAATTGGAAGGCAGCTCCACATGATCATGTGAGGGTCCTCCCAATTAATTAGTGGAGCAAGAACTAAAACCTGGCTCCAAATCTGGTGCCCTTAAGTTCAAAAATTTTAAGACAGACAATCTTTCAAAGACAGAGATAGGACAAGAAAGCCCACATAATCTCATGCCCACTGGCTCTGTCAAAACATGAAATGCTCACCCTGGTTGTAGTTTTCCTAATCTCTACTCCACCCACTTTGTTTTCCTCGGATTCCCAAAGTAATTATGGTCGACATTTCACTTCCCTTCAGGACCTGAATTTGAGACCTATAGGCACCTACTGAATGAAGGATTCCTCCCCTGAAACCCAGAGGAGTAAGTATGCACACATCACTGTCACCTCCTGAAAACGATCTTATTATCCCCATAACCATTCTGGATCTTCAAACACATGTTGTACTAAAGTTTGTTACCATAACCTTTCAGAAGGATTTCTTAGGCATTTGGAGGGGGACGATACCAGCATTATAATAGACATGATACAAACTGAGTCTTAATAGGAGTTCATTGCTTCGTTGTTAGTGGGGTGAGGGGGGGAAGCCAGGAAAAATAAATTTCCATCAATAGAGAAATGGTCAATAAAATAAGATGAATCTATACTTTCTACTGTGAAATGCTAAAAATGAGAGATCGGTGTGTACTGACATGAGATCTCCAACACTTATTTTATATATATGTTATACAGAATATACAATACATATTCTAGTGTGTAAAACCTGGAGATAAAGATACAAGAACAAATAGTTTTTTGGGAAGGTGATCCCCCAACCGGAGAGTGAAGATATAAGACAAGGAGGGGAAGAAAGCCAAAAACAACAAAAAAATGTGTTATCAAGCAGGCTAACACTGTGAACAACTGGAGCTTAATTCCTCTGGGGCCCACTGGGGACACTGAAGAACACACCTTAGAGTTATTCCAACTGGGAGATGAGGAACTTAGGGGGATTAAATGCTAATGCTCATCAGTCATCAGTTGAGGGCTGCTCTTGGGGCATGCTGAGACTATAGCACTGCCAGCTTGTCTCACATGCAGACAAGACGCCCCCATAGTTGGAGAATATCCTCAAATCCAGGTCCACGCTTGAAGTCCGGCTAGCATGTACAAAATTGGTAAGTGTCAAGGGCATTTGTTATGGTATACAAGGCATTTGCTTATCTTCAAGCACAGAGAAACAGTTGAGGGATGACCATTAAACAGTTGACAGAAGCTACTGACCTAGAGGTCCGTCAAAACATCTCATGGCCACCTTCCTCCATGTTATCTTCCTCTACTGCAGACAACTGGATGACACTTCAAGGTTCTGGTTGGGAAGACAAAACCTACTTTTGTCTCCTTGAAGGTAACTATACCTCATATTCTTCTCTGTATGCAGGAGCACACTGCCCGATCTATCATGGTAGCTGTTCAGTAACCATGGTGGATCATGGTGGATCCACATGGTGGATCATGTGACCAATGAAACAGACTCTTTCTTGCCCCCCTCTAGGAATCCAACACAACTAACACATTTATTTTTTTAATCAATAACCATTTATCTCAATTAAACATGTTTTAAGATACTATGGTCTTCTATTCCACTCTACTCCAAACTTCTATCTCCACTTGTCTACCATTTTCAATGCTGAGCCTCAGTAAATTAGCAATACTACTCCTTGACCATTCGAGTAGCACTAAACCAACACTTACATGACAAGGGCTCTCTGGTTGTTTAAAATCCTTCTGCCATCTACCAAGGGTTCCAAGGAAGTCAGTAAAATTTCCTGGGCTTGAAGTACTGTAAGAGGCTCCTTGCCATATTCCAATTGACTAGCCAAGTAGAGACCAAGACATATGTGGTAGGTTAGCCTGACTTTTACCTAATGAGTCCAAATAAAAATGGTCTGAACAAAGCATAATTCACTATATATTATTTTAAGTCTAGCCAAACAAAAAAGGGATGAAAATATGAGGTCTCTAACTAGAGAGGGGTCTTGGGTGTCAAGAAAGGTCTTGGGTGTCTTGGCGTTGTTTGAGTGCTGGTTCATTCACTCATCCATTCACTCATTCCTTCATTCATTCAGTCAAACATTTACAGAGGGATTGTGATGTGACAGGCACTATGCTGGGCACCTTGTCGACTCTTGATGAACAAAAAGTCATAGGCCAGACTCGAGGGCAATTTAAAGAGGGATCTTTCTAGACTAAGTTCTCTAGTGATCTTGTCTATTTTATAATACCAAAGCCTGGCTAATCTCTCTTTAGCCAGTTTTTGTGTTTGTCAGGAAGCATATAGTTCTTGCTCGTGGCTATATCCTAAAACCCAAAGACCAGAGGGCAGGGGATGCTCCATGGTTGGAGAGCCTGCCCTCGCACCCCCAGCCAGCACAGAATCCCATCTAGGGTAACCATAAGCCTGTTCCAGCCTCACTGCTTCTGTCATTGGTGTGGTTGAGTTTCATCTTGAGATCTCTGCAGCTTCTTACCTGATCCTTCCTTATCTTCTAAAGTACAGTTCAAAAATCTGCTCAAACACAACAGAGCAGTCCCGCACAGGCCAACAGTGGAGCTGCTTCTTAAGCTGGCACTATCCCTTTATGGAAAAACAGGGGCTGGGAAAGGAAACGGGAAGCAAGCACAGATTGAAATCCAGGGCCTTGAGCTAAAGCATCAGGCCCCCCAATGTGTGATTTATTATAGAACATAGGCCAGAGATGCTTAGCTGAGCCACCAAAGACTATCTCCTCTGGCTTTGTAACAATATGATTCAAATAACGTCCCTGGATATGAAAAGATCCATTAATCCATACAGCCTCCATATCACATCTTGCAGTCAAACGTGTATTTGGGGCTTAGGACAAAATGGAGCCTAAAATGCTTTATTCTAAAGGGATGGTTCCTTTGAATAGAAATGGTTCCTAAACAGGAGAGCAGGTCCAAAGAATGAAAATTGATATAATTTCCCCACTCTTTGTGAAGAAACATTTAATTTGACATCTTTTATCCAGTGGAAATCTGGAAACTAATCGCTGCTCGTTATTGTTTCTTGCTTTGATGCACCCCTCCCACGGCTCCACTTTGAATTCTACCTCCCAACCCCTTAAAGCGGAAGGCTGCAGGTGGATAATGAAAAAAATAATTGCCCTGGTTAAAAGGGAACATTAAACTGGAAACAGAATTTAAGTGACTGTAGCTCTGAATTAAGCAAGCAGAAACAGGCAACACGCTCAAAGACCCTTCTTTCGATGCTTAAGATGTTCTAAGCACTGCTTACTGGAATGATGGAGAAAACACTTTCAAGAATCTTCTTTCCCCCCTGTACCGTATATTTGTACAAAAATGGCGCTAGCTAAAGCTCCCACGTACAGGTAGATTTATAACAGGAGCAAATCTGACTCTACCAACCCAGGTGTGCAAATAAAAGTACATTATTCTTCAGAAATAAAATCGCATTTGACGCTGAGCTCCCATTCCCACTGGACTGAAGAAAAACTATCTCAGTCATTGGGGATTTCTCTCTGTGTCTGACTCCTGAACGTTCAAATGCACCCAGGGATTTGGTGCTGAACTCCAAGGTCAGGGAAGGCCCACTTACCTTCAATCCAATCTCACTGCCAGCAATATTGGTGACTCCATAGTTGTTGGAATGCAGATCCACCATGTCTATTCCCCGACTTGAGCTCCTCAGTGCCTGGGCATCTCCTTCCCTTGCACACGTCCTAGCCATGTCCCTCTCAGGTTTTTCTGCCCCTCAGGCACTGTAAAAGCCAGGCCCCCATTACCCAAAACCATTGCCCCTTTCTTTTCTTTTCTGTCTTCGAGAGGTCTCCTTCTTTTCTTTCTGCTCTTATAGCATCTGTTTTAAAACCACACAGCTGTCCAAGTGGATAGAAGGATGGATGAATGTGATAAAGCAAGTATAGAATGTTTATAGTAAAGCCTAGATGGTGGGGAATGGGTATTCACTGTACAATTCTTTCAATTTGGTCATATGTTTGAAATTTTTCATAATCAGGGGTGGAAGAAAATGCAACTCTCTCCCCAATCCCTAACACTCCATGCTGTGGCTTTTGAAAACAAAAGCCAGGAAGGGAAGTGGAGCACAGTGGGGTACTTAGCCCTATGACATAAATCTCCCCAAGACAGGGGAAATGATCTGGCTAGCAAGCCTTCTTGGAATCCAAGAGGCAAAAATATAGATAGGACAAAACACTCTTTAATAGCTCAGTGGATTTTCCTACCACGCTTTCTAAATGAAAGAGAAGCAGGGGTGATTGTCCACTTCGACACCTCATGACCACTCCTATCTGAAATCTAGTTGCCCACATATCGTAACCACCTTTTCACTCAAAGATGTTTCAGAATGAAGTAATATCTAACCCTCCTCACTTCTGCATCCCACAGCCACAATGTGAAGGATGGGCTCTTGGCCACAGGACACACAAACTGAAGACAGCCCAAATTTTTGTAGCCAAGAACTCAAAGAAACTATCAAGTAGCTCTTGGCCTCTGGATATATCCCAACAACAGGTTTTTAGGGCTGTATTGAAAAGATCTTAGTGTTGCTCTGAATGCTGAGAAATGTTGAGCAGGCTCCAGAGGCACCCGTCACTCCTACGGTTTCAGCTCTAAGCAGCTATTAGAAACCTCTGAACACACAAAGCAGAGGGTAAAAATCAAACGCTTCTCATCTAAATTAATAAAATCGCGTTTCTGTCTGACTGTCACCACATCACATGGAAGCGATTGAATGGATTGTCATCAGATATGGAATATCTATTTTGGATCACCTGATAAATACATGCTGAGTGGTGTATGGGAAATACATACTGAGTTACCCATTAGAGCACCTTCTCCATGAGAGAAGTAGTCTCTAGAGAAGGCAAAACCAAGGTACGACAAGATACCCAAAGGCTTTCAATGAGAAGATAGATGCATGAAAAAGGCTGATTTCAACTCTGAGTCCTTAATTGGGTTCTGTGATCTACAAGCATTGATTTGTAATTGGGAGGTTTCTAACTTGGACAACTCCAAGAAGAAGCTCCATGATGAGAAGGAGCGGGGATTAATTGATTTATTTAAAGATGTCTAGTGATTCTTCTAAGAAATGCTGGGAGGCTGGATGGTTAATACGACAAAGAAAGACTGTAGTTAGACCAGCAGTAATAGATGGCATTGCAATGAAAAACAACAACAACAGCAACAAAAGGTATTTCACTTGTACCGAGGTATTTTATTTAATTTATTCTTGTCCTCAGCTACATTCCTCTATAATATTTATCAATTACGGATTATCTAACCACTTTACCAATATTAGAATAAAAGCTCTCTAAGAGCGCCTGGGTGGCTCAGTAGGTTGAGAATCAGACTCTTGATTTTGGCTCAGGTCGTGATCCCAAGGTCGTGGGATTGAGCCCCATGTCTGGTGCCACACTGAGTATGGAGCCTGCTTGGGATTCTCTCCCTCTCCTTCTGCTTCTCTCTCTCTCTCTCTCTCTCTCTCTCTCTCTCTCTCTCTCAATTTAAAAATAATTTGGGGCGCCTGGGTGGCTCAGTCGGTTGAGCGTCCGGCTTCGGTTCAGGTCATGATCTCGCGGTCGGTGAGTTCGAGCCCCGCGTCGGGCTCTGTGCTGACCGCTCAGAGCCTGGAGCCTGTTTCAGATTCTGTGTCTCCCTCTCTCTCTGACCCTCCCCTGTTCATGCTCTGTCTCTCTTTGTCTCAAAAATAAATAAACATTAAAAAATTTTTTAAATAATTTAAAAATGAAAAAGAAAAAATTTTTAAAAAGCTCTCACTCCTCTCTCACCCCATCTTTCTCACACACACACACACACACACACACACACACACACACACACAGCTTCTCTCAGCTTCTCCTCGGGCATGGGTTGTTTTAGATATGTCTGTGAACCTCTCCTGGTAACTCTATGAGTTTCAATAATAATAATAATGACGATGATGATAATAGTAACAGCCTGTGATGACACATGCCCACTCCTCCAATAACACTAATTCAGATATAGCCCCTCATCACAGTACAGTCCAACTGGTCCCTCCCCCAGGGATAGAGTAGGCATTTCCCCTTCTACCCTAAGCCCCTCTTTCTGTTTCTCCTCCACTACCTCAGCCTTCCCTAACCACCATCCACAAAGGCTGATTTTACTTCCAGCCTTGTTGCTTGGATAAGCCAAACTATCCAAATCAAAGACAGAAAGATTTTCATTACAATGACACGAATACTAGAAAGAAATGCATTGTTGAAATTGTTCCCCTCTAGGCAGGCAGAGGCAGAATAAAATCGCAAGCCTACTATTAAGACAAGTGAGGATGAAATTAGGTAGCCTCCAAATGCAAAATGCAAAGAAGAGTGTTCTATACACTGTGTCTTTTTTTTCACTGTATTAAGCTTACACCCACTCAGCGTCTAGGGATGCACATTTCAATCTCCTTCCTGTTTACAATCCCACTTGTATTCATTCCCATTGGTAGCGAGCTCTGGGAGCCAGCACGGAATATAAACCAGAAGGTGCAAACTCCTCAAATGAGGTCAGTGAGCATGTTAGACAGAATAATTTGGATTATAAGTAAGCTTTGTCATTGTAAGAATAATGTTTCAACTAGCAGATCACGCTCTGGATCGTAACATGTGATAAAGAATAAAAAGAAACAAGAACCACCTTGCTATCAACTATAAGATTTCACCTTTCCAGAGATAAAGATTCCCCAGTTCATCAAGGAAGCAATAGTGAGTTTGCACTCTTTGAAAAGACCACCTCCTGGCCACAGGACCAAACTGTTTGCCCCCGATTCAACCATCATTAGTGAAGTCACTTAGAAGAACAGACTCCAAATTCCTCCAATCCGGATCAGAGTATTGCTAGAAGAATTAGCCAGAACTCTTTCAGTTGCAAACTACATTTCCAACATCTATAATAGCGGGCACTCAAGAAATACTGAATGACTGAATACATGAAAGAATATGCATTCGTGTATATTCACGGTACCGATGCATGCTAAAAAGTAAAATATACTCACCACATATCCTACCAAACCAGAGTTCTGAGAGAATAAAATGGCTTGCTGAAAAGAATCACGGGGAAGAGGCGCCTGGTGGCTCAGTCGGTTAGGCATTTGACTCTTGATCTCCTCTCAGGTCATGATCTCACGGTCATGAGATTGTGCCCTGCATTGGGCTCTGTGCTGATAGCATGGAACCTGCTTGGGATTCTCTCTCCCTCTCTCTCTGCCCCTCCACCCCGCCGCACTGGTACACCCTCTCTCAAAATAGATAAACTTAAAAAAAAAAAAAAAAGAATCATGGGGCAAATCATGGCAATAAGTAACCTTGAGGCCAAACCCAAACCCAGAGACCCAGTTCATTGCGTGAGTCCGCTGGACAGAGAGTCTGATTGCCTGGTGCTGACGGCCACACCAGTATGACCCTGGCACTGTTCTGTCTTCTAACCAGGAGCCAGACAGACTGAGTGGCAGAGCTGGGCCTCTCACTCTCTCCCTTTACATCTGTGGCTCCTTCTGCTAATAACGAACCCACTGAACAGGAACACTTCCTCGCTGGCACCCTGGTGGGGCTCTGCTGTGCCCCGGGGGGCCTCTGCGTGGCAAGCACATCCACCTGGCAGGATTGAAAAAAAGGGGGTCAGGGCAGGGGGTTAAGGAAAAACCCCGTGTAAACAGCTAATCTGCCCAATCCAGCCATAAAGCTGAACAGTGCCTGCCCAAAATCACCACCACGATTTTCCATAAATGACTTTCAGGCTGGCTACAAAACCCCATGTGAGTCTCAACAGTAAAGGGCCTCTGGGTAATTCACCAGCTGGCTAGCTGATTTTAGCACAGTTAGTAAAACACTGCATTAACATTTAGCTTTTGTGTGTAGAACAAGTTGTGCAGTAAATTTTTCTAAATGTTACCGAAATATATTACCTGCAAACTATGGGCTGAGCTGAAGCATGAAAGGAAGTCTCTGTTCTCAGAAAGTCCACATTTTAGAGGAAGTTTAAAATGTGTTTGGAGGGGGGCGCCTGGGTGGCTCAAGTGGTGGAGCATCCCACTTCAGCTCAGGTCATGATCTCAAGGTTCGTGGGTTCAAGCCCTGCGTCGGGCTCTGCGCTGGCAGTGCGGAGCCTGCTTGGGATTCTCTCTCCCTCTCTCTGTCCCTCTCCAACTTGCACTCATTCTCAAAATAAACAAATAAGCTTTAAGAAATAAATAAATAAATAAATAAAAAGCACCTGGAGGATGCACACAAGAAACAGTTCTTAGTAACAAGTGATAGGCACACCGGACGTGAGGTGCCCACTGCTTGCAATGGATTGGATGTTTGTGTCCCCCCCCCCAAAATTCATATATTGAACACCTAATACCCAAGGGGATGGTATGAGGTGCTGGGGTCTTGGGAAGGTGATTAGCTCATGAGGGTGCAGTCCTCATGAATGGGATTAGTGCCCTTAAAAAGCAGAGGCACCACTGGGCTCCCTTGCCCCTCCCACCACATGAGGACACAGCAAGAAGGTGCCATCTACGAGGAGGTGGGCTCTCACCAGACACCAAATCTGCCAGGGCCTTGCCCTTGGACTTCAATCCTTTAGCACCAGGAGAAGTAAATGTTGGTTGTTTATAAGCCACCCAGTCTGTGGCTTTTTTGTGACAGTTGCCTGAACGGACTAAGACACTGCCTGCAAAGGCCTCTACTGGGGCTGAGTCACTTGAGGAACATCGAGACCAAGCTTAAAAGGGGGACATTTTGTGTCTGAAATGGCCCTTAGGACTCTGGTGTCGTATCAGCTGCTGTCAGTCCCGCCCATGGCTTCTCAGCACATCTCTGATTCCTATCCCTGCCAAGAACTTCTTGCTGCAAACATCTGCGACGCTGCCTGGGGGCTTTTACTGGCTCAGAGAACATGTTTCCCCCGAGCACTGGCAGGCTGGAAATGCTGGGCAGTTAGCATCCCCAGAGGCAACTCTCAACCAATTGCAGGCTGGAAACGGGGGCAAACAGCCCAGCTGCCTTGCCCCTCAAGTGGTATCAAATGGAGGCATATCCCCCACCCCACTGCTATCTCTCAGAGTTCCAGGCACCCACGTGATAAGTGGCTTGGAGGTACACCTATTAGTGTCTGTCTTCCCTTCCCTGTCCCATCTTCTACCCCCCTGTGGTGCTTCCTGGGGTTTCGACCTCACAACATCCTCATGGAGTCAAATTTCTGAGGACTCCATCTTAAGACACACCCTTTCTTGTCTCTTGGGATCTCTCACCCTCACCACACGAATCGTTTTGGAACCCCAACCATGTGCAAAATCTTTTGGTAATGTCCTCAGACTCTCCACTGAAACTTAGCTGTTTGATTACTTAATTAAGTTTCTTTTCAGGAAAGAGCCCCAAACTTATTCAAGCTGAGGTGTGGCTGATGCAGGCGATCAGAAAGTGACCCCTGCCCCAACTGGACCAGAATGGCAGCCTCAGCCTCAGGATACCTTCTGACACCATAGAATTCCCACCAAAGAGAAACTTGTAACCACAGGCAAGAACGGGGGCCAAGAAGGGGCCAGAGTTCTAGTGTGGAAGGTACAAAGGGACCTTGTGTATCATGAGACCTGGGCTCCCGAGAGGCTAGAACCAACATAAATATCTGCACAAACAAGCACAAGGCAAGGCAACCTGAAAACAATCCGCCCACTCTTAATTATCCCCAGGTGGATTATCTAGCTGGTGGACCCTCAGTAGCAAAATTTACACCCTAGCCTGGTTTTCCTCTCCTATCCACCCTGTACCCAGTGACCTCCCCAAACATGGGCTGATACAAGGAAATGCAAAGTCATTTTAGGATAAGTCTGATGAGGACATAAAGAGATTTGTGTGCGTGCAAGAGCCCTGGAGAAATAATTTACGATTATTCTGACTTTTTAAAAAATTATTTGGACTTGCAGGTCTCCTCCACATGCGTGGTGGTTCAGGAAGGGACTCCATGTAAAAACAGCTCTGCCAAGAGACAAACGCCATGGGAAGCGTTGGCCACCTTGCAGAGTCTTCCCGCCCAAGCCTGACTGCAAATATGCAGCTGGACAAATTTAGAAGCCACAGCATGCATAAAAGAAAGGGCATATATTCTGTGCGGTCCCACTAGCATGCTGGCTGGGTGGTTTAATCATTCAACAGATACTTCTTAAGTGTCTACCATGTGTGGCATGCCTGGGTGTCTCAGTCGATTAAGAGTCCAATTTTGGCTCAGGTCATGATCTCACTGTTTGTGAGTTTGAGCCCCGCATTGGGCTCCGGGCTGATAGCTCAGAGCCTGGCGCCTGCTTCTGATTTTGTGTATCTCTCTCTTTCTGCCCCTCCACTGTTCAGGCTCTGTCTCTCTCTCTCAAAAATAAATAAACATTAAAGAAAAAGGTGCCTACCATGTGCCAGATGTGGGACTACCCGATAAAAGGAGGTTGCCTCACCCACAGGTGTCAGAAGGCCCTCTTTACCTCCAGAACTAGAAACACACATTAATAAGTGCTTTAAAATGTCTTGGATTGTGATGATCATCTCATTACTCTTACTAATGATGTAGAAATAACCAATTGGGAGATAAGGAAAAGCCAGAAATGGATGAGCTACTGTCTCTGGGTGTTAAAAAGTTACCTTAAATTTCATATAGGTCTGATACCCTAATAAGAAACAACATGTTGGGGTGCCCAGGGGCTCAGTCACTTAAGTGTCCAACTCATGATTTTGGCTCAGGTCATGATCTCACAGTTTGAGAGATTGTTTGAGCCCCACATCAGGCTCTGCGCTGATAGTGCAGAGCCTGCTTAGGATTCTTCCTCTGTCTCTGTCTCTCTCTCTCTCTCTCTCTGCACCTCCCTCACCTCTCACCCCCGTACTCTCCTGCACGTGCTCTCTCTCCCTCTCTCAAAATAAATAAAATAAACTTAAAAAAAAGAAATGTCATGTAGTGTCAGTGGCCTTTGCTCCTCTGAACCTAATAGAGGAGATGATAAGAACATGGCTTTTTAAAAAATCGAAGCACCATATCACCAAGGCCTTCCCAGCACTAGAGAAGTATGTTCAAGACCATCAGCCTAAAATATGAGTTATGGCCCAGTTTCCCTCTTAAGTCAGAAAGTGATGTTTCTCTGAAATGCACCAGCTCCCTTGGTTACATTGGTGTTTCCCGTCTACCTGCCTACCATGGTCCTCCACCTGGATGCCCAATAAACATCATAAACCGGTCGCAGTCCAAACTACATTCTGGATTCCAACACTCACTCCAAACCACTTCCTCCCCAGTCTTCTTCCCAGTCAACCACACTTTACTCTTCTGGAGGTTGACGTCAAGACCTAGGTGTTGTCCTTGATTCATCTCATTCGCTCACACCCCACATTTAATCAAATGTGCAAAATCCTGCTGGTTCTAGCTTTCAAATATATGGGGTTTCAGCTACTTCTCCGCACTTCCACTGCTACCACCCTGGTCCAAGCCACCATCATCTCTCCCCTGAAATACTCAAATGGCCTCCTAGGAGGTCTCCCTGTGTCCACCCACACCCCAACCCAGTGCATTCCCCAAGCAGAGAGCATGACATTTTTAAAACACAAGTTGGGGTGCCTGGGTGGCACAGTCGGTTAAGCGTCCGACTTCAGCCAGGTCACGATCTCGCGGTCCGTGAGTTCGAGTCCCGCGTCGGGCTCTGGGCTGATGGCTCAGAGCCTGGAGCCTGTTTCCGATTCTGTGTCTCCCTCTCTCTCTGCCTCTCCCCCGTTCATGCTCTGTCTCTCTCTGTCCCAAAAATAAAAAAAATTAAAAAAATTTTAAAAACGTTGAAAAAAACACAAACGTTGAAAAAAACAAAAACGTTGAAAAAACCCTCTGTTCAAAGTCTTCTAACACCAGTGGCTTCTCACTTCACTCAGAGGAAAAGCCGAAGTCCCCCAAATAGCTTTTAAGATCCTACATGACCTGCCCCCCAATCTCCTCCCAAACTACTCTCCTCTGCTTACCTCTGTGGCAGCCACACTGACTGGCCTCCTTGCTATTACTCAAACATTCCAGGCACCTCAGAGCCTTCGTAAGTGCTACTCCCTCTGCACACAAAGCTCTTCTTCAGATACCCACACAACTCACTCACTCAACTCTTCCAAGGTTCTTCCCCAAATCACCTAATCATTAGGGCTTCCCTGACCACTCTATTGAAAATCTCAGCCTTTCTCCATGTCCCATAATCAGTTTTAGTTTTGTCCATAATCTTCATCATCTCTCAGCATAGTACATGCTTGTATTGACAATCCTCTTTCCCTCTAACTTGAATGCAAGCTGTGTGAGGACAGGGGTTTTTGTCTTCTCTGTTCGTTTCTGAGCACAGCAGCAGCTAAAGGCGTATCTGGCATGTAGTAGTTACTCAATAAATAAATAATTATGTTAATCAATTAAAATAATGAATGGGTAGGCTTCTGGGATAATGATATTTAATACAGCAAAAAGAAATGTGCATGTTTTAGGGCTGAGGAGCACGCCCTAGAATTTACTTGATCCTAAAATACAATTTAAAGTATAACATGCCTGGCACCTGGGTGGCTCAGTCAGTCAAGTGTCCAAACTCTTGATTTTGCCTCAGGTCACGATCTCACAGTTTGTAGGATCAAACCCCACATCGGGCTCTGCAATGACAGCACAGAGCCTACTTGGGATCCTCTCTCTCTCCCCTTTTCTCTCTCACCCCTTCCCATGCTCATTCTCTCAATCTCTCTCAAAATAAATAAATAAATTTTAAACAAATAAAGTATAACATGCAAATTGGGTCATCAATTGGGGTTAATTCATTTGCTTGTCTAAGAATTTCGACCATGAGCTTTTAAGAAGCAATATATAATGGTTTTAGGCAAGGTCATACTTGCAGAGGATAAGCTTAAATATTAGGACCAACTCCTGTCCTAGGCTGCTCTGGTCTACTGAAGAAGTAGGTGATAGGAAGTATCCTTAAAACTGTCCTCTGTCCATTGGCCTATCCAGATGTGCTCACGCATTCTTTCATTGACTGAATAAAACAAGCAACGAACTCTGCTTAACAAACTTTGCATTCTCCTGGGAGACAATAAGATCTACAAAAAAGTACAGAGTATGTTAAATGGTGACCAAGTCTAAGGATTATAAAAAAGAAAAAAGGGAGACCAATGGGGAGGGGAGATGGACTATAGGGAAGACCACCACGAGGGGAGAATGTTGTAGACACAAGAAACAGGAAGTCCAAAAGCAGGGTGTTGGGATTGTGCTTGGCAGGGTTCCCAACCAGCGAGTGAGTGAGGGGCCAGTAGGAGAATGTCATCAGAAGGGTCTCAGAGGATGGGGCCATGGAGGGCCTAGTAAGAACAGGACACGGTGTTCATGCCGAGTGACATAGGAAGTTTAGAGGACTTTTGAATGGAAGAGTGACCCGCTCCGATTTACATCTTAACAATGCTGGCAATGCCCACACTCTGTCATTCTGTTGGGACTTTCTTCAAAAGGTGTATGTGTTCAGAGTTTACATTCCCTTGGAGACAAAGAATGCACCTCTTTTCTTCCTGAACCCTAAACCCTCAGCGTCTTCCACACCTTGTTGGTCCTCAACAGATGTTTATGGATTCACTCACTGCAGTCACCTGGACAGGGCTGTCCAGTGGCTAACTTATCAGCAGAGATTAATGGATCCAGTTAGGCATATGGTTGGCATAGCTCCAATGTTCACCCATCGGCTACAATGGGAAATTCTCTCTCCTTGGGCAGGTCATCCAAGACCCTCTTTTCACAATATTAAAACTTTGTATCTGCCCAATATACACAGGAATTCTTCACACGCAAAATGTCATGTTCAAGCAATGTGAGATCTCTGACCGTCAGTACCAAACACAGCCGGTACAGGTCTGTCATTAAAGGAAGTAGGGTAAGGAGATGAGGCTGACATCAGGGGAATTACTCAAAGTTACCAAGTAAATCGCTAAAAGGAATTTGCTGTCTCTCTGCCTCATTGAATCATTTTGATTCAAGATCTTCCATAACCTTAACTTCAAAGAAAATAGATCATTAACTTGACATTCAACTCAATACAGCATCACATCTTATAAGACAATCCATTCCCTGTGTCCCTTTTATCTGTACCAGAAACCTAATAGGAAGCCCCTTTGCAACTCAAATTATTTTCTTACTGAGAAAGAAATTCCCCGAAGCCAAAGAAAAGGTGAGTTGTTCGTGGAACAAAAGCGCACCAGAATTAAAGTTATTAAAAATCTTAGGTCACCATGCCCACAGTTCCTATTTTTCCTGTGCCACCCACTTTCACAGTCTGGTGCTGGAGGAGATCAGGGCAATCTTAGCAAATGAATACACACGCAGCAATAGCACTGTGTTCTCGGATGCAGTGTTCTACCTGATTTTTATTTGACCGTGTTGGTTTCAGTTTTAAGGACAGAAAAGGACAACGAAGCCCGAAGCAGTGAGCACAAATCCTCCTAAAGCAATGGTTCTCAAAACTCCAGCGTGCATCAGAACCCCCTGAAGGGCCAGTGAAAATGCAGGGTGGTGGGTCTCATCACAGAGTTTCTCACTTAGTAACTCTGGGCTGAGGCCTGACAATCTGCATTTCTCATAAGTTCCTGGTGTTGCTGCTACTGCTGTCGGGCCACACCTTGAGAACCACTGGCCTAAAGCTAGAAAATCTGAAGTATCTGGTTGTGGTTTCAAATCCCCAGCCATTTGGATGTAGACACTAGCTGGATGAAAAACAGAGCCATAAATACAGAGAACAAACTGGTGGTTGCCAGAGGGGAGGGGGAGGAGGAGTCAGGAAAAATGGGTGGAGGGGAGTAGGAGGTACAGGCTTCCAGTTACAGAATGAATCAGTCATGAGGATGCAAGGCACAGCATGGGGAATATAGTCAATGGTATTGTAACAGGACTGTACGGTTGAAAAAACAAAAAGAAGCTGGTTGGACAAGAATCTATATAAGGCCTAATACATATGTGCATATTTTAATATATATGCTGGAAGATCCACTCCAGAAAAGCCGAGAATTGTCCTTTCTTCTTTAGCCTCCTATATGTGTTCAGATCTCCTTAACATGTCTGTCTTGTTGTATACTGTTTCCTCAGCTCCCAGCTCCCCTACAAAAGGGTTTGGCACATGGCGGGTACCCTTGGCCAGAGCCGTCTGGGCCAACAACAACAACAAAAAAAGGCAAAGCCGTCTAAAGACTGACGTTTCCTGATCACCATTTTGTTAAGACTTGCCCAGCTGGAGGCAGGAAAAGACTTTTGTTTCCAGCTATTTTATTAAATCAGCGTCTGAGCACTTGTTGATACAATGTCATGATCAAAGGCTGAACCCCCCTCCTCCATCTTCTAAATTCCCCCCACACCCTTAAGAAAACATCTTAAAAACATATCTGTTGAAATGGATTCAGCATCATCCCTGGCCTCCTCCCAAGCCCTCAAGAACATTCCAGAGCATACAAAGAGGGCAATTGTCCAGAGTTCGGGTATTTTCCTACACACACACACACACACACACACACACACACACACACACACTTGGAAAACACCCTGGGAAGTACCCCCGGTGGAACACAGTATCCACTCCTCTCTGGCTCTGTGGCGGTCTCCTTTTATCCCACGGTACCTGGGGGCCTGGCACACATACTCTCCTTTTATTTCCTGCTCCAGGGTGAGTGAGAAGACTTCTATTCCAGCTGTATCATCATCGCGGTGTCAGGGCTGCACAGGAAAGAAAAGGCAGGAATCAGATGTGTGTTCCCTGAGAGAGACCTTCAGCTCGTTACAATTAACAGATAATTTGAGAGACTTCAGTGTGGTCAGCTGCCAAAAACAACTTAACAGGAAAAATGCAATACTGATTCGAAGAAGAAAAAAAATCCCCCTCCCCCCCACTCATAGGCACGCTGCTCTTTGTGTGGGCTTTGTTATGCTTTATGTTATCTTAAGGGAAAGTGCAGGATGCAAATGAATTCTTCCAGGCTGGGAAATACTGGTGGGGGAGCAGCAGCGAACAGCGGGTGTAAACAAACATGACAGAGGCCTGGATTTTTGCATGGTTGTCTAAAACTGAGATGCTTAGAAATTGGGAGCTATCAGGAGATCTCACTCACTTTGCCGATTGAGGTACAGAAAAAGGGCTGAGCAGGAGGGTTTCCAAATGTCACAGGAAGGCTTCATTTTACCTGCTTTGAAACTGGAGAAGGAAACGCTACAAAATCAAGACAAACATCTGATGGGGGAAGACGAGCATTCTGTATCTGACGTCCCAAAGGGGCCGAGGAGAAAGAGAAATGCTATCTCCTCTGGAATAAGATGGGCCAGGGAGGGGGTGGAGGAACATGATCATTCTGGTTCACAAAGAACTCTTAAGGGACTACAACCCTTTTCAGAGGCAAGCACTAGAGAAGGGATTCCCAGGGGGAGGCTTGGGGAAAGCTAATTCCAAGAGGGAGTTCAAAGCGTTGAGATGAGAATGCTTGTCTAACCCTGTTTTAAAGAGACCATGCATGGCTGGGTTTATAGCGTCAGGATTGATCTGCCCATAGCCAGTCTTAGCGGTGGTCATCAGAGTGGCCTCAGCCCCGGGACCTGGCCTACAGCAGTGGGCCTACCCAGGGGACAAATGGGAAGACAAAATATCTGATCCACCCTGGAAATCCTGCATCGAAGGAGAAACCAGCTCTGAAACACACAAGCTCTTGTGGTTCATGAAATCCATCCTGCGTCCTGGTGTGCCCCCAGAATGAACCAAGGGTAGTGGCCTGGGTCTAAGCTATGGGGACCCTCAGTCCCTACATGGCTTGAAACTGTCAGGCTCCCAAAGCCTGCTGGAAAGACTCACAAGATGAAGATCAGTGTGGCAGATGGAAGGGAAAGTCGATTTTGATATGGGGGTGCCAGGTTCTGGTTCTGGACCCACCTGAAAACATGTGACCTGGGACACATTACTTCACCCTCTTCTAAAGTGAGGGTAACTAATGACCTTTAAGGGTGCTTTCATCCCTAACATATTTTTGTTTTAGAAACTGAAAATGTGAAAGCACACCCTCTCTAGAAGACACTGGCTTCATCCTCCCTTCCCTGGCTCTCGAGTTTTGGGGTCCAGAAGAGCCACACCTTCATTTTACCTAGAGTGTTAGACTCTGCAATCAGCACATAAGGCAAAAATGCCATGTTGGGAAAATAACCCTCGGAAAAGCACTTTAAATTTTCCACAATGAACAGGATAGGTGATTTTGTATAGACACCACAACCCAACATACTAGTATAACTCTCTATACGTACCTACATACAGTGGTGGAGAATTGTTCATAAAGAGCAGATGTAAAATGGAATTTTAAGTATTTTAAATTTTATGAGATAGACTGCCTAACTTGGAAGAATGTAGCAATGTATATAGTTGATCTCACACAAGTTAAATGCCCTGTGGAACTGGTTTATTAAACAGGCTGAACCTGACTGAGTCTAAACAGGAAATGGATGTATTTTTCTTCATTACTGCCTTCAGCCTTATTACATCAAACCAGTTTCCCGGCCTCTTGAAAACATCTTAGATAAATCTCCTGACTTTTAGTTCCTTTAAGAACAAGCCCTATTTTGGTATTTAAAAATCCAGTCTAGGTCAATACTTAATCTCATATCGAATCCAAAGCTTCCCCTTCCCCCGGCTCAGGCCTGACCAACCAGGCTCAGAGAACCAAAAAGGTGAGTAAGAAAAGTTGAGTAACCATTCTTTCCACTCTACTGTGTGGTGCAACCACTTAACTAAGCTGGAACTATGTTTCCCAGAATTCCCTGCCATGAGTTAGGGGGAGAACAAGAGAAATTTGCACAAGTGGGAAGTGAAAAGGCACCATTTTTATGCTCTGAAGGTGGGAATAGGGTGCCAGGCCCTAGAGCAAACTCACATGCATTGCTGGCTCACCTTGTTGGTGTGGACAGCACCCAGGCCGGAAGCCCCTCCAGCCCCCACTGGGTCTCATCCTTCTGCTCCCCGAGGGCCTGCGTCAGACAGCCCTGTAGCAGATGGCCCCAGCCTTTCCCAAAGGTCATCCTTACCAGTTTGTCCTCATTTGTTCTAATGTGCACCCAACTTCCCTTCCTGACTAGCTGGCCTTGCTGACCTATAGAGTCATTGGCCCCAATACCAGACATAGAGCCAACAGTCTCTCATAGATTTTTCCATCAGCTTCCATAGGATGCAAAGGGCTATTCCCTGTAATAAATCTATCATAGTATTTCACTGGTAGTAATTCTACTCCTCTCATTGAACCCAGGCTGACATGCTCCCTCTTCTTGCACACTTCTGCTTGCTTCTCTGGAATAGAGAAAAGATTATAGGAAAGAGGTAACATATCAAGTCAATGATGCTATTTTAGTGTGTCTCTGTCATGGCAGTCACCAAAGTGCAAGCTCTTCTATGGGCTGCAGATGCAAGAGGGATGGGACCTTTGGACCCTTGGATATTCCACAGGGACCTCTGGGTGACAGTCTCCTGGCTCTGATAACATACACTCTGGCTGACCAGTTCTGACCCCATGAGCTTTTCAACCCAAAAGAAATCCTGAAGCCTCTTACTTCTGGAATCCCCTTGCCCCAACACGTCACCCTCTTGGGCACAGTCCTTGAAAGATGATGCTGGCTACCTTGCCCACAGTCCTGTTGGCCCCCAGAAACTGCATCCTGGCCCACTAAGTGATTAGAGTATAGCCATCTCATTCCCCTACCCTTGGACTATTCTTGTCCAGCCAGCCTGTTTCTTCAGACTTCTCCAGGTGAGAAGCAGGCATCAGTCTCTTCGATCCCGAGCACACCTAAATTCCAAGGGAGGCACGTAAATTTCTCCCAAGAGTGGCATCACTGTGCTCTGCTCCATCCCAAGGAAACACTAGGAGGACTGGAGAAAAGCCAAGCACTTGCCACTCCCTTAAATCACCTTCTTGAATTTCTAGTCTCATCTTAAATATGCTGCTGGGGGTTATAGGCTCTGGATGGCTTTCATTAAATTTTAATGACTTTTGTGTATGTTCTTTGGAACATGGGAGTTTTTGTCACCTATTATACTCAACGTTGGATCTTTGGTTCTATTGAATACCTTTATACTATCCCTTCAAACCTCAGCTTTGAGCAAAACCGTCCTTAAAATTAATAAGAATAGGGGCACCTGGGTGGCTCAGTTGGTTAAGCATCTGATTTTGGCTCAGGTCGTGATCTCACAGTCATGAGTTCAAGCCCCATGTTGGGCTCTGTGGTGACAGCCCAGAGCCTGGAGCCTGCTTCAGATTCTGTGTCTCCCTTTCTCTGTCTCTGCCCCTCCCATGCTCATGCGTCTCTCTCTGTCTCAAAAAATAATAAATAAATGTTAAATTTTTTCAAAAATTAATAAGAATAAAAATAGTTTATTTCAGGGTACAATTTTAGGAATCCCAGGAAGGTGTGCATGCCCAAATATTCCCTCCCACCTTCCCTTCTATGATGCCTTGGAGTCCATCATCAGAAATGCATTTTACCTGATTTGACAGATTAGGCCTTCAAGGGTCCTCAGTGACACTTGAATCTACGATCCTTTGGCAACACTTCGCCATGGATAAGTTAGATTGCTTTCCAGAGAGACAACTGGCTGAGGACTGGATGAGAATGACATCCAACACAGGTAAGTTTTGATGAGAGAAAGCTAAGCTGGCCCCACAGCCTGTTCCCTCACTGAGTCTGAGTCATCAGGGACCAGCATGAGAGCCTTGGAGCCAAGACCAGGTGTGCAAAGAAGGATGCCTTCTAGAAAGCTAGAAAGAGAAGGTTGCCTCATTCAAATTTTTCAGACAGTCTTTGGTGCCAAGAATATGGTATGTGCTAAGTAAATGCTTATTTACTTAACAATTGTTTAAGAACACAATAATCCTATTTATGAGAATAAAATACTTGAATGTCTTATTTTTTTATTTTTTTAAATGTTTATTTACTTATTTTGAGAGAGAGAGTGAGCAGGAGAGAGGCAGAGAGAGAGAGAGAGAGAGAGAGAGACAGAGAATCCCAAGCAGGCTCTGTACTGCCAGTGCAGAGCCCAGTGTGGGGCTCAAACCCATGAACCATGAGATCATGAGCTGAGCTGAAGTCAAGAGTCGGACACTTAACTAACTGAGCCACCCAGGCGCCCCTCGAATGCCTTTTTAAACCTCACATTTATGGTTTGTCCTCCTTTGCCTCAATACTTGTTCCCCCAAATTACTTAATTACCTAATGATATTTGAGCAAAGGTGCTGAAATGTTTTAAAAACAGGTTTATTTGGTGGCTGTGGGGTGAGTTCATGGAAATTCATTTCTTGAGGGAGCTCTGTTTCTCTTAGCTACAGAAACGAGAGGGAGTTCAATGTGTTGAACCAGATTTAGACACATAATGTTATGCTTTCACTAATTATTTATGCTACTGATATGGAGGGAGAGAGAATTGTATAACGATAACACAGACCAGAGTCATGGTTCTCAAACTTGAGTGAGTATCAGAATCACCTGGAAGCTTGTTGAGACCATTGATCCTGGGACAACCCCTCCCCCACCACCACCCAAAGATTTTGATTCAATAGATCAGGACTATACTTTGAAAAACTGAGCTAGGGCTTACAAAGGTGTATGTCTGTATGTCTGTCCCCACCCACAGTCCCCCACACACAGGTACCTCCATGTGCAAGTGCACGCACACACACACACACACACACGCACACGTCAAGCATTTGTTGAGCTTTCTAACACCACCAGGTCCTTACTCAGTGCATATGAACTCCCAAAGTTGTTTTACTTCACCTCCTTTTGACCCAAAACTTTCAATGGCACCTCCAGAAAGAGTTTGTGGATTTGTCTTTCCAGGACAGACTGCCGTAACCACATTTTTCAGTGAGACTGAGAGCAAAACAGGAATGCCAGATTACTGATTTACAATCAGTAAATTACAACTACAATAATTACAGATATTTCTGTCCACAGGTGGGGCTGGACACTTACACTACTGCATTCTCTCCATAGAAGAAATCTGCATGGGAAACAGATTGTAATCAACAGTTTGTTCATTGGACATAAATTCAGGCAAGGGCTTTGGGTGGAGGAATCACTGATGGGTGCCATCAAGTTAAGAGTGTCTGGTGCATCTATCTGCACAATCAGGATCTACTTTCTCCCAGGACCCAACAGGATAGGGCAGCCTCTGCCCTAGACAACGCTTGGAGGAAAACAATTGTCAGCCCAAGTGACATGTCCATGAGGGAACCGACTTGTCCTCTGGTGGATGCATTCCCTCTTTTGGAGTTACAAAACAAATATCTGTTGAATTATTAATTAACTTATAATGACTGATATATTATCTAGTGGCTTACAGACCTGCACTCATCTTCTCTCTTTTTTTTTTATTGTTTATTTATTTATTTTAAGAAAGAGAGAGAGAGAGTGCAAGCAGTGGAGGGGCAGAGAGAGAGGGAAAAAGAGAGGGAATCCCAAGTAGGCTCCACTCTGTCAGTGCAGAGCCTGATGTGGGCCTCAATCCCACGAACTGTGACATCATGACCTGAGCCGAAATCAAGAGTCAGACGCTTAACCAACTGAGCCACCCGGGCACCCCTCGTCTTGTCTCTTTCAGAGTATTTTCTCTCTGAGATTTAAACTGTAAAATCATCATGTAAAGGATCAGAGGAAAGAGATGTGACCTGTCTTTCATTAATTGCTAGGGAGCAAATTTAAGTTCTGGTATACAACAGTTGCAGGGTCCCCATACCCAAGACGTAGAAGGAAAAGAAAATTCTCAGCAGAGGGCAAGGAAGTGGGGCAAAAGCAGCCACTGGTCTGTATGTGGACCCAGGGCTGTATGGCCAGAGACAAACACGGGAACCCCTGGAGGACCATCCTAAAGCCCTTCAGAGGGCGGTCCGAGTCTTTAGAGATTGAAAAAATACAGGGCCAAGTTACTGGGTTGATTTTGCGTTTGGCTTTGGTACTTTCTAAGTTCATCCAAAACGGCATGCCATTACTTTGAAATTATAGTCTGTTAAAATTTTCTTCTCAAAATGATAGATTATGCCAGTTATGTATGTAACAAGAGAAAATTCAGTAGTAAATGCACCAGGTTAAGGTATACATTTATTGGCCAAAGTGCAGCTAAAAGGGACAGATATTTTGTAAAAAAATTTGCAAGGGTGAATGAATCCTCACCTCTGCTGACCCCGAGTTTCTGGTTTTCTTTCTGGCTCCTGGAATTCCTTAATTCTAGACTGTGGGTCCTATGAATATCTCTCCCTCCCTACCCACCAACCTGGCTGAGAGCCCACAGGCACAAATATTCATAGGTTTTTGTTGAGTTTCTGTTGTGTCATCCAAGATGACACTTTATCAGGGTGCCTGGGTGGTTCGGTCCGTTAAGTGTCTGACTTTGGCTCAGGTCATGATCTCATTGTTTGTGAGTTCAAGCCCCACATCAGTCTCTCTGCTGTCAGCACAGAGCCCACTTCGGATTCTCTGTCCCTTTCTCTCTCTGCACCTCCCCCACTTGCTCTCTCACTCTCTCTCTCTCTCAATAATAAACATTTTTCAAAAAGATGACACTTTATTATCCAGAAAATACAGAACAAAAATTAGCTTCCGAACCACCCTAGAAATGTCTTGTTTTCTAGTATATGACAGAAACTAAGACCACTGTCCCGTTACTATCAACAGGATCTGATATCAAGAGTTTTTAAGGCCATGGCTACTGACATCATCACCTCCCTCACCCCCTTACCCTCCCAGCAGCCAATGCCTTAGCCTGTCACTATGTGCTAGAAGCTACCACGCAAAAACCAAGCCCTCATTAAGGTACTTAATGAAAAATCAATAATAACATCGGTATCTACTGAGGCATATCCGAGGGCACACTTTCTACCCCTCCAAACAACCCTCTTTTGTGAAGATCAATAATAAAAGATCCTCTCACCTTTGATTCTAAGACTAAAAAGGTGAGTTAAAATTCAAGGCCTCTCTATATTTGAGTCATATTCTGCTTTGCTTTTTCAATGACTAAGTTACATCTGTAATTGAAACATGCAAGGAAACAGTTACAAGGTTTTTCTATTCAGCATAGAGATAGAACCTTACTTCTCATTTATACTACGCCATCGTCAACTTTCTGTGAGATGCAGACGATTTCCCCTCTCTGGGCCTCTGATTTCACACCTGAAAATACAGGGATTAGCCTGGGTGATCTTTAAAGTCTCTTTCCAGCCTAGCAATCTGTGTTTTATAAAATAAAGGCTAACACAGAGAGGACTCCTAATATCAACAGTAGTGTAGTGCCTGGAACTTAATAAAAACATTTAATCCCTTCAACATGAGGTACACCATTTCATTTAATCTTCTCGCCAAGCTTGTGAGGAATGCATTGTTTACCCCATTATTCTAGTGACTATTGAGGCATAAAACAACATTTTGGGGGGCACCTGGGTGGCTTAGTCAGTTAAGCATCTGACTCTTGATCTCAGCTCGGGTCATGATCTCGTGGTTCATGATTTCAAGCCCCACATTGGGCTCTGCGCTGACAGTGGGGAGCCTGCTTGGGATTCTGTCTCCCTCTCTCTCTGCCCCTCCCCCACTGCTCATGTGCGCACACACTCTCTCTCAAAATACATAAAAAATATTTTTACATATAAACAAATAATCATATAAGAATTATAAATATAAAATGATAACAAGATATTAAAGATATTTTTCTTTAAAAACAAGCTGATTATATCTCAGTTTCTCAGGGTCAGGAATTCGGCGGGCTCTCGGGCTGTCTGCATGGGGTCATTCATGCAGCCACGGTCACACAGTGAGTGAAGCTGAAACTGTAGGAGTCTGCAGCAGCTGGGGGCTGACTGGGCCATCCACTCTGTTCATGTACAGTCAATTCTCATTACTGGAGGTAGTTATGTTCTATAAAGTCACTGGGAACACTAAATTAGCAAAAGTTGAACCATTGCTCCTGAGGGAAATTCAGGGTTAGGCTCCTGCAAGCCTCTTGGTCACAATGTTTTCAACAACCGATCAATATAGTACCTTGGTTTTATGTGTGTTCCTGCTTAAAGACACCTTATTTGATATATATCGTTGGTTCATTAACATTGAACTCGCAGCCAACAGCTCTATAACTCACGCCTGATGGAAGCTTATCTAACACATGTATTTTCTCCATAAGGCACAGCACAGACTTCTTGCACTAAGGAACACTAGACAGCCCTTCAGCATTGCACTTGAAGGCCATTTTAAATAGCAAATCACCAACCAAAAGCACAAAAATGCCAAAAAAAAAAAAAACACACACATGGAAACTAAATAGACCACAAAAAGGACATTTGTTTACAGTATGAGAGCTGAAACAAGAAAGCAGAGCATCTCCTTGTTGGACCCCAGCTGGGAATGTGTGTATGGTGAGACTCAAGTATTTGCCACTATGTGCATGTCCCCAAATGGCCACAAAAGCACTGCAAGTACTGATGGGGGTTTACACACAAATTATGGCAATGAAGGAGATTCACCAATACAAAATTCACATATAGTGAGGATTGACTGTACTTTTGGAGCTTCTCAGTATTGTTTCTCACATGAGTTCATTTGGGTTTCCTCACAACCTGGTGGGTTCTAGGCAGCCAGACAGCTTAACGGCAGCTCATGGCTCCAGTGTGAGTTCTAGCAAGTGAGGCAACAAAGTTGCATCACCTTTTCTGACCTACCCTCTGAAGTAATGTGGCATTATTTCCACTGCACTCAGTTGGTTACAAGCAAGTCGCAAACATCCAGATTCAAAGGCCAGAACTTCCATCCCAGCTTTTGAGAAAAAAATGTGGGATGGGAGGAATTGTGGCAGCCATCTTTAGAAAATACAATTTGCGACGCCCATTTTACAGATGAAGAAACTGAGGTTTGGAAAGTGAAAGAACTTGCTCAGTGTCACACAGTTCATATGTGGCAGAGCCAGAATCTGAACCCAGGCTTCTCTGACAACCAAAGCCTGTGCCCTAACCACTCTGTGTCCTGCTATGTAGCATCCCTTTGGTTTATAATCTATAGTTTCAATACAGCGCGAACAAAAACTCAAGATCAGCAGTGCAACTGAGCAAAGGGCTTGATGAAACAGATGGGATTTTAGGAGAAACCTATAGAAGGGAAGGGAAGTTGCTTGGCAACTGCTGTTGGGGAAATTGATTAAAGCATGAACTTAAATATGAAGAAGTCAGGGAGAATAGAATAAAGGTCAAGCAAAGCAAGGATTTGGCTTAGACACAGTATGAATAAGAGATACAAGAGAAATGATGAGCCCTGAGACCTAGGAGAGCACACAGAAAAGGACAGCCACATGGACAGAAATGCGGTGGAACTTGGACACCAGTAACAGTTGCCCACACCTACAGGTGAGTTGGTCAGCACAGAATGACCTTCATCAGGTTCCAAACATTCTCTTCCAAAACAAGCTCTTACTTTTACCCATCATTTGAGAGGCAGAGTCTGGCTCTGGGGCCCCCAGAATAAACCAGGAAAGTAAAAATGATGGTGTAGAATTCAGGGTCTACCAGGAACATGCTACCCATGGAGCCTTTGCTTATAAAATGGGGGAAGGGAGGACCTACCTCTCAGTGAAACAGAAGCTAGCACTGTGTTCTCCAGTGACAATGTACCCTGGGTCAGGCAAAGCAGCCTGTTGATGGTAGGGCAAGCCAGGGATCACTGGCTTCATTACAACAGTCAACAGCAATAATCCCTGGTAGAATTTCTCCCCCCAAAAATGATTCCTTGAACATTCCGATGATGCCACCATTTGGGACACTCAAATGTAGGTTTGTCTCAACCGGGTGTCTCAGCACGAAGGAACATCACCCAACTTCCATGGAAACCTAGAAACACAGGACCTCTGATAAGGGGCTCCATAAAGGCCACCCTCCTGGTGATGATTCTCCCTGAGTCTTGGAGCTCCCAGTGCTCTTATTGGTTGACCAATATTCATTTTCTTCTTGTTGTTGATTATTATAGTTTTCTAGTGCTGGGCAACAACTTACCAAATTTAGGGGCCTAAAAAACAATAGTTTGATTTTGTTCATGATTCTGTGAGTCAATAATTCAGGAAGGGTTTGTCTGAGCAGTTCTTGTTTGGAGCCTCTGACGTGGTTGCAGTCAGAAGCCAACTGAGGTTTTAGTCATCTGAAGGCTCAAATGGGCCAGATGTCCAAGATGGCACATGCACCAAGCAAGCATTAATGCCAGCTGTTGGCCAGAAGCTCAGCTGGGACCAAAGATTGGAGCTCTTATTCATAGCCTCTCCAGGATGGCCAGACTTCTACCGTGGTGACTGGCTTCTTCTAGAGCATCCTGAGAGAGCCAAAAGGGGGCTGCAAGGCCTTCTATGACCTAGTTTTGAAGTCACTTCTACCATATTCTAATAATCAACACAAACACAAGCAATCAGATTCAAGGCGGGGGGAGCACAGACCTCACCTCTTGACAGGACGAGTGTTGAAGAACTTGGAAGCCATATTTGAAAACTGCCTATTATAGGTTAAACTATGTTCCCCAAAAGGGTGTTGAAATCCTAGCCTCCAATACCTGTGAATGTGACTTGATTTGAAAGTAGGGTCTCTGCAGATGATCAAGATAAGATGAGGTCATTAGACTAGGCCCAATCCACCTAATCCAATATGACTGATGTCCTTACGAAAATGGGAAATTTGGACACAGATGTGCACACAGGGAGAACACCATGTGAAGATGAAGACAGAGGTCAAGGTGATGCCAAAGAACAAGTCAAGGAATCCAAAGGTTGCCAACAGACCACTAGAAGCTACAAGAGAAATAGAACAGGTTACCTCCCACAGCCCTCAAAAGGAATCCACCCTGCCAACATCTTGATCTTGGACTTCTGGCCTCCAGAACTCAGAAACAATAAATTTCTGTAGTTTAAGCCACCCAGTTTGTGCTTTGTTATGGCAGCCTTAGGAAACTAGTAAGCTCTCCTACAGACTAAAAGAGCCTTAATTTTGTTTAAGAGGACAAGAAGCCCAGGTGAGAACACATACCTTCCCAGACTCCCTTGCTGCCTAGAGATAGCCATACAATACTGATCTGCCAGGGACTTCTGGCAGAAAGGTTGTACTTTCCTCTTTCTCCATTTGTGTTTCTTACCTATCTATAATGTGGAGATGAAGGGTAGGAATGGATCAGCCATCTTGCAGCCATGAGGACACAAGCAGATCTGGAAGCTAGAAAGAACCTGAGTCCTGAGGGCAGTCCTCTCTGTTCAACAAACAGGCCTCCAATGGCAGAGCATCTCTTGTGCCCAGGCACCATGCCAGGTGCTAGGGACAGTCTCCCCTACCTGCCTCTAATGATCTGTCCTTAATCTCAGTGGCAGATCATTTCAACTTAATGAGATAAAATCAGGCATAAGGTGTGGATGTGATGTCATGGACTCCCAGAGGGAAGCCTCCTACCCATCCTGACAGGAGAGCTTCCTGGAGCTCCCCTCTGGGAGGGACCCAAGGGATGTATGGCCTTAATAGTCCCTGTCAGCCCCTGGGGAGCTGAGAGCCAGGGAGAATGTTCTCCTCTCCCTCAACAAGAAACACAACTTCTTGGGGTATCAGGTGGTAGGACCAGGGCTCTCTGAAGCCCCCAAGTGCTGAGTGCAGTGTGACTGAGCCTGCCTGCAGTTCTCATGGCAGCCACCACCACCTCAGGACTCCCAGGCTGTCCTGGGAGACACTTCAGGCTTCTGCAGAGTAGCAAGCTTCCACTGTTCTCAAGAGGGCTAATCAACAGAAACCTGAAAGAAGCCACGTCATGGATAAGACCAAGTGAGCCTAGAACCTGGTAACTTCCATTAAGCTACAACATCCTCCAATCAATCCATTTCTCATTATCACCAAAAGCGGAGTCAGAAGCCACAGTTGCCACAGCAACATGGCTTCCAAGGTTTTCCACAGAAAGCTAGGACACTAGGTTTCCTGCTGAACCATGTCTGGCTTTCCTCATGCCATAGGTAATCCAGTCAGATCATCAACATGGCCCTAAAGACTCTGACAGAAGAAGTCACTTGAGAAAGTTCTCAGCCCTTCCTAAACTTCTGCCAGTCCAAGGACAACATTGCCCTCCATGACCCAGACGAATGTGTATGATTCCTTTCAAAGGCAACAGCTTACAGGAACCCATGGAAGCGTTCTGCTCATCACTTCACTTCCATAACCCTTACTTACCTCTGAGAATAATTAAAAATGAGCCCCTCAAAACAGCAGGAGAGGGATGAACATGGGTCCCCATAGTCCCTTGGCCAACAAATTGAAAGATACTGAAGGCCGAGTGGGGTCAGACATCAGCCACACAGACTCGTCTTCAAACCTCTACATTTATGGCCTTGCACCAGTTGTCAAAAGTCTCTGAGCCAATTTCCTCACCTGTCAAATGAAAGGATGATACTCACCCCTGTGGTTGTTGAGGGCATTAAATGTGAAAATGTAGGTACAAGTGTCTAGCACACTACCTGGCATGTGACAGGAGGTCCCCCAACAACCAGGGGACTCCTTCTCTTCTTCCTTTGTCATGTGGTTTCCAAAGTCTTCTGGGAAAAGAAGCAAGGAGGGATTGGAGGTGTTCTGTGTCCTTTGAAGAGTGAGGTTCATGTTGTCTCTTTAATATACCCCCATGGCACCTGCCATGGTGTTTCCCCATGGTACACACCCAACAACACAGTAATAAAGGAGGTAAGAAGAGTCAGGGGAGAAGAAAGGGAGAGGACAAGAAAGACATGGTCTCATCAAAATGGCATTTGCCATTAAAAGAACATTTTTGAAGCTGGGATGAAACCAATGGTGCAGTGAGCTAGCAATAAAAGCCAGTGCTCCCTTGCATTCTGAACAAGCCCAACATTTTTCCCACAGGCAGAGTCAGTGTGGAGGAGTTCAGCATCCCCCAGACTTGGAAAGGAAAGTGCACAGAGGGAAGCCCCAAGCATACTGGCAAGGGAACCTTGACCTCACCCCCTCCCGCCCCATCCACGCCCTCACTTAAAAATGTTTTTTTCCACTCTCTCTCATTTTAAAAACATTTTTCAGGGCACCTGGGTGGCTCAGTCGGCTAAGTATCCAACTTCAGCTCAGGTCATAATCTTCCGGTTCATGAGTTTGGGCCTGAAACCTGCTTCAGATTCTGTTTCTCCCTCTTTCTCTGCCCCTACCCTGCTCACACTCTGTCTCTCTCTATCTCAAAAATAAATAAATATTTTAAAAATTTTTAAATAAATAAATAACAATGGTATTCAACTTACATTCCACTTATTTTTAAAATGTAACACATAAATAGTATGCATTCCTTAAGCTAGGTTGTATAAATTTTTTTCCAGTTTTATTGAGATATCATTGACATCTAACACTGTACTAGTTTAAGGTGTATATGTGTATATATTGCTAAATGATCACCACAATAAACTTAGCTAACATCCATCACCTCACATGGTTACAGATTTTTTTCTTGTGATGAGAGCCTTTAAGACCTATTCTTTTCACAACTTTCAAGTATACAACACAGTATTGTTAACTACTGTTGTCATGTTGTACATTACCTCCCCAAGACCACCTTCATCCACTACTCATTCCTTTTTCTTTAATGTTTTTATTTATTTTTGAGAGAAAGAGAGTGGGGGGGGGGTACAGAGAGAGAGGGGGACAGAGGATTTGAAGCAGGCTCTTTGCTGACAGCACTGAGCAAGATGCGGGGCTCAAACTCATGAACTGTGAGATCATGACCTGAGCCGAAGCCACCCACTCAACCAACTGAAACATCCAGGCTCCCCACCATTCATTCTTATACTTGACACTCTCCCTTCTCACTGTTACCACCAGCATCTCAGCCCTTCCCATCTTGCTTTCCCCACCTTGAACTCCTCTGTCCAGGACACTGCAGATTCATTATCCTGATGGCGGACATTGACCCCCCAAAGAGACTAATCACATAAACCAATAACATTTTATAACACACATAATGTATAATCATCATAGAAAAATTTGAAAACCAAACATGAACCTCCCCCAAATTTTTCATAGGATCACTCCCCACAGAGATAAAAGAAACAGAAGCATGGAAAGGCTCAGTCACCTTTGCATCTACAAAGTGGTAGACCCAGGCAGGATTCATTCCAAAGTAGCCTCCTCTAGAGCTGTGTCCCTATTACTCTCTACCACGTCCGAGATGGAAACAAGATTAAAAAGAGAATTTGGGGTCATATCGTAAATCACGGATCAAGCACCATCATCAGAAATGATCATCTTGGGGCGCCTGGGTGGCGCAGTCGGTTAAGCGTCCGACTTCAGCCAGGTCACGATCTCGCGGTCCGTGAGTTCGAGCCCCGCGTCGGGCTCTGGGCTGATGGCTCAGAGCCTGGAGCATGTTTCCGATTCTGTGTCTCCCTCTCTCTCTGCCCCTCCCCCGTTCATGCTCTGTCTCTCTCTGTCCCAAAAAATAAATAAACGTTGAAAAAAAAATTAAAAAAAAAAAAGAAATGATCATCTTGTTATGTTTGCACAAAAAAATCATTGTAGATTCCAGGGAAGGGTGTGATAAAGCCAACACTCTTTACAGGAGATGGCGACCCAACTTTTTGGAGGGTAATATAGTATTATAAATTAAAAGGCCTAGAAAGGGCCTTTTGGTTCATTGATCTCATATTATTTATATTCAGAAAATAGTTGGAGAAATGTATAAGGACATATGTGTATGACTGCTCATGGCCAGAAAATTTCAAATAGTGGGGGAGGGGTGGGGGGGCACGGAATAAACGTTCTAACCTAAACTAACCTAAATATTCACAGTCCTCTGCCTCGGCCTGCAAGGTCTTCATCCCACTTTTCCCCAGGTTGCTTCACAGTGTCTCTTATTCTTCCCTTGAGTCTTATCAGCTCCTGCCTCTCACCCTAGGCCATTTCTGCCCTCACATTCTGTGTCTAACTTGCCCCACCCATGGTCCCCGGCACAGAGGGAGTACTCACTGATACTGAATTGAACTGCCCATGCAATTCGATTTTATAGAACATTATGATTTGAAAAGCACATTTGCAGAAATTTACCTTTGATTTTTAAGACATTAAAAAGCAGCAGAATAATAAAATCACTGTTAACTTTTTTGTATGTGTTTTGTTTTTAATTTTTGAGAGAGAGTGAGCAAGCACAAGCAGGGGAAGGGCAGGGGTGGGGAGAGGACAGAGGATTTGAAGCAGGCTCCGTGCTGACAGCAGACAGCCGGATGCAGGGCTCAAACTCAAGAACCGTGAGATCCAGACCTGAGCCGAAGTTGGATGCTTAACTGACTGAGCCACCCAAGTGCCCCTAAAAATTTTTTTAAGCAGCAGAAGCAAATATTTTCGTTCCCAGTTTCGAGTTAAGGAAGCCCAGACTCAGAACAGAGCTTTCCGAAGACCACACAGCCAGCGGAGGACAGATGCAGGTCTATCGTTGGTCTTCTGACTTGAACACAGTGATGTCTCCACAACACCAAGAAAGAGAGAATGGGGCTGGGGTGGCTCCCTAGCAGGTGCCGGGCCACCTTCACTGGGGGAAACTTTAGGGCACTGAAGGGAACAAGAAGGGATCTCCTAAGGAGCCAGAGCTCTTAAGATTAAGTAATTTTTCCACCTCCCATCCTAACTATCTTTTCTCCTCATGCAACCTTTCAGGGCAGTTCCAAACTCAGATTTACCCCCATTGCATACACACAGCCCCAGTCTTTGAAACTGGCTTCAAGTGGCATACCTCATTGCTCAGGTTTTTTTTTTTTTAATGTTTTATTTATTTTTGAGAGCGAGAGAAAGAGACACAGAGCATGAGCAGAGGAGGGGCAGAGAAAGAGGAAGAATCAGAATCTAAAGCAGGCTCCAGGCTCTGAGCTGTCAGCACAGAGCCCGACACAGGGCTCGAACTCATAGACCGCGAGATCATGACCTGAGCTGAAGTCGGAAGCTTAACCGACCAAGCCACCCAGACACCCCACGTTGCTCAGGTTCTTAAAAGCTCTCCATCTTCTACGTTGGGCCACCCCCCCACCCCTGCCCAGCACCAATATCAGTTTGGTTTCTTGATTTTTCTAGCCTTCCCACCTTACTCTGGCCCTGGCTGAAGCCTGAGCTTTTATTCTTCAGCACAGAGACACCAGGAAAACAGAATCTCCTTCTTCCAGGCTGAGGGACAGACCTCACCCTGCACCAGTTCAGGGCCTCTCAGATCAGCTCTCCAAAGTGGCCCTATGTTGACATGCTTTGAAGGGCTGCTCCAGTCACCTTCTAAATAAACCCTGGTGCCTTATCCAAGGACCTTCCCAACCACTCTGCTTCTTACTGTGCAAACTAAAATATGAGAAGATTTTCCATCCTGCATGCAAGAGGGTTTCAAGGGACTCAAGTTTCAGACTGAAATCTGCCTAAGGACATGCAAACCTACCTTTGCTACCTCCCTTTTTGCAGCTGCCCCTCTTCCACTCTGCTGAAATGAGGCCCACCTCTCATCCTTCCAGAACCTTATACTGGGGCACTGTCCCAGACAGTAAAAATGTCTTAGGCATCAAACTGAGGTTCAATTTCAAATTTGGGGCTGGTGTTGACAAAGTAAATAACTCTCATCATTCAGTAACGAAGCTTGTTGCGTGCCAGGTGGTGTCCAGTTCTTTGCTTTCACCAAAGCTGCAGGAAGACCTGATAATCAGAAGGGATTTTTTTAAGTGTGTATTTATTTTTGAGAGAGAGAGAGACAGAATGTGAATGGAAGAAGTAGACACAGAATCTGAAGCAGGCTCCAGGCTCTAAGCTGTCAGCACCGAGCCCAATGTGGGGTTCGAACCCATGAACCGTGAGATCATGACCCGAGCTGAAGTCAGACGCTTAACTGACTCAACCACCCAGGTGCCCTAGAAGTGATTTTTTTTTGTTGTTGTTTATTTATTTATTTTTGGGACAGAGAGAGACAGAGCATGAACGGGGGAGGGGCAGAGAGAGAGGGAGACACAGAATCGGAAACAGGCTCCAGGCTCTGAGCTGTCAGCCCAGAGCCCCACGCGGGGCTCGAACTCACGGGCCGCGAGATCGTGACCTGGCTGAAGTCGGACGCTTAACCGACTGCGCCACCCAGGCGCCCCGTAGAAGTGATTTTTGATAATAGTTTACTACTACAAGATCCGTGGCAGAGGATGCAGAAGGGGTTTAGAGAACCAAACAACGCTACTGTAAATAAAATTCTTTCTACTCTGATCTGCGTTTTTCTGTGAGCAAGATTTCTGGGCTCTTAAATGGGAACACAGTTGATTCTGAAATCTGGCTTTTCCTAGTGATAAGTAATATTCATTCACAGATATGTCTTATAAAAAGATGCATGTGCAATAAAATTTTACTTTTATGCTTAGTAATTGACATTTTGCTTACCAAGATTTGGTATCTATGCTGTTTTGATCAATTTCGTGCTAGCTTCATCAAGACAAGATGTTAACTTAGAGTCTTACTGACCATAATTTGCTCTCTATAACATGAACATCTCCCCCCAAATCTAGACATGTTTATCCATTTGCCTATTTGATACTTCTACTGGGTGTGCAATAGGTATCTCAAACTTAACATGTCTGAAGCCATACTTCTGATATTCCTCCTCAAAGCTGCTCTTCCCGCAGGCTTCTTATCCTTTTAGCTGCACAGGTCAAAACCTTAGGGTTGTCCTCTGAGGCAGCCATGAGAATGTGCCTCACAGACCTCCTATACAGGGAGTGTAATCGAGAACCCCACATGCTGTGCTTGAACCCATGATTGCACTTGCATTGAGGCCACCCCTTCCATGGACTACTCCCCACCAATCATTGAGTGTGGCAGGGATACTGAGTCAGACCCTTTCCTGGGAGACACAAGATTCCTCTGCTGGCCAACTTTGGCTCAGGAACTTTCCAAGGGCTTTGCTGAAACTTCCTTAGACTGCATGGTGGCCTTGGACCTCCGTCCAACCTTCTCTCCCTCTCCCTTCCATCCAGGATCAGACTGCCATCACAGTCTGATGGCTGGCCCAGCTTTCTCTGGCTCCTTCCTGATTTCCTTTCACACTGGAAATAATATGAATACAATCCTTACATGTTTAATTCCATTTGGGCATCTGCTTCTCAGAAGACACAGATTAGCACAACTCTTCTCTTTCTCTCACACCTCACTTCCAGTCAGCAAACCCCGTTAGCTGCCTTCAAACTATAAGCAGGGTCCAGCCTCTTTTACCCTGGTTCAAACCATCATTGTCTCCCTTCCGGATTATGGCAGCAGCCTCCTGTCTCAGTTGGCATGGTGTGTTAAAGATGGCCATAGATTCATTGTGCTCCTTTTTACCCCCTTGAATCTGGCGTTGGCCTCTGACCACTGTAGCCAATTACACATAGAAGCAGCAATGCTGTGCCAGTTCCGGACCTAGGCTTTAGGAAAGCTGGCAGCTTCTGCTTCCTGCCTCTTGGAACCCAGCCTCCACGCCGTGTGGAAGCCCTAACAGCCCACTTGGAGGAGAATCAAAGCCCCCGGCCGACAGCCCCAGCTGAGCTCCTAGACAACAGCTAGCACCAAGCTGCCAGTCATACGAGTGAGCCATCCTGGAAGTGAATCCTCCAGCCCCGGCTACCCAGGCCACATGGGGTGAAGATGAGGTATCCCTGCCAAGCCTTGCCCAAATTATAAAATCGTGAGCAAATAAATGATTCTGATTGTTTTAAGCCATGACGTTTTGGGGTGGGTTTTGACCCAGCAATAAATAACTGAAAGAGCCAGAGCCCCAAGAGGAAATAGAGGGCACGATGAGGGTGGCTAAAGAGAGTTTAATTAAGGGGCTATGTTGGCAAACATGTGGCCAGGGTTAAGGGATGATGAAGCGCCAAGGACTCACATGAAGGGGATGCCATGGCTACCTCTAGACCTAAAGGAGCAATGGAAGAAGACAGTTACCAGAACCCCAAAAGGGTAGCTATAAGAGGAACACTACTACCCAACAGGAGTTATGGCCTTAGATAGAGGGATACAGCCAACCTGCAGTGATTCATTAGGGAGGGAACCAGTGAAACAAATGGAATAAATGCCCCAGTCTCATTCCCCTCCCTCCCTCTCATCTCCTACTGGTCCCTATTAGCTGAACCTCCTCCCTGGAAGCCAGAAAACAAACAGCCCATTGATGTAATCCTTAGAGATCAACCTCCCAGGGTGCAAGAAGGGTAGAGAAAGGTGGAGAGTAGATCTGAAGAGCAAATGAAAGACATCCAGCACCTTCCCTAAAAGCTGTCCATACCTTGGCTCATACTCCCTTCTTGCAGTCTATTTTCAATATGGCTACCACAAAAGTTTTGTGAAAATAAGCCAGATGACATAATCTCTTTGATCAAAATCCTCCACAGTTAGTCAAAGCTAAAAATACTTAACATATCCTACAAGGCCCTACGTAATCTTACTACTCGTGCCCTCTGAACTCATCTCCAGGGGCCCCCATTCTCCATCTCCCAGCACCAGCCATGCTGGCCCTCTGATTCTTCTCCAAACATAACTGTCACAGTCCAGTGTCAGGGTTTTTGCACCAGCTATTTCCTCCGTGTAACATGCTCCTTCCCTCATGTTCACATAACTGGAGCCTTTACTTCCTTTGGCTCTTGTGTAAAAGTCACCTTTTCAGGGACTGAAATGCCCAACACCACCTCCCATCTGACATTATGTATCTCCTTTCCTTGCCTGGTTTCTCTTCTCGCAATAAAGTAAGTTCCATGGGAGCAGAGATTTTTGTGTTTTGTTTACTAGAACAGCATCTAGACCGATGTCTGGCACATAATGAGCACTCAACAAATATTTGTTTAATAAATGAATGAAAGGACACAGAAAATGGAGATGTGTAATTTCTGTGTGTGCGTGTGTGCACAGGAAAATGTAATAGAGCGAGAAATAAAAACCTCTCAAGCATGAAGTATATTAGGACAATTTCTTGGGGAGAATAGAAAGAAAATTCAAGTTCAAAGAGGAAAAAGAAATGACATAAAATTTCTATTAAGAGCTTGTTCACGTATTTTTTTTTAATGGATGTTCATGAGCAGCAAATGGCTCCGGTATTTAGATTCCACTTCCAAGTGTGACATAACAATTTGATTTTAAAATGACAATATTTGCAATATGCTGGAAATTAAGTCCTTTGCAGTTTTTTTAAGGTATGATTAAAAATATTTCAGAAGTGAACCTCAAAATAAGTGAAGGGAGTTCACAGTTTAACAAAAATAATTTAGGGGATATGCAAACAAAAATGTTTGAAGACCACTGCTCTTGTACGTATTTTTTAAAAATTCTTAATGTTTATTTATTTTTGAGAGAGAGAGAGAGAGAGACAGAGCGTGAATGGGAGAGGGACAAAGAGAGAGAATCTGAAACAGGCTCTAAGCTCTGAACTGCCAGCACAGACCCCCACGCAGGGCTCAAATCCACGAACCACGAGATCGTGACATGAGCCAAAGTCAGACACTTAACCAGCTGAGCCACCCAGGTGCCCCTGCTCTTGTATATATTAAAAGAAATCTGGCCTAGGAACTAGAAACTCTTAATTCTTAACTTGGCTCTACCTCTAACTAGCTGTGCAACTTTGAAAAAGTCATTTAACCTCTCTGGACCTCAGTGGTCCTCATCTGTGAAATTAAAGAATGAGAGAACATGAAGTCTAAAATCATGTCTAATTCTACAACCCTCTGCTCTGTGACCTCTAAAATTGGTTTTCTGTCTCTTTATAATTTTTATTTCTTCTTAAGAATCTCTTTCTCCCTTCTTCTCCTGCTTCTATGGCCACAGGCCCACCCCTAACACTTGTGGACTGAGGAGTGAATACAAATCAAGGCTCTCAGCCTGCAGCAGGCCCCCACTTATGTTCCCATGAGGAGACTTGCATGCATGAACACAGGCAACTCAACCTGCACATCCAAGGTCCATGTGCCCTCCCCACACCCGCAGACCACCAGCCTTCAAGCTTAGGGGTATAGCATTGTTGTCTTAGTCCATTCCAGTGGCTATAACAGAATACTATAGACTGGGTGGCTTATAAACAACATGAATTTATTTCTCACAGTTCTGGAGGCTGCCAAGATCAAGACGCTGGCACATTTGGTGTCTGGTGAGAGCCCACTTCTTGGTTCATAGACAGCCATCTTTTCACTGTGTCCTCATGTGGTAGAAGGGACCAGGGTGCTCACTGAGGCCTCTTGTAGAAGGCACTAATCCCTTTCATAAGGGCTTCACCCTCAGGACCTAGTCATCGCTCCAAAGTCCCAGCTCCCAACACATCGACGATTAAATTTCAATATATGAATTTGAGGGGAATACAGTTAGTCTATAGCCACCATACACCCACAGGAGGACTGATCTAGGGGAAAGGCTTATGCAGGCCTGGCAGCAGATTCAGGGCCGTTTGAGCAGGGGATTGTCTGGTTCTGGGTACTTAGGCAAGGTTCCAGATGGCCATGTCTCCTTGGTCCCACAGCCATTTCCCCTCATGAGGAAGGACATGTCTGAAGGAAGGACAAAGCGAGGTCCTCCAAAGCCCACGGTCAAGGGAGGAGTCCTTGCTGCCCAGGGCTAAGGTAGTTCTGTATGACTTTAACCTTTGCTGAATGATTGCCCGTCAGGATGAATGGGTTAACAGGTATGTGTATGCACACAAGGATATACTACAGGGCAAGAAAAAGGGATAAACGGCTGATAAACAAAACAACACAGATGAATCTCTGACACTATGCTCAACAAAAGAAACCAGAAACCAGAGTACAAAGTGTATGACTTCATTTATATGAAATTCTAGAAGAGTCAGATTCTATAGAGACAGAAGGCAGGTCAGTGGTGACTTATGGTTGGGAGTAGGGAAATTGGCCACAAAAAAAAGCAGGAGAGAACTCTCTGGGATGATAGGAATGCTTCATAGTTTAATTATCGTGGTGGTTTCACAGCTGTATACATTTGTCAGAACTCATCAAACTTAAAATGGGGGCATTTTATTATATGTAAATTATACCTCAATGAAGTTGATTTATACAGAAAAACAATAAGAAAAAAAAGATTGCCTAGCAGAACTAACATCTGTCGATAAGTATACATTCCACATCAGGGTATGATTTTTCTTGCCCTATCTGAATAGAATTCTCCTTAAATCTATGCACTCATGTTCTCAAATAAACAGGTATGTGTGGCTATATGGGGAGTGGGGGATTGTTACTCATCAGTCAAACTTAGCTGACTCTGAACCCCAAACTTTTTCCTTGACCCCAGTCGATCTTCATTTTGGAATCAAAATCCCCCCACCCCCACCCCATGGAAGGCAGCGTAGAATGCCACAAGCTGTGAGTCCAACAGCCCTGGGGTCAAGTCCCAGGCTTGCCACTTGTGAGCTGCCTGGCCTTATGGGGTAGTCAGAGCAGGAGCCAAACATACAGGATCTTATTTCAACCTCACCCAAACATAACCGACATAGGTGGCTTTGACCATTATCATCTCTTTTTGCACTGATAAAATTTGATGAGAAACCTGAGGCTAAGATCCCACACCTAAAAAGCCATACACCAGTATTTGAATCCACAACCCTTCAGCTCTGCATTTTAGTGCTCCTCCAGAGCACGTTATTTAACTTCTGAATCTAGAGTGCCCTTCTTCCTAAAGTTACAATAACACCGCTTACATTTTAGGATCATTGTGAAAAACCAAATAAGGTGCCTTGTGCTATTGAGGTGGTCAATAAATTCAGCTATCTACTATTAATGGCTGCTCGCCTTTCTCCTGGCAGCCTCCCCAGCATGGGAAACTTGGGTTCAATCCCTGAGGGCTCTGAAGTGACTAGAAATTTCGTTACAGCCACTAACCAATGTTTAGTCGATGTGAGAATGTCTGTGCAATTTGCTCTTTAAAGCCAATTGAAGGAATTCTTCCATTCCAAGGGGCAAGGTACTAACATGTTAAAGCTCTTTGGAAGCACACTTAAGTTCAAACAAAAGACGTTTAGATGTTTCATTTGAAGTTTCTCTTCTGATCCCTCATCCTTTGCAAAAGAGTAACTCCTCCACAGCAAAGCCCCCACACGTGGACACCATCCCTGCTTAGAAGTGCAAAAGGATTTTAAGGGTGGGTTCTTTTCTAATACAGTTGTGCTGTGTTACTTAAAAAAAAAAAAAAAAAAAAAAAAAAAAAAGGCCTCCAGTAGCCCTGTGCCTTTACTTCATGCTCCAAGAAACGAGAGGAACTGTGATGATTCCATGTACAGGAAAAAAAAAAGTGATATCTAAGTAAGAAGTTACGTGGCTACAAACCCACTCACCACATGGGACTTCTCTCTGCTGTGCATCACATCATCACTATGAGATCAATAGAGGAGGGTGACCGAAGGGTTCCTAGCACAGTGCCTGGCACATAATAGGAGCTCAATGCAGGCTAGTGCCCTGCCCCTCTCTGGGGGTTGAGTGGGCAGGATTTTCTCAGAAGTACCAGACTCTCTTCTTTATCGAAGCAACCAAGTCAACAGGGGCTGCCTCGACCTTAACTTCTGGGAAAACAGGGCAAGAAAAAATGCAGTGAAGGTGCCACCATGTCTAGGCTTAAATGCCCATCGGTCCATCACAGGAAGCAAAGCAAAGGAGGGCTTCCTGGAGGCTAATTAACAGACAACTACAGTTATCTGAGACTTAAAAGAATAAAAACAAACCACAAGCTGTCACAGATCCTTTTCATCTCCTTTTGGAACAGTGTAGCTAAGGGGAGGATGTTCCTAGCAATAGCTGCCAATAGTGTCCAGAATGGTTCCTGAGGACAAATTTGGCCTTATAGGTAATCAGATATTAGGTAGAATCTGCATGCAGGGTGCCCTCCACACAGAAGCTCACCTCTAGTGCAGTAGAGGTGACCACTGTCTCCTCTCCATGCAGGGCTCCGCTCAGAGATAACCTACCGACAACCTCTTCCTGATTGGCCAAACTTTCCTACAGCTCAGTGTACTAGGGGAGGGTGGATCCAAGCTGGGCTACGGCCTCTTGACCAAAACTTGGAAGCAGGACTCAGCTGTTTCAGTACTTAGCTACAGGGGATGGATGTGTAAGGTGATACAGACTTTGGGACCGAGGACACCCTTTGGGGGTGCCATGTTGGGCCCATGTGCTCAGAGACATAAAAAAAAAAAAAAAGCCATTCAACCTGAAAAAGAGAAAAACGTTTCAGAGCTACAGAGAGAAGCAGGGAGAAAAGACAAAGAAACCCAGAGAAGAAAGAGGAGGTGGGGGGGGGGGAGGGTCTTAGATGGCTCTTTATGTAGCCCTACTGCATTCATCCCTTTTTGACTCAAGCTGATTTAAGTCATATACAACTCCCCTTTTGTCAATTCTAGACATTCTGACCCTCATGGCTTCACTCCTTTAGTTTAAATGTTAGACAACTGATGTCCCACAAAAAGACACCTTCATGTGGATGACTCTGTTAGAATCTTTCCCAAAGGCAAGTTTTGATATGGAGGTCATCACGGAGAATCCAAGGGTGGGCCCTTGGATGGGCAAAGTGACTTACAACCAAGAAGGTGGAAGAGCCCAGAAATGATGTGGGCCCCGCAATCCAGCCAGCCACTTTGATACACAGCCAAACCCAGTCCAGTGCCTGCTGGTGCTTGGCTCTCCTGTCAGCCTCTCTCCGTTCTCCCTCACCCAGTCTTCTCCCTCTTCCTCTCTCATCCGGACTTTACCTCAGTCTCATAATTGGCTTCCCATGCTGCAGCCTCACCCACTCCACCCCATCCTCCCTTTGCCAATGTATTCCCTTGGTTAGTTGTTTATTCCTTTATTGACTATCTCCTCCCTTGGGATGTCCACTCATGAGAGCCAGGAACTTCGCTATGTTACTTGCCAGTCAGATTTAGCCACTCCTAATGTGGAGTTTCCAAAGCTTACTGTGCATGCCTTCTTGCCACTCTTTTATGTTTTCTATGGTTTGAGCTGTTTTACTCGTGATGGTTTTCCCCTTCCCCTATTCTCTGGACACTTTGCAAGGCCATGGACAGGGACTGATTTGTCTTTAAGGCACCAATTCCATGAGAGTCAGATCTTTTAAAATTCTGGCTGGATGGAGGAATTGGATGGACAAATAGAAGAATGGAGAGAGACAGTAGAGGAGCATCAAGGGGAGACAGTTACCATCACTATGGCTGAATAAGAAACAATCTCAAAACTTATTGGCATACAACAATAATTTATTTGGACCACAGAAATGTAGAAGGGGAATTTGGATCAGGAATTTGGGAAGAGCTTGGCTGGACAGTTCTCATTTGGCATCTGTCATGTGGTAGCAGGCAGATGCTAGTGGGACTTGCAATGATCTGAAGGCTCCCCTGGGCTGGACATCCAAGATGGGGACTACCAAATGAGTATGACTGTGAATAAGCCATGAAAATTCTCCGAACCTTGATTTTCTCTTCTACAACAAAAGGAAGCAGACTAGATGAGTCTTAAGGCCAGGTCAGCCTGAGGCCAGGTCAGCCTCCACCTACTTCATTACTTTGGGGAGGCTTCTGTTACTCAAAGTGTTCTCACTTTTAAGCAACTGAAACCAACTTTGACAAAACTAATGGCAAAAACAAAAGGTGGAGTGAAACTTAATAAAAAAATTCTTCACGCATCTTTCAGAATCAAATGAAGTGTTAGCTGACCGCATGAGGTAGACCCCAGGGTAGCCCGAGGGCCCTTGGGAGAAGGTGTTTACCAAGTTTCTCAACAGGCACTTGGTGTCAACACCTTTCCAGTGCTGTCTCTCTCTATTTCAAGGTCCAAATTTCCGAGAGAGAGAGAGAGAGAGAGAGAGAGAGAGAGAGCCTCAACTGGCCCAGTGGGGTTGGGTTTCTACCTCCCCATCAACCATGGTCAGGGAGACCAGGTTGAAGAGTACAGACATGGCCAGGGAAGGGCTTCCCTGAGTTTCAGGACATGTCCAGGAAAAGGTACTCACCATGATCCTGAAAACACTGTGAGCCTGACTGTGCCTCATCTCAACAGAGAGAAACCACAGAGACATGTGACCCAAAGGGTCTGAAAAATGCATCCACATCCCCATCAGATAGTTGAGATACAGGCTTGACAGACACAATGTGAAGAACTAGAAGCTGGTCTCATGTCCCTAGTGACCACAGTGCTGCGATTGTTGAGCTGCAGATGATTAAGGACGACTCAATGTGTCTCAAACTCCATATGTTCCAGCACTTCTTGCTGTCAGGCCAAGTGCAAAGAATTTGAGATTCCACAGCACAAAGCAAGGCAAGATGCAAAGAAACAGAACAAACATGCCATCGGGGCAGTAGAGGATTCTTGCAAAACATGTTGGAGCTTTGCTGTCATCAATCAGTGTTTCTCAAGCCACGCCATGCTAATGCATTGAAGTCAGTTTTGATGCAAGCCATGAGAAAATTTATTTTTACTAATAACAGTTTGAGTAGCAACGTGTAAGAATAGTTTCTTAAATAAAAAAGAATATCTATGAACATATATATCCCCATAACAACATCAGGGTCACACATATGCACATACATTCTCTCGTGAGAGGAAAAGGGGTGGTGTTAGAGTGCCCAGATAACCCTGGGCAAGCCCAGGGGAATGTGTCACACATGTGGTTGTCATCTGATATCATTGTCTTGGGAGAGAAAAACTTAAAAACAGCTGCCAAAAGTGATATCTTGGCTGATCTGCCAAGACCAGGGAAGTTTAAAAGTGTACCGGGATCCTGATGCTGGTTCAGGTTCTGTCTAGAATTAAGAAAAATTATCCAAAACTCAGAACCAAAGCAGAAGAATGACTGCATTATCCCTTAGCTGTCATTTTAACCAGACTCATCCAAGAATTATTTGATTGCACAGGGGAATGTGCTTATGTTTGGCTTTGCCATTTCCTATCTCCCCAAGACAGTGAAGTTAGATTTTAATTTGTGTATTTTTGTCCAGTAGAAAAGGTGACCCTTTTCAACTTTCAGTTTTACAGTCTCATAAGACATTTACCAGCTTTGTCTCTATTAGCAAATTCATTTCAGCGTCCCTCTGACTGACTATATATAAATATCTATTCTTTGAGCCAGCCTCACCATCTTGCTGGTTCCCTCATTAATTAATGAGAGGAATAAAATCCTTGATATGTGTTCATTCTATATTTTATATATATATGAGAGTCATGTTTTCAACATTTTGAAGATTACACCTCAACACTAGGAATGAGTCTGAAGTTTCTCCAGTCTCCTCAAATGCAGGGTAGGGGGTGAACTGGGTTTCAAGATCCCCTCCAATGCCAATATTGTAGGATTTCTTCAATAAAAGCATGGTATAAAATATTCACTGGGGTGGGTTATTTGTTAGAGTAAGAAACATTCAAAGGAAAAATTTTCAGAAAGGTTTCGGAATGGTTACATATAAAAAACATGTTCAGCTAAACAAAAAATCTCAAAACTATCACCACATAACCTGAGTATTCTAGTCCCTCCTTAACCACGGTTTCACTTTCCACGGTTTCAGATACCTTGCAGTCAACCGCGGTCCAGAAGCAGACGATCCTCCTTCTGACTATTGTGAAAAGGTCAACAGTAGCTTAACTAAGGCTATGTCAACAATGCCCGTGTCATTCAGGTTACTTCATCTCACATCATCACAAGAAGTGAGAGTACAAACAATACAATAAGATATTTGGAGAGAGAGATCCCATTCACATAACTTGTATTACAGTATCTTGTTATAATTGTTCTATTTTATTATTTAGTAAGAGTTGCTAATCCCTTGGGTGCCTGGGTGGCTCAGTGGGTAAAGCGTTTGACTTCGGTTCAGATCATGATCTCACAGCTCGTGAGTTTGAGCCCCACGTGGGGCTCTGTGCTGACAGTGAGGAGCCTGGAGCCTGCTTCCAATTCTGTGTCCCTCTCTCAATCTGCTCCTCTCCCACTTGTGCTCTCTCTCTGTCACTCAAAAATAAACATTTAAAAAAACTAAAATAATAATAAAATGTGTATCTTCTGTAATTTACTGAATACTGCAGTGAAAGTGAAAAACAGAATGGTTGTATCATTTACCCTTGTGATCGCGGGGCTGATTGGTAGCTGCAGCTTGCTGCCTCTGCCCAACATCATGAGAGAGGATTACATCCCACACCACTAGCCTGGAAAAAGACCAGAACTTAATGTATCACTTTCACACCCTCTGAAAGTCCAAAACTCATTTAAATCAAACCACCGTCAGTTGGGGACTATTTGCGTAGGACAAAACACAGTATATAATAGGGTCTGCTACTATCTGCAGTTTCAGCCATCCACTGGGGGTCATGGAACATAAACCCCCAGTTTAATAAGGGGGTTATTTATTCTACCCAGCAATTAAGAGTCAGAGTGTGGCAAAAGTGTCCTACCTTGTCTGGAGATGGTTGTTAATCCTTACGGTGCCTGCCTGGCAGAACGGAGTTAGATCCCCTGATGAATATGAGACGAAGCAAATGATTCCCGACTCCCCTTATTCTGCCAGATGACAGCCTGTACAGGCCAGTGATGAAGAGCAATCTGACCAGGTCATCTGGCTCCTTGCTACCCAAAGTGTGGCCCCCAGGGTCAGCAGCAAAGGTATCATCTGGGAGCATGTTAGAAATGCAGAATCTTGGGTCCAGCCCAGACCTAGTTGAACAGAGTCTACTTTTTTTTTTAAAGATCTCCTGGTGATTGATAGGCACAGAGAGTTTGAGAAGCACTGGATCTGGCTGCAGGCTCCCAACGTGGTTCTCAACCCTGACTGCACATAAAAAGTTTCAGAACTTACAGAGATCGGGCATTATTAGTGTCCCTCCTGGCAGGATGGGAAGGAAGGTGACAGGTGGAAAACATAAACCAGTCTTCTCAAGTCATGACTGTGTAAGAAGCCCAGCAAAGTGGTTTTGCAATACCAGGCTTTTTTCAGTTTGGGTTCTAGGAAAGGAGACAAGTAGAGGGAAGCTTGAGGGCTATAGGGAGGAAGTTGAAGAACGACAAGGCTGTAGATTCTTTTCTTGATTCTTTCCTCCCTGGGGGGCCATGAAGGACTTTGTGCCTAGCAGGATGCCTGTTCCCTGTTCACGCTAATTTTTTTTTTTTTTTTGAGAGAGAGACAGGGCACAAGTGAGTGAGGGGCAGAGAGACAGAATCCCAGGAGGGGCAGAAGGAGAGAGACAGAGAGATTGGGAGAGAGAAAGAAAGAGAGAAGCAGGGCTCACCTGAAGGCGGGCTCGTATTTTTACCTGAAGAGGGGTTCCTGCTCACCCAAGGCAGAGCTTGTGCTCACCTGATGTGGGACTCGAACTCACGAACCTGTGAGATCATTCATGACCTGAGCTGAAGTCAGATGCTTAATGACTGAGCCACATAGGCGTGCCCCCCGCCATTCTTGCTAATTTTATTCCAGGAGTTTATGCAGAGTTTCAGAGCAATAATCAGGGGCCGTAAAACCCCCAAGGGTCTCAGAAACTACAAGTAAGGGGAAGGACAGGCTGTGCTTTGACCATCCCTAACAAAATCCCTTTCCTTGTTCTTGCATCCCTGGCCAGGAATTTCGCTCTATTCAAGATTCTACAGTAAGAAATCCCCATGCTTGTTAATCAAGTTATCTCTCACTATCCCAACCTATAGTTGCCATTTTTAGAAACGCTGTGCTGTGAGCACAAGACGGTTAGGTTAAGTACTGGTGGCCTACAAACACGGGCCCAAATACTTGTCAGAGATATATTCTGACAACTGCATCCAACAATCTGTTTAACAGTTTCTGGTGCTTTGGTTTCTACAATTACGGAGTGCTGCTTTGTGGGTCTAGTGGTTTCAGGGGAAACAAAGAGGTGTCGAGTTCTATAGAAAGTCTCTACCTGGAAAACTTTAAATTAAAAAGGATGACATATGTAGTTGGTAAAAACAGAGTCAACCGATGAGTTTAATTGGGGTTGTATTAGTTAGGAGAATGCAGCCTGCTGTGATAAACCCAAAATGCATAGTGGTTCAAAATAATAGAAGTCTGAGGCACCTGGGTCGCTCATTTGGTTAAGCATCCAATACTTGGTTTCGGCTCAGGTCATGATCTCAGGATTTGTGAAATTGAGCCCCACGTCAGGCTCTGTGCTGACAGCTCAGACCCTGCTTGGGATTCTCTTTCTTCTCTCTCTCTCTCTCTCTCTCTCTCTCTCTCTGTGTGCCTCCCCTGCTCGCACTCATGATCTCTCTCTATATATATCACAATATAAATAAATAAACATTAAAAAACAAAGGAAGCTTATTTGTCCCTCACATAAAGTTCAAAATAGGTGTTCTAACCAGAGACTCAGGGGCTGGGGCTCAGTCTCACTCCATCTTGAGGCATTGCTATCTTAAACATGTGCCTTCTAAGATCATCACATTTGCCTGCATCAGGTCAGTGGACTGAGGAAAAGGCTTGGTGGCTCCCACATGGAAGGTTGTTATGGGTCAGACCTGAAAGAGGCACATATCATTCCTGACCTCATTTTATTAGCTAGAATTCAGTGCTTTGGCCACGTCAAACCACAAAGGAAGCTTGAAAATGTAGACTGGCTGTGTACCCCGAAGAGGAGATGGGTTTGGTGAACAATTTTATCACAGTGGGTCAAGAGCATCATTTTGAAATGGGATAGAAAAAATACAATAGATCAAAATGAACTGGCATATAGGAAGGATTGGTATAGTTTTGGAAAAGCCTTGTTTCAATAACTTACATATTTGTGTATGTGTATGTAAGTACTGGGTTGAAATATAAAATGTATTTCTTACACTGGGTCATGATCAAAAGCTAAAGCCATTCTACCAAAGAAAGATCCCTATAGATAATAGCAGAAGAGACAGCAAAAGGATATGGTGAGACTCGGGCCCTGAAGCGGGGGTTAAAATCTTTGAGAGGGGGGCCTGGGTGACTCAGTTGGTTGAGCATCCCACTTCAGCTCGGGTCATAATCTCATAGTTCATGAATTCGAGCTCTACATCTGGCTCTCTGCTGTCAGCACAGAGCCCAGACCCTCTGTCCCCCTCTCCTTCTGCCCCTCTCCAACTCACGCTCTCTCTCACTCACTCAAAAATAAACATCTTTTAAAAATTCAAAAAAATAAAATCACTGAGAAACTGGGAAAATGCAAATTTGTGTAAATATTTGTAATATCAAATATGAAAAAAACTAGACACAGCTGTGTGAATGGGGCTGATCCTGAGAAACACGGGCACATGAGTCAGCTTGGATCTAGATGCCTATTCACCCCCTGACAACAACCCACCTCCAGTTTCCAGAGAACTTACCTGTGGCCATGCTTGCCAAGTCTGAGGGGATAATTTAGTAATTCCTAGCAGAACATGCATGGAAAAACCATCATGAATCAGAAGAATGAGTGTTCAAGTTGGATAAAGGGCTGCTTTCCCCACAGCTTTGGGGCAAAGACTCTTGTCCCAGGACAACTTCAAGTCATATCACATATCACATAAAGAGCCACTTGCTGGATGCTCTGTGCTGCTGTGTGTGAGTGTGCACATGTGTTCGTTTGAGCACATGCTCACCTCCGTGCTGAGACACAGGAGAGGTAGAATGATAGAAAGTTCCAGAAGTATAGAGCATTCTTAGCATAAATGGAGTGAATGGAGCCAGGTCGATGTATTTTGAAAGGACTTCATGTAGGGAACTATTTCAGTTGGCTTTTTAAAAGAGAGGGAGGACATCATTTAGAAAAATACAGCAGAGATGACATTTTGAGCCATAGAACGTGCTTTAGAGTCGAAGTCAGCAGACCTGTATTGGAATAGCAAAGAGATACCTTATGCTTCCCATTATACAAATTAGGAAACTGAGTCATAGAGGTTATACCCAATGACTTTTAACTCATAGGTGGAACTGGCACTCACAGAAGTAGGCTCAGGAATGGGAAAAGACAAGAATCTACCAGGCAGGATCGTCTAGCTGAGGACAGAATACACTTGGGGGTGCAGGAAATTCAGATGGTGGCTGAGGGCACCCTGAGAGAGAGGGTAACTCAGATTCTTGAGCATGGGGCAGAGACAGCCATTCTTACCAGGATGCCCTGAGCCATTGTTCCCCAGCAGAAAAAGATGACGCAACCCCAAGATGCAAAGGTGGGGGACATTCTGTAAAATGTCAGCAGCGAGATGCGGTCCACCTCTTCCCTGCCATCCTACCCTCCGAATAAAAAGAGCTCAATCATCTGGAAGACAGGCACCCCTCTCAATTGTCCCATGCAGATCTATAACTCCGGCCCCTCCCTTTCCACGACCCACCAGAACAGGGCTGGAGACAGTCACTTCTTAGAAACACTAAAAATATACATGACATCATTCCTCCCCCACAGCCTCCAACCCCCACAACCAGCCAAGTAATTTGAGCCCCTCTGCAAGGCCTGCCATGGCCTCCCTTTGAGGTCTGTGTTTTCCCTATTTATCGTACCTGGGAGACTGACAGACATATGTTTTATGATACATTATATATTAGGCTTGGCTCAAGACTCCATTTCTATTAAAGATGACTAAAGCACTAAGTTATAGCTGCCTGGACCTCCCCTGCCATTTGTCCTCTGAAGCTAGTCTCTAAGCTGTATTTCTGTCTTTTAGTATGGCATTTGCTCACAAAATGGACAGAGCCTGACCATTAAAAACCAAAAACTCACTGCTTCTATGGTATTTTTTTTAGAACAGAGTGCTGGAACTCTCTTCTTAAATTCCTCCAGTTTCCAGTACTGATAACTACCCAGAATAGACGAGGGCTCCCCAAAGCTGCAAAATCCCATTTCTCTTGAAAAACACCGGTGAAGACAGAGAAAGGGAAAATAAAAACACATCTACTTTTTAAAAATGGGGTTATTCTCCCCTGGGGCATTTGTTCTGCAGTTGGGCACATGATTCTGGCATAATAATTGGTTAAACACTCACCCTCATCCATAAGACACACGCTTGTGGGGATTACTTTGCTTCTCAACATTGTTTTTAAATTTAGAATGATGCCTTTAGACCAATTTAGACACCATCTTATTGCAAGACAATTAGTAAAAATAAGCAAAAGGTAGTGCATGAAAGTGGAAGCAACATCCGAAAAAAAACAACCTTCATTAGCATTATAACCTATGCATTCAGGCTGGTAAGGAAGAAACACTAATTCCATTTATTCTATGTAAGAGGCATTGATTAATTGAAAATGCACATCAAAAAGCTTCATTTGCATATTGCAACACTGGTACCCCAAGAAGCTTTCAGTGGGTGAGAAGGAGCTCCCTGTAACACACACACAGAGATGCCACAATACTGTAAGAGTCATCACTGTCTCTAATTAAGGGTGTCCATGGACAAACAGACACAGAACAACTTATATAAATATGGAAAGAGGAAGAGAAACACATCCCTTGGGAATGTGTTTGAACCGGGAAGTTTCCTCCATAGGTGGTTTTCCATCTGCACATTTTCCACAATTAATGTCTTATGAAGGAAAACATCCCCTCCCCACTCTCATTTCTTGGTTCTCCACCCTGAAGACTATTCTTCAAATGGTGTGTGGACTCCCCATCCACACCAGCCTTCACGTTTGCCAGGGGCAAACTTCTGGGGCACTGGTTGTTCATCCTCTCTCTGAATACAGGAGGCTTAGTCCCCTTATAAGTATCCTTTGAAAGCTGATGAGTCACCAAAGAGACATATTAATGGAACTTGCTCCACCCTTGCCCTGCCCAAGACATACAGATACTACTCTGAATATGAATCAGCTAGGTTCTTTTTTTTTAAGTTCTCTATCTATCTATCTATCTATTTATTTATTTGAGAGAGACAGAGACAGCGTGAGTGGGGGAGAGGCAGACAGAGAGGGAGAGAGAATCCCAAGCAGGCTCCACACTGTCTGTGCAGAGCCCGATGCGGGGCTCGAACCCACAAAACTGTGAGATCATGACCTGAGCTGAAACCACAAGTCAGACACTCCACCGACAAAGCCAACCAGGTGCTCCTGAATCTGCTGTGTTCTGAGAAGCCTCCCAATCTGGGTGTGGTCTGCGGCAAGCCTAACCATGGAAGGCCATGGAGCAGGGCTTCCAGAATCACTGAGTGAGGAGCTCTGTAAATCCTCCGCCCCCAAAGCCACAATAAAACTGGACAAAATTGTCAAAAGTAACCATTTCTGGAATCTGGAAACTGACCAAAGGCAAAAAACAAACTGATAAGCATTTATACCCCCAAAAAACCTATTAAATCTCAGTAAGAATGGGGAGAGTTTACTGTGGTTTTTTGCCTAAGGCTGTTGCATTGCCCAGCCCCCAGCTCCGACACACAGGGAGTTCTACCTGGGCAAGGCGGGCCAGGAGCACCACTGCTGCTGGGGCTGTCAAGATTCGGAGACTGGTGGATGAAACCAGGGTAAGCTAAAATGCCACAAAACTCTTGCCAATATTCAGTCATTTTTCTTGAATAAGCACTCCCTGGGGTGCTGCAAGCTTTTGGTTAGTTTCCAGAGTTCTGAAAAAGATATATCTGCCCGTTTCTGCCATGTTTTTCATAGCTTTTATGAAGGGGAAGACTTTCTGGAGTTCCTTACTCCACCATTATCACTGATGTCACTGTCTATTCTCAGATAACATGACCAAATATGTAGAAAATACCAAGGACTCCACTAAAAAAAACTATTAGCACTAATCAATGAGATCAAGATTGCATGATACGAGATCAGTATACAAAAATCGAATTATTTCTAGGTACTCATAATGAACAATTGGAAAATGAAATTAAGAAATGTAATCAAAAAATTTTTTTAAATCAAAAAATCAAAAAAAGAATAAAATGCTTAGGCATCAATGTAACAAGAGAAATCTGTGGTCTGTACACTAAAAACTATAAAACACTGTGGTGAGGAATTAAGGAAAATATGAATAAATGGAGAGACATTCCATGTTCACAGATTGGAAGACTCAATGTTAATAAGATGGCAACTCTCCCCAAACTGGACTACAGATCTCGTATAGTTCCTGTCAAAAACTCCCAGGTGCCTTTCTTGGAGAAATTGAGAGGTTGATCCTAACATGTATATAAAAATGCAAGGGACTAAGAATAGCCAAAATAATCTTGAAAAAGGAGAACAAAGTCAGAGGACTTACACTTCCTGATTTCAAAACTTGTACTACAAAACTACAGTAATGAAGACCCTGTGGACATATAGATTAATGGAACAGAATTTAGAGTCTAGAAATAAAATCCTTACATAAATGCTCAATTAATTTTTTACAAAGGTATCAATGCAGTTTGAGAGAGAAACAAAAATCTTTTCAGTAGATGACTCTGGGACAATTGGATATCCACATGAAAAAAAGGTGAATTTAGATATTTCTCTCATACTGTCCACAAAAGTTAACATAGACCTATACATCATAGACCTAAATTGTTTTAAGTTTATTTATCATGAACGAGAGAGAGAGTGTGTGTGCATGAGTGGGGGAATGGCCCAGGGAGAGGGAGAGAGAGAATCCCAAGCAGGCTCTGTGCTATCAGCACAGAGCACAAAGTGGGGCTCAATCTCATGAACTGTGAGATCATGACCTGAGCTGAAGTCAAGAGTCAGACACTTTCCAACTGAGCCACCCAGGCATGCCTAGACCTAAATTTAAGAGTTAAAAGTCTAAAACCTTCAGAAGAAAATACAGAAGAAAATCTTTATGGGCTTGAATTTAAAAAAAACACTTGATAAATTTCACTTTATAAAAATTAAAAACTTTGTTCTTTCAAAGGCACACTTGTAAACATAGAGAAGTTGAAGCACACTGTGTTGTACACCTGAAACCAATATAACATTGTGTGTCAACTATACCCAAATAAAAAAAATTTAAGAAAATTTAAAGATAAGCCACAGACTTAGAGGAAATATTTGCAAATCATATATCTGTTGAAGGATTTGTATCCAGAACCTATAAAGCACTCTTACGACACAATAAGAAGACAAATAACCCACTTGAAATTTTGGCAATTTAAATAGACATTTCAGCAAAGAAAATATATAAATGACCAATAAATACTTGCAAACATGCTCAACAGCATTATTCATTAATGAAATCCAAACTATAACTACAATAAACTACCTCTTCACTCCCACTGGAGTAGCTATCATCAAAAAGACCAGACAGTAATAAGTGTTGACAAGGATGTACAGAAACTAAACCCTCATACTTTGCTGGTGGGAATGTAAAATGGTACAACTACTTTAGAAGACAGTTTGGCAAATTCTTTAAAAATCTAAACATAATATGAGCATATGACCCATAAATTCCACTCGTAGTTTTCTCCCAAGAGAAATAAAAACATACAGCCATACAAAGACTTGTACACGAATGTTCATAGCACCATTGTTCATAACAGCCAAAAGGTAGAAACAGTCACATATCTATCAGTGGGAGTGGAGAAACAAATGTATATCCATACAAAGAACGCTATCAGGCAATAAAAAGGAAGGAAGGATTGATACATGCTCCAACATGGCTGAACCTCAAAAACATGCTAAATAAAAGAAGCCAGACCCAAAAGACCACAGTATGATTTCATTCTGACAAGACTACCAGAAAAGGTAAATCTATAAAGACAGAGAATAGATCAATGGCTGCCCCAGGGCTGGGAATGGGAGGGTTTACAAATGGGCATCAGGGATCTTTTGGAGATGATGGAAATGTTCTAAAACTGGATTGTGGTGACGGTTAGTTACCACCATAAATTCTAGATTCATTGAGTTGTCCATTCAAGAATCATTGAATTGTACAATTAAAATGGGTGAACTTACGGTATGTAAATTATGTCTTCATAAATCTGTTGAAAAACAACTAAATGCAACCATGATATTAAAAGGCCATCCCTAAATAAGTTACTAATAATCATGGTAAGCACCCATAGGAGAGCTTAGTGTGGATGAGTATACTGGAAGCACATCCTGAAGGAGAGAAATTAACTCTTAGAGGCAGAAGGCTGACTTCAACACATGGAGAGACCCCCACTGGGAAAGAGGGACACAGCCATGTACAACCCATACCAATCGCTGCATCCGCTACTCCTAATCTCATTCCTTTGGGACAGGGAATGGAGATCAAAGTACAATTTATGCTATCCTGAAAATCTTAACAATTGTGTTCCTATTGAGTGAGTCTTGATTTTTTTTTAATGTTTATTTATTTTTGAGAGAGAGAAAGAGAGAGAGAGACAGAGCATGAGCAGGGGAGGAACAGAGAGAGACAGTCACAGAATCTGAAGCAGGCTCCAGCCCCTGAGCTGTCAGCACAGAGCCCAGTGCAGGGCTTGAACCCACGAGCTGTGAGATCATGACCTGAGCTGAAGTCGGACGCTCAACCGACTGAGCCACCCAGGTGCCCCGAGGGAGTCTTGATTTTCAAGCAAGTGCTTCAAAATAAGGTATCAGATGGCATTCCAGAGAGAAGACCAATAGTGAATATTAGGGAGAATGCAACAGGACCATACCTATTTTCTACACCAGAAACAGGCCCATGGAAATTATTTTCGTTACAACTCTCCTGCCACATCCAGCCACCACAAATTAGTAACCAATTTCCACAGATGACCATAATAGCTGCTATTTTTTGGACAGTTATGTGTCAGGCATTGTACTCAAGGCTTTAATCCTCTCAACAAACTTAACACTTTGAGGCAGGATGTAATTTTATCTCCACTTTACAGATGAGGAATCTGAAGTTCAAAGAGGTTGTGAAACTCACCCATGGTCAGGCAACTGATAAGTATGGAGTGGGCATTCTTCTCTACAAGCCTCCTAACCGCAGAGGCCATATTCTCAGTCCCTACTCTCTGGGGCAGTGTTCCTCAAACTTTCTTTTTAACCACAACCTGGAGCAAAAAAAATACATTTACACACCATGACCCAGGACATATAAGTCTATCTATAAAAGAAGTTCCATAAAACAATACCCTTCCTGTGTGTAAGGCACACCGATGCTTTTATTCTATTTATCTTATTTTACTCTTTAATATCTTGGTCAATACCACTAAATCCATTTCATGACATATTAGTGGATCACCACTCACAATTAAAAAAAACACTACTAATAGCCTACTGTTGACTGGAAGCCTTATCAATAATATAAGAAGTCGATTAACATGTTTTGTACGTTATATGCATTATATACCATATTCTTATAACAAAGTAAGCTACAGAAAAGAAAATGTTATTGACAAACTCATAAGGGAGAGAAAATACATTCACAGGACAATACTGTATTTATTGAAAAAATCCACATATAAGGGGACCCAATGTAGTCCAAACCCGTGTTGTTAAAAGGTCAACTGTACATTGGCGGACTCTAACACTTTTAGCATATAACACATATGAATTTCTAAAGTAAAATTCTAAAGTTAAGCCAAAAAATAAAAATGAAAACTAAATTAAAAGTTTTTAATTAAAAAAAATACCATTACTGTACATAAAACCTATATATGTTCAAGATCTCTGTAGGCCTGCCCATCAAAATCAAGTGCCTGTCAGCCTGGTCATCCATCCACTCTGGCCTATGGAGATCTTGAACATATATAGGTTTTATGTACGGTAGTGGCATTTTTTTTTCTCTTGAAGAGAAAGCTAAGAACCCAAGTGAGTCAGCTAGCAGGTAGCCCCTTCTCAAGGGTGCATTCTAGAACCTGGCTAGAGGGAGGGCAGGAGAAGAGAGCAGCAATTCATTTGCCTGAATCAAATGTGTCATAACAGAATTTTTAGCAACGTACCCAGAGACCAAGGGACTCTAAAAAAAATTCTAACGTTCTAAAATTCTAGGAGTAGAGTATCATGGGTCACTTTGCCTTAATACCACCTCAAGACACCTCATGGAGGCCTGTGAGTTCTCAAACCTGGCAGATTCTAGCACTCATACTTTCTACTCACATCGACAGCATAAAACTCAGATTGCCAATTCAGAGACGCCCAAAGTCCTTTCTGTTTAATTTATAATTAAAAGTATGTAGATTTTATTTGAACAGCTTCACCAAGTTAAAAAAATTTTTTTAAATAATTTCCTGCCTACATATTTCCACTTTATTAAAATAAAAACATAACCCTAGGGTTTGGATTTTTTTTTCTTTTGATTTGTTCCTGGCATCATTTGGTATTTCATCTTGTGCTTATCTGAGGACAGCTCTTTTCTTTTCCATTAATCTTGGTAATCCTAGCAGACTTCTCCACAATTCATTTCTCTACAAAGTTGCCTCTATTTGCTTAGATTTTCTGCCGATGTAAGCACTTGGACTGATGAAAAAGGTGAAGAGGGGATTATGGAAGCCCATCCTGAAGGTCTTAAACATGTGTGTTCTCAATTCTTTTCTTGATCAGGGAGATTACATTGGAAGAGTTATCTCTGTCTACTTAAGAAAAGAGGCTGCAGGAGGCACAGCATTGTGCAGATTCTGTTAGTGGGGGTCTGTTAAAAATTGTTCCTTTGGCTTCTGTCTTTAACCGTTGCATTCCTAAGATGACTCCTTTGTAAAGCCCCTGCTTCAAAGTAGACTTTCAAGGTGTAGATGTCTGCAAAGCAGCTCAGATCTAACATTTCCAAATCAGAACTTCTGACTGCCAACCACCACCCCACCCCAAGCGCTTCTCCTCACCTCCATCTTCCGTTAGGAAAAAAGTCACCCCTTTCTGCCACTCACTTCAGCCTAAAACCAAGTAGCCATGCTTAATTCCTTTCATTCCCTCACCAACCCCCATGTACAGGTCATTAGCAAGTGACTCCTCTTCCAACATAGATCTCAAATCTATGCACTGTTCTCCATCATCTGGTTCATAAGGTATTATCTTCCCTCACCTACATTATGGCAATAGCCCTTGAACTGATATCCTTGGTTCTGGTTTTGCCCCCATCAATCCATTCTCCATCCAGTAGATAGAAGATCTCACAAAAACTTAAAGCAGACTATGTCCCTCCACTGCCTAAAACCTTACATAGATTTTCACTGCAGTTAGAATAATATCCTTGTTCTACAAGATTGTATACAGGCTGCCCCTTGGCCACCTTTCCCAACTAATCTCCTCCCACTCTCCCCCAACCGGTTCACTACATTTGAGCCACACTGGCTTTAATTGTGTTTAAATGCATCATGCTCAATACCACCAAAGGGCATTTGCACTTACTGTTCCCTCTGTCTGGAACACTGTTCCCTCAGATCTTCACAATGGCTAGCTCCCTTCTGGTCTCAGCTCACAAGTCAAATCCTCAGAGAAGCCTTCCAGAACTGCTCTACTCGGTGCTGTTCACCACAAACCTCCCTCCCCGTCCCACCCCCCCCCCCCCAACTATCACATTATCTTGTTTCCTTTTCTTTGTAGTGCTTATCACTACTTGAAATAGAGTTTGCTTACTTGTTTACCATCTGTCTCCTCTATTGGAATGCAATCTCCACGGAAGCAGGAACCATTCTTTCACCATGTATTGTGCTACCTAGAAGAGCACTTGGCATCTAGAGGACACTCAGTTCATAGACAGTGAATGAGTTGGCATGCCACACTATTTCTGACTTCCTTTTGTACATCAACTAATGTACAAATAATATAAACTATCAATCGCTTTAAGTATGCTGTTTTCCAATGCCCTCCTTAGTAACGTCAAGGATATTAAAACTATGAAAATCTAACTCTGAGGAATTAATTCTACACTAGTCTATTCTGGCTCATTTATGCTCCTTCTCATAATTCATTGGTTCAAAAAACACTTACTGAGTAATTACGAAAAGCCAGGCACTGTGTGAACCACAAGCATATCACCCAGTCAGAACCTTCAGCTTTACTTTTGTTAGCTACTGGTGAAAATTGTATGCTTGATACAGCCAAACACTGATTGCAATTATATATTTAAAAAGACATCTACCTTATTTTATATTGGACAATCAATCAGAGGGCTGGTAATAATTTCCTGTTACTTAGATGGAGCTTTGTGCCAAATAGAAAGGTTGATTTTTTTTTCTTCTTTTTTTATTAAGAAAAACTGAATAAGAATTACATGGAAAAAGGCTGTCCTATTCAAATATAAAATTTAACTATATGGGGGGAGGAGGAAATAGAGAGCTGATTTTTCCTCCAAGGATGAAAGAAGTGGAATTTTTTTGAAATCCACAGCACATAATTTACTGCCTGAAAATACAAGCAGCCGGTTCTCAGAGCCAGAACAGCTCCATTAGGGCATCTGTTTCGATTACAAACAAGTTTTGGTTTAGCCATGAACATTCAGGAAGTTATTAAAATTGCACAAAACCAAAAAACAGGAGCTAGAAGGAAACTTGGCGCTTTCCTCAATTTATACATGAAGTCACTGCAGCCAGGTCATGTCAAGTGGCGTGTCCAATGCATCACAATAAGTTAAGTGGCCAAGTTAGAACTCACAATCAGATCTCCGGGCTCATTGGCTGTGACAGACACAGTTTGCTGTCTATCCAATTGCTCATCCAACTGTCCTTCCCCATTTCCACTTCCCAGCTAATAAAACCCTGATTTGTTCAAGAAACAGGCAGAGATTCTGTGATTTCAGAGGGGAAAGTCCCTTTCCTTAGCCTCAGGAAATAAATTATTATTGGATTAAATGGTTCTCATGCTATTTGGTTGGTATTGGTCCATGATGAGCCTGTGATCTATTTCTGGCTAATGACGTCTAAAGGACAGGCATCCGGTAATGTGTCACCTCCCTCTTCCCCCAAAAAAATAGACCCTCGGAAGGCAGAAAAAAAGTTTCCCTTCAACTTTCTTTCTTCAACATAACTTTCCAGTTATGAAATGAATAAGTCACAGGGATGAAATGTACAGCACGGGGGAATATAGGCAATGGTATTGTGTGGTGACAGATGGTGGCTACATTTGTGGTAAGCACAGCATGACATACAGACTTGTCTGTTCACTATGTGGTACACCTGAAACTAATGTAACATTGTGTGTCAGCTATAATGCAATTTACAGAATTTCTCCTTCAACTTTCTTTCTGCCTTGAACTCAGCTGTGACCTTTAGAGATGCTACAGTTCTTTTGAGACCATCAGGCAACAAGTCAATAGAGGAAGCATAGGAGAAATAGACAAAAAGCCACGGTGACTGAAACAATGGTGCTCACCCACGTCCAGACCTCCTGATAAGTAAGGTAAAGTGACTCCCAATTTCTCTAAGCCACGGTTGTCCAATTTGCTAGTGCTGACAGCAGGACACATCCCTGACTTCTACTACACAGCAGAGATTTACAAACCGTGATCTTAGGAGCTACACAAGGTGTGTTGACAAGAGTCAAGGAAAGTGGAGAGATGAAGAGAAGTCGAGAGAAGAATCTGCAATTACAGGTGCCTATCCCCAGCTTGAAGCTGAGCGGCGGTTTTCCATCTGACTCATTTACTGAACTTTCACAAAAGCTTTCACTGAAACAAAATATCCACAGTCTAGAATCATTTTGAGAACCATTACAGCATGCCATGCAGGCCTCCACTTTCAATAAAATGAAACCACAAATCAAATGCCCCAGGGGAGCTCAGTAGGCAAATTAGTCCCCTGGAGACTCCTTTTGTAAAGAGATGAACCATCTTTCTTTTATATAGAAATGTGGATTTCACACACAGGTTCACTTAGAATAGGGTGAACTTCTCTTTCTCACTAGGGGCCTTGAAAATGACTTCTGAGACTACGTTGACCTTGTTCCTTCTGTTTCCATCCACTGGGTCGTCCTCTGATACTGTGGAGCAGAAGCAATGATAAACATCACCAGCCATGATTGGTGTTGACTCTCCTCTTGGGACCAGAGAGTGGAGGCTAATGGTTTTAATGTGTTTTCCTGTCCACTGGAGTGCTGAGGGCAGGGGCATTGTTTGGGGACACCTGGCCAGACACTGAGTCCTGGTTTCTCCCATGGGATAAGGATGTGGCCCTTGCTAGAGCTATTTGTTCGTGATCCAGGAAAAGTCTGATCTGTACAAACCTTTTTTTTTTTAAAGAGGAGTTCATTGATTACTGATGTAACCTATTCCAGAATGGTGACGTGGGCCTTGAGGAGAGTGTCCCTGGCAGCTGCACACCGTCTCAGTCAGGAATCCAGTGGAAGAGAAAAACTGAAATAAGCTCTACTACATCTGTTTATGCCGTGTAGCGCCTTGCTTGAAAGCCTGTGTGTTTGGCTTAGTTAATGGAGAAGTTCAAGCATGTGCATGCATATCAGGTACCTCTTGTGGCCACCTCACGTTCTCCCAGCCCACCTTTTACCCCATCCGTTGCTATGGCAACCAGCTTCCTGCATGTGTAATTTGACAGCACCTCAGTTCTGCTCACCGTGTGTCTGGCTGTCTAGCCCAGGATCTGTCTGATGCTACAATATAGGCTACCATCATGGCATAGATAGCATGGGTAGAGCTGGGAGTAAGAGAAAGCCAACATCCTGTGGGGCAGCCCCTGGCCAATGGGAGGTGGGAGTTGGGGTGTTTTTCTTTTGCCCCTCAGACAGACAATTCTGAGGTGCAACCACATAGCTCTTCAGAAGATCTCAGCAAGACTGAGCCCCAGAAGCCCACAGCAGTGACCAACTTGACCATGTACCCTGGGATTGGAGTTTCTTCCTTCCCTGTTTTACCCTTCACTGTCCCCTGCTCCTGTTCTCTGGGATCACTTCCCAAAATAAACCCCCTGCGTCCAGGTCTCAGGATCTACCCTCTGGGTAGGGGAATCCATCTGATGAATACATAACCCACATGGCATGCCGGAAACTTCCTCGTTCCAAGAAATGCTGGGCCTAGGAGGGCAGCACGTCCTTAGCATCCATATCATCTGAGCTGTCATCAAGGAGGCACATCTTTCTGCCAGATGGCCTTTGTAGTGGTTTTTAAAAAAAATAGCCACAAATTATTTGACACTCTTCCCATCTACAGGTGGGGTTTACCATCTCTCCCCTTAAATCCAGACAGAACCAAAGATTCATGACAATTTCAACCAATAGAATAACAGAAGTAACACCATGTGACTTCAGGCTGGGGTCATGAGAACCCATGCACTATATACCTTGTTTGGCAGATCAGTCACTCTTGGACCTTGAGCCAGTACATAAGAAAGTTGACTATCCTGAGGCCACCAGGCTCAAGAGGTTACATGTAGGTTTTCTGGTCCCTCAGCCACCTGAACACGGTGTCAGACATGTGAGTGAAGCTGTCTCGGACCTCCCAGACCAGCCCATCCACCTGTTGAATACCAGCAAGTGATCTCCATTATGGAACAGAAGAATCACCCAGCCAAGTCATAGCGAAATTCCAGACCCACAAAACTATGAAACGTGATAACATGGGTTTCTGTTTTTTAAGACACTAGGTTTGGGCATCATTTGTTTAGCAGCAGTGGATAAGTGAAATGCCCTGGAAATGCAGGTCAGGCCTGCAGAAGGGACAGCACTGGTGTCCTTGAGGTCATAGTAAAGAGCAATTCCCCACAGACTTCAAGAGTTCAGGGCTTCCTCAACTCTAACTTGATATTATGTCTTAGGACTATTCTGTCCCTACATTCTATGTCTCTTTTACCATGTAAGTGATTAAATATTGATATCCCTAAACCCACTGCCTCGCTCCTCATTTATTTTTTTTTTCAACGTTTATTTATTTTTGGGACAGAGAGAGACAGAGCATGAACGGGGGAGGGGCAGAGAGAAAGGGAGACACAGAATCGGAAACAGGCTCCAGGCTCTGAGCCATCAGCCCAGAGCCTGACGCGGGGCTCGAACCCACGGACCGTGAGATCGTGACCTGGCTGAAGTCGGACGCTTAACCGACTGCGCCACCCAGGCGCCCCCCTCGCTCCTCATTTAAATAAAACTCCAAGGATTGGACCTTAATATCAAAGTGGCATTTCTGTGTCTTTGTCTCAGTCCTCTTAAAAGTTTATGTCTACCAAAAGACGTTTGAGAGTATCTGTTAGGGAGGGAGGCATTATGCCAACACATGCATAATGTTTAATGCATTATAATCTCCATGTGTATGCAAGGGAAGGTAAAAAGAGCTGTTCAAAGGCCATCACAGGATGAAAATGCAATAATTGGGAACTAGCAGGGATTCTGAGACAAAATGGTTGTTACTGCCTTTTATGCTTCTGTTTGTCACATTTAATAATAAAAATATTTTATTTGTATAATGCCTTACAGTTTAAAGAGCACTTTTATATACATTAGTTCACATTCTACAAACCCTCCATGTGTGATCTCACCTACACCTATGGCTTCAAGACACATCACCTCCATGAAGACAGCTCCCAAATTACCCAAATCTCTCTCTCTCTCTCTCTCTCTATCTCTGTCCTTATACTTCTAACTGCTTCCTAGACTTTTCCACGGAAATATTCTGAAGGCACCTCAAATTTATTATTTCAATACCCAAAGCACTTTCTTCAGAAGCCCACTAACACACACGTGTGTGTGCATGCCCGCCCTCCATTTCTTCCATCTTTGTTCCCATCTCAGATAGTGGTACCATTGTCCTCCCAGACTACAAAGTCTGCAGTCATTTTCTCATCTTCTTCTCCTCAAAGTCAATTGGTCATCAGGTCTAATGCCACCAGTTCAGGCCCTCCTCTCCCATCTAGAACAGGGTCTGCAAAGTACTACAGCCCCGGGCCACATCCAGCCCACTACCTGTGTTCATAAATAAAGTTTTATTGGAATGTAGTTATGCTCATTCCTTTTCACATCACCGAAGGCTGATTTTACACTACAGCAGTAGAGGTGAGTGGTTATAACAGGGGCCACATGACCTGCAAAGCCTAAAAGCTGGTCCTTTCCAAAAATAGCTTGCCCATCTCTGATATCTATAGCCTCCTACTGCATAAATCTGAAGGAGAAGAGACAGTATTCAACTTATACCTGCATAGAGGTATTTTTTGTCACCGGGCAGAATATGCTAACAATACTGCCTTCATAGTGCCTGCTGGTGTGCCTTGCATGCAGCCAGAGTTTACACTGTTGATTTATCACAGTGTCTGTTATTTAAAACTTTCTATAAATAAGCTTCATCCCCAGCAGCCTTGTTAACTGATCATTTACCTGTAATTCTGCACCATGCATCACAGGTTGAAGACCAAATCTAGACTTGCAGCTGAACGTCCATAGCTGAAGGAACTCAAGACCCGATGTGATACCCTGTGGTTTCCTCGTTGCTGTTGGATTTTTATTATCTACTTCATATTCTTTGACATTCCAAAGCTCTTTAGGACATAGCCCTATCTTAATGCAATTCGGGGTCATGGAATAAATAAAAATAACAATTTTCACTTCCACCTATCCTTGCTCCAAAAGGCAACAATGACAGCTTCTACACAGTTCCAATACAACCGGTTGAAAAGAGAAATGGTTTCTGTATTTGTTTTCTATTGCCATATAATTAAAAAAAAATTTTTTTAATGTTTATTTATTTTTTGAAGGGGGGGATAGAGCGTGAGCAGGGGAGGGACAGAGGGAGAGGGAGAGAGAGAATCCCAAGCAGGCTCCACACTGTGAGCCATCAGCACAGAGCCCAACATGGGGCTCGAACTCGTGAACAGCTAGATCATGACCTGAACCGAAGCTGAATGTTTACCTGACTGAGCCACCCAGGTGCCCCTATTGCTATATAAATTATCACAAACTTAGTGGCTTGAAAAAGACAACAAATGTTTATTATCTCACAGTTCTGTAGGTGAGAGCACGGTGTGACTGGATTCGCTGCTCAGGTCTCATCAGGCTGACATCAAAGTGTTTGCTAGGACGGTGGTTCTCCTCTGAGGCTTGTGGTCCTCTTCCAAATTCACCAGAAGTTGGCAGAATTCATTTCCTTGCAGTCGGCAGACTGAGGTTCCCTTTTCCTGCTAGCTATTGGCTGGGGACTGCTCTGGGCTCCAAGGGGCCACCCAAAATTCCTTGCCATGTGGCCCCCGGAGGCACTTTGTGTGGATGTCTGCTTTCTTCCAGGCCAGCCAGTGTGTCTCTCTCTGACATTCTCTTCTGTGATCATTGGGAGAGAATTCTCTGCTTCTAATTAGAGGGCTCATGTGATTAGGTCAAGTCCACCTGGATAATCTTAAGGTCAACTGACTTGAGACCCTAACTACACGTGCAAAATCGCTTCACAACACCACTGAGATTACCGTTTGAGTGAGTAACTGGAAGAAAGTGTGTGTGCACCAGGGCTCCAGAATCTTAGGGGGTCATCTTAAAATTCTGCCTACTACAATTTCTTTCTCAATAATACCAAACACTGATTTAACTAACTGTTCAATGACTTTAACTGTGTTTTATAAAGTTTATTCATCCTGTCAGTGATTTGTGGGGAGTCAAATTATGAGAAACTTGGGAAATTTTCAAAATTCCTTCCAAGTCTCCCTTTTACATGAAGGTTAGGGGCATCTGGGTGGCTCAGGCTGTTGAGTGTCTGACTTGACTGCGGCTCAGGTCATGATCTCAGGGTTGTGGGATGGAGCCCTGTATCTGGCTCCACACTGAGCATGGAGCCTGCTTAAGATTCTCATTCTCTCTCTCTCTCTCCCCCCTCTTCCCTCCTTCCCTCACTCTGCCCCTCTCCCCTGCTCATGCACTCTCTCTCTCTCTAAAATAAAAATAAAAATAAAATAAAATAAAATAAAATAAATAAATGAAGTATAAGTTTATAGAGGTGCTTCCTGTTTTTGTTTTTGTTTTGTCTTGCAGTCACCAGATATTCATAGCACTAACTTCAAACATCTCTTTATGAGAACCACTTCCAAAAAAAAAAAAAAAAAACCAAAACAGCCAGGATACATTTAGCTTTACTATAGGAAAAAACCTCTTAATATTTTCCATGCTATTTGATTTTGTCTTCAGGTCTCTTTTTTTTTTTTCTACTGGGGGGTGTTTAATGGAATGGAGAAATGGAAAGTAGAAGGTGTCTGGAAAATTAATATAAACTTCTTTCCTGGCTCTAAATGTTTAATAATTCCTTAGCCAGGAAACATATTTTTTTTTCAATTTCACAATTTTTTGTTATGTAGTTCTCTTTATAATTGGCTAAATGTACTGCCAACACGTTTCTCATTTTTTAACTTTTGTCTGCAACATTTAAGCTTCTCATGCTCCCTCCCTTGTGTTCTCTCTTATATGGAATCTGACTTTGAAAATCATCATGCAATCACCTAAAATGTGTTTTTCAAATTTGACTCAATACAAAGACCTCTTTTAAAGGAGAAATATGCCTGTAGACTCCAGTGTTGTCTCATTATTTCTATTGTAATATTACTTAAATAGTCACAAACATACAACCAAAAATAAATTCCTTATGCTGATCATTCTTATTCAACTAAAAAACTAACACTAATTTATAAATTAAATGCAAACAAAAGTATAGAGTCAATAAAATTCAAATGATCGTATTAATTCAATGTTGGACTATGTTGCTTTGCTAAAACTAAATCACCGTTGTTGAGCTTAATGCAGAAAGATGTAGTCTTAGCTGCAATTCTATATTTAATCTGTTTTTGTACTTTAGCTTCTACACAGAGAATGTCTCTTTACATAAAAACGGCATGCAAAGATAATTAATAACTTCATGGCTTTGCTTGCTAGTTGGAGATAATCAGACAATATATGTAAATAAAACTTCCCGTGAGCAATCTTCAAATGCCACTTTTAATTAGGTGTAATGACACCTATGTCAACCTGTTTCACAGGTAGAAGGAACCACAAGTGCACAGGTGCTAAGAAGGAAGGCTGCTTAGGGAAGGGGCTCAGACGACAGTCAGGCAGCCAGTGCGAAATGATAACAGAGACTGAGGTGAAGAATGGTAGGAGATGAAGCCAGAGAGTTAACTAGGGGCCTGCCATTTAGACCTTGTAGGTCACAGCAAAAACTTTGAATTTTGTTCTGAGCGAGATGGGAAGGCATTCAGAGGCTTTGAGCAAAGGACAGACATAATCTGTACACCTGAAACGAATGTCACGCTGTGTGTCAAATATATTCCAATAAAAAAATTAAAAACTAAAAATGACACAATTTGACTTATGTTTTTATAGGCTGCCTGTAGCCACTGTTTGAAGAGGGGGCCATAGTGAAAGCAAGAGATGACGGTGCCTTGGAACAAGTGGCAATGATACAGGGGATAAGAACTATTTGGATTGGGGGTGTATTCTGAAAATAAGGCTAAGATTTCCCGATGGATTGGATGTGGGGTATGAAAGAAAGAGGGAAGTTAGGATGAGGCTGAAGTTTTGGGTCTAAACAACTGGATGAAAGGTACTGCCATTCACCAAGGTGGTAAATATTGAGGGAGAAGCTGGTTTGGGTGGGAATGAGAATTTCAGTTTTAGACACACTAGCTAAGTTTGAGATGCCTCTTGGACATTCAATATTTGAATAAATATACATTAAGGGTTTAGAGCTATACCTGGTATATAGGAAGCATTCAATCCATTTCACTATTGTTACTCAAGTGGAGATATCAAATAGGCGGTTGATTATATAAGTCTGGGAGAAAATGCTGGTATTAGAAGTTACCAAACTGGATGAAATCATTTAGCAACTATGTGTAAAAAAAATGGAAATAGGTCTGAGGACTCAGCCCTGTAGCTTTCCAAAATTTGGAGGTTGAGAAGATTAGGAGGATCCAGAACAGAAGCTTGAAGAGGAGCAGCTGTTGGTGAAGGTCATTGAAGAGACATGACCGTCAATTGACCTGTGAGCTAAACTCAGGCATTCAGAGTCCCTCCCCTATCCTAGGAATGTGGGTTCTGCTTGCCTTTCCTGCGCCCAGAAACTGCTCAAAAGGACGGAGCCTTGAGATAGTGATGTGTTGAGAACACTTGCATGTTTACGTGACTGAACCCAGTGAAGGCCTTTCTCTATATAAATTCTTAAGATTTCGCAGGCAAGGGCAGGGATCTGTTTGTCTTGCTGCCACCCAAGACAAGCCTCATATGTTAAGTTCCTTTTGTTTATTAAAAGTGTCACCTACTAAGCTGGAGTGGCTTCCCTCTTTCTTCACTTGCTCCCTGCCCTCTGCATTTGTGGGCCAGTTTTAGATTTCACCCAGAAAGTTCCCGAGAGGACTGCAAACCAATAGCAGCCAGTAAGATAAGAGGGGAACCAGGAGATGATGGTATCCACATAATCGAATGAAGAAAGTGTTTTAAGAAAAGAACAATCACTCATGCACAATGCTGCAAATCAGCCAAGTAAGCCAACATGGAGATACTAGAGACCCTGACAAATGTAATATCAGTGAAATAGTAGGAGCTCTTGGGCAAAGTTTAAGGGAGAATGAGAAGAAAAGTAAAGAAGTGGGAAAAAGGGGGAGTCAGAGAGTATAGACATCTCTTTCAATGAGTTTTTCTGTAAAACAGAGCAGAAAAGGGGTGATAGTTGAAGAATGATGTGGGTCAAGGCAGGGTACTTTTAAGATGGAAAACGGTGCCCATGTGTTTTTATGTTAATGGGAACAATCCAGTGCACAGAGGGAAAATGGCAGAGAGAAAGGGGAAAATTGTAAAAGGGAGGCCCTTAAGTAGGGAAGAATGAATGGAATCCAGTGAAAGAGAAATTGGACTTAGAATCATCAACAATTCACCTCTGTAGCAAAAGGATAGGTTCATGTGTACATTGCTATATTGGTGAAAGAAAAATATGGAAGTTCTCTAATTGCTTACATTTCCTAAGTAAGTCACAAGGTTATCAGTCAAGAGTGAAGATGGGGAAAATGTTTTGGAGGAACAAGGCAAAGGTATGAAATAGGGAAACGTAGTAGGATTGTGGGCAGAACTGAAGCTCACGTGAAATTGATGGTGATGAATTTAAAGTAAGACTATTCAGCTTGGTTCTAGGTTTCTTTCCAGCCTCAATCAGCTACAGACCTGGAGAGTTGGCCCCAACTAGGGAGAGTGGACATTGTGCTGCACTGTCCAGATTCCCCATTTAGGGCTGAGATGCCCATTCTCCCAGTGTTGGGGGCTAACAGCTATCAGCTAAATCACTTTCCAGGTACTGCCCTTAGCTGGAGAGAGCTGACTCATCCCATTCCCAGGGTTTCCCACATTTCATGATTGGCCAATTGAAAGGGGTTAAAAAAAAAAAAAAACAGTCACCTTATCCCAAGGTGAAACAGTTCCAAAGGGTCTTCCCAGCTCTTCATCATACACCAAGGACCAGTTGAAGCCTCTACTGCAAATGCACCACAGTTGAATCCTGCTTCACTCTTCCCATGTGATGTTCTCAAAAGCACTCCCCCACAAACCTCTTAAAGCAAACCTGAGTCTATTTCCTAGAGATGGTGACCTCAAACACAAGAGTTCCGATTTCACCAAGTCGTGACAGAAAAAGAGAGGGATAAAGGAATCGAAGGCTTAAGCAAAAGGAAGATAGTAATCACACGCCATGAATTGTAATTAAGGTTTATCAGAATATATAAGGAGGTGAAAATAGGGTATGGACTTGGGAGGTCCTAGTGGGGTCAAAGAGTTGTTGGAGTGAGTGTATTTGAAGAAGCTAAAAACATAGGAGGTAGTAGTCAAAAAGCAAGATGCTTGAGACTGAGAGCTTAAAGAAGGTAACGCCATTGAACATGACCATGACAAAATGGAGTGGCTAAGATGGAGTGGAGGACATAATAAAACCTTATGAAATCTCAGCCCTGAAGCAAATTTTGTTCTATCTAACGTAGATAGAGGTTGTAGTCTATAGTTCTAGTCTTAAATTTTATCTAATCTAGTCTAATCTTTATATTTTATCCAGTCTTTAACATTCCACAGGTGAGGCAAGTAAAACCCCAAAAACATCTATATATTTCCCAAAGTCATGCAGTTAGTCTGAGGTAAGAGCCCAGCTTCCCTGACTTCTAGTGATATGGGTGGATTCCTCTCCCTATAATCAATAAAAGACAACAAGGGCTACATTCTATTTCCCCAAGACTAGATGATAATGTTCTGCTATACTTTTTCATTTTTATTCCAGGTGTTCACCTATTGGAATAATCTCTGGAAAGGAAAAGAAGATAGTTTAAGAAAACAATTGTCTCTGCCTATGGAATTCACATGTAACACCCACAATGCCTAAAATACACCCCAATTCATATCTATAAGTATCTGTTTCAAAGCATTTCAATAAATGCTTTTGAAAAATATATCTTCAATATTTATTATATCATATATTATTATTTATATTATACATATATTTATTATGTATTAATATATTATATATTTATTATATCCAGTTAAGCCTCTTAATTATGATGTGATATTTCTCCATTTGCTACCTGTACATATTTACCTTGTATCTTCTGTGTACAGTGGTAATCCAATCCATCATTGTCAGGAAAAAACAGTGTATTACATAAGTTCAACTTCCAGATAACCAAAACATAATTCTTCGAGAAACAAGGCTTTTGATGGAAATATTGTTTTAAAGGCACAATGTCCTTCCCTACCTTCTAAAAGAGATATTAAACAGAATTTAATCTTTTTATGACTGAAAGCTGCCAGTAGCAACATCCTATAGAGCAACAGAGTAATGCACTCATTACTAAATGGCCCTATCCTGTTGGTATTTGGGCCTACTCCTACTGCCCATGTCCTTGCAGGTCAGCAATCTTTTTTGCCTGGTCCCAGGCTGCAGCCCCTTCTTGCTGACCACTGATATCACCTTATAGTTGGTTGTTTCTAATCACCCATGTGCAAGAAAACCATGTACCCAAGTGTGCTAAAAAATAAAATGGGCTTGACTACATGGACTTCGTGACAATAATTTCAACCACATGGGGACACATTTAGTATAATTCCAAAGTGAAAGCTAAAATGTTTCAGAAATGAAAGAAAACTCTCAAAAGTTATAACTTAACAACTGTTTGCCATACAAGGAGTGGTATATCATACTTAACTTGTAGCAAAGTGAATCCATCGATGATTATTTGATAACCGGCCATGTTATCTATCATGGATGGACAACTGACATATGAATGAAGATCATTAAACCTACTCAATATTAAAAAATTGCTCAACTGGGATCACCTGAAAATCTACACCTTAACATTAAAAATCTTTTCAGATTATTCTTTTTATCTTGTTAATTCCAAGAGAAAATACCAGAGTGAAAACTCACTCTGTTCCAATTGCCACATCTGATCTATCAGAGACTTAAGGAGCCTTACATATCTATTCCACCTCCTCTATTTTTTTTAAATGTTTATTTATTTTTGAGAGAGAAAGAGAAAGAGGAGCACAGAGAGAGGGAGACACAGAATCTAAAGCAGGCTCCAGGCTCTGAGCTGTCAGCACAGAACCAGACATGGGGCTGGAACTCACAAACCGTGAGATCATGACCTGAGCCAAAGTTGGGCGCTTAACTGAGCCACCCAGGCACCCCAACCAACTCCTATATTTTAAAAATGAGGAAATTGAAGCCCAGAGTAGTGTGATGCCTTATCCAAGATCACACAGCAAAGTGTCACAAATAAGACTAGAACCCACTGGCTTCTGGATCAACTCTCACATTCTTCCATTGCTTGTGCATTTGACCTCTCCTATATCAGACCACATGGCTTTAAACAGTGCTTCTCAAACTTTAGCATGAGTCACAATCACCTGGAAGGCACGTTAAACATGCAGATGGCTGGGCCCACCCCCGTCTATTTCAGTAGGTCTTGGATGGGACTTGAGAGTTTACATTTCTAACAAGTTCCCAGGTGATACTGATGTTGCTAATCCAGACACCACACTTTGAGAATGCTCTTTTAGAAGGTAGGGAGCCAAGTGAAGTTTTGCTTTTATTCCAAAGTGTGGCAACTGGAACAAAATGAATTTTCACCAGGCACTTTCCCCTGAAGTTACCAAAATGAAAAGAAAACTCTAGAAGGCTCTTTAATGTTAAGATATAGTGTTTGAGGTGATCCCATCTGAGCACAATTCTTCAATTGAGTAGATTTATTATCTCAGTAAATAAATACCTAATGGGCATTTTTTTTCCTTACACAACAGTTCAGTAATTAAGCACAATTCTCATTGGAAACAAAGAAAAGAATTAAACATAGTACTTGTTAATATTGATAAGCCTATTGTCCTATGAAAAAATTAAAGTAGGATTTCTATCTTATCTGAAGGAAGGAGGTGGTTTGATTATTTGGGTATTAAAAATAATCCCCAACTAAAGTATTCTTTACCTGACCAAGTAATAGATGCAATGCTTCTAGAATAGTTATTTGAAATCTTAAGGTATAAAATGGGGAGGGAGGGCGCTGCATAATTGTATATATTTGCTTTTGAGAAGTCGTAACAAGCAAATCTTCCAAAACTCCCTTCTTCCATGTGAGCCTATTTTATCCCCAGGCTGGACAAGCCCTTCTCAGACTTTGGTCTGCATTCAAGTCACCTGGGAATCTTGGTAAAATGCAGATTATAATTCATGGAACCTCAGTGGTCTGAGGTGGAACCCAAGATTCTGCACTTCTAATAAGTTCCTGTTGAGGCCTATGGTGCTTGTCTATGGACTCTTCTTTAAGTACAAAGGGTTACACAGCCCTGCTATCACAGGTCACCGAGGCTTGTTCTATGGCCACATTCTCCAGAACCCACTCCTCGCTCTTTTGTCTTTACTGCATCTGAACCACATCAGCTTGAACTCACCAGCAAGCCAGGAGCCACTAGCCTTTACCTACAGAATGATGCTATGTTTCCCAGTGCCAGCCAATGAAACTTACAGAAGCATGTAATGATCCTCCAGGTATGCCCTGCTTTGGCCTCCCTTTGAGTTTCTTTTTGCATCTCCTGGCTTTGGCCCTAGCCAGCAATCAGGGCCTAGTAAGTCACTCCTATGTGATAATTTGTTCCACCCCTACCTGAAGTATCCTCAGTTTATTTGCTCTCAGACAATAGACTATCTGTTTATACATTCCTTCTCTGGGTTCCCACACTCTTTCCCAACTCATGACTCATGGTTTTGTTTAACAAGGCAAGAGCCTGGAATCCCAGATGCTTTTTCACTGGCTTAGCACGGGTGCTAGACTACTGTGGTGTGGGTCCCAACACCTCTCCTCGGCTTCTCTGGGAGTGCCAACAGCTGTTGGCATCCATTTCACCTCAACCCATCAAGAATGGTTGATATCTCTCGATTGTTATTCTTCCTCTGCAACCTCCCCCAATATTCACCTCTCTGTGGAAGTCATTAACATAACCAAAAGCAATAATGGTCAACATGATTGAGCACTAAACATGTATCAAGTACTTTATCAGTATTATCTCACTAAATAAGAAAATAAGTATTATCAGTATTATCTCACTAAATAAGATATCAGTATTATCTCACTAACTCACAAAATAAGAACTATAATTATCCTTTTAAGGATATGGAAACTCAGTCTCAGAGATTAACTTGCCCGGGGTTACACAGGTGAAAATGGTAGAGCTAAAATTCAAACCCAGCTCTGCCCGATTGCAAAGTGCATTGTGCTATGTTGCCTTCCCCAAGGCATTTCGAGGAATGTTTTCTTCAATCTAGACCCAAGGACATTTGTAGCACCTTGGATAGACTGCATTGGTACAGTCAGTCAGTGGTTCTATCATCCTGACCATTTATTGACTTAGCATTCTCCTTTTTATTTAGCTGGTAACTACTAAGAATCTAAGTATTTACAAGTTTGCAGAAAGGAGTAGGAAGTGGGTGGTCCAGACTCTGTAGATACAGTGCCCTCTTCCCTCATGCCCACCAAGATACAGCCCACAAAGATAAGCTTGGTGGAGAAGCAAGTTATCGTGTAGGGCATAGGCAAATACCTAGAAATTCATTAATTAAAAATAATAAGGGGTGCCTGGGTGGCTCAGTCGGTCAAGTGTCTGACTCTTGATTTCTGCTCAGACATGATCTCATGGTTGTAAGATCAAGCCCCATGTCTAGGCTGCACACTGAGTGTGGAGCCTGCTTGGGCTTCTCTCTCTTTTTCTCTCTCTCTACCCCTCCCCTGCTCTCTCTCAAAATAAATAAACATTAAAAAAAACTTTAAAAAAATAATAAAATTAAATCCTTCACATCATACAGAAATATAAATTGCAAGTCAATAAAAGGCCTATAAATAAACCAACAAGCAATTACATATTTAAAGTTATCAGAAAATTTACAGTGATAACTGTATAATCTAAGGGTAGGAAAGGCCTTCATAAAAAATACTCGAAAAGCAGCAATGAGAAAAAAATCAATATATTTGACTACAGGCAAATTGGAAACTTCTATATGGAAAAAGTCTTCATAAACAATTTTAAAAGACAATCAAGAGGCTGGGGGAAAGTATTTGCCATAAATATAACAGTCAAACATTAATAACCAGTATAAAGAACTCTTGCAAAATAACCATAAAAAGACAAACAACCCAACAGAAACAAAATGGGCAAAAGATTAAAAAGTGGTCACTTAACAGAAGATGAGATATTAAAAAAAAAACAATAAATGTCAAAGTATGTTCCTCATCACTAATAAATCAGGGGAAAATAAATCTTTATGAGAAACCATCTTTCGACCATAAGATTGGCAAAGTTAAAGTTAGACAACATCAAATGTTGGCCAGCTTGTCGGGAAGCAGGTACTGTCATCCTCTGGATGGCACTATGCCAGGATCTGCTGAAATTGCAAATATACTCTACATACAGAGTTCATACAGTCTGACCAACAATTCCACTTCTAGGCATCTCCCTTAGAGAAATGTCTATACACATGCACAAGAATGCAACATTGCTCGTAGTATCAAAAAAAAAGAAAAGAAAATTCCAAATGCCCATCACTAAATATACCACATCAATAAAAAGTGGTATATATGCATGATGAAATACTACACAGCAGTGAGGAGTGAAACCACGTGTATATATCCAAAGAGATCTCCAAAATTTTATTTTGAGTGAAAAAGTTAGCAGAACAATGTTTAAAAATAAAAGATACACATAAATTAACTCAAAATGGATCATAGTCCTAAATGTAAAATACAAAACTGTAAAACACCCTGAAGATAACAGAGGTGAACATCTAGGTGATCTTGGGTATGGTGATGACTTTTTAGATATAACACCAAAGGCACAATCCTTCCTAGAAAGAAAGAAGTAATAAGTTGAATTTCACTAAAATTGAAAAACTTTTGCTGTGTGAAGGACACTGTCAAGAGAATGAGAAGACAAGCCATAGACTGAGAGAAAATATTTATAAGACAAAGCTGATAAAGGACTCCTGTCCAAAAGATACAAAAAGAACTCTTAAAACTCAACAGGAAAAGAATTAATAACCTGATTAAAAAGTGGTCAAAGGACCTAAACAGACACATCACCAAAGAAGATATACAGATGGCAATTAAGCATATGAAAAGATATTACACATCATATGTCATTAGGGAAATGTAAATTAAAACAACAATAAGATACTAGCACACACTTACTAGAATGGCCAAAATCCAGAACACTGACAGCACGAAATGCTAATAAGGATGTGGAGCAACAGGAACTCTCACACATTGCTGGTAGGGATACAAAAAGGTACAGCTGCTTTAGAAAATAGTCTGGCAATTTCTTCCAAAACTAAACATATTCTTACCATACAATCCAGCAAATTGCACTCCTTGGCATTTACCCAAATGAGCTGAGAATTTCTGTCCACACAAAAACTTACACACAGATGTTTACAGCAGCTTTATGCATAATTGCCAAACTTGGAAGCAACCAAGATGTCCTTCCGTAGATGAATGGATGAATAAACTGCGGTACAGCCAGACAATGGAATATTATCCAACACTTAAAATAAATTAGTAATAAAGCCACAAAAAGACACAGAGGAATCTTAAATGTATATTACTAAGCGAAAGAAGCCAATTAGAAAAGACTTTGTATTGTATGATTTCAACTATAGAAAATTCTGGGAAAGGTAAAACCATGGAGATAATAAAAAGATCAGTGGTTACCAGGGGTTGGGGGAGAGGGAGAAAGATGAATAGTAGGAGCACAGAAGATTTCGAGGGCAGTGAAACTACTTTGTGTGATACTGTGATAGTTGATACATGTCATTATACACTTGTCAAAACCCATAGTATGTACAAAACCAAGAGTGAAGTCTGACATAAGCTATGGACTCTAGTTGATAACAGTGCATCAGTGTAAGTTTATTGGCTGGAACAAATGAACTACTCTGATGCAGAATGTTGATGGTTGGGGAGGCTGTCCATATATGGGGGCAGAAGGCATATGGGAAATCTGTACACTCCGGTCACTTTTTCTGTGAACCAAAAACTGTTGTAAAAACTAAAGTCTAGGGGTGCCTGGGTGGCTCAGTTGGTTAAGCATCTGACTCTTGATTTTGGCTTAGGTCATGATCTCATGGTTCATGGGATGGAGCCCCACATTGGGCTCTGCGCGGACAGCACGGAGCCTGCTTGAGATTCTCTCCCTTCCTCTCTCTCTTCCCCTCCCCTGCTTGAATGCTCTTTATCTCTCTAAATAAATCAATTTAAGAAAAACCCTAAAGTCTACTTAAAAAAAAAAAAGGCCCCATACACAGAAAATTTCCTATATATATATTTTGAAGTTATTCAGGAAACACTTATTTAATATCAAGTATGTGTCAAACCCAGGCCCAGGTACTGGGGATATGGCTATAAACAGGACTATTAGATCTTCACAATATCCTATATTCATGGGGCTTATATTCTAGTAGGAAGAAGTAGCATACAAATAAACATATGCAAAAAAATATCCAGCAGCACTAAATTGTGTGACAAAAACAAAACAGGATGATACGTGCAAATGTGACTGAGAACTATTTTGATTGGATGGTCAGAGGAGGCCTGAGGTATTAATGACAAAAGAGATGCAGACACATGGAGCTGAGGACAGAGAACAAGCCATTCAGAAGGAACAGCTGGTACCAAGGCCCAATGCGGGGGGGGGGGGGGGCCGGGAAGAGGAAGCTTAGTGTTTTAGATGAACAAAGAGAAGGCCAGTGTGGCTTGAGCTCAGTGAGCAAGGGGAAGAGTAGTCACAATGAGGACAGAGAAATAGGCAGAGCCCAGATCATGTAGGGCCACTGGCAGCCATGGTAGAAACTTGTATTCTAAAGAAAATGGGATGACACTGGAGGAAGGAGAGGTGTTTCAGTGGGGAAGTGGAATGCCCTGAATTATGTTTTAAAAATATCACTCTGCATTGTGGAGAAAGAGCTCAAGAGGGACAATATAGAAGCTCTATATTAGACCAGTTGTTAGGTATTGCAAAAGTTGGGAGAAAATGGTGACTTGATCTGGGATGGTAGTGGTGGGGGTACAAAGAAGAAAGAGGACTGGGGATCTTGTTTAGATAAAGTCAACAGGATGACTGATGACTATATATATATATATATATATATATATATATATATGAACATTTTTAATGGCCTGGAAATATATGCACCAAATGTGTAATAGCAGCTACATCTCAGGGTTGGAACTAGGGTAAGGGAAGTGAGGCACAAAATTTAAGGGAGTATCAAAATACTCAGTCAAGATAAATCATATTTTAATGCAATAATTTTTTACAAAATAGAAATTGATGCAAGAACTATTTGCAACAACGCAGATAGATGCAGAAGGTATTATGCTAAATGAAATAACTCAGAGAAAGACAAATACCATATGATCTCACCCATATGTGGGATCTAAAAACCAAAACAAACAAATCCAAAAAAAAAGCAACAACAGACCCATAAATGCAGAGAACAAACTGGTGGTTGCCAGAGGAGGGGGGATGGGAAAAAAAGGGGAGAAGAGGAGTGGGAGGTATAGGTTTCCAGTTATGGAATGAGTAAGTCAGGGGGTTGAAAGGCACAATATGGGAAATATAGCCAATGGCATTGTAATAGTGCTGTATGGTGACAGATGGTAGGTACACTTGTGGTGAGCATAGCATAATGTATAGACTTGTGGAATCACTATATTGTACACCTGAAACTAATGTACCATTGTCTGTCAACTATACTTCAATTATTTAAAAAAAAATTATTCCCAACCATGAAACAATGTAAGAAAATCCCTAAAATGTATTTTTTCTTTTTGACCTGGGCATTCAACAGACAACAGGCCTTCAACAAGCCTCCTGCATACAAATCTCCATCTCAGAGACTGGTGTCAGGGGACCCATCTACCACCCATCTGATTTCTCCAAATAAAAAAACAAAAGGAAATTCATGGCCGCCAAACGTGAATGACTGGAATTTTTTTACACTGAGGGTAAAGATTATCACAAGGATTTTCAATGGGTATTAAGCCTAAAAAAGAGGCCGGTGGTGGGCCGCCTGGGTGGCGCAGTTGGTTAAGGGTCCGACTTCAGCCAGGTCACTATCTCGCGGTCCGTGAGTTCGGGCCCCGCGTCGGGCTCTGGGCTGATGGCTCAGAGCCTGGAGCCTGTTTCCGATTCTGTGTCTCCCTCTCTCTGCCCCTCCCCCGTTCATGCTCTGTCTCTCTCTGTCCCAAAAATAAATAAACGTTGAAAAAAAAAAAAAAAAGAGGCCGGTGGTGATTTATCTCATTCAGTGAGTATGATGATGAGTACAGTGTTAAATAGTGATGAGAACTGCTACGAGTGGCTGTTACTATAGATGGCAGCTGTGGATCCCATTCGACATGACCTAGAATGAAAGGTCCTGTGTGTCTCTGAGTTTAGTGTTTGCAGGAGGGAAACTGTCATTCGCCCACAATTATAGGAAAGGAGTTGGAAAGGGGTCAGCATTGCTCCATTCAATTTGAAAGACAGATTATCTTTTTAGCAGGAACAGCTGCCAATGTTAATTTTCAGTTAAATTAGATAGCCCGCCTCAGTTGACCATCTGTCAAAAAGAATCTCACAACAATTTAGAGGATGTGATACAAATCAAACCATGATATGACATATTCTCTGTATACTAAAAAGATTTCCAAGTTCCAGCCCACATATTTTCAAATGACACTTGATACCAATTCCAATACAACCCAGGGATCTGAAGTTCATTGTCATGAGGTTTACTCATTACATTATCCCATTTTATACCTCCATGAAGTGCCTTTGATTCAAGGATCTCTAAGAGCTTTACAGGCCTTAATTAATTAGACTTCATATACCCCTGTGAAATTATCATTGTCTTAATTTGAGTGTCTAATTATCAGGTGGAAAGGTGAAGTGGCTTATAGTATGTCTCAACAACAAGTAAAAAGCTCAGAATGAAACTCAAGAGAGAGGAGATCTAAGACTTAACACGAGAATCACTAGGTCTAGGAGAAACAAATCTTGAATCATGACTTAAGATTTGATTCCATCTCACTGATTTTATAGCATTTCCCTCAAAAACCTCCAGTTATTTTACTAGGGTTTCATGAAAATGGAGGTGGAGATTAGAAGCCAAAGAAGATAGGCACAGGTTATAGAGGAAGATTCCCGGCCTAAAATCCCCCCTCTTCTAGAAGCAGAAACCTGTGGAGAACCCATTTCATGTGGTTTCATGCCAATGGGAGGCCATGTGCCCCCCCCCCAAGACTGGGCCAGGGACCCCTTCTACCTGGCTGATTCAGGGATGGACACATGTCACCAATCAGGTAAATTGGTATCCTCTCTGGGGCTTTGCTGCCAAAGGTACTCTCTCTGTTGGAGCTGCCTGCCTGATAAGACAGGAGTTTGAGGCCAGTAGTGGTCAGCCAGTAAGCCTCCAACATGGAAAGAGACTGTCAGAAAGATGGGAAAGGAGATAAAATAAACCCGAATAACCTCATCTCTGTCCCTGTGTCTTCAGGCTGTTCTCTGAACTTATTAATGATTTTTAAAAAGATGATATCTGGATGGGTGGTTGGGTGGGTTGATGGATGGATGGATGGATGGATGAATGGATGGACGGACAGATCCATCCATCCATAAAGTGACCAACAGCCCACCAGAGTGGCATGAAGATTACTTTAAATTGAAAACATCTGAACAAACAGCAGCCGCAGAAAGAAACCTTAGCTAAACTTAAGCAGAGCTTCCCCAGAATACAGCCATCATTAATGCCCCTCCAAGGGTGTTTCCTGTTTGGGAGAAGACTGACCCTTAGTATGCAGGAGATGTGAATTCAGCTGCCATAAACCTCCCTCTGGAGAAGCTTCCAGCTAGGAAGGAGACTGTCCATTAGCATCAGGATGAAAAAGACCAATAGAACCTTCCATACTTTCACACTGAAGCTCTAAAACATGCCCCCCTACCGCTTTGTTAAACTGAGCCAATTCTTCTTGAGTCTCCCCCCCCCCATGCATGTGAAATAATCTTTGGTTAATATATCTGTTGCCTCCAAGCACTTGAACATAAGTTGGTAGAAGAAAATTTCTGCTCCCAACAATAGGTTAATAGTGAGCAGTCCTTTTGTATATTCCATATATGCATAGCTTAAGCTAGCTTGAATTCAGCTTCTGTCTCTTAGAACTAATAATAGTGGGTAGGATGGGTTAGTAACCTATCATGGGGCCCCTTGGATTAGAATGAAGGTAAACATAGATTCCTCTTCTCACAACTTTCCTTCCTTCCTCTGGCAGCCAATTTTATCACCTCACTTAAACCCCTGGGAACAATCATATCATTCATTAGGACAGTTCAACATTCATTCACAAGTTTTTAAAAGGAAAAATGGAGACTTTAACTTTACATGCATCTATCCCTATCAAAGAATCCCTCCTGCTTGTTCAGCAGAGAAAGCACATGAGAGGAGGGAAAATCCAAGTAAGTAGGAAGCATCATAAGGTAGGGGTGAAGGGACAACAGAAAAAGAAGCTGATCAGAGTGAGGAAGAGGCCCTCTCAAAAAGAAAGCATGGGAAGAAGCGGACCAAAAGTCCCAGGAGTGTTCTAACAGCGACACATTCTTAATAACGTCACACTATGAGAGTAGGGAGGTCAGTTCATTTAAAAAAAAAACTCAATTATCTTCAGCTTCAAAAATAAATGCATTCACAAGTCAAAGGATTTAGAAACCAGAAGATCATTAAATCAAGTGGATGTCATGATCTTTGGCTACTTAAGAAGCTGAGAAAATATATTGCAACTTTTATTCCACTTCCAAGTATGATGGAAAATTCAGATTAGACCCATGGGCCACAAGCTCACATTCAAACAGAATTTGGTGCTCATTCATGTGTTAAAACACAGCACTACTTTGTATGGGACCACAAAAGACCCCGAAGAGCCAAAGCAATCTTGAGAAAGAACAAAGCTGGAGGCATCACACTTGCTGATTTCAAGCTATACTACAAAGCTATAGTATTCAAAACACTATGGTATTGGAATAAAAACAGACACAAATCAGTGGAACAGGACAGAGAGCCCAGAAATAAATGGTCCATTAATTTATGATATGTGTATATGGCCCATTCACTTACGATAAAGGAACCAAGAATATAAATGAGGAAAGGACAGTTTCTTCAATAAATGGTATTGGTCCATCCATGCATGGATAGACCTACAGGGTATTATGCTAAATGAAATAAGTCAGACAGTGAAAGACAAATACCATACAATTTCACTTATATGTGGAATCTAAAAAACAAACAAATGAAAAATAGAAACAGACTGGCAAATACAGAGAGCAAACTGGGCCAGAGGGGAAGGTGGTGGGGAAACAGGTGAAATGGGTGAAGGGGATTAAGGGGTACAAATCTCGAGGTAGGAAATAAATAAGTCACAGAGATGAAAAGTTCAACATAGGGAATATAGTCAGTAATATTGCCATAATGTTGAATGGGGACAGATAGTGATGACATTTATTGTGATGAGCACTGAGTAATGTATAGAATTGTCACATCACTATGTTGCACACCTGAAACTAATATAACATTGTATGTCAACTATACTTCAATAATAAACATAAAATTGTTTAAATTAGAAAAAATAATCACAGAAAATAATAAATGGTCTTAGGAAAACTGGACAGTCTCATGCAAAAAAAATTAAACTGGACCCCATAACTTACATTCACAAAAATCAACTCAAAATGAATGAAAGACTTGAATATAAAACCTGAAACCAGAAAACTCTTGCAAGAAACAAGGGGTGATCTCCTTGACAGCTGTCTTAGCAATGATTTTTTAGATTTGGCAACAAAAGAAAAAAATCAACAAGTGGGTCTATATCAAACTAAAAAGCTTTTGCATAGCAAAGGAAAATCATCAACTAAATGAAAAGACAACCTGCTGAATGGGAGAAAATATGTGCATAGCACATATCCAATAGGGGGTCAATATCCAAAATATACAAGGAATTCATATGACTCAATAGCAAAAGATGGGCAAAGGACCTAAATAGACATTTTTCTGAAGAAGACATCCAAATGGCCAACAGACACATGAAAAGGTGCTCAACATCACTCATTGTCAGGGAAGGCAGACCACAAGGAGCTATCACACCATACCTGTTAGGATGGCTATTATAAAAAGGACAAGAGGTGACAAATGCTGGCATCGACCTAAGTGTCCATCGCTGGATAAGTCAATTAAAAAATATGGTGTAGAGAGGAGCCTGGGTGACTCAGTCAGTAAAGTGTCCCACTTCAGCTCAGGTCATGATTTTGTGATTCACAAGTTCGAGCCCTGCATCGGGCTCTATGTTGACAGCTCAGAGCCTGGAACCTGCTTCAGATTCTGTGTCTCCCTCCCTCTCTGCCCCTGCCCTGCTCACACACTCTCTCTCTCAAAAATAAATAAAAACATTAAAAAAATATTTTTAAAAATATGGTGTGTATATATATACAATGAAGTATTTATTATTCAGCCTCAGAGAAGAAGAAAGTACTGGCCTTAGCAATAACATGAATGAACGTGGAGGGCATTACGCTAAATAAAATAAGCCAGGCAGGGAAAGACAAACACTGCATGGTATCATTTATAGGTGAAATCTTTTTAAAAGAAAAAAAAATCAACTCATAGAAACCGAGGGTGGAAAACTGGTTGCTGAGGCCTGGGGGGGGGGGGGGGGGGGGATAGGGAGAGATTGATAAAAGGGTACAAACTTTCAGTTTCAAGATGAGTAAGTTATGAGGATCTAATGTATAGGATGCTGACTGTAGTTGATAACTCTGTATTGTATAATTGAAGTTTTCCAAGAGAATAGAACTGAAATGTTTTCACTAAATGTATGTATATTTTTTCTATTACATGTGATATATATATGTGAAGTGATGGGTGATTTAACTCACTGAGGGGATTCCTTTCACAAGGTATATGTATACCAAATCATCATGTTGTATGCTTTAAATATCTTATAGTGTTGTCCATTAAACCTAAATAAAGCTGAAAAAAACACAGCACCACTTAACATCCTCAAATCTTTTTGTTGGGTAGGCTCTTTTATCCCAATAAGGACCACAGTTCAGCACAGTTCAGCAAGTGAAGACCACAGCATGCTCTAAATGTGAGGTTCCAAGAAACTGGATTTTCACTGCAATAAATATTATTTGGCACAAACTTTGAAAATCTGTAAAAATAAAGATATTTTCATTGTCACTATCTTTCACTGTAAATGAGTTCAACATCTATTGATTACGTATATCAGGCAGCTTTTGCTACGTTATGCGGCAGTAACAACCTGAAAACCTCAGTAGCTTACAACAGCAAAGGGTATTTGTCATTCCAGCTTTTATGTCTGCCATGGGTCAGCTCCACCTCTCTGTTTTCATTCTAGGACCCAAGATGAAGGAGCAGCCCCTCTCTGGGACAGAGGACAATGAGTAAGAGAACTGGCAGATTCACTTAAAGCTTCTGCTCATATTTCATTGGCCAAAACAAGTCATGTAGTGAAGCCTGACAATGGAATGGGGAAATATAGTCCTCCTCAGGGAGCCACAGCAAGGTTACCTAGCAATAGGTAAGCATATATCATTATAGGGAAAGCAGGATGGAATGATTAAAAACAATGATACAGTCATCCATGATGAATAAAAATGAGACCCATTTAGCAGACATTCCTAATATCTCCACTCTACTAAAACATGCACAATAATATGGTAATGACAATAACATCCTTCTAGGACAAATCAAAACAGTGGGATCAGAGGAGGAGGAGGAGAAGAAGGAGGAGAAGGAAGAGGAGAAGGAGGAGGAGAAGGAGGAAGAGAAGGAGGGAGAGGGCAGGAGGAGGAGAGGAAGAAGAGGAAGAGGAAAAAGAAGTAGAAGGAGGAGGAGGAGGGAGCAAGGGGAGGGGAATGCGAGGAGGAGATGATGACCAGAAATAATATATACTGAGGACTTCCATGGGCCAGCTACCCTGTGATAAGTTCTCTATAAATAGTTGCTCCATAAAATAGAAAAAAAATTTAAACCTCCTACCCTGACAAGGCCTGCAGACCTCTGATGACATCCTTACTCTCAGTCTTAAGTACACTTTATGCTTTAGTTATTTTCACTTCATAAATCATAAAGTAATAAAGCCATAAAAAAACTAAAAGGTCATCTGTTAAACCTTTAGAACAACTGAACCATTCAGGACATTTTCTTCATTTTTTTTTCATAGAAAAAAAAGACATTCTTTTCTTGCATAATTCTAGAGGTAGAATGACAAACCCTTCCACATTTCAACATTTTATTCTCAGTAAGTTCTTTCTTATGTAACGCCAAATGTCTCTTGTCTTCAAATAAGCCAATCCTCAAAAATTCCCACCAGCATTGTTATAACTACTCTGATTATAGCCACTGAGTATCTGGAGCCACACTTTTATCTGTCTAGACAGCATGATATTTCTACAACAGAAATCTGACCTTGTCATTTTAGTGCTTAAAGCCCTTGAGTGACTTCCCAATGCCTATTCTATTGGACAAAAGAGCTGGTCACTTAGTGAGGCCTACAAGACATCCTGTCTCCTGAATGTGAGCTCCTGGAGAAGCGAAATCTTTTTTCGCTTGTTCACAACCATAACCGGAATGCCTCGAACACCACCTGACACACTGTAGACACTCAGAAAATATTTGTTGAATGAATGAGTGGGTAAAAGAGTGAATAAATATAAGGCCCTCTGTGACCCAACTTCCTCTCCCACCCTCTTATAAAACTGATATACCAGGATTTTCGTAGACAAAGGTCTCTGTGGGCTTGCTTCGCGTTAGATTTCCTGCCTATATCATTCTTACCTCTTTTCTTGGCCTGGCTGACTGCAGTGCACCCTCCAAGACCATGGTCAGGCTATTCTCTCCTCCAAGACACCTTCCCTGAACCTTTTGGCCAGGCCAAGTTCCCTTTTTCTGTGCTTACCTCTACCATGACTCTTAGGCCTTCAAACAGGTAAGAATGCCTACAATTTTCAACTGACAGGCTGCCTTCCTTCATTTTTTCCACCGTTCAAAAATGTTTCCAGTGTACTAATTAAGTGGCATACATGTAGTCGTCATTGTTTATGCACGCCATTAAATGCTATTGTGTCTCTTTCAGATATATGATCCTTGGGTCTTATATCTTGCTCACTGGGTACATGATGGGCACCCAGCTCTTGGGACTCTCAGGGGTGCTGTGGAATAGCACGTAGAAAGTTATTTGCTGCCTGTGAAAACGAAGTTGCCAAAACATGTCAGGCTACAAATTGTGGCTAGCCCTCCTGACCCATTTACCACCATGCTAGGTAGATCCTAACCCTCAGTCCTGGCACCAGAAGGCTGAAGAAAGGCCTGACTAACGTAGCCAACTGTATCTTCATTTGTGTTGTAGCCACTACACGTTTAGAGTGTACCTACTATGTTCTAAGCATGGACATCCTTACTCCTCTTCCTTTTTACCTCACCTACTTTTCCTTATGCTCCATGTTCATGGTTTGTATAAAGCACATGTTTCTTGACAGCAAGAAACGGATTGTTTAAGTATCCAGGGGCCCTTTATTTACAGTTTTGGTAGCTGTTGGGAGTCCAGAGGCCAGAAGGGATGGCCAGATGGATTAGATTACAGAAAGGAATTTATAAACAGGAGACAGCTTTATCGAATCAAAAGAACCAAAAGAGGCCAGATTCGCTTAATCATTTTTATACATGGCTGTAAGATTACTGAAAAGAAAATATGAAGCTTATAAAGTTATCTATTTAAAGCCTAGCAAGAGGTCTAGTGTGACCATTGGAGAATTTTCTGACCAAATGCAGCATGAGCCCCAGCATGAAATTGGAAGCCCATCACCTCCATTAATCAAACATGGAAGGATCTGGTTAAATTGAGATCAACAAAAGGACCTAACCCTGTCCAAATAGGCACCAGGAGAACTACAAGCTTTCTTGGGAGCTTCTCCGGCTGTATCTCACAGGAGAGCTAATTCCTTTGTATTGGCATGCCTTTTGAATACAAAAGGGGATTTGAGAATGATATGGGACTTTCTGCAGGTTGAAATATGACAATTAAATTCTTAAAATGGTGGCCCTGAGGCAGCTGGGTGGTTCAGTCAGTTGAGCCTCTGACTTTGGTGCAGGTCATGACCTCACAGTTCCTGAGTTCGAGCTGCACCAGGCTCTCTGCTGTCAGTGCAGAGCCTGCTTCAGATCCTCTATCCCTCTCTCCCTCTGCCTCACTCTCTCTAAAAAACTAAAATAAATTAAAAAACTAAAAAAAAAAAAATGGTGACCCTGAATTCAGACTATAAAGCATGACAATATTTTAGAGTTAAAAGGCTTCTCTCGACCCAGGTTTTTTTGGACAAGTGGGAAGATCCTTTTGGTACGCTTAATGAGGCGTTTACCAATACCCTGAAGGCTCTAACACCTACCAAAGCCAGACACAAAGACTACAGGAAAAGGAAGGGGCGATTCTCCTCCCCGGCCAACAAGGCACCCCATTTTTAGCCCAGATATCCTCATGCTCAGACATGACCATGCTTCAGAGAGGTCTGCAAAGCTTCTCAGAGACCTGCTGTGCCTCAGATACGACTTAGAGGATTTTTCTTTTGACTTTTTCTGGCAAACCTTGCTAGAGAGTAATTTATGGAGAAGAAGTCATGGATGAACTTTGTAGTGTTTCCAGTTAATGAGAAAAACCGTATCTAAATTTTCCTCTTGGGCACAGTAGAAATGGGATTTAAACACTATTATTCAATAATGATTGGACACAGTGTTCCCTAACTTGACAAAGAAATTTACCTTTCAGCTAAGACCAAAATCAGTTTCCATTAAGTGGAGATTTCCCCCACTTAAAAGTGGGTGGCAGAGAAAGTTCATCTGTAACCTTTCCTACCAAAAATATTATGTCAAAAATGAATGAAAATATTATGTCAATATTTAGCTGCAACTAGCAAACTCCATATGTGTTAATTAACTATGCATGACATCTTTCCACTATGTTTTTTTTCTTTTTGTAATTATGGATTGATTTTATATCAGCTAAGCTGATTAACTAGGCTCCTTCATTTTCCTATAAACTGAGGCAGAGAGAGGAAAAATGGTTTCCCAAAGGAAAGTCAAGAGTACTGAGCTGTTATAATTAACTCTCATTCAGTAGCAAGTTGTGGGTGACTTCCAGCCAAGATCTGCTTCTATAATGACGCAACTCCATTCGTTCCCAGGAAAAAGAATTTACATGAAGTCAGTCCCATGGCAATAGAAAGTTAATAATACATATTCCCACTGGGATGTTATAAAAGATAAATGAGATAATATATGTGAAATGCCTCAAGATCCTCAGAAGAAAGGTGCTATACAAATTCAACATTTTGTTATGAATAATAACAATAATTAAAAATAATGCAGCTTTCTTTGATCTACTCACCTACAGTAAAGTGGCTCTTTTTGAATATAAATGCCAGGAATATATTTCTCAATCTACGTTTCTGCCACTCAGCCATTAACAACAATTTTATATGGGTCTACTGAACATGAACCACCGTGGCTTCGTTATTTTCTGCATTGAGTAAGTTGCTTTTTCCGGAACATTGCCATTTAGTGAAAGCAATCTTCGTCCCCCTTCATGTCCAATTGCCTCAAGTTAACAGCTCAGATGCCTAAAGAAATCCTTGGTGGTCCACACTCAAATCATGGAAGAGTCTGGTTTCTTCTCTTCCTTCCTGCCATGTGTGGGAATTACTGGAACACCTGCCTCATTCTACCTGTCAGGATTATAAACTACTCGAAGGTAAAGGCTGAGACTTGCCATCTTTATACCTCTCGTGGCACCCCATGATGAATTTGAGAGCTCAGTTGAGACCTCACAGAACTGCAAAGGCACGGAGCACTTCCCCTGAACTTGCCTCTACCTGGCCGACCATACAAAGAAAATAGGCCTGCAAGGGCTCCCTGCTGAGGGGGGCTGATTTCCTTGGGGCAGCTCAGAGACCCTCAGTCACACCTGGAGCACCAAGATACCCTCCAGCTTTTTGTCATTTTGCCTCAAAGGGTCTGTCTTATGCCTGACTCCCCCAGAAGCCAAGCTGGAGGACATGACGTCAAGCGGGAGCCTTTTATTTGGGAGGTGATCTGAGAAGCAGCAGCAGGGGAAGGGGAAGTGCGATGAGAAGGGAAGGCAGCCCAGAAAAGGCCTGTTAGGGAGCTGTGGGCAAATGGAGCTCAATCCTGCTAGGGAACTCTGGGAGACAGGATGGAAAACATCTTGGAGTTTTCCCTACCAAGAAACTAGGAAGCTGGGGTATTTGTCTACCAACTCACATCATCAGTCATTGTGAAGGAGAGCTGGGGGGCAGGGAAGGGAGCATGGGAGGAATTAACTTGCTAACATTTCCGGTGTGCTCCTGGTGCATACCAGGCAGACGCCCTCAGTCAGAGAAAACCTGCAGGCAAAACTCACAGATGCTCACACTTAAAAGGCAGCAGGGTCCTGTCTGTGCCCAGGAATGCAGACAGCCCAGTATGGTCACCCAGGGATGTGTAAAGAGAGAGAGAACCCGAGACACCATCCCCTTATCCCTCTGCACAGGAGCCCCAGCAATCTGAAGAAGGAGGATCCTAGGGCTGGATTTTCCCTCTCTCCAATGACCCTCCCACCATGACCACCTCCTCTTCCATGGGGATGTTATTTGGGACAAATCTCCCACCCTTAGTCAGTTGAGAGCCACCCATCAATAGCAAAATCCAAGATGCTTGGACAAATCCCAGGAGCTGAGGGCAAGGAATACATTTACCATGCAGATCTCATTGGTGCTTCCAGAAGAGATGCCTTCTCCCTCCCTTCCTCACCCTCACCTCGGTTCATTCCTCCAGGCATGAAGAAATAAAAGTGGACCTCCCACAAAAAGTTTATAGACCATTATAGATTAAGTTATGGATTATCATGCTTGAAGACTAGAAGTAATAATATGGCTTTGTTTTTCTTTCATGATTCATTCCAAAGAAAGCATTCGAACTGATTTTTGCTCCAGAAATGTTCTGATAGCCTTTGGCTATAAGCTCTAAAATTCTAACCTATCTGGGTTAAGTGTCAGTCGCTGAAATTAAAATCCCATATAAATTCAGACTGTTTCCACTAAACTAACTCAGCAAATTCTTGTGGTGACAGGTCACTGAACATGTTTGAAGAAATATCCCAACAGAGCTTGGGGCAAGACAAAAAGAAAAAAAAAAAAAACAGATCTGCAAACAGGGTCTTCTTCTTTCCTCATTTCTGACCATCCCCACCCCCCGTGCTCCACCAACCCCAGCAAATGTTTTGGGGAGGGCCAAAGTGGAGAAAAGTTAACAGGGGCTGGAAAAGGGGCTTCAGTGTTCAGAAAATGAATCAAAGAGGCAATGGGTAGAATTGCACTTCCTTCCTCCACATCCTTGGGCAAGCAGCAAACAGCCCTCAGGAGTCTATCAATCTATCGATCAACCCATGCGGATTTAATGATGGAAACATCCCGGCATTCTGGAAAGATTAATAAAGGGGAATCTAGGAGGCCTGAGTTCTCCCCTAGCCCTTTGCAAATTGGGAAAACATCATGAATTTGGGACTCAGAAACGATCCTGGACCTTCAGGGTGCTGGCATTGTCACTTACTTGCTTTGTGACCTTGAGCAAGGTACTTAGTTTCACTGAACCTCAGTCCCCTATTAAGAAAATGGGAACCAGTAATACCTCTATCACATAGTTGTTACATAAAGTACCTCAGACATGTTGAGCACACAGTAGGTGCTCAATAGTTGCCTTCTTCCCTTTTATGGGAACGAGCATATCAAGCGGAAAGAGTCCAACTTCACAGGCAGAGAATTGGGTTCAAATCCCAGTGGTACCACTCACCTTGGGGCCACTGATGAAATTCCACATGCATCATGCCCTAAAATGATTTGATAATTTATGTTTTCCCTTCCTGGTATCTGAGAACTTACAAAAATAAATTCAGTTGCCTTATATGTTCATTAAAGTAACAATGGCTTAACCATTCTGATAAAGTTGGAGGAAATTCATCTGTCAGTCCACCCCCACTGGTTCTCCCTAGCAAGTGGCTTCCTTAGGGAAGCAGATGCTTGTAGCCAATTAGGGGGCCTACCATAAACCAAGCCTGGCCATCCTCTCCCTCATTCATCCTGGATGAGCCCAGAGCTCTGGAAGCCAGAGTCTGACAACATAGCAGCTGCCTGGAACAGGATAGATTTGATGACAGAGAAACTTAAAAAGGATTTTTGGGAAATTTTACTTGGTAATGTGCTTTGACACCCTCTCCTTAGTAGTCTCAAGAAATTTTCAGTGAAAAACAAAGTTGATTTTCACAGACTTTTTAGAGTCAGATTAGTATCTTTTTGGATGCAATATCACACCATGATGGGTCCAAGGCTGCTTCATGAATGTGTGACCTGTGTAGTCCCACATGGTACCATGTTCAGAAAGGCCCTGGGCCTTGGTTTAATATCTACTGTTGCCATTTTGAAATTCTTTACAACTTTATCTTTAAACTCATGTTTGTAAATGAAGTCCAATGCAGAGCACATATGTGAGCTGCAGAAATGCATGCAATGTGTACATCCACTATTTCATGCCACCCTGTTGATGTATATAGTTTTTGTGATGCCCCATGAGCACAGAATTCCAGTGGGCCTATGACGCATAGAAGCGCAGTAAGACAGAGCAAGTTTAAGAGAAGTGTCGGATGTCTACGACTGAATAAGTGGGGTTACTTGCCTTGAACACAGAAAGAAAGCAATGACATCCTAAGAAACAAATGACCAAGAAGCCTTATCATTTTGTTTCTTACTCATGTGATTTGGTCTGTATTAGCCAACCACTTACAGAGAAAATGATAATGTGGAAGGAAAGGGGAAAAGAGGACAACTCGTTTCCTTTTTTTTTTTCTGCCTTCCTTGCTCATCAGTAAGCCAAAGGGAAAGAGTGAAGTAAAAATGGTTGAGTTCCTTTCGTGCAGCATTTCTGCCATTCTGATAAGAATGAAATACATACAATACAAATTGTGTAATAGGATGATTCCACAGGAGTTAAATGCTCTTGTATTTGCACTTAAAACTGCCATTGCACAATATAAAGATGAATGATAAAATTCATGCTAATAATTTAAATTTTTAATTTCTCTTCACTTGGAAACACATTACATAGCAGATTTAAAAACAAAACAAAACAAAACAAAACAAAACAAAACACCATGAAAGCCAAAAGAGAGATCATGGAAGAAAGGAAAATGCTTTTGCACCTTTGACAGCACATTCCCCCTGCCTTTTGAATAAAGGACCTTGCTTTTTATGTTGCACTGGGCCAGCAAATTATGTCACAGACCCCAGATGGGTCTTATAGTAAGACCTAGAAAACCCAGACTTATAGGGTTTATACTTACAGAAAATACTATGTATTCCTTACACTTCTGCTGTCAAAGAAAAACTGATATTCAGATATCCTGGCTGATTCTGCCATTACCCCTCTGTCATCATACCCCAAATCTACCAGGGCTAAAATGGGGTCAGAATAGAGGAGAATACTGAACCGAGACATTCCTGAATCAGGTTCTGGGTATTTACCCACTCTTCTATTGGTAAGTTTAAAATCCAGTACCCTTGAGTAGGAAGAAAAGAGTTAGTTGCCTCTTCTAATCTTCCCTGCAGAAGGAGAAGGAGAAGAAGGTTGGATATACTGAGTACTTCCTTACTCTCTTACAGGCACTGGACCTGGTGTATTTCATGTATGTCATTTAATCTAGAAGGAGGAAGATTTCCTGACAGCCCTTTCCTGGGATCCCAGGTTACCTATACAAAGATGGCAAGGAGGGAATTGTCTTAAGCTTCTGTTTCTTTTATCATTATTATTATTATTATTGTAGTAAAATATACATAACACAGTTTGTCATTTTAACTACAGTAAAACCTTGGATTGCAAGTACTTGTTCTGCAAGTATTCCACAAGATGAGCGAACATTTCTAATAAATTTTAACTTGTTTTAATTTGATAAACAAGTGATGTCTTGCAAATACGAGTCGTACTTGACACTGAATATCACATGATTACAACTGAGGCAATGGTTCTTGAAATTCATTTAGATATACAAATGCTTTCAATTACAAGCATGTTTCTAGAACGAATTATGCTTGCAAACCAAGGTTTGACTGTATTCTTTATATATATATATATATGTAATTTTTTAAGTTTATTTCTTTTGAGAGAAAGAGCATAAGCTTGAGCAGGGGAAAGGGAGAGAGAAGGGGAAAGAGAGAATTTCAAGCAAGCTCCATGTTGTCAGCACAGAGCCCAATGTGGGGCTCAAACTAATGAACCGTGAGATCATGACCTGATCCGAAATCAAGAGTCAGACACTTAACCGAGCCACCCAGGCGCCCCATGTTTTAAATATTCTTAAGTTTGCAGTGCAGCGGCATGAAGCACATTCACATGGTTGTACAACGATCACCACCATCCATCTTTCAACACCTCAATTGCAGCTAAAACCTACAGGTGGTTGTTCCTCTGAAATGTCCAGCTTAGAGCACACTTTCAAGTTAAAGAGGGTGAAAGAAGAAAAAAATAAAACATGACAAAAACTTTGTAGAAGTGGCTGAATCCACAGAGGAAAGACAGCCAAGAAAAAGAAAATGTCACCAGCATGAATCTGAGGAAGTGAGAGATGAAAGGGATTTCTAAGAGTACAGTGTCTAACCATCCTCTTTTGCATACTGTCAAGTCCTCAAAAACTTCCCAGAAAAACGTGTCATCAAGCAGAGCAGTTTCTCAGACTCACTGCTGTAAGGAAGAATACCATCTTGACAGCTTCTGTAGTGTCTCAGAAGGAGTACGTTGCAGAAGATCTTTATGGAGTTTTAGGGCCTAAAGCTGAGTGACTTTAAGGTAGGTTTCGCAAGGTGGAAAAATGGTTGAGATTGGGCCAAGTTTATGACAGAATAGCTTTGGATGGATAGACACGGCAAAAAAAAAAAAAAAAAAATGGGCGGGGGCTTTGAATGAGTCCTTATGAGTAAGCTGTTTGTCTTCATCGGTATGTTATTTTGGTTTTATTAGTTACTAGTTTATTAGTTTTTATTAGTTATTTAGTTTTATTATTTTAGTAGTTATTTATTTTGGTTTTATTAGTTAACCATCATAGCTTCTAGGAACTATTATTTCCTGGAGCAAGTAGCTTATGTTATTTTTGGTTGTTCTCAGTATTTTCTAACATGGAGACAGGAAAGTATACCCACTCCCAGGATTGTTTAAACACAGAAACAGGAACTTACATTGCTTTCAGTTCTCAACATGAAGGAGCCCAGGCAGTGGGCAGTGAATAACTAGTCCCCAATTCCATGGCTAGCTGGTAACAGCTGAGGTTGAACTTGGAGCCTCTGATTACAAGTTCACACACACACACACACACACACACACACACTGGAATTGCCTTACTTTCTCTGAAAAACTTACAATATATGCACATCACAGAAAATCTGGAAAAACAGAAACCATATTCCAAATTCTATGACCATACTATCAATCACCTCTGTTATTTCTTTACACTTTTTCTTAGAATGCAGTGGTTCTGTTTGTGCTGGTTTGTTTTCATTCTGTTATTCACTTGCTTTGTCTCTACAGAGTTTTTTCTCTCATTCTTTCTTGAGCAAGACGTATGCTCCTCCCTGGCTCCCCTGTGTGTTCCTCATGACTCCCCATCACAAAAAAGAGTATTTGCTTTTGTTGAAAAAGCTCCAGGCATCTCCAAGCAGGCTGGGGCCAGAGGGATTCTGCTAGAACTATCTCATCTGGACAAAGCACACAATGAAAGAGCAGTTTTAATAGGCACAGGCCGCAGGAAATGGCTTTTCCCTTTAGCCCAGCTTGTGGGGCCCCCCAAATCTCCAGGAAACTGGCCAATGACACAAGGTAATGTCACTTGGCTCTCAGTCATACTGACCCCCTACACTACTTTTTCTTCTCTCTCTCCTTTCACCCTTTCTTTTCCTCCTCTCTGCTCTTTGCAAGAAGTCTGCAAAGCCCTTCCACATATAATCTCTCACATCTTTGGTGGCCCTCATTCCAGTAATCAGAAAACCCTTTGCTGGAATTACAATCACATTCTACAATGGGAACATGTAAATGATGATTCATTCTTAATAACCTCACTCTCAGTAAAGGGGTTCTTAAAAAGTTGTAAGACAAATTGCTATTAACTTAATCATATTTAATATGCACTTGAGGACTTGCCAGTTAGGGAAATCTCACCGTGAGACCGTTTGTATATCAAATAATTGCTTCAATTTCTTCATCCTCTAAATTGAGATTTTTCCCATATCAGGTCATGTGACACTGCATTTGAGTGGATATTACAGAAGACATTCTTCTGAAATCTAAAATGCATCCCTAAAATAAAAATGCATCCTCATGTCCAAAATAATATAATAATACAAGTCAATGATACTCTGTCCTATATAATTACATTCCTATGAAAGGAACCCAAACACTTCAGTAGCCAGGGCAAGAGCTGAAATGCAGACCAGATGTTGACAGCTGTAAAAATCATTTAGTAACTGATCTCCAAAGAGAGACACCACTCCATGAGAATGGTATATTTCACCCCGGATCTATTTTAAACAATGCAAACTGGCATTACCTGACATTCCAATTGGCCCCAATTAGTTGTTGACCAAACAGCCAATGTTTCTCATTATTCTAATCATTTCTCAGTATTCTACTCAGAGTACTACACACCATGAACCCTCATTACAGAGATAAGGTATCTCCATTGGCCAGAACTTCTCTGCACCACCTGATACTTACTTGTATGTGCATTATACATGTCGCCCGATCATCCTTGGCTTGACTTTGAGAAGCAGACTGGTGAATAAGGGTGTGGGATCCAACTGTGTGGAGGCTGGGGGGTTACTTGTGAAAGGCACTAGAGGGACAACTGCCCAAGAAAACGTGCTGGAATCAATGATTCATGTCTTTATTGATTTCACTACTTCATCTCCAGTCCTTTGTTTGCCCATGAGGCTATCGGAACTTAGACCTGAATCACAAACTAAACAACTTGAAAATGTTCCAGACTGAGCCTGTCCCTGCGAGACCCCCTGATAATCTCTGGTTAAGTGAACAGGATCCAGCCAAAGAGGTTGATGATGATTGTATCAGCTGATGTTTCACTTAACTATCTCAAGAAAACAGAACTTCTTGTGGACAGAGGCTACTTACTAACCCTTGAATCCAAAGCACTTAGGGTGATAATTGTTAGGTACTCAATACTTGTTTGCCCATCTTACACAGCGCAAAAGTCAATTCCTCGGCGAGGCTGTCTCATAGCCTCTGGGAGACAGCAGGTAGCCCTGTTATATACTCTCATACTTCTTACATATTCCTGTCAAGGATTGTTTGTAATTACATATGCATATTTACTTAATTAATATCTACAGTTCCTCACTGGACTCTAAGCTCTGTTCATGCATAAATCAGGCTTCACAGCACTCAATTCATATTTGTTGAATATTGTTGCACAAAAGTGAAAAGCTCAACAGGTGTACCTTGACTCAGAGTTAAGCTGTTCTTTTGTAGGTTACCTTCTGAATAAGATCCATACTTTCCCCCATAACATTTGATAGTTTATAATGGCCACATAATCTGGTTAGTTTGCTTTTTTCTTTGTAATTTGTTTAAAGCACCTGGTGTTTTCCAGGTAGATGCCTACTGAAAATGAACTGCTATTTCTTGCCTGTAAATATAACTGCAATTTCAAGCCAGATTCAGAGATGCAAAAGAGAAGCCAATAGAAATTGACACCCAGTTGGTCTGGCAACTCCTTTTTTAACTTTATTGACAATAGGCAAGCAGCCTGTCATAAACGATAAATGGTAGGTCCTGAAATGCAAACTTTAAAAAGTGAGTAAAAAAAACCTTCTACACAAATGTTCATAGCAACCCTATGCACAATCGCCAAAAGGTGAAACAACCCAAATATCCATCAATGGATGAATGAATAAACAAAATGTGGTATATCCATGCAATGAAATATTGTTTAGCTATAAAACAGAAGAAAGTGCTGATACGTGCTACAATGTGGATGAACCCTGAAAACATTATGCTAAGTGAAAGAAGACAAACACAAAAGGTCATGTATTGTATGATTCCATTTATAGGAAATGTCCAGAATAGGCAAATCCATAAAGACAGAAAGTGGATAAGTAGTTGCCTGGGACTGAGAGTAAGCAGGAATGGGAAGTGACTATTTCATGGATATAGGGTTTCCATTTGGGGTGATAAAAAAATTTCCAAAACCAGATGAGGGTGATGGTTGCACAGCATTGTGAATGCATTTAATACCACTGAATTGTACACTTTAAAATGGTGACAGTTACAGTGATCAATTTCACTACTGTGTATATGTATTTCACCAAAGTGAAAAAGGCTAACAATAAAACTGGAGTCAAAATTCACAGGCCGAAGAAACAAACAGATAAACGAACAAACAAAAAGACATCAGAGCCTTTATAAAAGAAAACTATTAGTCCAATATTATTAATTCACATTTTCACACACCGGGTTTGGCTACTATTACTGCTACTATACTACCACTTCTACACAACCAACATTAGGTTTCCCAAACAATTCGAGAGGAAAAAAAAAATAATGAGATGAACTTGAGACTTAGAAACTCAGTTACTGTGCTTAAATTAGTTCTTCTAAATTTAAGGAGATAAAAATTTAAATGGCAAATGTATAAAGGAATACATTTCCCTTAATATTTTTGTTGATATTTGTAAGCACACCAACCAGGAGACAAAGAACTAGTTTTGTGAGCCTAGGCAAGTTATTACCTACTCTGGCCCTGAGCTCTGTCATCTGTTAAGTGAAAGGGTTAGATGAAAGAATTCTGCCTTTTTTAGAGTTAGGAAAGAGTTAGGAAATGGAATTGATGGTATGGTTTTTCATGGCAATGATTCAGGCATTTTATCAGACTACCCAATTAGTTGGGTCCAACCATTTCTAATAAAGGAAGCTTACACAAAGAAGAGCAAACTCAATGAGGTATATGCCTCTATGGGCCAGATAGATAATTAAATAAATGAGTAACAGTGATGAACTGAATAACTAATGCACCCCCCATCGAAATGGGGCAGCCCCTCCTCAACTCCAGTTGATTACTGCTACAAGGAAATGTGGGCTCAGTGACGTCAGAGCTTCCTGAAAAAGGAAAAAAATCCAGAAATTCAGATTTTTGCATGAAATCTCCATATTTTGAAACATCTGCATACAGTTCAAGTTCTTCTCAAAAACTCATGCAAGCCAAACTAAACATTTCTACCAGACTGCTTATAGCCTGGGATCATCAATGTTCAACCTCTGGTTGGAATATTTATTAACACACTTAGCTGGCATTGCTGACAGGCAAGCTATTGTGTGCACCTAGGCTCCTCCAATACCCCTCCAGGAGACATAGTATAATATAGCTTGCCTCAACCCATGTGCTCATGTATTTATCCAACATGGATTTGTTAAACCCTGTTGTGCTCCTGACGATACCAAGCACTCTGGCAAGACAAGGGTGAGCAAAAACTGACACTGTTCCTGTCCTCATACAACTTAAGTCTAGTGGGGTAAATAAGCCTTAATCAAAGAATCCTAGCAATAGATGGGTCATTATAGGCTGTGCAAAGTGCTCTCAAGGAAATATACCCAGTGCTAGAGGGCCATATAGTAAGGGGGCTCTGGTATGATCTAAATTAGGGGATCAAGGAAGGCTTCCATGAGTAAGTAGCATTTAATCTGAGATCCAAATTATAAATAGAAGTCAACTAGGTAGAGGAGGGAGGGAGAGGGGGTTGTTCTGGGAAACCTTCAGCTGCTGAAGTCCTACGGAGGAGTGGGTGTGGAGAGTAGGAGGGACAGAAAAAGGCCTGAGGGCCTGGAGGAAAAAGAGAAGAGAGGAAAGTGGAGGAGGGGTAAAGCTGAAGAGGATGGTAATGGCCAGCCCTTGTAGGGCTTTCAAAGTCAGATGAACCTTTGGTATTTGTCCTATGAGCAAGGGAAAGCCATGGAAGTCTTTTAAGAAGACAACATAATCCTATTTAAGTCTAGAAAGTTTCACACTGGTTCCTGAGTGGAAGATGTATTCAAGTGGAGGACAGAGTGGGTTCAGATTCTGGTTGAGTCCATGACGGTGACCAGTACGAGAGGGTTGGTAGCTTGGACAAGGGCAAAGAAATGAATGGGCTTGAGAAATATTTTAGGAAATAAAATCAACAAGAAAGTAATGGAGTTGATATGAGGAATTAAGAGAGAGGATGATCAAGACTGTTTCCCCATCTTCTGGAATGCATACATGGATGGCTGGTGGTGCCAATTATGATAAAGAGGAAAGATCTCATGAATCTCAGTTTTTCAATGCTGAGTTTGACCTGTTTTTGAGACATTCAAGTGGACATTTCAAGTAGCCAGTTGGATTTATAGGCCTGCTGCTCAGCAGAGAGGTGTCCACGCTGAACATAGAAATTTAGGCATCAGAATTGAAGTTTGAGTATCTAATGGGGTTACTTTGGGAAAGAGCATAAAGTAGAAACAAAAAAAAAAAAAAGGCCTAAAATCTCCAATATATACTGGCTTAAGTAGAAGGGAATGAACTAGAGAACTAGAAAAGAAGACTAAACAGGAGTAGCCAGAGAGATAAGAGGAAAACCAGGAGAAGTGGATTAAGAGAATTCAAGAGAGGAGAGCATTTTAAGTATGGGGAATGGCTGAGAGTATTGGATACACTTGAGGCTTCAGGTAAGATGAGATCAGGAGAGTATTCACTAACCCTAGCAACATGGAAGGCAATGGTGACTTAATGAGCAGTGAAGGTGGTCAAGATGAGTGGGAGTTGAGTACATAGGAAGTGAAGAAATGATGGCAGTGAGGATGTACAGTTTGTTCTAGAAGTTTGAACATGAAAGGCAAGAGTGAGATGGACCAAGAGCAGGAAAGTGTGGTGTCAAGGAATGGAGGGTTTGGCTTTGGTTGGATTTTGTTTCTTAAGTAATTCCACGTTGAGCAAAGCAGAAAACTCCACTCTGAGTCTTCCTGACCTCTTACCCACGATTTGGCTACCTCCTTCTAAGAGGAATGCAATCCTGATGGAGACCCACACCTACGTCACGCTACGTTTGGCTCACTTTCAAAATACAGGATTTGGAAAGAAAAGAGAACATGATTGTTTCTGTTCTGCTTTCCATTCCCCATCTTCTCTCTGAACCTTCTTTTTTTTTTTTCTCATTATTTCTCGTATTACCTAGCCCCTCCTTTCTTTCCCAGCCAAGCTAATACACGCCCTCACTAATTCTTCCCTGGACCCTTATAACAGTCTCCTAAAACATTATCATGCTTTCAGTCTTGTGGTTAATCACTGCCAGAGTAATCTTTGCAAGAGGCAGCTCTGATTACGATGCTGTCACTAAAAGCCTTCAATGGTTCCCTCTTGCCTACCAAGTAAACAAAATTTGCCTCATGGCTCCTGCTCTGGCTCTGTCTTCCCTTCCCACTTGACATATTCCACACACCATACGTTCTGGCCAAATTTCTACTATTTGACATTCCTCTCTGGGCCCTACATTCTGCCTCTCCCCACCTCCACTCAGGCTGTTCTCTGTTGTTATTATACCCTCCCATCATCTCTGCTATTGAACTCTCACCCATCCTTGCCTTAACCTAGGTGCCACCTCAAACTAGAAACTTTCTCTGATACCCATTCTACCTTCCACTTCGAATTTCAACATGCTCTCTTTCCAGTGAAGAGTCGTAAGCAGTAGTGGGAGGAGCAGAGAGGCACCGACACAGGCCAGCAGGGGTTTGCATGGCATTGCCTGATGTTGTCACTTTTTGTATGTTTGCCAAATCCTTTACTGAATGCACTGAACTCTTGGAAGACTGGAACCTGAAAAATCCCTTTGTGGATCCACCATGGCACCCAGCCAGGGCCTGGCACAGAAGAGGCCCTCAGCAAATGTTTACTCACTGATGGATTAATAGAAGAAAAAAAGGAAGGTGAGGAAAGGGAAGAAGGAAGGGAAGAAAGAAGGAATCCTAATACCAGGTCATCAAGGCAAGGAGCAAACAGAAAAAAGTACATTAAAAATCCTCGTGTGGCAATTCACTTAACCCACGGCAAACCCTCTCATCCCTGAAACCATCTCCGGGCTCTCCTAGTAAATTTCTTCAAATATTTGCAGTGTACACAATACAATAAGATCTGTCTCAGGCAGATTAATTAAAGGTGACCCCACTCCTCTGGCTACAGTTAATAGCAAGCGACTTAAATGCTAAAAGAGTCTTCTAGATAGAAGAGGCATACTGAAAACAGAGCTCTGAGCCTCTGCCAAGCTCTGTTAAATCAGTTTAAATCCTTCCTCCCCATAGCTCCCATAGTCCCTCAGGCCAAACTCTTGAGTTGTCCCATTGACATTGGGACAGCAGCTCTGTAACTGGTTTGCCTGAGTCTCGTCTCTGCCCCTACCTCCCAGTCCATCCATTCTTTAGTCTATAATTAATCTTTCTTTAAAAAAATTATTTTTCTCACTGAAGACCTACTATAATGGCAAAAAAAAATGGAAAAGACTACCAATACCAAGTATTGACAAGGTTGTGGAGAAATTCATCTCTCATCCGTTGCTGGTCTGAGTATAAACTGGTAACAACCACTAAATCTAAACATATGTCTCCCCATGACCAAATGACCCACTCCTAGAGAAAGGAGTGCACACATCCCCCAAAAGACATGTGCAAGAGTATTCCCAGGCATTCTATTCAAAATAGCCCACAACTGGAGGGGTGCCTGGGTGGCTCAGTCATTTGAGCGTCCAACTTTGGCCCAGGTCATGATCTCGTAGTTCATGGGTTGGAGCCCTGTGTCAGGCTCTCTGCTGTCAATGCAGAGCCTGCTTCGGATCCTCTGTCTCCCTCACTCTACTCCTCCAGCCTCTCTCTCTGTCTCTCAAAAATAAATAAACATACAAAAAATTTTTAATAAAAAAATTTAAAAAAAGTAATTGTCCACAACTGGAAACAACCTACATTTCCATTAACAGGAGAATGGATAAACAAACTACTTATCTCAAAATATTGAGTATAAAAGCCAGTCATAAAGGAAAATATGCTATATGATGCAACTTATATGAAGTTTAAAAACTGTTCAACAACTCTCAATAATGGTTAAGAGGTGGAGGCAGGGCAGTTATTCATTGGGAAGATGAATAAAGGGCCCTTCTTCAGTGATGGAAATATGTATCTTTATCTGGGTGGTAGTTACATGGGTAGAAACCACCTGTGCAATGGTGATTGCATTTGTAGAAATTCACCAAACTGTGCACTTCAGAACTGACCGTCTTCTTATGTAAATTATACCTCAGCTAAAAATAAAGGTCACCAGGAAAATAAAAAAACCCTTTGAACTTGCTTCTCCCTACTTTCCAAACGGAATCCATTTCCAAGACCTCTGCCTGATTGTCAAGGTTCTCCATCACCTAGGCCTACGTGATCAATTATCACCAGTCTCCCTCTGCAACTTATATCTAATGGGAAACCACCATGATCTTGGCTCATACCACTCCACCTCTCGGCACTTCCCTCCTTCTTTCTTTTCTGTAAGCCAGACCCTTAAGGTCAAGCACTAGATTCACTCTATCCTGAGCTTACCCTACAGTGGTATTTCCCTGAGTGGTCATTCCTTTAGTGTAACCACATATATCCTGCATGACACTGCTTTACACTGGCTTGTATATAAGCTTAAAGTTAACTTCTAATAAATTATGGAATTAATCTCTATAACCTCTAGCATATGGCTTTTCTCCCTGCTCTGTTATAAATTAATTCTAGGAGGCTAAGCAAGAAAGTTCTTCTCTCCTGCAAATCTCCCTCCTCTCTCCCAGCACCTCGTATAATGCCACATACCCAATGGGTGCTTAAAAGTGCCCTTTGAACCTCAAAGCCAAATTTAAAATGATAATAAATATTAGGTAGGTAGAGTAGAAAAAGGCCCTCTCTTCAAATGTTAAAACTGCTGTATTATCTATTTGACATAAGCAAATATATTTCTTTTTTAATGTTTATTTATTTATTTATTTTGAGAGAGAGAGAGAAAAAGATGGAGGGGCAGACAGAGAGGGAGAGAGAGAATCCCAAGCAGCCTCAGCACTATCACCACAAAGCCCGGCACCAGGCTCGATCTCACAAACGGTGAGATTATGACCTGAGCCGAATTCAAGTGTCAGACATTTATTTAACCAACTGAGCCACCCCAGCACCCTAAATATATATAATTATTTTTTTTAATTTTTTAAATTTTTATTTATTCTTGAAGAAGAGAGAGACAGAGTGTGAGTGGGGGAGGGGCAGAAAGAGAGAGAGACACAGAACCCAAAGCAGGCTCCAGGCTCTGAGCTGTCAGCACAGAGCTTGACACGGGGCTCAAACTCACGAGCTGTGAGATCATGACCTGAGCTGAAGCCAGACACTTAACTGACTGAGCCACCCAGTCACCCCTATATAATTCTTAATAGTAATCTCTGTACATTATTTATATTTTTTATGAGTTACATAGGTACATAGTCTGGTACATCAAATAGTTCCATGAGGCTTATAAACAAAATCAGTTGTCCTCAAACATACTTGTTTTTCTTTAACTTTATTTACAATAAATAACCTAGCTCCCTCCCCCTCAGGTGGGACAACTCAGAGTCATGTTCTGCACAGTCCCTCACACATTCCAAGTCGGATTGAGCCTCAGTTGCCCACAATGATGAGCTACTCATTTTCCTTTCCTTGTCTCCCTTCCCCTACTAGTTCTGACTTGATCACTTCTCAAATATATTCCTTGCACTCAGATCCTTATCTCAGGGTCTGCCTCTAGGGAATCCCAACCTATGACCATGGGAAAGGCATTCCTGTAAGTTGAAGATGAAATCTCTACAAAGATTGGGTTGAGGAAAGGGGAAGGGCAGAGAAAGAAGGAAGAGTGAATAGAAAGGACTGGAAGGAGAATAGTCACGATAAAGATGCTGCCTTCTATGCCCACAGCTACATCCCTGTGACTTTCTACTAGACAAGATCCTGTAGGGCTTGAAATTCTTTGGGTTACTACTAAGCAGAGAATCTTGTACAACTAGACTCTTGATGATGGTTTTTGCTACTCTTAAAATTGTATCTAATAGTTCATGAACTCAAAACTCTCCCCTTACTTGCTTGGCCTTTGTGGGAAGTTTTCTGACTCCAGCACCCATTGTAAAAGACTCTGGAGATTAAAGTGTTGTACAAAGGTTAAGTATTATTGCTTTAAATATCTCAGGGAAATGTCTTATTTAAGACATTTATCACACAAGAAAAGCTGAAAAAAGAAAACCAGGCAAGTGGTACAGGAAGAAAAACATATCTTTAGTAAAAAACAATGTGACCTTTCCTTTGTCCAAAATGACTCTGGGAAATCAGTGTAATCTGGCAGGTGAACTTTCTAACAGTAATAAAGGAATCAATTTGTGCTTTAAGATATATCAGAAGTCGCTGGTGAAATCGGAAAGCCTTCTAGGAGTGGAACAATTTTCCCAATCCTTTGTTACAGTCAAGAAAGGAGAGCCCGAATGAGGATTGAGGAAATTCCACATCAAGATATCATTTCCATTACCATAATTTTCCCATATTAAAAACCTACCTTTGGAAATACTTTATGGAAATATTTTTTAATGTTTATTTATTTTTGAGAGAGAGAGAGAGCATGAGTGGGGAATGGGCAGAGAGAGAAGGAGACAGAGGATCTGAAGCAGGCTCTGCACTGACAGCACAGAGCCCAATGTGGGGCTCAAACTCACAAACCATGAGATCATGACCTGAGCCAAAGTTGGACGCTTAACCGACTGAGCCACCCAGGCACCCCTATGGAAATATTTTACAGAATACCATGGAGTTCATGGTTAGTGATGCTTTCTCTGCCCTACCATTGGTATTCTCTTTTTCCTTCGTTTTTCTGACACTGTTGGAGACCAGTCTTACATAATTTAATGCCAGATATAATTTTATAGACATTAAAATTAGCTTTTCCAGACACAAACAGAAAAACCTATAAAAAACACTTCACTTTACAAAGGTAGAACTTTATTTTACTCTCCTATAAAAGCCTAGAAACATGCAGGCCAAGGCTAATATGGCATCTCTGCTCATGATGTACTCAATGATAAAAATTCCTTCTGACTCAACCCTCCACCATCCTGAGGATCTGGACCTTTGTTTTTATGGCAGCAACTGGATTATAAGAAACAGGTACACAAAGGAATGGGCAAAAAAAAAGTTATATAATGCTTCTGCTTACAGCCCATTGGCCAAAATATAAACTCGTGGCCACACTGAGCTGCAAGGGAGACTAGGAAATGTATTCATTATTGAGAACAATGCACATCCAGCTGAAAATCCTAGTACTATGAAAAGAGGGAAAAGTGATTCAGGGGTGACTATCTTTCATTACTCCAGCTTCTTGCTTCACCTTCCTTCAAATCCATTTTCAATAATTCTCTGAGACAGAGGTCCAGGTAAGAGGTGAACTGCAGGCTGACCTTGACCTATGAAAGTAACCTCTTCTTCCTCCAGAGTTGCATAGTCTGTTGCCACCAGTCTAAGACCATGTCTAAAACATTGATTTGAGTGTATAGAGTAATAGAGTCAAAAGAAATGCTATAAAAAGCAGAAACAACTCTGGGAGCTGACCCCAGGGGCATAATTTGACATAGGACAGCCTGTTTATGTGGTAGTCTCCCGCACACGCACACACATGCACGCACATGCGCGTGCTCACACACACACACACACACACACACACTCATTCATAGTGATGAATAAAGTATATGATCTATATCCTCAAGACACATATTATAGGGGAGGCAAATGACAAAGAAATAAACATGAAAAATACCTAATTACAAATTGCAATGTATACTAAGAAGGAAAAGAATCAGGGCTAGAAAGTCAAAAGGAGAGGGCTAATTTGGACAAAGGAGTAACCAAAGGCCTTCCTGAATAAATGCTATTTGAGCTGCCATCCCTAGGTTAAGTGCATATTAGCCCAGCAGAGTGGAAGACAAGCTATTCCAGGCAGGGGAAAAGGTATGTGAAAAGTTCCTGAAGTGGCAAAGAGCCTGGCACATTTGAAGAATTTTAAAGTAAGACTGGTGTGGATGGAGCTTTCAGTCCTTGAAACACACTTCCTGGATTCATTTGTTTTTATCATACAGCCTGAAAACCCACCAAATAGAGACCCACTAATATATGTAAGAAGTTCATTAACACTAACTTTGAAAAATACACCACACTCCTCCCATAGCTCAGAAGCTAGTTCAGTGCAGGACTCTTCAAGGAAGCATCAAGACCATCCAAACGAGAAGGACCCAGAGGATCCCTGAGCGGGCCCTGGACACTGAAAATAAGGGAAAAAATCTTCATCAGTGGACTCCAAATGTGGACAAGCCAAACCAGGAAAGTTAGTGGGGCCCAGAACAACACTAGCTCCTGGAATAAATGGTATGCCAAGGCTTAGTGCTAAGACTGAAGAGATAAAATAATTATAAATCTGAAAGTGTGGTATGATAAAGATGGCTACAAATGTTTTTGACATGTCTTCCATAAAGAGTTTGGATCTGTTTCTCCACTTCTTGAATCTGGGCTGCATTGTGACTCCTTTTACAAAAAGAAAGTGGCAGAGGCGACACCATGCTAGTTCTAAGCCCAGTCTTCAAGAAAATCAACAGCTTCTAATTTGGTCTTTGAGGCCATGAGCCACCATGCAAGAAGTTTGACTATGCTATTGGAGAGACTCGGGGAGAAGCTCTGAGACTACCTGACTGGCCTTCCATCCATTGCCACCAGAGTGCCGTCCATGTAATTGAAGCCATCTTGGACTTTCCAGACCAGATGGAGCCATCACCTGAATACCACCAAGTAACCACAATCAATAAGACACAAAACAGAAGAATTTCCCAGGAGAAACCTGCCTCAAATCTGTGACCTACAAAATCATGAGATGTCATAAATTTGTTCTTGTTTTAGAGCACTAAGTTTTGGGATTGTCTGTTCCACAACAGTGGATAGTGAAACACTGGCCAAAGATCTTTTTTGGTCTATGAATTTTTCAGTCCTTTAAGTCTATGAAGTGCTTGGGATTTCTGGGCCTCTGTGGGTCTTCTTTCTGTTTCTCTAGTTTGCAACTAGTAAAGCAGTGTCTGATTTAAAAAGCTAGACAGTTGGGCCGCCTGGGTGGCGCAGTCGGTTAAGCGTCCGACTTCAGCCAGGTCACGATCTCGCGGTCCGTGAGTTCGAGCCCCACGTCGCGCTCTGGGCTGATGGCTCAGAGCCTGGAGCCTGTTTCCGATTCTGTGTCTCCCTCTCTCTCTGCCCCTCTCCCGTTCATGCTCTGTCTCTCTCTGTCCCAAAAATAAATAAACGTTGAAAAAAAAATTTTTTTAAATAAAAAGCTAGACAGTTCCAGAAGAGAAAAAAGTAGGAAGCGGGAACATGGGAGATACACAATCAGTTTGTTAAACGGAGGCTAAAATGACCCTCTGCATAACTGTCCAGCCCTGTAAAGCAGGAAGGAAAGACTGCCCTCAAAAGTTATTTGTTGTGCTAGATTTTTCTCTTGAGCTGAGTGTCTTTTGAGATATGTGACTGTATTAGAAAGGGTTCCAGAAATGAACAACCTCAAAACACCACCATTTATAAGACGGTTTGAGAACCAAATCCATTTGTAAGATGGTGACTGCCAGGTTTGGAAGAAGTTGAAAAACACCATAATAATACATTTCTTCCTAATCAGGCCAGTCTTTCATGTCCTCTGTACTGCTTACATGTTTCCCTATATAAACATTTGGAATTGGCCCAAATTATTAATTATTCTTGGTAATTGGGTCACGGCAATAAGAATAATTGCAAAGAACTCTCATGCTTCAGATGAATTTGTAGTTTCAAACCAAATATCAGGACCTGCCTAAAGTGAGTTGCACCACCTGGCTCTGCCTTCATGGATGGAATACTTTAAAAAATAATGAAATGGCAGGTGCACCTGGGTGGCTCAGTCAGTTAAGTGTCCAACTTCGTCCCAGGTCATGATCTCGCGTTTCTTGAGTTCGAGCCCCACATCAGGCTCGCTTTTCTCAGCACAGAGCCCGCTTCAGATCTTCTGCACCACCCCTCAAAAATAAACATTTAAAAAATAAAATAATGAAATGGCAGTGGAGAAAAAGGAAGACAAAGACACGTAAAGATACAAAAGAAGGCACAAAGATCTAACGTAAAGGTGTCAGACAAGGAGTTAGGAGACTTAAGCCCTCTAATTTTGCCAACAGTTAGTAACCATAGACAAACCTAATCTCCCCGGGTCTCATTATCTTCATGTGGGCATTAGAGAGAAAACCTTACAAGTTTGTTGTGAAAATCTATGTGACCCTGAATATGCAAGCACACCCCAACATGCACACACATGCACACACCCACACACGGACTTAAAAGTGTTCTGCAAATGTAAAGTGTTACTGTAGAAAATTCAAAATTTATCACTGAAGAATAAACAGAGCTGTAGGCAGCACATTTACAGAGGCCATCTAACACAACCCATTTGTTTTGCAGATGACAAAACTCAGGTCTAGAAGGGGTCAGTAATCTACGAAGACTGCAGGGCCATCACCTACAAGTGTTCTCCTCACACCAAGGCCAGTGCTTTCTTCATCTCCCTAACTTCCCTTGAACACCTCTGAGGTTGGAGGTAATGTCTAGAATGTTCATCAGCATGTGTGCAGGTCTCAGGGCTTTACTGATTAAAGTCAGAGATCACTAGTCAGTCTCTGTCCTTCATAGGCAATCCATTACCTAGTGCTAAGGTTACTTCTTCAATCTCTTGGGGATTCATTCCCTTTTCTCCACTCACATAGCCAAGTCCCTAAACCAAGCTTCTGTCCTCTCTCATCTGGTCTCCTACCTTCCATTCTTAACCCCTCAATTATATATCTATCCATGTATGTAGCTGATCTATGCCAATCTATAGACTATAGACTATAAGGTCCAAGGGGCAATGACTGAGTCTATTTTGCTCACCAGTCAGTGCCTGGCATTCAGTAGGTGCTCAATAACTGTTGAGTGGGGAAAAGAATGAAGAAAAAAGTTGATAAGCCCAGGGTATAATAACCAGCATTTTTTTTCCACTGAATCCTCTAAAAATAAATGAAAATGATTTTTTTAAGTTTTTTTTTTAAGAGAGAGAGAGAGGACACAAGCAGGGGAGGAGCACAGACAGAGAGGGAATCCCAAGCAGGCTCCCCCTGTCAGTGCAGAGCCCAACTCAGGGCTCAATCCCACCAACTATGAAATCATGACCTGAGAAGAGATCAAGAGTAGGATGCTTCACTGACTGAGCCACCCAGGAACCCCTGAAAATGATTTTTTAAAAAAGGAACCAGTTCTCATTTCATGAAGACTCTTTAAGCTGTAATGATTTACAAATTCTGATGGAAAGGGGATCTAACTTCTAAAAGCAGTTCTTATTTTCAGAGCATTACTCTGTTTACAGGTCTTCCTTTAAATCTGACAAGAGAATGTCAACTCCTCTCTCTCCACCACGGAGCCCAGTGGTATCCTAAATCTAAGGTTGAAATGGGTATGAAAATTTTAAAGTGATGAAAAATAAATTTAAGTTAAAATTTTCCAATTAGGTCAAGAAAGGTATAGAGAGGACCAAAACCTTCTCTACCCAGATTATTCTAGTATAGACAGAAAATCCAAAATAGTTCTTTTTAAAAAAGTAGGTGGTAGGGAGAAGCCCATCAGTTATCAGGTTCCTAATACATTCCAAATGTGCACTGGGCACTATGCATATCATTTAATCCCGCTACCATGCTATTAGTTGGGTATTATCTATTTTATACACAAGGAAATAAACAAGCAGCTGCCCAAGATCACACAGCTTTATACATTGGCACAGCTAGAATTCAAACTCAAAGCAATCTGATTCTAAAGCTTACCTTCCCTTTCTTAAACCACTCCATCATCCCTGAGAAAAATGCACGAAGTGCTTCCCACCATAATCCAATTATGTTCATGCTCTCCCCCAAAACTATCTTCCCAAACTAATTTCTGAGCATTTTAAGGAAACAGGCTGGAGATAAGACTCCTCCCTATACCTTCATTCATTCTCTGCACTTATGATCTTTGACTACTTGCTAATGTTTGAAGCACTGAGATACACACACACACACACGTTTATTTACACCAGTCACACCTCTACACCTAGCCTGTGAGCTCCCTTGAGAGCAAAGGCCATGTCTCATTCATCTTTGGAGCCCCAGTGCTGAGTGAAGTCTCTGGCTCTCAATAAATCTTTGTTAAATTAACTGGACAAATGTGGGCTGATGCAGAGATGAATAAAACATGGTCCTTTGCCCCCAAGACATTTAAGATCTAATAGGAGAAAGAACATATACCAGAAACAATAATAGAATACAGTAGTAAAAGTGTCACAGAGAGTTAAAAGGCCAAGAAAAGGCTTCAAGGACTCTGGGTGTGGCCTTAAAGACTTGATGAGGGGATGCCTGGGTGCCTCAGTCTGTTAAACGTCAAACTCTTGATTTTGGCTCAGGTCATGAACTAGCGGTTTGTGAGTTCGAGCCCTACATCGGGCTCTGTGGTGGTGGTGGTGGTGTGGAGCCTGCTTGGGATTCTCTCTCTCTCCTTGTCTCCCTGCCCCTCCTCTGCGCTCTCTCTCTCTCTCTCTCTCTCTCTCTCTCTCTCTCTCAAAATAAATAAATAACCTTCAAAAAAATTTTTTTAAAGACTTGATGACATTCCAACAGACCAAATTAGATAAGAATCAGGTTCATGGAGGGTTTCCCAGGTGGATGGAAAAACATAGAATTCCAGAAGAAAGAAAGCCTAAATATGACTCAGGATAATCTCATTTGAATAGAGCAGAGAATTCAGATAAGGGGACTGTCTGGCAAGTGGGCTGGAATCAAAATAAAGATGGGCAAGGGGGACAAGCAACATTAGAGGACAGGTATTTGGGAACCATGTGCAAGATGAACTGAGAAGTTGGGAGAAGTTAGACCAATCCTTATGGAGAAGACAGTTACAGCTCAGGTCAGAAGCAACTGTGATCTCAGGCTCTCCTACCAGCCCAGAGAACTTGGCCACTGTAACTTAATGCTGCACCACTTTCTTCCCCAAAAGACAGACTTAGTGGAAACAGCTGAGAATCAAGGTAGGCACTGGTTCTCTTACCTGTACCAGTGTTTTCATTTTTTATCTAAACCAGGTCTCTCTCTTTCTTGGTATTTATCATGTAGTTGAATGAAGGAAATACTCCAAGGAGCGAATTTCCCTGGGATCAGCCCTCAGTACATGATGGGTAGGAGTTGGACCAATACCCTAGCCTCCTTGCTGGGGCAACCCTGAAGTGTGTTCCATGCTGTCTCCCAGAGATACCCAGTGGGACTGAGCCTCAACTGGCCACAGCAGTAACCCACTTGATACTGTACCTTTATAAACTGCCTTCTCTTTCCTGTCTTACTTCCCTACTCCCCTACTGCTCTTTCCTAAGATAATTCTCTAAAATAGACTACCTGCCCTTGGATCCTTGTCTCAGGGCCAGTTTCTGGGGGAACCCAAACCAAGACACAGATATTGGGGCTTCTTCAGGATGGTCAAGCTTCTTCCACCAAAAGGAAGGAGACCCAAATGGTACTGGATTCAGGGCAGTGTGAGGTTAAATTTGGCATGGAGAAACCCTTCCCTGAGGCTTGGGACAACAGACCTGCCTGGGTCGACATAGGACAATATGCTGCCAGAGAAGAGAAGGAAATCTGAGAGGCCTACCAGTTGGTGAGCCATGATGAATCCACTCACCAAATCTTTCCACTACAGTCATGGCTACCATATTCAACAGACATGGCTGCCACATTCAATAGACATGTCCAATAGCATTTAGGTCCCCATGTTCTTTTCCAATCTAACTTGCTGCTCTCACATAGCTAGAGTTTCCTCTAAAGCCTTTTATAGAAGCTTCCCAAAGGCCTAGGCTGCCATGGTCTAGAAGAGAGAGAGAGAAGCAAGAAGAGCCTGCATGTGGAACATCAAATGACTCTGCTCTTAAAACAGAAACGTGTGAAGGCACCTGGGTGACTCAGTAGGTTAAGCATCCGACTCTTGATTTCAGCTCAGGTCATGATCTCACAGTTCGTGAGGTCAAGCCCTGCTTTAGGCTCTATGCTGATGGCATGGAGACTGCTTGAGTTTCTCTCTCTCTCCCTCTCTCTCTGCTCCTCCCCTGCTCATGCTCTCTCTCTCTCTCAAATAAAAAAAAAAAACCAGACACTTGTTGCCAAAAGGAGAAGACCTTCATAAAGGTAATTCAGCACCCAAGCAGACTAGGAGTTTCAAGTGAAGCCTTTGCTCTGGCCCAGAATCACAGTCAAGTTCTCCTGGGTACAAACTCAACAAGTAAGGGAAGCACCTCATTACAACTCAAAGGTAACTTTCCAAATGGCATTAAGCTACATAGAGCCAAGATACCTATTCAATCCCTCTCTTGGCAGCCGGTCAGAAGCAGGGACCCTGGATATCCTTCTAGATGACAAAAAACGTATATGTGCATATGGGTTCTCCCTTCCCCTCTGCTTTAAAAGCTACAGGTGTAGCCTGTGCCCCTGAGACTTGCTGTCTGTCATGGTGTCAAATTAGGTCTTACTGCCCAAACACAGCATTTAGTACACTTCAACTGTCCGACAAAAGAATGCAGTATATTTTCCTATTGAGAAGGCAATATTCAAATACACTAAATCTCCAAGTCATTGTTGCTCAAGGTCTTTGAGAGTTGGCAAACCAACATAGCATCTTTGCTGAATAATATATCAAGGGACAAATTCCACATCTGGAATTTTGAACATACTAGCCATGAGATAAGAGGATCCAATAGAAAGTGTTGAATTAAAATATTTAGATGATTCGCACAAGAATCTGGCAGAGATCGCCACAACGGAAGCATGCAATTTGAGATCATTTCCCATCTCCTTATGGCATGTAAATGGTTACTTGTTTAATTGTTCTCTAAAGATAACCATAACTCCATGACTGAAATAGACTGTATTGGAATCCAGCGCAGTGATGAAAAGACGATGACCAAAAGTCATTTAAGACATGGCATGCAAGGTGGGGTACGCAGCACACTGCATAATTGCAAAGGCACAGAACAGCTGAAAAAACTCTGAAATCAGATTATTATATCACCTTATTTAAAAACAAGTGCACACTGAAGCACATGGGCTGTTTTTGGCAGAGTTCTAGACTAATGCCTCAAATTTTTCAAATGTTAGTCTTCTGATTAAACCAATGACACACGATGGAATAAGAATTTGTCTTTCCGTAGAGCCAGAATGGATGCTGTCTATGACTGAGGGACTCACATAAATCAATGAGGTCCAGTTATGGGTTTGACCCCCCAGATAGGCCAGTTAGCCCTGTGTCTTGCTGCTCTACTAGCTACTTGCCTGTTTCTCTTACCTCCCTGCCCTGCCCTTCAACCTCTTCTCCTCGCTCCCTATCAACCTGTCTCCACCATCTCCTCCCCCAAGGCCTGAACCTTGGCCTTCCTCTCTCTCATCTTTCCATTCTTCCTTCACGGTATGATCTTCTCCTATATCTTCAATCTCCACCTAATAACAGATGCCTCCTTGACGTTCTCTGGGCCCACGTTGCTAGTTATTTTAGTATATCTGTCCCACAGCATCCTACAAATAAAGTATCTAAAAGTAAATTCATTGCTCTCTCAATCCAACTACTCTCTTTTTAGGCTTCCCATTATCAGGACTAAGATTTTTCAGTTATGCATGTTTCTCCCCTACTCTTTCCAAATTCTGACCCTGGACCAAGCCCAATTCAACTCAAATGGAAATCACTGGGGGGAAAAAATTCTAATCCATTTTTCTGCCTCTCTATTCTTCTCACTTATCTATCTGATACTGAACTGTATTACATCCAAAATAATTAGCCTATCCTGGCACACTGAATATCATATCCAAATACATTTTGGTGTCCAGAGCTAACCTTCTTGTGTACCCAACACATAGGACTAACCCTCACTGCATATAAGAAATGCTGCTTGTGGGGCACCTGGGTGGCTCAGTCAGTTGAGCGTTGGACTCTTGGTCTTGGCTCAGGTCACCATCCTGGGGGTGTGGGATCAAGCCACATAGGGCTCGGCACTGAGCATGGAGCCTGCTTAAGATCCTCTCCCTCTAGTTCTCCCCCTCTTGCTTGCACATGGGTACACTCTTGAAAGAAAGAAAGAAAGAAAGAAAGAAAGAAAGAAAGAAAGAAAGAAAGAAAGAAAGAAAGATGGATGGAAAAGTTGGTTGTTATCTGTCACACAAGCACTCCCTCCTACTGACAATTATGGACTTTGAGGGAGCCCCCCCCACCTCCAAATATGAATCTGGCTTTTTCCCTTCACTAGTTGTGTAACTTTAGACAAATTATTGAACTTCTGAGCCTTATTTTCTTTATTTGTATATTTAAAAAGGGAGAGATTGATTATACCTACTTCACAATATTTGGGGGAGGTTTCCAGCTTTACTGAGGTATAATTGACAAATAAAAGTTGTATAAAGAAGCATCTGGGTGGTTCAGTAGGTTAAGCATCTGACTTTGGCACAGGTCATGATCTTGTAGTTCACAAGTTCAAGCCCCACATGGGGCTCTGTGCTGAGACCATGGAGCCGGCTTTGGATCTTCTGTCCCCCTCTCTCTCTGCCCCGCCCCCATTCACACTCTGTTTCCCACTTTCTCTCTTTCTTAAAAATAAACATTTTTTAAAAATTAAAAGTTGTATACATTTAAGATGTATAATGTGATATTTTGATATATGTGTATATTGTGCAATGATTATCACAGTGAAGCTGATTAACATAACCATAACCTCTCAAGGTTGCCTTTTCCGTGTATGGTTAATGCTTAAGATCTACTTTCTTAGCAGGATTCAAGTATACGATATAGTACTATTAACTAGAGTCACCATGTTGTACATCAGATCCCCAGAACTGATAGTCCCCGGAAACCACCAATCTACTCTGTTTCTATGAGTTCGACTCTTTGAAATTCCACATGTAAGTGAGATCATGCAGTATTTGTCCTTCTATGTCTGGCTTATTTCACATAGCATCATGTCCTTCAGGTTCATCCTTGTTGTCACAAATGGCAAGATTCCCTTATTTGTTAAGGCTAAATAATATTCCATTACAGTGTGTGTGTGTGTGTGTGTGTGTGTGTGTGTGTGTCTCACATTTTCTTTATTCATTCATCAACAGACACTTAGATTATTTCCGTATCTTGGCTATTCTCACAGTATTGTTCTGAGGTTAGAATGAGTTAACTATACATTAAAGTGCCTACCAGAGTTTCCAGGAAATAGAAGTTTAATTAATTAGTTTCCTTATTTATTTCTTTATTCATCTTTCCCCCCATATCCCAACATCCTTTATTATTTTGTTGTTGTTTTCTCTTTTTTTGGTTGATATGCCCCCTTTTTTAAATTGAGGGATAAATAGTATACATTATGAGTTTCAGGTGTACAACATAATGAGTTCATATTTGTATATATTAGGAAATGATCATCACAATGAGTCTAGGTAACATCCATCACACACATAGTTACAAATTTTCTGTTTCTTGTCATGAGAACTTTTAAGATCTACCCTCTTAGCAACTTTCAAATATGCAATGCAGCATTGTTAACTATAATCCTCCTTTAAAGTTGAGCTCAAAGCTCACTACTCTTGGAAACCTTCACTGGGTATTCTAGGCCCTTCTGGTCAGCCTTTCCATCCTCTTTCAGGTTGGATTGTCAGATAAAATAAGTATACATTTATGCTAAAAATGCTATAAAGTTATAGATTTCTAAATTATATGATCAATTATAAAAATTGTTAAAAAATTACTTGGAATTGACTCATATTAAAGAAGTATACATTATCTGAAATTCGAAGTTAACCAGGCGTCCTTGTTTTTATTTGCTAAATCCAGAAAGTCTCCTTTCAGTTATGTACTGGCCTTTTCTATTTTGATATTTTCTGTAAATCTCTTAAGTTAGAATCTGCTTCATGACTAGAAGCTCATCTTTTACTTCTTTCATGTTTCCCACAGCTGCGGGTCTATCTGTGTGCCCTGCCACTCTCCAAACCTTCGATAAGGCCACCTCCTCTATGAAGCCTCTCAGGTTATTGCAGCAACCTGCTGAGGCCATTACCTCTTCAATAATAGCATAACATGGTTCATTTTGCAGTGGATCTGTTGCTTTTGTGACACTTTCTAAACAGGGATATTTAATGGTTACTTCATTTTTCACATGTTTATTTCTTATTATCCTGTCAGCAACAGAAACCAACTCTAACTGATTTAAATGGAAAAGGAATTTATCAAAAGCATGTTGGTAACTCACAGAAATGCCCCAGAGGGTTGGAGAACATGGCTCAAAACAATACCCTAAATCCCTCCACAGACCAGAGAAGATTCTATGGCTACCACCCCCAAGTGCCAGACATTGCCACTGCACCACCCACGTGGCACTCCCCAGTGTCAGCCTCCTGAGAGACTACTCCCAGGTCCAATGTGGAAGGAATGTGTCTGAATCATTGAGTCCCAGTCACATGCCCATGCCCTTGCTGCAATGGAAGCTGAGAAAGTATAGATCAGGTATTTTAAGTTTTTCTAGTGGGGGGTGGACCCTTCCTATCACCAAGACTCATAAGATAGGGACATCTCTACATATAATAAAGGGATTCAGGGGCTTAGTAGCAAAAAATGATCACTGATAAGCTTCTTTAGAGATGAAGGACTATATCCCCACTAATGTACCCAGAATAGCACTTTGCAAAGGAAGTAACCAAACCAACCTTTCAAAATATGTTGCTGACTTTTTAAAACTTGTTGCAGCTCTAGGAAGATATGAACAGACATTTCTCCAAAGAAGACATACAGATGGCCAACAGACACATGAAAAAGTGACGAATATCACTTACCATCAGGGAAATGCAAATCAAAACTACAACGAGATATCACCTCACACCTGTCAGAATGGCTAAAATCAAGAACACGAGGAACAAGTGCTGGGGATGGTGTGGAATATATATATATATATATATATATATATATATGAATATATAGTTATAAATATAAAATAAATAATATATAATATATAATTTATGTAACATAATATAATACAAATATAAATATATATGATACATAATAAAAATATATATAAATATATATAATGGAATATTATTCAGCCATAAAAAAGAATGAGATCTTGCCATTTGCAACAACATGGATAGATCTAGAGTGTATAATACTGGGTGAAATAACTCTTTCAGAGAAAGATAAATACCATATGATTGCACTCATGTGCAATTTAAGAAACAAAACAAGTGAAGAAAGAGAAAAAAGAGAGACAAACCAAGAAATAGACTCTTAACTATAGAGAACAAACTGATGGTTACCAGAGGGGAAGTAGTGGGGGATGGGCAAATAGGTGAAGGGGATTAATAGTACACTTATCACAATGAACACTGAGTAATGTATAGAATTGTTGAATCACTATATTGTACACCTGGAACCAGTATAGCACTGTATGTTAACTACACTGGAATTAAAATTTTTAAAACTCATTGCAGCAATAATCTGGAGAATATTTGAAAGAGTTACATTATGCATTCAATTGCCTGGATACTGTCATTACAAAGATGAATAAAGCCTAAATGTCCATCAACTGATGAATAGATAAAGAAGATGTGGTTTATATATACAATGGAATACTACTTGGCAATGAGAAAGAATGAAATATGGCCATTTGCAGCAACGTGGATGGAACTGGAGAGTATTATGCTAAGTGAAATAATTCAGGCAGAGAAAGACAGATACCATATGTTTTCACTCACATGTGGATCCTGAGAAACTTAACAGAAGACTATGAGGGAGGGGAACAGGGGAAAAAAGTTACAGAGAGGGAAGGAGGCAAACCATAAGAGACTCTTAAATACTGAGAACAAACTGAGGGTTGATGGGGGGCAGGGAGAGGGGAAAGGGGGTTATGGGCATTGAGGAGAGCACCTGTTGGGATGAGCACTGGGTGTTGTATGGAAACCAGTTTGACAATAAATTGTATAAAAAAAAAACAAAGATGAATAAAGCAAACTCTTTGAGCTCTGGAGACTTCAGGTGAGGAAGGCCTACTGGATAACATTTACAATGCAATCAGGTAAATGTTCACATGTAGGACAAGGAGAAGGTACTATGGGAAATCATATAAGAAAGGCTCTATCTAGGGAGAGGGGGTAGGGCAGTCTCACAGAGGAATTTGAGAGGAGACGGTGGATTTGCTCATCAGTATGGTGACCCCAGAGGTGATGAACTGGTCACACAAGCCAAACTCAGGAAACAATATTCACAGAGGAGAGGTGTCCACTGTGAGGGGTGTGTGGCTTAGAGGAAGCTGAGGAGAGAAATGGTTTTGGTAAAACACACACAAACACATATATACACACACTGATGACTTAGGGACAAAACGTGGGAGGTGCCAATGGCCCTATAATGCATTTAGAGTAAATAATATTCAAGAACATGGAAAACTACCTGAAGTGCCCAGACGTTGCTATACTTCACAAGACAAGCTCATTGCACAAAGGTGTAGAAAGCAGTGCTTCTCAAACTACTTGTTAACCACACTCAAAGGGGTCTATACACACATGGTTCAATAAAAATATAATGAGAGCCATATATGTCATTTTAAGTTTTCTAGGAGTCACATTAAAAAAGCAAGAAGAGGAAGACTCAGTATTGTCAAGATGTCAGTCTTCCCAATTTGATCTATATATTTAATGCATTTTGATTTGGATCAATCAAAATCCCAGCAAGTTACTTTGTGGATATCAACAAACTGACTTTTAAGTTTATCCAGAGAGGCAAAAGATCCCAAATAGCCAACACAATAGAAAAGAACAGGAACAAAGTTGGAAGACTGACACGACCTAACTTCAAGACTTACTAGAGAGCTACAGTAATCTAGACAGCATGGCATTGGCAATGGAACAGACAAATAGATCAATGGATCAGAATAGAGAGCCCAGAAATTGTCCCACATAAATATTGTCAACTGATCTTTGATGAAGCAGCAAAGGCAATACTATGGAGAAAAGATAGTCTTTTCAATATATGGTATTGGGACAACTGGACATCCACATGCAAAAAAAAAAATTAGATACAGACCTTACATCCTTCACAAAAATTAACTCAAAATGGATCATAGACCTTAATGTAAATGTTAAACATGTGAAACTCCCAGAAGATACCATATGAGACCATCTAGATGACCATGGGTATCAACACTAAAATATAACACCAAATGTGTAATCCATGAAAGAAATAATTGATAAGCTTAACTTCATTAAAATTAAATATCTTCTGCTTTTGTGAAAGATACTGTCAAGAAGATGAGAAGACAAGCCACAGACTGGGAGAAAATATTTGTAAAAGACATACCTGATAAAGGATTGTTATCCAAAATATACAAAGAACTCTAAACAAGAAGAAAACAGAAAAACCTGATGAAAAAAAAAAATGGGCTGAAGATATGAACAGACACCTCACCAAAGAAGATATGTAGATATAGATATAGATATAGATATAGATATAGATATAGATTATATATAAAGAAGTGGCAAATAAGCATATGAAAACATGCTCCACAGGGGTGCCTGGGTGGCTCAGTCAGTTCAGTGTCCAGCTCTCGATTTTGGCTCAGGTCATGATCCCAGGGGTCATGGAACCAAGCCCCTTGTCAGGCTCTGTGCTGAGTGTAGAGCCTACTTAAGATTCTCTCTCTGTCTCTCTCTCTCTCTGTCTCTCTCTCTCTCTGTCTCTCTCTCTCTCTGTCTCTCTCTCTCCCCCCCCCCCCCCTCTCCCTCTCTGCCCCTTTCCCCTGCTTGTGCACTCTCTAAAATAAAAAAAAGAAAAGAATAAAACATGCTCTACAATATATGTCACCAGGGAAATAGAAATTAAAACAGCAATGAGATATCACTGTATGCCTATTAGAATGGCCAAACTCCAGGGGCCCCTGGGAGGCTCAGTCAGTTGAGCATCCGACTCTTGATTTCCTGCTCAGGTCATGATCCCAGGGTCATGGGATCAAGCCCCAAGTCAGGTCAGGCTCCACAATGATCATGGAGCCTGCTTAAGGATTCATTCTCTCTCTCTCTCCCTCTCTCTCTCTCTCTCTCTCCTTCTGCCCCTCTTCTTTCCCCCACCTAAAAAAAAAAAAGAAGAATGACCAAAATCCAGAACACCAACAAGTGCTGATGAGGAGGATGTGGGGCAACAGGAACTCTCATTCATTGTTGGCGGGAGTGCAAAATGGTGAAGTCACTTTCAAAGAAGTTTGGTGGGTTTTTACAAAACTAAACATACTCTTGCCATACAGGCCAGGGACTAGACTGCTGGATATTTACCAAAAGATGAAAACTTATGTCCACACAAAAACCTGCACATTGATGTTTATAGCAGCTTATTCATAATTGTCAAAACTTAGGGACAAATTAGGAAAATGTCCTTCCTGGGTGGCTCAGTCAGTTCCAACTCTCAATTTTGGATCAGGTCATGATCTCATGGTTTGTTAGATAGAGCCTTATGTCAGGCTCTGTGCTGGAAGCATGGAAACTGCTTGGGATTCTCTCTCTCCCTCTCTCTCTGCCCCTTCCTCCCTCTCTCTCTCTCTCTCTCTCTCTCTCTCTCTCTCTCAAAATAAATAAATACACATTAAAAAAGAAACAAAAAGGGGCGCCTGGGTGGCTCGGTGGGTTAAGCATCTGACTTCGGCTCAGGTCATGATTTCGCGGTCCGTGAGTTCGAGCCCCGCATCGGGCTCTGGGCTGACAGCTCAGAGCCTGGAGCCTGTTTCAGATTCTGTGTCTCCCTCTCTCTCTGCCCCTCCCCTGTTCATGCTCTGTCTCTCTCCGTCTCAAAAATAAATAAACATTAAAAAAATTAAAAAAAAAACAAAAAGTAAAAAGAAACATACGATCTTGATTTTATAATATAGTTTATTTGACCTGTTATATGTAAAATATTATCATTGCAACACGTAAAATCATTATTAATGAGATATGTTGTATTTTTTAAATCATACTAAGCCTTTGAAATCCACTGTGTAGTTGAAATTGACAGACATCTCAGTTCAGACTAGCCACATTTCAAGTGCTAATTAGCCACTTGCAGCTAGTGACTATCTTACTGAATAGTGGTGTGTAGCCTGCACGAGAAGATGAGTTCAGCGAGTGTGCACTTGGGTGTCTTTGCAATGTCAAATTGCTATGAATGTTTTTAAATCCTTATGCTAAAGTTTTTAACATATGGGCCACCAGTGAGTAGTTCGCCCACAACATGGAATGGACCATACTTTGAGCAGCTATGGATTAGAAAACTCTATTCTGCTCCAGATAGCAAGCAATCAGTAACACAACTGAACACATGATGTACATGGAGTCTTTTAAGAATTGTTTGCTCAGGGTGGAAGCAAACTGGAGCTTTCAAGAGGGTCCTATGTTGGACAAGAGTAGGAGATCAAGTGCAGACACCTTTCTTTCTTTGCTCTGCCACCCAGCCTCATGGAAACAGAAATGGAAAACACCACATGAAGCTCAAAACAGATGGTTTCACACAGCTATGAACATCTACCATCAAATCTTCCAAGGGGCTTGGTTATGGGTAAACACAGCTTAAAGCGAGATTTGAATAGGTAAAACAAAAATCAATTATTTTCAAATATAGGTTTGAAGAGAGACAAATAAAAGAATTCTCCTAAGTAACAATGGCAGTTCTGGAGAAATGGCCTTGTTTATAGATGTATTAAAACTATCACAAACCTATAGGGAATCATTTTTCTGAAAAACAGTTCCCTTGAAAATAAATAAACAAAACTTATTTATTCTGAAAGAGGAGGCAAAATTCACATAAAACAGCTTCAAACAGCAACTTTTCAACCTAACTGAAACCAAAGAGCTTCATCTCTGAAAAACAGTCATAACATAGCAAATCAGTGCTCAGAAAAAAAAAACATTCAAAATACAAAGGAAATTTGAACAGAAAATACTAATGAAGAGATGAAGATTTAAATGTCCCACAAGTAACCATTAAAAAGAAACCTCTAACTGAGAATAACCGAATTTAACAGTTCCTGAGTCTGCAGACCTCATAACGTCAAGAGCAAGTCAACATCACTTTGTGCATATACAGTTATATATGGTTAACTCTTAAACAGCTGATGAATTACAGCAGTGAGTGATTTGCCTGATTACCTGCTACTTGGGTTAGTCCTACAAGAGCCAAAATCAAATTTAGACATTACATTTGTTAGGGACTGAATTGTCCCTCCCCCTAACCCCAGCAAAGTTCATATGTTGAAGCCCTAAGCCTTGATGTGACTGCATTCAGAGATAGCACCTATAAAGAAGGTAATTAAGGTTATACAAGGTCATAAAGATGAGGCCCTAATCCAAAGGGACTGTATGCATATAAGAACAGGAAGAGATAGCAGAGACCTCTCTCTCCCTCTTGCTCTGACCATGCACACAGAAGAAAGGCCATCTATAATGTAGGAAGAGGAGCCCTCACCAAAACCAATCCTTCCAGAATCCTGATCTTGGACTTCTAGCCTCCATAAATGTAAGAAAATAAATTGCTGTTGTTTAAATCACCCTGTCTGTGGTACCTTGTTATGGCAGCCTGAGCTAACACAGATAATTTGGAAGTCCACAATATACAAAGAAATTCCCAGACCATCTTTAAGGATCAATTAGTACACACAGCAGCAGCTAATTGACTCACCAGCTATGATGTGGAATGATCAATGTGTGTGTGTGTATGTGTATGTGTGTGTGCATGTGATATCCAGCAGTGATGATCGGTCATGGGGGTTTTAGGCCTAATAGATCAAAAAGAACTTGGCCCTTCAAGAAATAGGAGAGACCATTCCTGTCAACTAAAAGCTCACCATTTAGTTAGAGAGAGAAAACTAATGTGTGTAAAATACTTAATTATTCTCACTTGTGTTCTTCATGCAGCAGGAATTCTCTTTTTAAAGATACAGGATCACTGTCTCCCTCACAAGAAGCTGGCAACAAAGGAATATCATTTGGTGCCATTGGTCCTGAAACTGTCCCCAAAGACTTTCTTCATGTAATTCTTCTAATTACCAGAAACATCTGAATACACAGAGCACCGGGATAGCCAGTGTAGCTCATTAAAACCAAGGTGATGATAGTAAGAATACTAATGAGATAAGAATTAATGGTGTGGTGTATTCTAATGTGCTGAGTCTCCACCGAACACTAGAACAGAACTTTAAAATGTTGGAGCTGAAGTTAAAGATCAAATGGTCTAAGTTCCCAATTTTATAACCCAGGCTTCTAAGTTCTTGAAGGACCATTCAGGAATCATAAGTGTACACAGGTTCTACATTGTGAAAGGGAAGAAAACTTCTTGAGACAAATGCTAAAGAATGAGGAACAAGGAAGAAAAAGAAAAGTAATGCATGTTGAGCATCTACAAAGGGCCAAGAGGCACCATGCTAAATATCTAACATTAGTTATCATATTTAAATTCTCTTATGCCTCCATGGACAAAAATTAATTAATTAATTCTCTTATGTACCCCTTAATGGGAAAAAGTGTTATTTACACCATTTTATAGATGAAGACGCAAAAGCTCAGAGTATGTAAGTGACTTGCATAAGACCGTACAGATAAAATGGACAGAACCAATGTTCCAACCTATATCTTCATCCAATTCTGAAGATGTCACTCTGCTTCTCCACCTCACACACACACCTCTAGCCTAATTCTTAAGCATACCTTAGATAAAAAAGATTTCCGGTGGGAGCACCTGGGTTGCTCAATTGGTTGAGCATCTGACTCTTGATTTGGTCTCAAGTCATGATCCCAGGGTCATGGGATCAAGACCTGCATTGGTTCCATGCTGAGCACAGAGTCTTCTTAGGATACATTCTCTCTCTCTCTCCCTCTGCTCCTCTCCCCGACTCATGTGCTCTCTCTTTCTCTAAAATAAAAAATAAATAAATAATTTTTAAAGACGGGGCGCCTGGGTGGCGCAGTCGGTTAAGCGTCCGACTTCAGCCAGGTCACGATCTCGCGGTCCGTGAGTTTGAGCCCCGCGTCAGGCTCTGGGCTGATGGCTCGGAGCCTGGAGCCTGTTTCCGATTCTGTGTCTCCCTCTCTCTCTGCCCCTCCCCTGTTCATGCTCTGTCTCTCTCTGTCCCAAAAATAAATAAACGTTGAAAAAAAAATTAAAAAAAATAATAATAATAATTTTTAAAGAGATTTCCAGTGTAGGCGTATCTCAAAAATAATAAAGTCCCCAAGAAAATCACCCAGATCCCCCATTAGAGCCAAGGCATTTATTCTCCCATTGTTAAAAGTATTGGTTGCTAAAGATTCCCACCTGAGTCCTTCCCCAGGCTTTTACCTTGGGCAGTAGGAACTGCCCAATGTTATTCCCACTCTCTTGAGGGCAGCCACATCCATCTGGTCCGTGGATGTGGGGTACAAAGGTTCTACCCCCTTGCCTCAATTTGGGGCAACTCTGAAAAACCATGTCAGTTTCAGATCTCCCCATTACAACTTGACTCCTCCATCTGTCCAATCCTGCTTTCCTCACTCTGTTATAAATGCCGATCCTGAGGGCACTGCGAACCCCAAGAAAAAATTGGGAACTTGACCTAGGAAACATATCATTTTTAATCTTACAAAAAACTTTACATAATGCATTTGAAGCAATATGGAGAAAAAGTTGTTCTGTCAGCAACTAATACATAAAAATCATTCCCTCTTAATGGGAAACTATGTTGATAGGTCTTTTGGGGGTGGTGTGTGAGTGGAGACCCTCAAAGAGAATGTCTGGTTAACAAATTAGGGTCACTAATTGGCTGAGATAATAATAGGACATTCAAGGACTGGGGAGAACCTGGTGAAATCGAGGGCCACGTATAGGAAGACCTTGGACGTTAGGGCAACAGCAAGAAGAAAGACTGGAACACGGAGGTAAGCAAAGCATCCCAAGAAGATGGGGTGCCTGGGTAGCTCAGTCAGTTAAGCATCTGACTCTCGGTTTCAGCTCAGGTCATGATCTCATGGTTCATGAGTTTGAGCCCTGTGTCGGGCTCCAAACTGGTGGTGCAGAGCCTGCTTAAGATTCTCATTCTCTCTCTCTCTCTCTCTCTCTCTCTCTCTCTCCTTGTCTCTCTCTCTCTCTCTGCCTCTCTCCCCCCCTTGCATGTGTGCTCTTTCTCTCTCTCTCAGAATAAACAAATAAACTTAAAAAATAATTCTTTTTAAAGATTGGAGTCATTTGCAGTGAGGTATACAATGTCAACTCCTTCCTCTGTCTGCCCTGAAAAATTGTCAGTGAATTGGACACTGTTTACTTTGTGTGAGTAGATTCCCCTTGGGGAGCTCAAAGAGGTTGCTGTGGAGATATCTGGTATACCTGGACTTGACTTTCAATGAAAAAGAGTTCAGTTCTAGCTCAGGAGATGATGACATGAATTCTCAGAATCCGAGGAGACAGATATACTATGCTTCCCTGGTTATAAGGATCTAAAAGGGCAAATAAAGAAAACATAGCATGCCATTTTCACTATCAGTTTAGCAAAGTGATTTTTAATGAAATTACCAATAAAAAAAAGCAAGTGCATAGGAATGGACTCTCCTACACTATTTGAGAAATTGTATGTTGCTACAACCTTTCTAAAGGGCAACGTGGTGATACAGAGCAAGAAGTGTGTATACATTCATGCTCTTTGACCTGCTAATTAGCCATTAGGAAATGTATCCCAAGGAAATGGTGATAAACACAAAAATTTATGTACATGAAAATACTTTGGAACATTATTTACAGTAGCTAAAAACTACTCAACAGTGGGAACATGTTTAAATAAATTATGCTACATTACCATCCATTACTGGAAATTCTTTCCTCAAAGAACATTTAATGAGATGGGAAAGTGCTTGTGATAATGTTAAGTTGAAAATATATGTACATCAACTTTTTCTATGCTAGAATCCCAATTCTGTTAAAAAGAAAAAGCTATAAATCTGTAAACTATTTAGTCCAGGTTGTAATGCGTGTGCATGTGTAAATGAGTATATAGATCTACCTGTGTGTATATACATTTGTGACTTTGGCAAAATGGGTTATGCATTTTTTATAAGTGGGAAAATATGGCATAACAAGAGAAATCCAACTGAAAGAAAAACACAACACAAAATCTTAGGTTTTATCTCCTTAAACCTAAGAAGAATTTGCTTCTTCTCATTTATACTAAACAAACAAACAAACAAATAACCCATTCACCCGCTCAAACTAAGCACCTGCCTGGTTGGTTGTATAAACTACAGAACTAGTAATACCATTCCTCCGTGTTTTCCCAGGATATGAAAGAAACATTTGGTATGAAGTCCAATTGTTGGGTCATCTTATTTATGACATCCAAAGGGTATAAAGAGCCTTGGTCACCGTTTTCCTGTGGAGAAACTGCCTAGTCTACGTCTGAGGCAGAATTCTGGGGTTTTCAGTTCCTTCCTGACATGGTAGGCACTAAGAGAGAGGTTTCTAGGCAAAGAGGCATATTCAGGTTTGCACTTTTGCTTTGCCCCGAACTTTTCTATGAAATGTGTGAGGGCTCAAGCTTTACCTATGTAAAGCTCATCAAAGGAATGAGTCTTTTTTTTAATTAATTAATTTATTTTAAGAGAGAAGGAGAGAGCGCATGTGGGAGAAGGGCAGAGAGAGAAGGAGAGAGAGGAAACCGCAAACAAGCTCCGTGCTGCCAGCACAGAGTCTGACGTGGGGCTCGAACTCGTGAACCGGGAGACTGTGACCTGAGCTGAAATCCAGAGTCAGACACTCAACCAGCTGAGCCACCCAGGCACCCCCTGATTCTTTGTTTTCTACTGTTGTGTAACAAACTACTCCAAAAATCACTGGATGAAAACAGCAACAATTTAGTATTTCTCACCAAGACAGGGGTTAACTGGGTGGTCTCATCTGGACTCCTTTGTGCAGACAGCTGGCAGCTCAGCTGGGGCTGAAGGTCTAAGATGGCCTTGCTCACATAGCTGGGGTTTGGGTACTGCCTCTTGGTGCTGGCCCTCTTATCCTGGGCTCTAGCCTAGGTTTCCTTGTGTGGTGGCAGGAACATTCAAAGGAATCAAAGGTGGAAGTGGCAAAGCCCATTGCAATGTAGACTCTAGAACACAGAGCCACTTCTACCACATTCCATTGGTTAAAGCAAGACACAAGTCAGTCCAGATTAAAGAGGTTGAGGAAATAAATTCCACGTTTTAAGGGGAGGAGCTGCACAGTCTTGTGGCTGTATTAATCACAGTCTATCTATCCTTCAAGGTCAACTTCATGTTCAAGCATTCCCTATTCTACTCATGAATTCATCCTTTAATTTGGCCATCCATTCTTCCATTTACAAAGAAACTATATCAGGTACTTTGTGTAAGCCAGGAACTGGACACAGAAGAACTCAGAGGCAAACTCACTATGGTCTCACCACCTTCTGTCTCTACTTCTTTATACTATGTATCCTATTATGTTGCAGTTGTTTAAACATTTAATTTTCTTAGTATACTGTGAGGTCTTGGAGGAGAGAAGTGGTGTCTCATCTTATTTTTTGTGGGTGTGACAAAGTGTTATTTTAAAGCTAATATATTTTTCTTTGTGTTGTACTGTTCCTGAAAGGAGGTAGCATATCTATCTGTGGAGGAAGACAGCTTTTTTTATTTAGGGGAAAAGGACTCAACCCTCCACTCAGCATGGAGCCTGCTTAAGATTCTCTCTCTCCCTCTGCCCCTCTCCCCCAACCCCTCTCACTAAAATAAATTTTTTTTTTAGAAAAAGAAAACTAAGACTCGGGCATTAACTAAGAAAGGGAGGAAGGAAAGAGGGAGGGAGGGGAGAGAGAAAGAAGGAAAAAAGAGAGAAAAGAAAAAAGTGTGGGGAAGACTGTTCTGAACATGGGCAAGAGCAAATACAACATTGCAGAGTCTGCAAGAACACAACGTGTTGAGAAAACTGTGATTTCTGGGTGGCCAGTGTATGAGATTCCAGTAAGAAAGTGCCAGGCAGATAAGACACAAGAGTTTGGTTGAAACCAGATTGGGAAGGCCTTGTTTGCCAAGTTAGAAGATATGGGAGATGAGAAGGTTACATCCAGCACTTTCAAAGTGATTATGATTGGGCTGGATTTCCAGAAAACTGACCCTGGCAATTTAAGGAGACTGAATTTGAGGGTGAGAAACTTGTAAGTGGGCATGAGGCCATGGTACAGGTTCCAGTGTCAGAGTATGAAGACCTGGGCCAAGGCAGAGTCAGTGCAGGTGACAAGGGATGCCTCCTGCTAATGCTTACATGGTTGACACACATGAACTTGAAGGCCTAAAATGAGGGCAGGTGAGGTGACATAAAAGAACCACCATTTTGTTATCCATGTGGATTCTTTAAGTCAGAAATTCAGACAGGGCACTGTGGGGGACATGTCTTCTCTGCTCCGCAATGTCTAGGATTATGACTTGAACAGCTAAAGGTGACTCATATCGCTGGGGCTGGGCAATCCTCTTCCAAATAATGTCCTCACTTATATGCCTAGTGCCTGGTCTGGGACAGCTGAAAGGCAGGCTGAGCTGAGTGTTGACTGGAGCACCCACATATGGCCTTTACCCATGGCTTGTGTTGCTCACATCATGGCAACTTGGTTTTGAGAGAGAGTGCTCTGAGAAGGAATAACTAGTGGGTACAACTCCAAGACACCAGGGCAGAAGCTGCATGGCCCTTTCTGATCTAGTTCAGAAGTCACATGGTACCATTTCTGCCACAGTCTATTAATTATTAACCTTAATACATATTATAGATGGATACACAGATAGAGACTTGGGGAAATTTGACCAATAATAAGTATGGTGGGAATGACATTCTTTGCCTAGACCTCGGAGCCCTGCAGCTTTCACCTTTACTCTCTTGGAATGCCCCTACCACCACATAAGAAAGCCTAGTGATGACAGACAGCCAAATAACAATAAATAATATTAACTGATTGATTAATAAGAATCTTAATATTCATTATTAAGTAAGTCACTAAAGCCAATCCACATTCAAAAATAAAGACATTCGACTCAGCCTCTTGATGGGGGGAGTGGCAGCTCCCAGGACAGAAAAGCCTATGGCATGGGAGCTTTTGTCGCAGCCATCTTTGGAAAAACCCAACTGCCACACTCAGCAACATAGAGGGAAGAGGGGAGGAAGCAAAAGCCAGGCAGAAGAGGATCTGAGGAAAAGGAACCTTCAATGGATAAACCCAACTAGCAGAGCTATCGCTAGAAGGGGTGCCTGTGTGGCCTCAGTTAAGCATCCGACTCTTGATTTTGGGTCACTTCGGGCTGTCTGCTGTCAGCATGGAACTCACTTCAGATCCTCTGTCCCCTTCTCTCTCTGCCCCTCCATTGCTGGTTCTCTCTCTCTCTCTCTCTCTCTCTCTCTCTCTCTCTGCCTCAAAATAAATAAATAAACTTAAAAGCAGAACCATCTCTAGATATTATTGTTGAAGGTCAGGGACAGTCAGGAACATAGCTCAGGTGTGCACAGGGCATGGCAGGTGGTTCTCAAAGTCAGTGGGAGGTGGCACTAGGTCGAAAGAATTCATCCATTCTCTACTGATCACCACCTAGCCAAGCAAGCAGATTTTTAAGGTAGAGGAATCAAAGCCTGTTAATTCACCAGAACAGTAGCAAACAGTGAAAGGCAGAAGAGGTAAGCTAAAGCTTCATGGTGACAAAGGCATCCAGAGTGAACACCTGGCCCAACCAAGAGATGGTTTTTGGCAGCAACGTTTTATTCTAGGCCACACTGAACACATGGGCTGAGGCTGCCAGTGTGCCTCCTGTTGTAATAATAGCAACGATAACTACTAACATTTATTAACATTTATTGAGCACCTAGGATCAAGGCACTGGACTACACATTTCACATATATCAAATCCCTGAGAGCTGGTTACTCTTATTATGAGCATTTTTCAGCAAAGATACTATGGTTTAGAAAGGTCAAAAGGCTAGCAAGTTGTCATGCTCAGGACTCAGCCTGTCCTACTTTCTGGAAGCAACGCTCTCCCATCAAGCCTAGGCCAAGTCACACAGCTGGTAGCAGGGCATGAGGCTGGGATGGGAGCCCAGGCTGACTGATTAGATGCAAGCATTTTTCCTCTAAGAATTGCTGCAAAGGGCAAGGTCAGGGGCCAGAGAAAGGAGGTGACCGGGAGGAGTGGAGATGACTGGGAAGTTTCTAGATTGGGAAACTGGGTAGATGTGATGCTGTTGCCTGAGATGGGGAATGCCAGAGAAGAAGGCATTTGGAGAGAACATGGTAAGTTCAGCATTGCACCCTTTAAGCATGGGAGAATGTTATTTATTCACATTTTCATCAGAGAGTGTGAAACAACACCATCCCAGGGGGAGGAGCCAAGATGGCAGAACTGCATCGAAGTGTTTTTTTGCATCTTGCATCCATGAAATACAACCAGATCCGCACCAAACCATCCTACACACCTAGAAAACTGATCTGAGGATTAACACAACAATCTGCACAACCTGAACCACAGAACTCAGCAGGTACATGGTGGGGAGAGGTGAACTGGGGGAGAGAGAAACTGTGGAGCTGTTTCTGCTTACAGAGAGAGGACGGAGATGGGGGGAGAGTACAGGAAAAGCACCCACTCCCAAAAGCAGGTGGAGAGAAAGTGGAAAAGTGGAAACAGTCTCAGGGACTGAACTAAGAAGGGAGAAAGGAGAAAGGTGAGGGTTTAAATTCCATTAAGACTCTATAAACAGGGGGAGTGCAGAGTACAAATTCTGTAGCTCGATACCTGGCGGTGCTCTGGTAGGAAGGGCGAATCCCCAGGAGCAGAGTGAAGTCTGGAGGGTGCTCAGGCCACATGGGGAGAGGAGGTTCTACATCTGGTAGAGGCTGTGTAGCCACCCGGTCCCAGCAGACCCCAGAGAACAACATTCGCTGGTGCTGGAACAAGGTCATCAGGGGTGAAGCCTGGTGCCAGGTGTGTGTTGTGATTTTCCATAATCCCTGAAATGCTGCTGCTACACTATCACATGAACTTTTTCTGGGGTGGGCTGGCACCCAGTCACAGTCTGTGGGCGTCGGGAGCAGCATGGTCCCAAAAATGTTTCTGGGTGTGCCAGCACCTGGCCATTGCTCAGTGAGAAACTCCCCCCAAGAATCTGAGCAGATGAAAGCCACAGTCCCTCAGAAGTGAGGGGTCAGGAAACACAGCCACATCTGAGATAAAAGTCAGGAGGGCGGTGACGCCTGGCAACCTGACAGCCTGGTCACAGTGTAAAAGCAGGGAGTGGTTGGAAGCTGGAGACAAAGACGGATGCATGATTGCTGACTGGGGAGAACAGAGTTCCAATACTAGAGACTGGGTAGCTGGGTGATGCCATTTTCACCGCTCCCACGCATGCGCATACACACCTACAAGAGCCACAACAGTCCACCCCAGTAAGCTAAGCAGCGCCATCTAGTGTAGAATGGAGCCATTACACTAACCCCGCCCAACTGGGCCAACCTCACTCTTCAGGAACACAAGTCTCTCGGCCTGCTTAGTTTACAGACTGTAAAGTGCCTCATAGTTGGACTACTAGAGGAAAACGATGTAATTTCAATCATATTTCAGACTGTTCACTGGTCCATCTATTCAATTTTTGGGGTTTTTTTTGTTTCTTTTTCTTGAAAATAGAAAGAGGAAAAAATTCTTTTTATTTTCAATTTTTATTAAAAACATTTTTCTTTAATTTTTTTCTACCATATTTTTTTACTTTTTTGTAAATTTTTCAAATTCTATTTTACTATTTCTATTTTACTTCCATTTCATTTTATTCTATTTCGTTGTATATTTTTTTTCAAATTTTCCAACTTTTTTTTTTCTTTTTGTCTTCTTTTTTTCCCCCCTTTTTTCCTCTAATCTATCAAGCTCTTTTCAACAACCATACCAAAACATACTTAGGATCTAGCATCATTTATCTGATTTTTTTATGTGTGTGTGCTGTCTTCAATTTTTTAATTTTAATTTTTTTAACTTATTAATTCTTTTTCTTCCTTCAAAATGAAGAAACAAAGGAATTCACCCCAAAAGAAAGAGCACGAAGAAACAACACCCGGGAACTTAATCAACACAGACACAAGCAAGATGTCTGAACCAGAATTTAGAATCACGATAATAAGAATATTAGCTGGGGTTGAAAATAGATTAGAATCCCTTTCTACAGAGACAAAAGAAGCAAAAGCTAGTCAGGATGAAATAAAAAATGTTATAACTGAGCTGCAATCTCAAATGGATGCCATGGTGGCTAGGAAGGATGAGGCAGAGCAGTGAATCAGCAATATAGAGGACAAACTTATGGAGAATAATGAAGAGGAAAGACGAAGGCAAAAGAGCATGATTTAAGAATTAGAGAAATCAGTATCTTGTTAAAAAGAAACAACATCAGAATCATACGGGTCCCAGAAGAGGAAGAGAGTGAAAAAGGGATAGAAGGATTATGTGAGCAAATCATAGCAGAAAACTTTCCCAATGTGGGGAAAGACACAGACATCAAAATCCAGGAAGCACAGAGGACTCCCATTAGATGCAACAAAAACTGACCATCAAAAAAGCATATCATAGTCAAATTCACAAAATACTCAAGCAAGGAAGGAATCATGAAAGCAGCAAGGGAAAAAAGTGCTTAACCAATAAGGGAAGACAGATCAGGTTTGCAGCAGACCTATCCACAGAAACGTGGCAGGCCAGAAAGGAGTAGCAGGATATATTCAATGTGCTGAGTCAGAAAAATATGTAGCCAAGAATTCTTTATCCAGCAAGGCTGTCATTCAAAATAGAAAGAGACACCAAAAGTTTCTCAGACACACAAAGATTAAAGGAGTTCGAGACCACCAAACCAGGCCTGCAAGACATTTTAATGGGGACTCTCTGAGGGGAGAAAAGACAAAAAAAAAAAAAAAAAAAAAGACCAAAAGCAACAAAGACTAGAAAGGACCAGAGAATACTACCAGAAATTCCAGGTCTACAAGAAACATAATGGCAATAAATTCATATCTTTCACTACTCACTCTGTCAATGGACTAAATGCTCTAAACAAAAGACATGGGGTAACAGAATGGATAAGAAAACAAGATCCATCTACAAGCTGTTTACAAGAGACACACTTTAGACCTAAAGACATCTTCAGATAGAAAGTATGGGGATGGAGAACCATTCATCATGCTAATTGTCAACAAAAGAAAGCCAGAGTAGCCATACTTATATCAGACAAGCTAGACTTTAAAATAAAGACTGTAACAAGAGATAAAGAAGGGCATTATATCATAATCAAGAGGTCCATCCACCAAGAAGACCTAACAGTTGTAAACATTTATGCGCCAAATGTGGCAATACCCAAATATATAAATCAATTAATCACAAACATAAAGAAACTCATCCATAGTAATACCATAATAGTAGGAGACTTCAACACCCCACTCACAGCAATGGACAGAGCATCTAATCAAAAAATCAACAGGGAAACAATGGCTTTGAATGACACACTGGACCAGATGGACTTAACAGATATATTCAGAACATTTCATCCTAAAGCAGCAGAATATACATTCTTCTCCAGTGCACATGGAACATTCTCCAGAATAGACCACATACTGGGACACAAATCAGCCTTCAGCAAGTACAAAAAGATCGAGATCATACCGTGCATATTTTCAGACCATAATGCTATCAAACTCGAAATCAACCACAAGAAAAAATTTGGAAAGGTAACAAATACTTGGAGACTGAAGGACATCCTACTAAATAATGAATGGGCTAACCAAGAAGTTAAAGAGAAAATTAAAAAGTACATGGAAGCCAAATGAAAACACCACAGCCCAAAACCTCTGGGACGCAGCAAAGGTGATCATAAGGGAAAGTATATAGCAATCCAGGCCTCCCTAAAGAAGGAAGAAAGGTCTCAGAGACACAACCTAACCCTACACCTTGAAGATCTGGAAAAAAACAGCACATAAAACCCAAAAACAGCAGAAGGCATGAAATAATAAAGATTCAAGCAGAAGTCAATGCTATCGAAACCAAAAACAAACAAAACGAAACAGAACAGATCAATGAAACTAGAAGCTGGTTCTTTGAAAAAATTAACAAAATTGATAAACCAGTAGCAAGTCTGATCAAAAAGAAAAAGGAAAGGGCCAAAATAAATAAAATCAAGAATGAAAGAAGAGATATCACAACCAACACAGCAGAAATAAAAACAATAAGAGAATATTACAAGTAATTATACGCCAATAAAATGGGCAATCTGGAAGAAATGGACAAATTCCTAGAAACATATAAACTACCAAAACTGAAGCAGGAAAATATAGAAAATTTGAACAGACCCATAACCAGTAAGGAAATCGAATTAATAATCAAAAATCTCCCAAAAAACAAGAGTCCAGGGCCAGATGGCTTTCCAGGGGAATTCTACCAAACATTTAAGGAAGAGTTAACACCTATTCTCTTGAAGCTTTTCCAAAAACTAGAAATGGAAGGAAAACTTCCAAACTCTTTCTATGAAGCCAGCATTACCTTGATTCCAAAACCAGACAGAGACCCCACTAAAAAAGAGAACTATAGACCAATTTCCCTGATGAACATGGTTGCAAAAATCCTCAACAAGATATTAGCCAACTGGATCCATCAATACATTAAAAAATTATTCACCACAACCAAGTGGGATTTATACCTGTGATGCAGGGCTGGTTCAATATCTGCAAAACAATCAATGTGTTTAATCACATAAATAAAAGAAAGGACAAGAGCTATATGATCCTCTCAATAGATACAGAGAAATCATTTGACAAAATACAACTTCCTTTCTTGATAAAAATCCTCAAGAAAGTAGGGATAAAAGGATCATACCTCGAGATGATAAAAACCATATACAAGTGACCCAATGCTAATATCATCCTCAATGGGGAAAAACTGAGAACTTTCCCCTTAAGGTCAGGAACAAGATAGGGATGTCCACTCTTGCCACTGTTATTCAACATAGTATTGGAAGTCTTAGCCTCTGCAATCAGACAACACAAAGAAATAAAAGTCATCCAAATCAGCTGGGAGGAGGTCCAAATTTCACCCTTTGCAGATGACATGATTCTCTATATGGAAAACCCTAAAGATTCCACCAAAAAACTGCTAGAACTGATTCATGAATTCAGCAAAGTTGCAGGGTATAAAATCAATGCACAGAAATTGGTTGCATTCCTATACACCAACAATGAAGCAACAGAAAGAGAAATCAAGGAATTGATCCCATTTACAGTTGCACCAAAAACTATAAAATACCTAGGAATAAATCTAACCAAGGACGTAAAAAATCTATACACTGAAAACTATAGAAAGCTTATGAAAGAAATTGAAGATGACACAAAAAAATGGAAAAATATTCCATGCTCCTGGATAGGAAGAACCAATATTGTTAAAATATCAATACTCCCAAAGCAATCTACATATTCAATGCAATCCCTATCAAAATAACACCAGCATTCTTCACAGAGCTAGAACAAATAATCCTAAAATTTGTATGAAACAAGAAAAGACCCTGAATAGCCAAAGCAATCTTGAAAAAGAAAACCAAAGCAGGAGGCATCACAATCCCAGACTTCAAGTTGTATTGCAAAGCTTTAATCATCAAGGCAGTATGGTACTGGCACAAGAACAGACACTCAGATCAATGGAACAGAATAGAGAACCCAGAAATGGACCCACAAACGTATGGCCAACTAATCTTTGACAAAGCAGGAAAGAATATCCAATGGAATCAAGACAGTCTCTTCAGCACGTAATGCTGGGAAAACTGGACAGCGACATGTGGAAGAATGAACCTGGACCACTTTCTTATACCATACCTAAAAATAAACTCAAAATGAATGAAAGACCTCAATGTAAGACAGGAAGCCATCAAAATCCTCCAGGAGAAAGCAGGCAAAAACCTCTTTGACATTGGCTGCAGCAACTTCTTACTCAACACGTCTCCAGAGGCAAGGGAAACAAAAGCAAAAATGAACTACTGGGACCTCATCAAAATAAAAATCTTCTGCATAGGGAAGGAAACAATCAGCAAAACTAAAAGGCAACCAGCAGAATGGGAGAAGATATTTGCAAACGACAAATCAGGTAAAGGGTTAGTATCCAAAATCTATAAAGAACTTATCAAACTCAACCTCCAAAAAACAAAGAATCCAGTGAAGAAATGGGCAAAAGACATGAATAGACACTTCTCCAAGGGAAACATCCAGATGGCCAACTGACACATGACAAAATGCTCAACATCACTCATCATCAGGGAAATACAAATCAAAACCACAATGAGATACCACCTCACACCTGTCAGAATGGCTAACATTAACAACTCAGGCAACAACGGCTGTTGGTGAGGATGCGGAGAAAGAGGATCTCTTTTGCATTGTTGGTGGGAATGCAAGCTGGTGCAGCCACTCTGGAAAACAGTAGGGAGGTTCCTCAAAAAACTAAAAATAGAACTACCCTATGACCCAGCAATGGCACTACTAGGTATTTATCCAAGGGATACAGGTGTGCTGTTTTGAAGGGACACATGCAGCCCCATGTTTATAGCAGCACTATCAACAATAGCCAAAGTATGGAAAGAGCTCAAATGTCCATCAATGGATGAATGGATAAAGAAGTGGTGTGTATGTGTGTGTGTATATATATATATATGTATATATATATATATATATATATATATATATATATATATGATGGAGTATTACTCGGCAATCAAAAAGAATGAAATCTTGCCATTTGCTACTACATGGATGGAACTAGAGGGTGTTATGCTAAGCAAAATTAGTCAGAGAAAGACAAATATTATATGACTTTACTCATATGAGGACTTTAAGATACAAAACAGATGAACATAAGGGAAGGGAAGCAAAATTAATATAAATACAGAGAGGGGGACAAAACATAAGAGACTCTTAAATATGGAGAACAAACAGAGGGTTACTGGAGGGGTTGTGGGAGAGGGGACAGGCTAAATGGGTAAGGAGCATTAAGGAATCTACACCCAAAATCATTGTTGCACTATATGCTAACTAACTTGTATGTAAATTTAAAGAAATAAATAATAAAAAAATACACCATCCCTCTCTTGGATTCCTTGCTTGAAGAAAAAGAAAAAAGAAGTTATTAAAGATGATTTGAGTCCAGCAATTAATGCCCCCAAATATAGAACATGGAATTGCATAGATGGAACAGACCTGAAAATTCATATGGCATCAATCTCCTCATTTCACAGATTATTTTTTTAATGTTTATTTATTTTTGAGAGAGAGACAGAGTGTGAGTGGGGGAGGGGCAGAGAGAGTGAGACACAGAATCTGAAGCAGGCTCCAGGCTCTGAACTGTCAACACAGAGCCCAAAGGGGGGCTCAAACCCACGAACTATAAGATCACAACCCAAGGTGAAATCCAGCACTTAAACAACTGAGCCACCTGGGCACCCCCTCATTTCACAGATTAAAAAATGGAGGCTCAGAGAGGCTCAACGTTTCGCCCAAAGTCACTCATCCCATGTAATGAAGTTTCTCATTCACCAAATCCTAAATTGCCGAGAATTTTTTTTTATTCCTTCTCTTACTTGAAAATACATGAACATTTTAAATGACCCAAACAAGAACAGCAGCTATTTGGGGAAAAACCAAAAAAAGCCCCACCATAGTCTGTGCCATTCACGCGGCTCTGAAGGAGCCCTTATCCAATCACTGCAGTTGCCATAGCTCAGTTCACATCCTACATAAATGCCCTGATAGCAGCAAACACTCAGCACAAAGAGCTGGCTTATTTTGAACACCATTCAGAACCAGAGAAGGGAGGAGATAGAAGCCGTCATTTACCATTTGGGAGAAAAGGTATAATCAGTAGGAAAATCTGATTTTCAATCATTTCAAGGATATTAAAGTGAAAAAAAAAGATCTGGAAGACGTCTCTGAGGAGGCTTTCTTTTTTTTTTTTTTAATGAAAACTGCACATGGTGGACTTAGCTACTGTATGGATTTAAATCAGTTGTGATGTTAAATCTATATGGCAAGAGAAAGCATGAAAGACCTGTGGCTCACTGATTCCCCTCATTCAACCCAAGCTCGATATAATTTTATTAGCTTGTTATTGATATTTTGATTCATGGAGCAGTGTTAAGATTCAGTACATAAGCATGAACACAGCAGAAGTGATTATTTGAACGACAACCAAAAAACACCCTAACGTAAGGATAATCTGGATGTTATCGCCAGGTCTCTAGGCCATTACAGTATTTTTTTTTTTAAGGAAATCAAATAAAGAAATAAGAGAGAGAGAGTGTGTGGGCACCAGTGAATCAATATGAGAGAGTTGAGGGGCACCTGGGTGGCTCAGTAGGTTAAGCATTTGACTCTTGATTTTGGCTCATGTCATGATCTCACAGTTTTTGAGATCGAGCCCCGCATCATAGGGCCCTGTACTAACAGTCTGGCCCCTGCTTGGGATTCTCTCTCTCCTTCTCTCTCTGTACCTCTTCCACTCACCCACGTGTGTGTGCATGCATGCTCTCTCTCTCTCAAAATAAATAAATAAACATTTTTTAAAATGCCCCACGGGGGCGCCTGGGTGGCTCAGTCACCTAAGTGTCTGACTTCAGCTCAGGTCACGATCTCACAGTTGTGAGTTTGAGCCCCACGTTGGGCTCTGCACTGACAGTGCAGAGCCTGCTTGGGATTCTCTCTCTCTCTCTCTCTCTCTCTCTCTCTCTCTCTCTTCTCCTCCCCCACTTATACCATCTCTGTCTCTCTCAAAATAAAAAAATAAACTTTTAGAAAAATGTGAGAGTTAAATAGAAATAAATATTTCTTTTGGTTCTTTTCTCAACAGAAAGCATATTTGTCCCCAAATTAATTTCTAAATTAATTGCTCGGAACTGAAGTAGCTGAGAAGCTGAAGACCTCAGGAAGAGCAAGCAAGGCTTTGGCATACAGGCCTCACTAGGGCTTGGCTCAGGGATTGTAACCGAGAGAGGGAAGAATGGATTGGTCCTCCTTCCCTCACCCATACCCCTGTTAATACGGCCAAGTAAGATTGATCTGTGCCACTTTCTCCCCACCAAAAGCATTCCTGCTACTTTGGCCTTTATTCATTAATGTGGAAGACGAGGAAAAGAAAGAAGCAGCAAGAAGGGAGAGCTCAAGGGAAGCCAAAGATTAAGCTACAAAAACACCTGAAACATCTGTTTCCCAAAGCTGCACCCTAAAAATAGTTGTTCCATAGTCTGAAGACCAGGCTATCATATGCACATCCTCTCCTATGCCAAGGTTGGACCACATTCCATTCAGGTTCTCAGACATCTGTAAACATGGATTATGTTCCTGTGGCAAAAAATGGTTAGCTGTCCATGAAAATTCTTGTTCCCCTTCATAGGGAAACCTATTACTAAGACACACAGAACTACATTTCCCAGCACCCCCTATTATCTAGGCCATATGACTAGTTGTTACTAATAAAAGATAAACAGAAGTAAAGTATATCATTCTGGACCTAGACTTTTAAGAAACAGGACTACCTTCTCCATGATCTTTTTCCCCTTCCATGATTAGATGCAAATAACAAAGATAAGGTTCTAGAGAACAGTGGAGCCACAAAATGTAAGGAACATGGATCCCTGAATCAATGTGTGGAAGAAAACCAACCATTGATGAGAAATACCCAACTTGAATGTTATCTGAGCAAGAAACAAACTCTACTATGTTAGTGCCACTATATACGTAGTGGTCATCTCACAGAAACAGAATGGACCTCCACCCAAAGTTGGTTTGGACATTGAGACTGATGGTGCCCCACATATAGCATGAGCATCTGAAAAGATTATTCATATAACAAGGCTTTCTGGAAAGAGCAGGGCAGGGCCCCAAGGAGGTCCGAAAATGGCTTGAGAGAGAAGGGAAGGGCAACTGGCTTGGAGTTTAATGGCGCTTAGGGGGCAGGGCTGAGATGAGCATTCCCATATGTGGACCAAGGTTTGCATGGTTTGATCTTCCCACCAGGACCAAAGGAGGGAATGCCCAGGCTTTCTTAATTGGCTTGCCCAGATGTGCCGTTGAAGGGGAAGAGGAAGTGGTGGGCTTAAATGCTGTCAGCAGTCACATGTCAAAAATTGAGTTAGACTCCATTATAATCACTCTTGACATTTGATGACTGAAATGTGCCATGTTTCATTTAATTGAATGAACTTGCATAAGTAGGCCATTATAGTGCTCTCTGAAGCCTAGAGCTCCTAAGAGAAGTAAAACTTCTAGTGAATGTCTCATCCAGGAGCTCAGCAGTGTGTATTTTGAGAAGTAAAATGAGCACCTGGGTCATCACTCACTGTCTGGAATTCTGAAGGGGATAAAGAATATCTTGGTGAGGTCTTGTATTGTGACTTTAGTGTATGCAGAGACATGTGTGACATTCATTTATACACATGTGAGGCAAAAGCTTCCTGGAGCTCTTTATCCTAAAGAAGGCAACGTTGGACAAAGAATTGCTGCTGCCATTGGCCAAGTCAGACAGCCGGACCATTGGCAATGGCCCCGTGAATGTGTAAAATGTGCAAATGAGGCCAATTGCTGAACAGAACCTCCACCTGCTAAGATAATTCCTGAAGATCTGTCAGTTGTGCTAAGGTCCCATCCCTGATCAGGTAAGATCTGGCTAAGGGATGTAAAACAGAAACTCTCCCACAAACTCCCATTACATGTGATGGTGGCAATACTCCCATTGTTGTTCACTCACTTAATCCTAAGAGGCTTCTCTGGTAGCCAGTGAGGTGTTGGAGAGACTCCCATACCATGACATTTAGCAAAGAACTGAGGACAGGAGAGGCTACTCCCCTCCCAACTACAGGTGAGATATACCAGAAGACACAGGTTTGACTCCATCTGGTAGTAGGACAGTCTCAGTGGCCATGCTGAGCTGGCAGGGTGCTGCTCATGACCCAAGGCATAATCACCAGCCAGGTACAAATTGTCACATGCTCAGGGCCTGTGCATTGGTCCATAGACTCCAGGAGGCATGAGAGGATGTTGCTAGATCCTCTACAGTGGCAGGGTCTCGGCAGGTGGGGGGGGGGGGTAATTAACAGAAGTGCCTGTTTCATTGCAATTTGGACAGGTTCTAGAGCTTTTTGTTGTAGGTAACCCCATTCAAAGTTACTTAAAGATAGTAACAGTAAGTAGGTATACAGTATAAGTGGGCTTAATTGGAACAGTATAACAGTATAAATGGAAGTAACAATATAAATAGGCCTAAGTAAAATTTGTAAATGAGGAATACATTATCTCCAGAGCCCGAGAAGCCTAAAAGATGCTGGGCTTAGTTTAATGTTATGGGTGCCAAGAGAGTCAATAGCTGTTTCCTGACAATGTCAGGACTTCAAGGTGGGGGGAGTTATACTACATGTGAGGCAATTGTCCATTCCTTTTTTGTGAGCTCGTTTGTGTTTCTGTCTCCTGAATCAGTGTGCCAAATGAATCTCCTAAGAGGTGAATGTGGTCAGTTTGATGTCCTATCTGTGCTTTCAGAGAAAGCTGGGTGTTCTTGAGGTCTGGTCTCCAAGATTGTGTGTGACTACAAGGCTATTGAGATACCCCACCTACCAGCCAGTTTGCCTTTGTAAAGGTGAACTGAGTCACCTCAGGGGTGAAGACAAACTGGCTGACAGGCTTTGAAATAGGCAGTGAACAAAATGTATTAGCCAAATTTACCAGTTGCTGATTGGATGAAGTAATTTCAATAATATTTGGTATGGGGGCCATGGAATTATGGTGGCAATAACCCACCGTGAGGTGCCTACCATCCTTTCTAGTTTTAAGAACAGGCCAAAATGTTCATTAAATGGAGTAGTAGTGGGAATAATCAGCTGTCCTCTAAATTCTAATGAGTTTCAATCCTTGAAGACCCCGTGCTAATTCACAATAGGCCTCCAGACCAAATTCACCTCCATTTGGCGTGTTTCTCCTCAGCTGAGTAAGTGGAAACTATGAAAAAGCAGATTTAGTTTCCACAGCTGGTTGTTTGTATGATTACTTCACCCTTTGAAGCATTCCAAAATCCAGACTCTGAGAAAGGGTGGCCTCTGAATCCACCAACCAGCCGTGTGACAGCCTGTTTTCTGTTTCACGCTGGCCTTGTCTGTGGGGGTCACGTCCAGTTCCACTGGGAACTCGCCATCCACATTACTTGTTGCCTCCAACAGGGTTTGCAGTAGCCTTGTAAACTCGGGGTGAGAAAGATTTATCCAAAGGTGAGGAGAAAAGGGTGAAATTTTCCTTCATCGTATGACTAATGTAACTTTCCTAAGGAGGAGACAGAAAGTTCATGACTCATTTTCTGCATTTGGTTTTGATTAGACCATTTATTTATTGACAGATGGCTGCGAGGTGCGGCCATTGATGGAGCCTCAGCCAGCTGAATAAAGCCAAGCCTAAACTTTTCAGCGGGGTGAACCTTCCAGCTCTTGAATCTGGGATCTAGAACAACAGCTTCCACGTGGAAAGCATGGCTGACACAGGAAAGGGGGGAAAAAAAGCACTCTGTGCAAAAGTCAACCGTGAAGACTCAGCCTAAGCAAAAATCATGCTGACATGAGTTTTTTACTTTTTTTTTTTTTTAATGTTTTCCTCCTGTTCTGCTGTTTGTGTAATTCAGACTATGGCCGTTAATTTCTAATTATGTAGGCTGCTTATTGTTTTCTTTAGAAAATAAAACTAAATACTGCCCCTGGACTTGCACAGTGAGGAGGTATCCTTGCTACATCTACCTCGCTGTTTAATGCCCAGCAAGGCCCAAACATTTGGGCCACACGGTCTGCATGTTTTAACATTGGTTTTTCCTGTGACTGCCTCCAACTGCCAAGCCCCATTTCTCAGGAAAGTCATTTTCATGCCTCAGGTTTGCTGCTGGAAAATACAAGACCTCATAAAGTACGATTGCAGAAGTGCCTATTACTTGTTAAGTAGAGAAATTTAATGCAGAGTTATTTTCTACAAAGTTCATCACATCGGTTAAGAAACCCCCGTCCTCCTTCTGAGGATACTGCAAAGGGACTATAGGCATAGGAGCAGACAAAACAGGTTTAATTCCTGGATCTACCACCTCATCACTTACTGGCTGTTGGACTTTAGGCAACTTCACCCCTCTGAGTCTCAGTTTCCTCCTCTGGACAATGAGCCGCTATGAAGAGTCTGGGAAACAGTGTACATGTTCTTGGCTTCCTAGGTTTGTTCTCTCCGCCACCCCCCACCCCCCCCCCAGACTGAAAGCTGAAACAGTATATAAGTTTCCTGGCTTCAGTTTCCAGAAGCTTAATCCCCTAGGAAACCCTAGAGAACAGAGGGCCTCTGGAATATAAGAATACAAGTTTGAGGGGGGGAAAATGAAGGAAGAAAGATTTCAGGGGCTAAACTAGAGCAAGATTCTTTGGGGCAGAGGTGAGGAGAGGAGAAGAGAACAGACACAAACCATCTGGTGGTGTGAGCCATGAACCTTGCTTCTCAGGAAGAGAAGACCCTTGAGATGAGCCAAGACATCTCCAGGGAGTTCTGGGTTTGTCTTCTAAGGAGTCACATGTGTGTGTCTTAAACTATCCTCTCTAAAATGTGTCACAACCTCTCCTCCTTCTTAAACAAGGAACCTCTTCTTAGTGGTTTGGTCATCATGTACATTCATTGCCATGCAGCTCTAGGGAGAGGTGTCCTCAGATTCTTCCAAGATCTGTAGGGCCATTTGTCTCTGCATCCCGTGGCCCCAGACTAATTCTCTTGTCCAAAGTCCCTTCCTGCCTGCTGTCACTCAGTATGTCTCTCTATAGCAGCTCCTCTCCTTCATTCTAATTTGCTTTTACAAACCTTGTGTGGGCTTAGAAATGAAATAAAAATGTCTTAGAATTGATTACAGCATGAGGTGAACAGATTCTGAGTGAAGGACTAGGGAGTTAGTAATGAACTTTGTAGTGTCTATTTTGACTGTGTCCTGGACTGAATTGTGTCCACCCCAAAATTCCTATGTTGAAGCCCTGACCCTCAATGTGACTGTATTTGGAGACAGGACCTATACGGTGGTAGTAAAGGTCAAGTGAGGCCACAGGGTGGGGCCCTAATCCTGTAGGACCACGACTTTGTAAGAAGAGGAAAAGGCAGTGGAGCGCCCCACCTCTCTACGTGCACACAGAGAAAAGGCTGTGTAAGGACACAGGGAGAAGGTCGCCATCTACAAGCTAGGAAGAGATATCTCAACGGAAACCGTCTTGATCACGAACTTTCAGTCTCCAGAACTACGAGAAAATAAATTTCTCTTGTTTAAGCCACCCAACCTGTGGTGTTCTGTTATGGCTGTTTGAGCAGACTGATACATACTGCTTAAGGAGGTTTTGTGTTTTCATATTGTGGGGTGTTGTTTTTGTTTTTGGGGTTTGTTTGGTTGGTTGGTTGGTTTTGGTTTCTGGGGTTTTTTTTTTGCCAACACTGATGATCCCGCATGTGTTATTCAGAATGGAGTTGCTGGATAAGTAAGAAGTTACTTTTAAAAATTCAAATAGGGGCACCTGCGTGGCTCAGTCAGTTAAGCATCTGACTTTGGCTCAGCTCATGATCTCACAGTTCATGAGTTTGAGCCCCGAATCGGACGCTCCACTATCAGCACAGAGCCTGCTTCAGATCCTCCATCTCCCTGTCTCTCTGCCCCTCCCTTGTTCTCTCTCTCTTTCTCTCAAAAATAAACATTAAAAAAAAGTTTCTCTCTCTCTCCCTCTGCCCCTCTCCTCCATTCACACTCTTCCTCTCTCTAAAATAAAACATAAGTAAAAAAATAAAAATTCAAATAAAATATTATAAAAGAAAAATTAATGAAGATTTTCCATTATGTGGCCAATGGGAAAATGTATTATAAGGTAAAATTGCAGCACCACAATCGATCTTCATCTGCACATAAGTCCTTTTGTGCAATAAGTCCTTTTGGTCAATGTAAAGCACCACTGATTAGCATTCTGGTGATACAAGTCTCAGCACGAAAAACTATATTGGTATGAGGCCAATGTTTCAGTGCCCATGTTTTAATGCAATTCTAAACACATTCTTACAATCATCACCACTAGTTTTCCCAATGCACCACCAAGAAATGTAATCATTGTGGTACTCAATGCAAGACCCTCCTGCAGAAGGTGCAGAAAATAAATCCAAGCTCCAAGTACTGTCTGGCAGCCTCGTTCTTTTTTTAAGAGACTACCACCTACTACTCAAAATTAACTGTATTAAGATAAATATTAACCATTTAGATGGGGCCCATCCTGACTGCCATGAATATGCTTTTTTGTTACTGTTTAAAAAGAAAAAAAAATAATCCTATCCAGGCATCACTTCACTCACAAAGAAAAAATAATAATATTAATTTTTTTTCTGGATTCTGCTAGATTAGGGATTGCCAACTATGGGTCACATGCCTAATCCAAATGCCTGCTACCGCAGGTTTGCGTAAGGCCTAGACCTAAGAATGTTTTTACATTTTTTTTAATTGAAGTATAATTAACATACAGTGTTATATTAGTTCCAAGTGTCTAATATGATTCAACAACTCTATACATCACTCAGTGCCGGTTGTCGTGATAAGTGAACTCTCAATCCCCTTTATCTATTTCACCTCCACCCACCTCCCTCTAGCAACCACCATGAGTGGACCTAAAGGGTGTTATGCCAAGTGAAATGTCAGACTAAGAAAGACAAATACTACATGATTTCATCCATACATGGAATTTAAGAAACAAGAAAGAAAGAAAGAAAGAAAGAAAGAAAGAAAGAAAGAAAGAAAAGTGAAACAAAAAAAACGAGATTCTTAAATGCAGAGAACAGGAAGACAAGGAGGAGAAGGAGGAGGAGGAAGAGGAGAAGGCAAGTCCTAGGAATGGACGAATAATGGTATTTATATGAAATCGCAAAATAGGGCTAAATGTACAAGACTCTGCACACACTCATTCCTCTTACAGTGGAAATACTGGATAATCAATCTCCGCTAAAACAAAGAGTCTATGGAAAAGTGAAAATATCTCGGGAAAGTGTTTGAGGTTAATCACTGATATATTCCTCGCAATGCAGAAAGTAAGTCCATGGCTCCGACATCAGGGTAGGGAAGGGACACTGGGTAGAGAGGTACAAAGGACCATGATACAAAAGGATCAATTGGTTGCAAGTGGTAGCAAATCAAAGAAAATTCAAGAGGAGCACTTTTGTATTAGGCATTGCTAGAAGGCACACCTCTTGACCAAACAGATCAGAGATATTAAAATGTGCCATTTAATTTGGCTGAGAAAAAAAATCAGAAATTAAAGACATTTGCATTATTCTTGGAGGGCTCTTTTGACAGCAGAAATCTGTCTTTTCATCAAAGGCAAGTGTGCCCAAGCACTCTTATTTATATTACAGAGGCTGAACTTCAAAAGGAAGGTTTTAAAAATAAAACCACCCCATGCAAAAGGTAGAGAACAAAAGAGCATTCCTTTTCATTAAGTCTCTGATTGGGATAGGTTGAGGGGAGGGCAGTGTGTTATTTTGGTTCAAAATCAAATACACCAAATAAGCAAAGGACATAAAGAGGTAATTAACGTTAGGAGATAAAGATATGAGAAAATGCTTATCCTCCCAAATCAAGAAATGCAATCAAAGTAATCTCAAGGTGTCACTTTACGCTATTGAATTAGCAAAAACATTTTAATGGCAAGAACAATGTGTGCTGGCAAAGTTGGGGTAAAATTGGCACTCGTCTACTGCTTTAGGGTGGGTGGAAGTGAAGGCAATGCCCACTGGAAATTGGAAAGAAACTTGGTACCTCATATTAAGAGTCAGAAGATGGGGGCTCCTGAGGGGCTCATTTGGTTAAGCGTCTGACTCTTGATTTGGGCTCAGGTCATGATCTCACAGTTTGTGAGTTCAAACCCCGCATCCAGCTCTGCACTGACATCACGGAGTCTGCTTGGTATTCTCTATCTCTCTCACTCTCTCTCTGCCCCTCCCCTGCTCACACTCTCTCTCTCTCTGTCTCTCTCAAAATAAATAAATAAACTTTAAAAAACATTTTTAAAAAGAGTCAGAAGATGTTCTTTCCATTTGGTATAGATGCTCACTTTGGGGGAATTAATCTTAAAACAATTCAAGAGAAGAAAAAAATTCTTGAATCAAAAATATGTTCACTGTACCCTAAATGTATAAACATAGGCAATTAGAAACAACCAAATGTTCAAAACCAGGAGACATGAGTAAATATTGATATTGTATCCATTTGGGAGAGAACAGCATATAGCCATTGAAACCCTAATAATAAAGACCATGTAGTAACATGGGAAAAATATTTTAGGATATTGTCAAGTCAGAAAGCAAAATACAAACAGTATGTGCAGTATATTTATAACTATTAAATATGTACTCACTGGACACAAACTCCAAAGCCATACCCCAAAATAAAACATTGTATGAGAGGGTAGGGTTGTAAGATGATGGATGTTTTCTTGGCTTCAATTGTCTTTAATGTTGATATATTATGTTTTCCTTGTTAAAGAAAAAGCTTTTTTGAGCTTCTTGCATGTGCATATGAGCATTGCACTGATGAATCCAGACCCACTGGAATTTAACTCATCCCATCTTGGACCTGTTTGAAACCGGGTTTTCTGGCACTTAGTAATGAAAAACCTAAAAGTGGCCACTCTCACAGAAGAGTTTTACAGTCTGTTTTACGAGACAACCAGAGACCTGAACTCAGACTCTTGCTTCATTTGATGTATCTTTGTCATTTTCATTCTATACTTGGACCTTTATTTCTGCTAAGAGAGTCTTGCTGAGCAAGTATTTGAGTTTCCAGGCAAACAAATAAATTCAGCTTTGTTTCAAATTGCCACTTAGTAGTCTACCTTTTACATCCCATTACAATGGAATGTGTCATCTGAAGATCTCCCTTAATATCTATAGCTGTCACTACACTAGGGAAATGATCTGTCATGGCAGCTCCCCCTCCCCCAACAATGACCGCAAGAAGGATTTGAAGGCAGGGGCACCTGGGTGCCTCAGTCGGTTAAGCAGCCAACTCTTGATTTTGGCTGAGGTCATGATCTCACGGTTCATGAGTTCAAGCCCCAAGTTGGGCTCTGTGCTGACAGCGTGGAGCCTCCTTGGAATTCTCTCCCTCTCCCCACCCCCCTCTCTCTCTGCCCCTCCCCTGCTTGTGCTCTCTTTCTCCCTCTCTCTCTCTAAAGAAAAAAAAAAGAATTTGACAGCAAAACAACACCCCATCAGCCCCCACTTGTTCCAGGAAGTGGCTGGCCATATAAAACCATCCATCCCAATACTAAACAATCCTTCCTCTTGAAATGTGCCCACCCAAACTGCTCATATGCCCCCTTGCAACTAACCAGGCACTGCTAAGGGTACCTAACAACAATTACAAAGTCTCCCCTGCTTCCCAAATTCCCACCTTAGTAGAATGCTTGCCAATTAGCAACTGTCTCAGTATTTCCTTACTTTCCACTACATGACTGATTCTCCTAACACCATTGAATCCTTGCTGAAACCAAAGTGACCAGCAGAAGGGGCCCCTTGCTACAAATTGATGGATATACAGCTTCTGCTCATTTTGCCTCAGACTTAGTTTTGCCTTTGACACTTGATTTGGACAGTTTTCCCAACCTTATTTTTCAAAGTTTATTTATTTATTTTGAGAGAGAGAAAGAGAGGAAGGGACAGAGAGAGGATGAGAGAGAGAGAATCCCAAGCAGACTCCACACTGTCAACACAAAGCCTGATACAGGGCTTGAACCCACCAACAGTAAGATCATGACCTGAGCCAAAATTGGATCCTCAACTTCCTGAGCCACCCAGGTGCCCCCAGTTTTCCCAATCTTCAAATAATTAAGAGGAAATAATTGTGAAGGAGTAAAAACCCAGTGGTTAGGATTAAAAATAAATCCCTTTAAAAGAAACCAAAAGCCAAACCTATAGTAGTTCAATTATGAAACAACCAAGGATGAAGAAAAGATGAGGCAAGATTTTATGAACATGAGATTTCAGTCACCTCTGGAAACTATTCAAATTAGAATCATTTTACTCAAATGATGGACAATTGTACCAAGACTTCCTTCCCTCTGGACTCATCTAGAATTTCAATAAAATCACCCGATTTCTTTTTCTTTGTCCAGTTACAACTCCCATGTCTTCTCAGTCTCCTCTTCTCTGTTATGATCAAAGTGGCAGAGAATCACAGTAAGAAGCATTTCCCCCCAGGCCCTTTTCTCTAACCTGACTCCCCACATCAGGTCCCCGCGGTTATGAAAATTTCTTCTCAAATAGAGCCTGCTAAAAATGTTTCCTTCACACCAATATGTAAGGAACTGACAATAATTTAGGGCTATCCCTCCTTGTGTGTTTAGCTGTATCCCCCAAAAGATATGGCCAAGTCTTAACCCTCAGTGTCTGTGAACATGACCTTATTTAAAAATAAGGTTTCTTGGGGCGCCTGGGTGGCTCAGTCGGTTGGGCGTCCGACTTCGGCTCAGGTCACGATCTCACGGTCCGTGAGTTCGAGCCCCGCATCGGGCTCTGGGTTGATGGCTCAGAGCCTGGAGCCTGCTTCCGATTCTGTGTCTCCCTCTCTCTCTGCCCCTCCCCCATTCGTGCTCTGTCTCTCTCAGTCTCAAAAATAAATAAACATTAAAAAAAATTTTTTTTAATTAAAAAAAATAAGGTTTCTGCAGATGTGATGAGGTCATACAAGATTACAGAGGACCCTAAATCCAAAGAATGGTGTCTTCATACGGAGAGAGCAGTTTAGAGGGACGGAGACAGGGAAGAAGGTCACGTGGCTATGGGGATGGAGTTTAGCCTGATGTGGCTGAAGCCAAGGAATGCCAAGGACTGCAGGCAGGCAACCACTGGAAGCCATGGATAAAGGCACGGAGGAGTTTCTGGTAGAGCCCTCAGCAGAAAAGCATGGATTTGCAAATCTGTGACTTTGATTTCAGATTTCTAGCCTCCAGAACTGTGAAAGAATACACTTCTGTTGTCTGAATAGCTCTTTGTTACAAACGCCCTAGGACACTAATGCAAATCTCTTACCCTATTTGCACTTAAGAGGGGGTGGGGGCTCGGAGGGTAAAATTGCAAGAATAAGTCAGCTGGTAGGGAAGACTTTTGAAGAGTCACAGGGTCTATGGGCAATCACCCTGAAAGTACACCATGTGTTTTAAGGTAAAAACCAAACACTTGAAGGAACACAGGGGTCAGTGTGGTCCCAGAGTTGTGAAAAGAAGGAGGAAAGGACATCTGAAGTGTTACCAAATGTTATTCACACCTGGTACCACTGCAAGCAGAGGAGTAAACAATGATTATAAGCTAATAGTAACCATAGAAGGAATATTTATTGATAAACTCTTTTGATTTTTTTCATGGTATTTTTCCCTTCCCCAAAGAAAGGAGAAAGGCCTTTGTATTCTTTTGTCTGAGGGATGGGGAGATTGTGCTGGCAGGAGGGAGAGGGGTGCTGTTACATGGCAGAAAGCAGGCTAGCAGGGATACACATTTCTTTGGGTTTTGTTTTCAAAACCTTCAGATTATTGAGGTGATTAAGTGAGGGTCTAGAAAGGAGCAAAAAGGGACAAGACCCTCCCTGTGTTGGGGTTGGGAGTTCCAGGAGTAGAAACAGCTAAATCAGACAGAGAGAGAGAAGGCGTCTCTGAGTCTGGGATGGATCCCTGACCCCTCAGCCCTGACATCAATGGAGAGAGGCTGGAGAGCATTTAGGAGGCCAGGGAACCACACAAAGACACATGCCATGGCACCATAAGCCCCAACAAGGGTCCCCAGTGGCGAATGGGCCTGGAAGCAGCCTAGGCTTAAATAATGAGGCAGGACTAATCATGTGGTCTAAAAACTAGGCTTCAACGCTGCCCAAGAGAAGGAGAGACAAGGACCTATTCATACCTCAGTATTTCCCTCAGCCCAGGCAAGATGCAGAATAAAGTCAGATTAGATTTGATTTTAGAAATACAAAGAATGCAAAGTAATTTCTCTTGTCCACCCAAGTTTGTGGACTCAAGTAAGAAGATTTAGTGAAGGGGCTAGGAGGAGGTAATACTTAAAAAATTCAGTTTAGGGGTTGATATGCAGATTTCAGCTCTGCAATGTTTTTTGTACGCTAAATTAGTAGAAAGAATTAGGAACTGACATGAATACAATTGTACTTTATTTATGAAGTGGTTTATTGCTGTCAAATAACAGAGACTTTGCCTATGTGAAGACACCCATGTGTGTCTTTAACACACACACACAAAAAATGTTACTAGAGATGAAGACAGGAATAGGCATTTTATAATGGTAACAGGGTCAATCCACCAGGAAGGTATAACAATTGTAAACATATATGCATCTAACAAAAGAGCAAAAGAATACAAGAAGCAAAAACCGACCGAAATGAAAGGAGAAAGAGACAACTCAACAATAATAGAGACTGCAACACCCCACTCTCAATAATGGATATAACAACTAAACCAAAGATCAACAAACAAATAGAAGACTTGAACAAAGCCAGAAACCAACTAGACCTAACAGTCATCACCATAGAATACTTCACTCAATAAGAGCAAAATACACAGTTTTCTCAAGTGCACAGGGAACATTCTCAAGGATAGACCATATGCAGAACCATAAAACAAACATCAGTAAATTTACAAGGAGAGAAATAAGATAAAGTACATTCCCCAAACACAATGGAGTGAAATTAGGAATTAATAACAGAAATAAATTTTGAAAACTCACAAATACATGGGAATTAAAAACACACTCCTACATAATCAACAGGTCAAAGAAGAAGTCAATGGAGAAATTTAAAAATATTTTATGGCAAGTATAAATGAAGACACAGCATACCAAAAGTCATGAGATACAATTAGAGTGATTCTTAAAGGAAAATTCATAGCTATAAATGTTACATTTAATTTTTTTTTAGAGAGAGAGTGTGTGTGTGAGCAGGGGAGAGGGACAGATGAGGGAAGAGAGAAAGAGAGAGAGAGAAAGAGAGAGAGAGAGAGAGAGAGAGAGAGAGAGAATGAATCTCAAGCAGCTCCATACTCAGCACAGAGCCTGACACAGGGCTTGATCCTATGACCTGGGATCATGACCTGAGCTGAAAGCAAGAGTAAGACACCCAACAACTGAGCCACACAGGGGCCCCTATAAATGTTATATTTTAAAAGATGGGTTTTTTTCAGGAATAGAAAAACCATCTTAAAATTCATATGGAATCTCATGGAACCCTGAGTAGCCAAAACAATCTTGAAAAAGAACAAAGTTTGTGAACTTCCAGTACCTGATTTCAAAACTTACTACAAAACTGTAGTAATCAAAACAGTGTGCTACTAGCATAAGGATAAATATATACACCAATTGAATAGAACTGAGATTCCAGATATAAATCCAAACATATATGGTCAGTTGATTTTTTAAATAGACTTTATTTTTTAAGAGTAGTTTTATTAGATTCATAGCAAAATTGAACAGAAAGTAGAGATTTCCCATAAATGCCCTGCTCTCACACATTCATAGCCTCCTCCAATATCAACAATGGTATAGCTGTTAAAATTGGTTAAACTACTATCTATATACAATGGAATATTACTCAGGCATAAAAATGAATGAAATCCTGCTATTCGCAACAATATGGATCGACCTAGAGAGTATAATGCTAAGTGAAATAAGTCAAAGAAAAACAACATATGATTTCACTCATATGTGGAATTGAAGAAACAAAACAAAACAAAAAGATACAAACAAAAAAACAGACTCTTAAATACAGAGAACAAACTGGTGGTTGCCAGAAGGGAGGTGGGTGGGGGAAGGGGTGAAACAGATTAAAGAGGACCAATAGTACACTTATCTTGATGAGCACTGAGTAATGTATAGGACTGTTGAATTATTATATTGTATACCTGAAACGAATATAACACTGTGTGTTCATTGCACTTTGATAAAAAATAAAATTAAAATTAATTAAAAAAATTGATTAACCTACATTGACACATAATTAGCACCCAGAGTCCATACTTTAATTAGGGTTCACTCTAGGTGCTGTACACTCCATGGGTTTAGGAAAACTTATAATGACATATATCCACCTTTACAGTATCATACAGACTAGTTTGCCTTAAAAATCCTTTGTGCTCCACCTAGTCATCCCTCCCTCCTAATCTCTGGCAACCACTTCCCTTTTTCCTATCTCCGTAGTTTTGCCTTTTCCAGAATATCATATAGTTATAATTATACAGTATGTAGCCTTTTCAAATTGGCTTCTTTCACTTAATATGAATTTAAGATTCCTCCGTGTCTTTTCATGGCTTGATAGCTCACATCTTTTTTTATTCCTTTGAGAGAGAGAGCACAAAGAGGGGAGGGACAGAGAGAGAGGAGGACAGAGAATGCAAAGCGGACTCTCCACGGACAGGCTGACAGCGGAGAGCCCAAGGTGGGGCTCAAACTCATGAACTGCAAGATCATGACCTGAGCCAAAGTCAGATGCTCAACTGAATGAGCCACCCAGGGGCCCCAATAGTTCACATCTTTTTAGTGTCGAATAATATTCCATTATCTGCATGTACCACGGTTTATTTACTCATTCATCTAATGAAAGACATCTTTCATTGTATTCTTGTATTCTAACTTTTGGCAATTATGAATAGCTGCTAAAAACATAGGCATACAAGATTTTGTGTAGATGTAGTTCTTACTTATTTGAGTAAATACTAAGGAGCATACTTGCTGGATCACATAGCAAGAGTATGTTTACTTCTGTGAGAAACTCCCAAACTGTCTTTCAACATGGCAGTACCATTTTGCATTCCCACCAGCAATGAATGAGAGTTTCTGTTGCTCCATATTCTCACTAGCATTTACTGTGTCAGTGTTCTGAATGTTGACCATTCTAACAAGCATGTAATTGTATCTCATTGTTGTTTTAATTTGTATCTTCCTAATGACATATGATGTGGAGCATCTTGTCTTATGTTAATTTGCCACTTGAATATCTTTTTGGGTGAGGTGTCTGTTCAGGTCTTCTGCTCATTTTTTAATCAGGTCATTTTCTTATTAAGTTTTAAGAGCATTTTGTATATTTTGGATAACAGTCTTTTATAAGGTGTTTCTTTTGCAAATATTTCCTCACAGTCTGTGGCTTGTCTTCTAATTCTCTTGATGGTGTCTTTTGCAGAGCATAAATTTTTAGTTTAATGAAGTCCAGCTTAGAAATGATTTCTTTCTTTGGTGTTGGCTCTAAAAGTCAACACCATGCCTAAAGTCATCTAGATTTTTTCCTACATTCTAGGAGTTTTATAGTTTTGCATTTTAGATCTATTTTCAGTTAATTTTTGTGAAGGGTATAACATCTCTGTGTAGATTCATTTTTTGCATGTGGATGTCCAGTTGTCCCAGCACCATTTGTTGAAAACACTATTTTCTCTCAATTCTCTTGCCTTTGCTCATTTGTCAAAGATCTGTTGACTACATTTCTATAGGCCTATCTGTATTCTCTGCTCTGTTCCATTCATCTATTTGTCTATTCTTTTACCAATACCACACTGTCCTGATTACTGTAGCTTTAGAGTAAGCCTAAAAGTTGGATAATGTCAATCCTCCAATTTCATTCCTTTCTTTCAATATTGTGTTGTTATTCTGGGTCTTTTGCCTCTCCATATAAACTTTAGAATCAGTTTGTCAATATTATCGGTCATTTGATTTTCAACACACATGTCCAGACCATTCAATGTGAAAAGAATGGTCTTTTCAACAAATTATACTGGGAAAACTGGATATCCACATAGAAAAGAATGGAGTTGGACTTTTCTCATACCATATATAAAAATTAACTTACAATGGATCAAAGACCTAAAATATAAGAGCTGGAACCATAAAACTCTTAGAAGTAAACATAAGAGAAAAATCCATGACATTGGATTTGGCAATGATTTCTTAAATGTGATATCAAAACCATAGGCAACAAAAGAAAATATAAGTTGAGCTTCATTGAAGTTAGAAACTTGTATGCATCAAAGGATACTGTTCAGAAAGTGAAAGGACAGGGAGTCTTGGTGGCTCAGTCCATTAAGCATCCAACTCTTGATCTCAGCTCAGGTCATGATCTCACAGTTCGTGAGATTGAGCCCCACATCAGGCTCTGCACTGACAGCAAGGGACCTACTTGGGATTCTCTGAGCACCCCCGCCCTGTCTCTCTCTCTGCCTCTTTCTCTCTGTCTCTCTCAAAATAAATAAGAATAAACTTTAAAAAAAGTGAAAATACAACCCACAAAAAGGGAGAAAATATTTGAAAACCATATATCTGAAAATGGATCAATACCCAAAATATATCAAGAACTCCTCAACTCAACAATGACAACCAAAAAGAAAAAACCCACCCCAATTCAAAAAGGGCAAAGGACTCTAACAGACATTTCTCCAAAGAATATATACAAATGGCCAATGAGCACATGAAAAGATGCTCAACAGCATTAATTAGGAAAATTCAAATCAAAACCACAATGGATACCACCATTAGGATGGCTATCATCAAAAATAATAATAATAAGCAAACAAAAGCAGGAAATACCAAGTGTTGTCAAGGATATGGAGAAATTAGAACTCTTGTACACTGTTGGTAGAAAAGTAAAAGAGTCAAGTCATTATGGAAAAAATTTTGGTGGTTCCTCAAAAAGTTAAACATAAAATTACCAAATGTCAGTAATTCCAATTCTAGGTCTATACCTCAAAGAACTGAAAACAGAAACTCAAACAGATACTTGCACATCAATGTTCACAGCAGCATTATTCACAATAGCAAAAGGTAGAAACAACTCAAATGTCCATCAACAGATGAATAGGTAAATAAAATGTGAAATATACCATGGAATATTATTCAGCCTTTAAAAAGAAGGAAATGATAGTACATGCTACAACATGGATGAACCTTAAAAGAGTGAAATAAACCAGGTACAAAAGGACAAATATTGTATGATTCCACTTACTACCTAGGATAAGCAACTTTGTAGAGACAGAAAGTAAAATAGAGGTTACCAAGGACTGCAGGGGGTGGGGTGCAGGAATAGAGAGTTATTCTTTAATAAGTGAAGAGTTTCAGTTTGAGATGATGAAAAAGTTCTGGAAATGGATAATGGTGATAGTTGCACGCATTGTGAATGTACTTAATGCCACTTAATTGTACTATTAAAGTGATAGATTTTGGGGGTGCCTGGGTGGCTCAGTTGGTTAAGCAAATTACTTCAACTCAGGTCACAATCTCACCCTTCATGAATCCGAGCCCCACGTCAGGCTCTGCACTAAATAACACAGAGCCTGCTTCAGAGTATCAGTCTCATTCTCAATCTCTCTCTCTCTCTGCCCCTCCCCTGCAAATTCTCTTTCTCTCTCTCTCTCTCTCAAATAAATAAACATTTTTTTAAAGTGATAAATTTTCTCTCTCTCCCTATCTCTGCCTCTTCCCTGCTCATGCACTCATGCTCTCGCTCTCTCTCAAAATAAGTAAATACTTTTTTAAGTGATAAATTTTATAGTATGCATATTTTACTACAATAAAAAATACTTGTATTTGAACTTGGATTTCAAAATATCTGAAACACTTGTTAAAAATAATAGTATCCTGAGGCGCCTGGGTGGTCAGTTGGTTGGGCGACCAACTTTGGTTCAAGTCATGATCTCACAGTCTGTGAGTTTGAGCCCCATGTCAGGCTCTGTGCTAACAGCTCAGAGCCTGGAGCCTGCTTGGGATTCTGTGTCTCCCTCTTTCTCTGCCCCTTCCTCCCTCTCTCTCTCTCTCTCTCAAAAATAAATAAACATTAAAAAAATAAAAAAATAATAATAGTATCCTTATCTCATTGATATATATCCCAGAATAGACCTCAGTAGTAGAGGTATAACAACGCGTGCTTACGATGACAGACACTACAGAATTTATGATTGAACCAGTGTGTCTGCCTGGGCAATATACCTACCCCCACTCCCCAGTGTGCCCACATGTTCCCATCTTTTGCTTAGAACTTTTCCCATTACAATATATTGAGTGCTAGGAGTTGTTCTAATCAAAGTCAAATGGCACATGTTCTCTGCTCTAGGTCAGGCATGCTGACCAGCATGCTAGATGCCATAAAAGAAGTGGGCATTGAAGCACGGAGGAAGTCCCACTGAGGCTGCTAAATCAGACTGGGCCTGGTCAGAAAATGAGGTGGCATTTGATTCCCATTTGAGAGGAAGTAGGAGCCAGCCAAGTGAAAACCTGAAGTAAGGCATTCTGAGAAGATAAAGAAACAACATATGGGCACCTACAAACACAACAGTCTAAGACTGGCATGTTCCAGAAGCTACAAGTAGTTCAGTGTGCCTGGAGCAAAGGGCATGCCAGGAGCAGGAAAGCAGGAAGAAGTAAGGTAAAGAGGCAAGCAAGTGTCAGATTAGCAAGGAATTGTTCTTTGACCTTGAAAGGGGAAACTGCTGAAGGGATTTAAGACAAGGAGTGACAGAGGATCTGAACTTCAGAATTCGTAACAGCAAGGAAGAGGGTAAACTGGAGGGGACTGGAAAACCATTAAGAGGCTCTGGCTATCATTGAGGTGAGAAAGTAAGGCAGGTCTAATCTAAGGCAATGGCAAAGGAAGGAGGAGAAAGCGATAAAAGGATATAAAGAAGGAATAACATTTAAGACTTTGTGGCCCTATGGATATCTGCCATGAAGGAGAGAGACAGCTCTAGGATTCATTCATTCATTCATTTATTCATTCATTCAATGTGTTCATTGAGCACCCAACAGTGCTAGGCATACTGTTCTAGAATAACCTCCAGGCTTAGGTTGGATTACCCAAAAGCAGATCCCTGAGTTGAAGATTTATGTGCAAGAGATTTAATAAGAACTTGCTCTCCTGCAAGGCCAAGAAGGAAGTAGGAGAAGCAGGACAGAGATGGAGAGGAAGGCAAGTCCTTCAGAGTAACTGCATTCTGACCCTAAAGGAGAACCCCAGAGTATGAGTTACACCTCAGAGATGTATATGCAAGGCAAGGGAGCTGGGCTTTGATACTCCTAGGTGGAACCCTCACAGTGTAACCTTTCTAAATGTATCTTAACTCTTCTTTTAACTTTCTATTTATTTTTGACATACAAAAAGTTGTACATAATTAACATATACAAGCTGATAAGTCTGGAGATAAGTATGCACCCATGAAACCATCACCATCACTTATGCCATAAATTTATTCATCAATTCCAAAAATTTCTTCTCCTGAAACTAAAAATGGAGGGGTGCCTGGGTGGCTCAGTAGGTTAAGCGTCAGACTCTTGATCTCAGCTCAGGTCATGATCTCACAGTTCGTGAGTTTAAGCCCCAAATCAGTCTCTGTGCTGATGGCTCAGAGCCTGCTTAGGATTCTCTCTCTCTCTCTCTCTCTCTCTCTCTCTCGCTCTCGCTCTCTCTTCCTTTCTCTCTGCCCCTCCCCTACTCTCTCTCTCTCAAAAATAAATAAACATTTTTCTTGCATAAGGGCACTTGTACCCCAATGTTTATAGCAGCACTTTCAACAATAGCCAAATTATGGAAAGAGCTTAAATGTCCATCAACTGATGAATGGATAAAGAAATTGTAGTTTATATATACAATGGAATACTACTTGGCAATGAGAAAGAAAGAAATATGGCCTTTTGTAGCAACGTGGATGGAACTGGAGAGTGTTATGCTAAGTGAAATAAGTCATACAGAGAAAGACAGATACCATATGTTTTCACTTTTCTGTGGATCCTGAGAAACTTAACAGAAGACCATGGGGGAGGGGAAGAGGGAAAAAAATTAGAGAGGGAGGGAGCCAAACCATAAGAGACTCTTAAAAACTGAGAATAAACCGAGGGTTGATGGAGGGTGGAAGGGAGGGGAAAGTGGGTGATGGGCATTGAGGAGGGCACCTGTTGGGATGAGCACTGGGTGTTGTATGGAAACCAATTTGATAATAAATTTCATATTAAAAAAATAAAAGATAATGAGATAAAAATAAAATAAATAAATGAACAATTTTCTAAAAAAAAAACTAAAAATGGAACTACCATATGATCTAGCAATCCCACTGCCTGGTATATAGCCAAAGAATTGAAATCAGGATCTCAAAGACATAAATGTGTCTTAACTCTTAACCTATTTGTCTTCCCTTTTTTATTCTAGTGAGAGACAATTCTACCTCATTGCATGATTTCCTCTCATTTCCACCCCTAAACTCATCCCTGTTAATCCTTGCTATCACTCTTTAAAGTTTTTTGCCCTACCCCTACAACTAAGTTTGGGCATACCTATTCATTCATTCAACAGACATTAATATATAACTTTCTATGTGCCAATCACTGAATTAGGAGCTAGAGATAGGAGGAAAAGCAAAGGTAAATAAGGCTCAAACCCTTAGCCAGCTTTAGCCTCTAATGGCATCATAATGTTGTAGTAAGACCCCTATCTTTGTAATCAGATAGACAGAGACCCTTATTTAAAGATAATCTTGGGGCGCCTGGGTGGCTCAGTCGGTTAAGCATCCGACTTCACCTCAGGTCACAATCTCACGGTCTGTGAGTTCGAGCCCCGCATCGGGCTCTGGGCTGACGGCTCAGAGCCTGGAGCCTGCTTCTGATTCTGTGTCTCCCTCTCTCTCTGACCCTCCCCCATTCATGCTCTGTCTCTCTCTGTCTCAAAAATAAATAAACTTAAAAAAAAAATAAAGATAATCTTGCACCAATTCATATAACCTCTCTAAAACTCAGTTTTCTTAAATTTTTAAAATTTTTACTTTATTTATTTTGAGACAGAGAGTAGGGGAGAGGCAGACATAGAGGAAGAGAGACAGAATCCCAAGCAGGCTCCATGCTGTCAGCGCAAAGCCTAATGTGGGGCTCAAACTTATGAACCATGAGATCATGACCTGAGCTGAAATCAAGAGTCAGATGCTTCAATGAATAAGCCACCCAGGCACTGCTAAAACTCAGTTTTCTTAATCTGTAAAATGGAAACACTAATTCCTAATAATGCCTATCCCAAAGTATTTGAAAAAATATTAAATGATGTATGTAAAGCACCTAGCAGAACATCTAGTACATCTAAAGTACCCAGGAAAAAGTTTTGTTAATTGCGGGGAGTTTTGGAAAAGTGGGGGAAACTAATGCCCTGTTCCCTTTCAAATAGCTGCAGCAAAACAGCTACAGTACAATAGAAAAATTAATCACAGACTTGGAAGATCTGGGTTTGAGTTCAACTCCAGTGCTTACCAGTGTCCTTGGACATCATATACTCCACTTTCCTCACGGTAGTAGATCTTTTTTTGATGGTTTAGAGGCTTGCCAGCATCTGATCCCCTTTCACATTTGGCAGAAGGCAAGGGGTCCCATTGTATAAACCTTGAAGGAAGCAACTACAAAAGCCACAAAGACCAACGCTGACAGCTAGGACACAGGCACATGACCAGGCTCAGCCATCTAGAGATTCCTCCTAGGACTGAGCCAGCAAACAGCGGATTCTGGGACAGTGGAACCTACCATTTGGTGAGAGCAGTGATAGCAGCATCCGGTACCCCTGGCAGTGGTGTCAACAGAAATAATTCAGGGTTCATAATCCAAAAACTGCCCAGGATACACTCTTCTGAAAATGAAGAGATTATCTATTTCACAGGGTTTGGGGGAGGGGGTGGTATTGAATATGAAAAAACTGATCACAGGGCCTGGAGCGCAATAGATGTTGAACAAATGTGTCTTGAGTCTGATTAGGAAGCCTTCCCAAGTTTCTCAAAAAAAGGCTGAGAGTTTCTAGACTGGCTCCACATAAACATAGAATTCCCAAGGACAACTTTTCTATTTCCCATCCCAGTTAATAGATTTCTCATCCCAGTTATGTATTTCTCCTTGCTCTACACTCCAAGTGCAAAGTACACTTAGCTCTGATATGCAGAAGAATTAGGTTCATTATCTCCAGTATTTGTATATTTTATCTTGCTCTCTGGTTAAAAAGTAACTACTTTATCAGGTGCTTTCTGAACGGTAAGGTTTGAAGGCTGTAGAAATAGCTTTCTGCCTTCTAGTTTAAGGTCTAGGTGAAGGAGAGAAAACTCACAGCCAGAGAAAGCATCTCTAACAGCTACAATGAAACAGACAACTAATGCTGGGTGTGATCTATGTCAGCAAATGTCATCACAAAAGAAAAGTCCCATGAGACAATGCTGTGTGCATTGTCTAGGCATTCACTAGGGCCTATTCACTGACCCTCTTCCTTGGCTTCATAAAGTTTCTTTCTGGGAAATCACTTTCATTTTGTCAGTTGCAGCTATCACTTGCAAGCTGGTGGCCCCTCAAGCCACAGTGCCACATTTCCACCCACTTATTGTGCCCTTCCCCCTGGTTCCACCCACACCCCTACTCAGTACCAAAAACACTAAACACAGTATCTCCTACCTATCCATATCCCTTTGCCCAAACCACACCCTTTTCTGATTTCTTTGTTTCTTTCATGATTCTACCATTTTCCCAGTCACCCAAGGCTGCAGTCCTTGGTGTTATTTCTATTTATTTCTCCTCCTTCTCCTATAATCCATGCTTTGCACAGACATTCATATCCATCCCCCCCCTTTCCATTCTGTGGTTGAGGCCCAAATGCTTTTTTATTAATCTCTCAATGATAACAACAGCTTCCTAGTTAGCCTTTATCTATTCTCCCTTCTTCCCTGGCTCTGTGTTCTCCTCCCTACAGACCTTACTTAAATGCCTGAAAATTGTCTAGTCAAGTCAACGAACACGTATTGCAAACCTAATTGTGCATAACACTATTGTAGGTGTTCTCTAAGATTCAATAATTGAAAAAGATAGCTCTTAATTGGAAGAAAACATGGATTGCCTTTAAATTAAACTTATTTTTGTATTTAACAACTACCTTAAGAGAAGTATACATACACACATACACACAAAACACTATCAATATTTCAAGAGAGGGATAAATGGATTTGGCATAAATTTAAAAAACAAACTTGGGGCGTCTGGGTGGCTCAGTTAGTTAAGCATCCGACTTCGGCTCAGGTCATGATCTCACAGTCCGTGAGTTCAAGCCCCGCATTGGGCTCTGTGCTGACAGCTCAGAGCCTGGAGCCTGCTTCGGATTCTGTGTCTCCCTCTCTCTCTGCCCCTCCCCTGTTCATGCTCTGTCTCTGTCTCAAAAATAAATAAACATTAAAATTTTTTTTAAAATAAACTTAAAGAATTCCATTTCTCTGGACTGAATGTTTGTTTCCCACCCCACCCCCCCAAACTCATATGTTGAAATTGTAAGCCCCAAGGTGATAGTATTAGGAGGTGGGGACTTTAGGAGGTGATTAGGTCATAAGGATGGAGCCACCATGAGTGAGATTAGAGAATTTATAAAAGGGACCTCAGAGAGATCTCTTGCCCCTTCTGCCATGTGTGGTTACAATGAAAAGATGGCCATCTATGAATCAGAAAACAATCCTTCACCAGACAATGAATCTCTCAGCCTCCAGAACTTGGACTTGATCTTGGACTCTCTAGCCTCCAGAACTGTGAGAAATAAATTCTTATTTTTTAATAAGCCACACAGTCTATGGCATTTTTGTTGTAGCAACCCAAATAGACTAAGACATCCATCATTTGTACAAGATCTTTGAGGATGAATAGGATTTTGACCAGTGGTGTTGAGTAAAAATGCATTAAGGAAAATGGGGCAGCATCAGAAAAGATCTTGGGGTGGGAGCATGTTGAAGTGGGTGCATTTCAAGGAACTGCAAAGTCCAGTTAGGACAATTACTGAGAGATGAACTTGGAAAAGTTGAGAGGGCCCATTTAATAAGCATCTTTGAATGCTGACAATGAATGAACCTGACAAATTTATACTTCACTCCCTCTACATTGTCCAATAGATTTGGGACATTTTGCTTGTTTTTAAGGATATTGAAGATTTTTGATCATGGAAGTTACACAGGCAAAGCTGTTAGTCTAAGTTATGGTTCACAGGAGGTTTGATGAGAAGGGACTGGAAGCAAAGAAGTGAGTTTGGAAGCTTTTGCATTGTCACAGATCAGAGGCAATGAAGACCTGAAGTAGGGCAGTGGTTGTGAAAATGAAAAGAAGAAAAATACAACAGGGGTATCATGAAAGTGAATCTGCAAGACTCAACAAATCATTCAAGGTGAAAGGCAACAGAAAAGGAGAGTCCAGGATGACTCCAGGTTGACTCTGAGAGTAGAAAACTCCATCAATGGACATATGGGTGTCAGGATGTACCTGGGATTTAAGATGCTGTGGATAGGGTGATATATCAAATCTCAGCTTGGCATTTATGGCAATAGAGAGTCTCAGCAGGAAACAGAGTTCATTCTGATTATTCAAATGAAGAGACTTAATGAAGGGACTATTTACAGACCTGTGGTTAATGTCAAGGGAACTAACAATGGCTGTTGAGACAGAGATGAGCGACTATGAAGGGAAAGCTGTTAGCACCTCTCTAAGGCTGAAGGGACAGAGGGAAGGTACAGTATTGCCAGAGCCTACTGAGAGCTGGAACCATGGAAGAATAGCTGTCTGGTGGGAGCTGAGATTAAGGAGGCGTCCAGATATTGCATCAAAGCAAGGAAGGAGTAGGGAGAAACTCCCTGAGCCCTCTATTCCCTCCTGCCAATCTCTTATAGGTGCCTCCCATTGGAACTTTGGAAAGGAAGGCCCACAGTCAGCCTCCCTATGCACAGACTAGGAAAGAGAAGAGCAAAAAACAAAACAGGGATAAAATTGAGAAGACTATAGAGAAAAATCCAACATAACAGTTCTCCAAAATCTGCCTTTAGGTAGTCCCTACTATGATTTTTTATTTCCCTGCCTCTAGACGTTTGTTCATGCTGTTCCTTCTGCCTGGTATATTTTCTTTCTCTTTTGAAGTCTTACCTATCCTCCAAATCCTAAACTCAACATATCTTCCCTCTAAAAATACTTTCCAGATTAGCTCCAATCAGAGGTGATCTTTCTTACCTCTAAACTTCAAACTCCTTGTACTCCTCCTTCTATGTTCATGAAAGGCAAACTTGAGTTAATTGCTTATGTCAGTCTTTTGCTGTCTTATAGAAAATAAGCTCAGAGACACATGGGTGGCTCAGTCAGTTAAGCATCTGACTTTGGCTCAGGTCATGATCTCACTATTCCTGAGTTCAAGCCCCGTGTCAGGCTCTGTGCTGACAGCTCAGAACCTGGAGCCTGTTTCAGATTCTGTACCTCTCTCTCTCTACCCCTCCCCCAGCTCACGTTCTGTCTCTCTCTCTCTCTCTCTCTCAAAAAATAAACATTTAAAAAATTTTTTTAAAAGAAAATAAGTTCAATAAGTATAAAAATCCTGTTTCATTCATCATATCACTCAAAAAGTCTACCATAAAATTTTACTCAAGGTAGGAACTCAACAATTTGGGAATACAGGAGTAAGAACTAAACTCTGCTTTTATCTCAGCCATTTGACTAGCAATTTCTCCCTAACCCCTTTATTCTTTCCCCTCTCAAGTATCCATTAATATAAGCTGCAGACCACCCAACAAACCTAAGTGCAAAACAGAACAGCTCAAAAAATATCCAGGAATTTGGAGAAGGATATGGTTAGAGGAAATGCTGAGTGAGTGGGAAACTTCCTGTTTCTTTTATCGAAGGACTTTCACAGGAGCATCTAGTACAATGGTTACACAGAGTAAGCACACAATAGATATTAGATGGATGAATGGATGGATGGGTGGTTGAAAGAACGAGTGGGGGAGGGACAATGTCAAAGAATTTTTTACTTAATAATTTAGAGAGGCTAGATGTCAATTCTGATTCTTTGTATCTTAAAAATGAGAATGTAACTTTTAATATATTCATTTTTAACATTCATTTCAACCTAACAACTGAATATTAGGCAGAGCTCAAGGATCTTACCTGGTATGAAAATAAATAGGTCCTGAAAGCCTGCCAAGGCAGAATGGATTCAGGGTGAACGTTGGAGAGACAGTCAATAGAGGCAACACCTATGTCTTCAGAAGGAGAAAGTGTAACCCAGAGAGTAAAGAGGTCATTCCAGTGGAAGGAAATGGTGACCACAGCAAAGATTGTTCTGCATAGACTGATAAGTTGTGTTGGTTGCCCAGAGGCAACGCTACAGAATATTCAATACCAGAAACATCAGGAAAAACCTAGTCAATTGGGTTACTAGGCATGAAGGTAACCAAGTGTAGGCAGCTAGATTACCTGTGTGGCAATAGGAATCTGAGGTCAAAAATTTTACAGAGATCTTTTCAGAAGTCCTCATCCAATGTGCTCCTTCTTTATTTTACTGCTCTCCTCATTATCATTTGCATTCTGTAGATGGCTTCTTGCTTATAATGTGTTTGTTCTCTTATTCTCATGAATCTTTGTATTCATCAGGAAATGCCCTAAATTTTGTTTTCTAAAGAAGGTAAAATTCTGACTTCTATCTGGTAGGCACTATGCTCTAGGAAATGACTTCATGGAAACACTCTAAACTAGTAGTTACACACAGCAGAATGTGCGTAAGCTGCTGTCACCATGGGTGTTAATTGTAACATGTCAATGAAAGACCTGGTTCCTAAGGCTGGCGGGCTAAGCCTCCTGCTGCTGCCAAGTGCTGTAATGTTCAACAGGGACATGATTTTTGACACTGGCAGTTTAGAATTCGGTGGCTGCCCTCACTGGTGGCCTCAGAAAGACATAAAATAAGAAAATATGCTGAATTTATTTAAAACATATACCACCCATCATAGCCAGAATGGTGAGGTGGATGTAACACCAGATGGAAAACATAGGATCAAACAACAACCCTCTGTTTTAAGAACAGCGAGTGGCCCATTTGAGCTGAAATATTTGAAAAGGGTAGAGAAGTACTGGAGGATGAGGCCAAAAAAGCAGGATGAGATTGCATTCTTTGGGGACTTGAGGACCAAGGTGAAGAGCTGGTACTTAATTTGACAGACAATGGGGAGCCATAGATGACAGGATGGGGTTTTGTTGTTGTTGTTTTCGAGCAATTAACTAAAGTGATTAGAGCTGCTTAATTAATTATCAATGCATGGGCTAGATTTAATTAAGGAGATAGAGGAAATCAGAAAACAAATTAGGAGAGTATAATTAGAGACAGCTAGCTGACCAATAATAAAAATCTATCCATACGTTTTATGGTATAGAATTGGTGCTTGAGAGTAGAGACCCAGATGGACTACATTAACCAGTACCCCTGCATTCTGCATCTAGCCATCTAGATCATGTGACTAATTCTTGCCAAAGAATGTAAGCTCAGCTGATGCTCATCACTTCCAGATTAAGATGATTAAATGTGGGGGTGCCTGGGTGGCTCAGTCAGTCAGGCATCCGATTTCGGCTCAGGTCATGATCTCCCAGTTCGTGAGTTCGGGCCCCGCATTGGGCTCTGTGCTGATGGCTCAAAGCCTGGAGCGTGCTTCAGATTCTGTGTCTCCCTCTCTCTCTGCTCCTCCCCTGCTTGTGCGCTCTCTCTCTCTCTCTCTCTCTCTCTCTCAAAAATAAATAAAACACTAGAAAAATTTAAAAATGATGTTTAAGTGTGCATGATCCTCCACACTTTCTTTTTCCGCCCTCTGCCAACCCCTTGACACTATGGCAAATTGAAAACCATGAGATGGTAAAGCTGTAATACAAAGTCACAGACCTTTTCCAGATTCTTGAGAATTTCCAAATGTATGGGAACCTGCTCAGGTCCACTTAGTTTCCTGACAGCATGAAGCTCACAAGTCATAAATCATAGATTTCGCTTGTAGGGAAGCTAGTTTGTTTGCATGGAGAAATGCTGAAAGCTACCCTTTTCACATTCCTATCTTTCTCTGTCCCAGGACTTTCTTATTATCTCTCACCTTAATATCTTGTCCCAAGGAGAACCTTATGAGGTCGTGTGACTCAGTCATTTAAGCCCTTACAGAATTTAAAGGAGAACTGATTTATTTTACTCATTTATGACAGAATAAGGAGTCAATTGAACACTTCCATGGCCCATGGGAAGGTCTCACCCACCCTAAATACCATCCCTGTATTATCTGAACTTCAAGCACCTAGAGATTCATTTACTTAAAACACACACACACACACACACACACACACACACACACACACACTTTCCAAGGCTAAATTTCAATGTGTCATCCCTAACTTCTGGGACAACCTCATGGTCTGCAGCACAATGGCTGAACCAAAATGGCCATGTACAATACCATTTACTGGTACAAGTGAGTTGGGCAGGACCAGCAGAGAGCCTCAGACTGGTCAGCACCTTCAAGACCTCCAGCCTTCAAGTCAATATTTCCTGAGAAAATCAGAGTCCCTCACTCCATAAAGTGATTTGGAGAGCCCTGAGAGCCTGATGGTATCATGGGAATCAAAAGTCAGAAGGAGGACAAGGGTAGGTAAGAGCAGAGTCAGGGCAGATCCTTGTGTGAAGCAAAGATGATGCACAGAAAGGAAAGAACTACTCCTAAAACCGCATCAACTGACGATGTCTTTCCACACCTCATTTCTAGTACTAGGATATCCAAACAATAAATTCCCCTTTACTTAGGGTAACTTGAATGAGTGAGTTTAAAAGTCAAACTGGCACAACATTTAAGCAAGCTTACAGAAAAGGCTGCCATACTTAAATCACCAATACTAATGTTGCTTTAAATCCCCTCCCAATTTTTGTCAACATATAGGAATATATTTTTTTACTCAGTTGTAACCAGTATAGACATTCTATTCTTTGTCCTTTTTTTAACATTGTCTTGTGTACATATTTCCAAATAGCAACATACTCACATCATTTTTTCCATCTGTGTATCATGCTCATGTGTTCATATGTCTACTTTGAAATAGTTGGGTAGTTTTCTCTGATTCATTATTATGAATAAACAGTGCTATAAACATCTTTGGACAAATTTCTTCTTCTTTTTTTTTTTTAATTTCACTGGGATTTCTTCCCAATGGAGGATAACCAGGTTAAAGATACAAACAGTATTTTCATTCTTATGATTTGGTGCCAAATTGTTCTTCTTAAAGATATACAATGTTGTTGAAAATGTAAATAACCTCAAATATATTAGATGTTTGCATTTGAAAGGAATGGGGGCATTTACAAACCTATTTTAAAGAAATAATCAGGAGCTCCTGGTAGCTCAGTCATTTAAGCATCCAACTTCGGCTCAGGTCATGATTTCACAGTTTGTGAGTTCGAACCCTACATCAGGCTCTGTGCTGACAGCTTAGAGCCTGGAGCCTGCTTCAGATTCTGTGTCCCCCTCTCTCTGTCTCTGCCCTGCTCATGCTCTGTCTCTCTCTCCTTCAAAAACAAATAAACATTAATTTTTTTTAATTTTAAAAAAAGAAATAATCAAAAAATACAGAATGATTTATGAAACAAGATAGTCATCATAATACTATTTATAACACTGAGAACACAAAAGCCAAAATACTCAGACCACCTGGAAATGTCTAAGTAAATTATGATAGATCTATATACACAGTACATATGTGGATTTTTATTGCCATAAAAGTGATGTTTTCAAGGAATACTGAATGACCTAAGGGATGTTTGTGATATAAAGGCAAGGGAAAAATTCATTACCAAACAATATGCAATATAATCGTAACTGTATAAAGAGAAAAAATTTTTCCACAAAGACATGCATGCAAAAGGACTGTAAACAAATATACTATAATATTAATAGTAGCTATCCTTCAGTATAAGGTTTTTATTAGCATATGTGTACTTTATAATCAGAAATAGCAATAAATGTTATTTAAAAAAATAAATGATCAACAAAGCAGAATTCTAGGCATAAAATGATACAAAGCAATAGTGAAGTTAAACAGACTATTGGTCACTCAGCTATGAATGTGAACTTTCCTTCTAACTGAACTGGGAAGGATGTGCATGTTAGAGGAGTAACAGAGGTGAGGAACTAAGAAGATCCAGGATGCAGGAGAAAATTTTAGAGCTTGAGGAGAAATGGTCTAGTGGGCAAGCTCCTGTTCAGAGACTTTCTTTGGTCAATAAGCTCCAACAATAAATTTTTGACCTTTGTCATTTACCATTGTGATATAATAAAGAAAATGTCTGGCCTTTGTCCCCCAATCCTGGCATAGAGCTTCAAAAATCCTTTGCATTTCCTGATAAGAGTGTCTTTTGCTATACCTAAGGAGCCTCTCTCATTCATACCTGAGTTTATGTTAATGAAGTGACTCGTGGTGGGTCTTTAGATAACTTCAGGATGGGATTAGTGACCAGAAAGACCAAGCATATGATTGGACAGTTGGACTTTTCAGCCCCACCCCCACCCCACCTCTAAGGAGTGGAGGGAAGCTGGAGATTGGGTTCAATCTTGTGATCAATAATTTAATCCATCATGTTACATAATGAAATGGTGAACACATGGATGCTCTTGGAAGATAGTGTGCCCTGATTCCACAAGGAAAGGGCATAGAAGCTCTATGCCACCTGCCCCCCAGACCTTGTCCTATTCATCTCTTTCATTTGGCTGTTCCTGAGTTGTATCCTCTACAATAAAAGTGTAATCATAAGTATAACACTTTCTATGGATTCTGTGAGTCATTTTAGTGAATTATTGAACCTGAAGGTAGGAGTGGTCATGGGAACTCCCAGATTTGTAGCTAGCCAGGCAGAAGTGCAGGTGGCTTGGGAATACCCAGGACTTGTATGTAGCTGGCGTCTGAAGTGGGAGAAGCATTATAGGACTGAGCCCCTTAACCTGTAGGTTAAGGGATTTGGGCTAACTCTACTTAGTGTCAGAATTGAATTGAATCGAATTGATTTGAATTGTAGAACACCCAGTTGGTATCAGAGAACTGCTATCAGAATATAATCATCATCTACATATACAAAGGACAAAACAGTTCTCAAATATGTGTAAGGAAAATTGTATTAGTCAGGGTGATGCCAGCTTCTAAAAGAGATAAACCCCATAATCTCAGTGACTGAATACAGTAGAAATTTATTTCTTATTCATATGACATCGGAAATGGGTGTTGCTGACTGAGTGGACTTCCACATGGTCACTCAAGGACCCAGGCTACTTCCATCTTGGGTACTCTATATTCCTCCTGGGCCTCACAGTCCTCCGCACTCATCCAACAAACAGGGAAAGAGCATGGGAAGTTATACAGGGAAGTGTCTGTCAGCCAGAGCCTGGAAGTGGCACGCTCATTTCCATTCACCTTTCATTGCCTAGAACTTGGCCACCTCTCACGACAAAGGATCTTGGGAAATGCACTCACATTAGAGGAGGAAATGTGTGTGATGAGCAAGCCAGTGCCTACCACAAGGATATGAAAGAATTTCTTTATTCTTGAAAGCAATAATCACCTAATCTAGATTTGAACCTGATTGATCTCAGTGGCCAAGAAAGACAGCCATAATGAGGTAAGTTCTTCATTGCCAAGTGCCATGGTAATGTATTTCAAAACGGGTCAGAACTATGGTGTTTCAGTTCAGTGCAAGAAAAGACTTCTTCAGCAAAAAGGGTGCAAAGGAGACTGACTTAGTCCTGCCCTGGAAGACCTTAGCATATAGCAGAGAATCGTATAGACCAATGAAACTTTCTTTCTTCTTTTTTCTTTTTTTGATTTAACAAAAGTTCTACTTACACATCTGGAAAATCTGGAATGCTTCACAAATTCGTATGTCATCCTTGCTCAGGGGCCATGCTAATCTTCTCTGCATCGTTCCAATTTTAGTATCTGTGCTGCCAAAGCGAGTACTGAAACTTTCCATTTAGCTTTCGTGCATGAAAACTACATACACTCAATGCCAACAAAAATCCTTAGCAGGTACAAGAATAGTAAAAAGTAGAAAGACTTTAATAAATACTATATCAATAGCACATTAAAAATGAGCATACTGTTCAAAGAAGTGGATAGACACATTGATGGATGAATGAACAGGTGTTCTAGTATAATTTCAGAGAAAATTATTTTAATTGATGTAAAACACACAACACATGATTCAGAAAAGCGTGGCTGACCTAAGGACAGAAGCGGAAAATCCACTTTGTAAAAAACAGCTAACTTCTTAGCTCACAGAACAGGCAGTTCCCAACACAGGCACTGAATGTGTTTGTTTATAAGGCAATTATTTGGAACTCAAACTGCATTTTCCCCTAGAAGCAATGTCATGAAAGGTTGTTTAGATTCCCACGCAAAAGCAGAGTTGCATGCCTCTTTAACCCACAACGTATCTGAAGGATTACACTGCACTAAGGGTTCTGGTCCAACTGTAATTGAGCATTTCTACAAGAAAAGGCATCTGGTCTCCAACACAGAAAACTGCTCCCACCATTCCAGCAAAAGCAGGTGAAGAGGGGAAGGCATTGTAGTCCAGCTGTGGCTGAAGCCACAACAGATTCCTTAAGATAACCAGAATTGAGCATGGAAGAAACAGGCAAAGTCTCCATCATACGGGAAATCACAAGGGATGGATGTTTTCTGGGCTTCTGTAGCTAGTTAACATCCATAGCTCCGGTATCTTTAGAAAGCCCAGAAAGATCATGAGTTCACATTCTCACACAGCAAAAATCAGCTCTTTGGTTCACCCAGTCCCCACCCTATAATCTCACTCTTGCTCACTAAACTTACATTTCCTGTCCAGCAAGGTCAGTAGCATTAAATGCTACAGAGAGCTAACATAAGATAAGAACTGGAAAACCCTCAATGTAGAGAGATGGGGTATAAGACGAAGGGACTTCATGCCTAGCCTGTGTCTGTTGTCTCTGTGGAGTTATAGGTTCATTCCATCTCTTGAAAACAGAACAGTGCTGCTGGGGTAGGCATATTGGCATGGTAGTGCAGGCCAGGTGAAGCTAGAGGCCATTATCACGAATGACATGGTCCTCAAGCTTGCACCACTTTCTGCAGCAGAGATTAGCAGCTTGGGTGTCAAAGTGGAGAACCCAGAGACATCTCAATAGATTTTCCTAACAGAAGGCACTTCTTGGAAAATCATTTCCTAGGATGTCCAAATTAGAGAGAAAAGGACAGCTATGCCCAAAAGGGGAAGAAGGAGGACATGCAAGATTTTTCTTCAGAAGCCACTGTCACTTGGTCTGTATGTGTCATTTTTTAACTCAGAATTTCCTTTATCAGATTTTTCATCTTCCTAGGCAACTTGAACCAATACATCGCAGAACATGACAGACCTATGGAAATAAAATGAAGTTAAATTTTTTCAAATGAACTATTGCATCATAATGACATGGTCTAAAAGACTTTTTGGGGGGGGGGTGGGTAACAGATGTTTCATTGGGGACTGTTTAAATCTTTTGGCAGTTTCATGTGACTAACATTTTTTGGAGGAGAAACCGTTAAACAAAAATGATCAAAGGTTTCCTTTGGGTTTTGTCCCAGAAAAAAACGAGTATGCCACAGAAACTATTATGAATAAAGAACTTGAGGAAAGGGTGGATTACTTGAGGAAGCTAGATGAAAATTATGGTCAAATCAAACGGCTCACTCAGAAAACAATGACTCCCAATTTGTAAAAGGTTAATTTTAAAATATTTTGTTTCTTTTTATATTTTTATATGTTTTATGCATGGACAAGAAAACTATACCATTTAAATAAATAATAAAGCATAGGAATATAATAAAAATCAGAAAATTACTACTTAAGCATTATAAAATTGTAAACAATTTGTATCTACCTATGCACTCTTTCCTAACTAATCCTCCGACCTCCCTACCAGAAGCATTTACCATCCTAAATTTGGTTTATCATTCTATTCCTCTTTTATAGTTTTATCTATGATATATGTGCACCTAAACACTATGCTATTGAGTTTCCTCATTTTGAGCACTAAAAAGCAAACACAGCTTTTTATATGAGGTTTTGGAAGTTGATTTTTTTTTCACTTAAGATTATGCTTCCAAGAATAATCTATGTTGTTGCTTGGAAATACAGTTCATTTTTTTAATGTTTATTTATTTTGAGAGGGTGGGGAAGGACAGAGAGAGAGAGGGAGAGAGGGAATCCCAAGCAGGCTCCAGGCTCAGCACAGAGCCCAATGCAGGACTCGATCTCACAACCGTGAGCTCACGACCTGAGTGGAAATCAATAGTGTGATGCTTCACCGACTGAGCCACCCAGGCCCCTCAACAGGTGATTCATTTTCAGTGCTTTTTATTACTCCATTTTATAACTATAACATCCTTTAATCCATTTTTCTGTAGATAAATATTTGGAGGTTTGGGTTTTTTTTATATATGTGTATATATATATGTATATATATATATATATACATATATATGTATATATGTATGTATATACATATATATGTATATATACCCTGGAGCACTCTATTTCTCTTTACTGTTTTCCATCTTTGTCTAATATGCTGTTTAATCTGCTACTGAATTTTTTTTTTATCTCAACACTTGTATTTTTTATTTCCCAGATTTAAATTTTTTTTTCAATTTTGCCTGGTCATTCCTGATAGAATCTTGTTGTATGCTTAGATTTACCATTGTGCCCTTTATTTCCTTAAACCCAACTGCTCTATGCTCAATACCCGATCACTTGAATATCTCCATCCTTGAAGAATCCAAATCTACTATTTGTTGTTCCCGCTGGTTTTCAATCTTTCTGAATTTCCTTACCATGGGTTTCATAACCTTTGATTGAGAGCTCACCATTTCCATTTAATTAGTGGGAGTTTGGTGGGCAAAATCTGGCAAAGCTTTCCTCTAAAGAGCGTGTGCTTCTGCTTCTTCCAAGAAGCCAAGGGCTTACTTCAGCTTGAAGGGCTTGGCTCAGTGCAGGAGTCATCTTCCCTACCTTCTCATTGTCCCAAGGCTCACTATCCCAACAGCAACGCCTCTGTTGCCACATATTTTCAGGGAGAGTCTGCCTCCCCCCACGGCTCCCTTCCCTGGTCCTGGTTCCCTGCCATTCCCACTCCAGTTCAATGGTATATTGGGAGTGCTCCCTGAATATATATATCCCCTTCCTCTGGGAAGACAAGCAATGTCTCAAGAAGTATGTTCTATGCAGAATATTATTTGCTCTGAAACAGCAGGGTTCTTCGAAGCTCTTATTTAGCTGTAATGCCAGAAGAAGACATCAAAGTGATTAATCTTTTCAAAGAGTCCTATTTAATTCATTTCAACTAATTCAGTTCATCTAACATTTATCGAATGCATTATATGTGCCAAGCAATGTTCTAGGTACTGGAGACATAAAAATAATACTGTTTATAGGTAAACTAGTATACTAGCATCCCTTACTCAAAAAGCATTATTTTTCTTCTTTACTTTTATATCTTTTAAATGTATTGACTTATTTGAAAACTATTATTAACAGGTTAAATATCATGTCAAAAGTTAAATTCTATTGGGGCGCCCAGCTGGCTCAGTGGGTGGAGTGTGACTCTTGATTTCAGGGTTGTAAGTCTGAGCCTTGTGTTGGGTATAGAGATTGCTTAAAAACAAAATCGTTTAGGGCTGCCTGGGTGGCTCAGTCAGTTGAGCATCCAGCTCTTGGTTTTAGCTCAGATCATGATCTCATGGTTTGTGAGTTCAGCCCTGTGGCGCTTGGGATTCTCTCTCCCTCTCTCTCTGCCCCTCCCCCACTCACTCATGCGTGCTCTCTCTTGCTGTCAAAATAAATAAATAAACTTTTAAAAGGTAAAATAAAATCTTTTTTAAAATTTTAAATAAAATTAAACTCTGTCTTTGCTAAACTGATTCTCGATTTCTCTAGCTTCTTCTGCTCATGGTTCTCCTATTTTCTTTTTTTTTTACAGGGAATAAAAATCTCAAGAGAGCCTTGATTCCTTCCTCTCCTCCCCTCCATTACATCAAAGTAGACCCTGAAAACTTCCCATTGATGCTTCTGCCAACATCTTGTCCATCTATCCCTTCTTTTCCATTCCCATAAACTCTTCCTACCACACACCTGGATTCTTGAAATCACATTCTGCCTCCTCTCCCAGTCTTTTCTTTCTCTAGTAAACAATACATATTGTTGTCAGATCAGGTTTCTTGGGCACAGCCCTAACCACCTCTCTCACATCCACAAAATTCTCCAATGCATTCTCACTGCCTACCTCAATATTCCTCAAATCTTAGTAATGCCTGGCTATCCCTTTAAAAGGGGGGGGAGTTCTTTAAAGCACCTTTTATCAGCATTTTACTTACAGAAAATATAAAAGTGTCATAAACTCTTTATGTTTAGATGTCTTATACAATCATAAACTAAAATAACTTTACAAACTAAATAAAAACAAAACCATCAAACCAATAAATGTCAAATTAATAGCACTAATTTAGGGATGCTGGCCTGGCTCAGTTGGTAGAGCATGCGGGTCTTGATCTCAGGGTCATTAGCTCGAGCCCCATGCTGGGCACAGAGCCCACTTACAAAATAAAAATAAATAATTAAAAATAATTAAAAATAAATAAAAAATTAAATTAAATGAAACCTTAAAAATCCTTTCAAACATTATTTTAACATGATTAATGATACTTAGCTTAAACTAAATTATCGTCTTTTTAAACATTTTTTTAATGTTTATTTATTTTTGAGAGAGAGAGAGAGTGCATGCAAGTGGGAGAGGGGCAGAGAGAGAGAGAGACACAGAATCTGAAGCAGGCTCCAGGCTCTGAGCTGTCAGCACAGAGACCGATACAGAGCTCGAACTCACAGACTGTGAGATCATGACCTCAGCTGAAGTCGGACACTTAATCGACTGAGCCACCCAGGTGCCCCAAACTAAATTATCATCTTAAACATAAGTATAGTAGAAATGCTATGGCACACATTTGTTTGCTGTTGCTGTTGTTGTTTGGCACACTTATATTGCAATGCACCTGTGATGACTAAATCCTTCCACTTCTGTGTTCAAAGCCCTGAGACATCTTCATTGTACACTGGTGATGTCATTTGGCTTCAACTGGGGCAAAAACATCAGGATCATTTACTTTCTCCAATTGCCTCTGATAGTCCAGGGAGCACTCATAAAACAACCCAGCGGTACTATTTGATGTGAGCTAATCACTGAAGCCAACATAGTTTTGAAATGTCAAGGCTGTTCTCGGTCTAAAGGTGAATGTGCAGGTCCTCCAAATTACATCAACATTTTTTTAGGTGATAATCTAAAAAAATAAAACTTTCTTAGTTCTCATAGACTGTATTTGGCCAATGATATGCATCACTTCTGAACAAAAGCTTTAAATGATATGGCGTGACTTTCCATATTTTCCTTCTGCCCTGCCAACCAGAAATGCTCCAGATGGATGCCGTAGCAATAGCTTGTGTCCTAGAGTGAAACAGAGCCACAGTGGACCCATAATGTACATATAATATGAATGAGAAAGAATCCATTGTTGTTGTAAAAATAGTCTAAAAGAAAGTACATGAATCTTGTAGGTCTGTAGATCCCATTGTAAGAACTACTGGAAAAAAATAAAAAATAAAAATAAGCAATCACATCAGCATGTTTTAAAAGCCTTGGGTACTCTGCCCCAATCAACATTTCCCAAATACCAAATACTCCCTTTGCACTCCCTAAACAAGGCCTGTATTTTCTTACCATTGAGCTTTTGCTCATGGAATTCTCTCTGCCTAGACATTCCTTTCCTCCCTCCTCACCTCTGCTCCCTATAGACTCCAATAACTCTTCTTCAAGTGCTCCAATGGAATAACTACTGCCCTTTATACCTCTTTCCTTCTGTTTTTTCCTTTTTCTCTGTGTCTTATATTCCCTACCAGATTCTCTCCCTGAGAGTTGCAATGAGCCCTTTTGCACACTTGTATCCCTGCCAGTGCCTAACACAATGTGTTGTTTATACTAAATGCTCAGTAAACTGTTGTTGAGTAACTGAGTGTATTTAGTCTTTATTAATAAGAGTCCAACTGCCAAAACATCAAGATTGGGGAAGATGACAAATCCAGACCATGCCACTTTCTTTGTAATGCAGCTGCAAAAACTGCTGTCTTACAATGACTGATTAGGTTTTTGAACAGTTGTAAAACATTAGCTATGGAAAACGCCACAAAGGCAGAACTAATTTATCTGGTACTTAGTTAAAATTCCACACAGCATGAGGCAAGAGAGGAATTATTCTAAAAAATGCATTCTTATGAATTAATTAATTAGCCCTCTCTACCTATAGAACAAAATTAATTTAGACATGAATGTTGCTGGGCAAGTTTTTCAAAATGCAAACTTTTTTCAAAACTAGAAGTATCTGTTATTAAATTTCATGAGGAGATTCAAAAATAATGCAGAGCAGTCCAAGCACCAAGATAATTTCACATCAGCCACCTTTGGGAGATGAGGGTGGTGCAGACAAGCTGGGGAAGACAAATCTAGAAGATAGGGGAGGCATTAGAGTCCAGAGCCTTCAACGGTTTGCTCTCCCACTCTTGTTTCAAAGCCCTTGACTGCTCTACAGCCCATGTCCCTCTAGACCCTGACTTCTGGCTGTCTTGACCTTGGTTAATGGCCAGCCTGTCCTCCAATGCTCTGCCCTCGCTCACTGTTAACTTCATGAGAGTTGGGGCAAAAGCCAGAATAGAGGTCAGTCTTGCACTCCATTTTTTAAAACACTTAATTCACTGCAACCAGTCAATGCTCTGCTGTGCACTGTTCACCTCTACAGCCACAGAAGGAGACTAAATGCATCAACCCCCTTAGAGTCTCAGTAGATTGGGAATTGGGAAGAGGCCCCAAATATTCATATTGAGAGAGGCTTAGGGCATAAGCTGGGGGTAGAGGGAAGGAGACACAATGGTTACGGGCAAAGAACCATCACATGTACAGGTAAAGAGTACTGTTATATTTAGGAAGCCGTCACATGCTCAGAGACACTATGGCATAGATGGAGGTTGAGAAGTAATGAAAGACAAGGCATGGGACTAGCATTACAAGATTTTTGTTTTGGAAAGGTCATTCTGAAATGGGAAGAAGCCAGGGAGATCACTTAGTAGAGGATTGCAGTCATATGGATGAGAAGTAATTAGGGGGAAATTGGACTATCAGCAGTGGGGACAGAGAGAAGTGGACAGATCTGATAAATTCATGAAGATACAATTGAAGAAGTAATCACAGTGTTGGGGGGTGGGGGTTGTCATGTTAAAACTAGGCTGAATGATCAGGTGGAACCAAGCCAGTGCGTTAAAAGGCATTGGATTCTGGACATGCCTTGGGAATCATTTCCCTCTGTTAGTCAAATCTGATACCATTCTGAATGGGATCAACTTCCCCCACCAAAGTGATAGATCCAGGACCTTTGCTATTCCATCCAAGTCCCCAGCACTCTTACAGCTCCACTGACCAATCACTTCAACTTCCAGTTCTTGATCCTCCTCCAGCCCAGATCGCTGATGCAGAAACCTCACCTGTGTTTCTGACCCATTGATTGCCCTGGACCTTTCTCTACTTCAGCCTTGGGAACAGAAGATGCTGATCTGCTTGGAAGGCTGTCCCTGGAGCTTGGAATGGGGCCAGCTGTCCCCAGCATACTTGGGCTGTACAGGAGAAGGTACAGTTAGAGGAAGGAGAAAAGGGTAATGTATCTCTTATAAATATTCTCCTACCTGCCTATTAAAATTCTACTCACTTTTCAAGATAGGACTCAAATGCTACCTCTTTAAAGAAGTCTTCCTAGATTCCACCACCACACTACCCCCAGACTTGAAGTGATTCTCCCTCTTGTGTTTTTTTTTTAATATTTTCTAACCTATCTTCACGTGCTCACATGTCTATGTTTTATAATAGCCATATGACTACATGTGTTCTGTCTCCTACTGACATAAATCTCTGGAAGCTAAGAACTGTGTCTTAATATTTCATTTATTAATTCAACAAATATTCAAATGATTAATGAATAAAGGAATGAATCTCTCTTTACTCTCCAATTCCTTATATATAACATTAGCCTTCCTCAACAAATCTTCCTACAGCTTTTAAAAGGCTACTTTTGATAGCCATGACTGTCACCTCCTTCTTCTGGGCTAGGAACAAAAGTGCAAATAGCTGAAATAAAGAATTGAAATAGTGGAATGCCTGGGTGGCTCAGTTGATTAAGCATCCAACTCTTGGTTTCGGCTCAGGTCATGATCTCATGATTCATGAATTCAAGCCCCGAGTCAGGCTCTGTGCTGACAGCACAGAGCCTGCTGACAGCACAGAGCCTGCTTGGGATTCTCTCTTTCCCTCTCTCTTTCTGCCAACTCCCCCGCTTGCTCGCATGTTCTCTCTCTCTCTCTCTCAAAATAAATAAATAAACTTAAAAAAAATTTTAAGGAATTGAAATGGTAAAAAGAAGAATCTGGAGGAAGGTGCTTAAACTCAGTTGATGTTCCTCTTCCCTTCACATTACTTTTTCCATTTTTTAAAAAGTAATCGCTTTGAACCACTGATAAAAACCCAAAGGCTTATGGATTTTTATAGCCCAATTTGAGGTAAATAGATTTTCTTAACCCTGTCAAATCACTTCTCTATAAATATATTAAATATATTCACCTTATTTTTCTTCCCATCAATATAAGTGTAAATAAAATAGTTTACAAGACAATGGTCTGTAATAGTTTGCCAATATGTGACACATATTTGAAGCACTGTCATAATGGAATTTTTAAGTAATTAAAATTATTTCACGACTAATTAACAACAGTTTAAAACCCCATAAAGCATTCCAACTTAAGCATTTCTATTCATACTCCATCTGCCAAATATTAAGTAGAACAGTACAAAAATAGGAGAGGGGAAGCCCTTTCCAATTACACCCCCGTTTTTTACTTATTTAGGGCAGTAGCTTAACTCAGATTACTTCTCTTGATTAATAGCATTTAATATATAAAAATGACTATAAACATTCATTATGAATGCAGAAGAAACACAGCATTTTCTATTAAAAAAGCCAAAGGGAACTATCCTGACTTTCCTATTTATCTAAACAAAGACCAATACTAGTTAGAGAAAACATCTGCCTGAATAAAATCAGAAAATTCCCAAGGACATACTTAACTACTTCTAAACATGTCTTCAGAACAGACCCACCCATACACGTGTCTTACAGTCCAGATGGAATAAGGAAATTTCCCAGCCCCTCCTGACATTTATTTAAATGTTTGGCCATCCAGATACAAACTCCATCCAACAGATGAGAATGACTGTTCCAAGAATAAATGATTCAAGCCATCCACTTACTTGTAGAAGTAACAACTGAATTCTTCATGTATTAAATCAGACTTTGCTAATGCTGTTTTTGTGATAGAATCTGAAGACCTTCAGTCATTCAACAAACATTGATTGTGCTCCTGTCCTGCCCAAGCCACTGTGCTAAGTGCTGCAAGTTCAGAAAGATGAATGACATATATCCCTCCCTTCAAGGGTTAAGTGTCTTGGTAAGAGAGATAGATTTAATTATGAATAACTATAATGCAATAGGAGGAAATTGCATGAGAGAAGAGCAAAGTTATTCAAGTAAGGGTTTAAAACTAATGCTATGAAGGTAAACAGAATGAGTATCATTTATAGCTGGAAAAAATAAGGAAGAGTTTCTGGAGGACATACTACTTGACATAGAATGCGAAGGTTGGTAGTATTTCAAGAAGCAGCAGTATGAGGGACAAAAGGAACACAGACAAGAAATACACAGTGTAAATGTGATATGCATGACCTTTTGCAAATCTGTTTACAATATGTACCAGACAATGTTGGCAATCAACCCATATCCCCTTGGGAATCACTGTTCTCTACACACTACCCTCAGACAGACACAGGAGAGTTGGTTGATAAGTTCTTCAGCTTCCTTGCCTGTCAAGTAAGATGTTCTATACCCTCACCTAGAGGTCCTTAGCAAGCCTGATCCCCAATTACCCACATTAACACACTCTATTGGCTGTTTTCTCTTCCCTGTCTCAGTGCCCTATGTCCCTAGTAGTGCTTCCTGACATTATGTCTCAAATAAAGTTCTCCAGTCAGATATAAGATATGCTTTGGGGGGGAATCCAAACCAAAACACAATAGCCCAGTCAAGAGAGGATGCCATTGATGACTGACAGAATGATCTGTTATTTCACCAGTCACTGAAATAGAGCAGTATTTCAATGACTAAACATCAATCACTAGCTCTCTGTGACCACTGATTTTCCCTCCTTGGAGATTTACAATACACATTGGGGTAAATACGGCACTGACAAGTCCAACAGCAAAACAAAAACCTACTTAACATTGTTTAAGAGTTAAACAAACCTATTTAACACCCTTATTAAGCTTGTAATTAATGCCAGTTTGGAAAGTGCTGGAATTGATACCAAACATTCCTAAATTTTATGAAATTTTATTTATTTACTCTTCTTTCATGGGGACCCAGAACCAACTGAATCATGTTTGCTGGTATAATATTCAGAGTTGTAAGCCAAATGTTCATTTCACTAAACTATTCTTTAGCTTCTTTGCTGATGGCATACTGATTTTTACATACCTTAACCTAAGCAATGTTTAATACTGTTAAGACTATTAGCTTCCATGGTTATCTATGCACCAATGACCTTGACCTAGTTTCCTGGGGGCACTACCTACATTCAGAGTTGGAAAAAAGGTTAATGGGGATTCTGGGAAGATGTCAACAGAAATATGCATCCCTGTTGTCCAGTGCTTTACAATGCCAATCAAAATGTCTCTCACTTCTGAACAGGAGCATCCACGGGGTCCAGGAGGCATGTAGGGGCTGAAGAGAGTGAGGAAGGCTTAGGTGAACAACTTATAGTCCTGAGGAAAGAGCTGGCACAGAATTTTGCTTCCCGTCAGACCAAAATGGAGGCTAGGAAACTCCTGTGGCAAAAAAAAAAAAAAAAAAAAAAAAAAAACTCTAGCGGTGAGAACCAGAGCTTCTCAGTTCCTAGAGGTAAGTCTGCTCTCTACCTCAGAGGAAGAGTGATACAAGCCATAGGGAATGGTCTAGGGAGGACCAGTAGGGGAACTGAATCTGGAGGTGAGTCCTCCCTGCCAGAGACGCTGCAAAAGTCTGGTCTTTCGATCAGAAAAGAGAGTGAGTAGTGAAGCTTCATCCTGGTGCCTCTACATGCCAGAGAAGAACTACAATACTGAAACAGAATTACTAAAGGATACAGGTGACAACATGGAGGAAAAGAAGGAACACCTAGTGATGATCAACCATGGTTCAAAATAAGACTTTCTGGGACCGAGAAACATGATTTTTTTTTCACTTAAAATCAGTGACTGGAGGGAGCCAAGATGGCGGAACAGCATGGAAGTTTTTTGTATGTCTCTCGTCCATGAAATACAGCCAGAGCAACACTAAACCATCCTGCACACCTTGAAAACTGATCTGAGGATTAACGCAACAATCTGCACAACCCGAACCACAGAACTCAGCAGGTACGCGGCGCGGAGAGCTGAACCTTGGGAGAAAGAAGCTGTAGAGGGCAGGGAGCCACTTTTGCGGGCAGAGAGAGGACGGAAACTGGGAAAGGGGGGAGAATATGGGAAAAGCACCCCTCCCCAAAAGCAGCTGGAGAGAAAGTGGAAAATTGGAAACAGCCGCAGGGACTAAACTAAAAAGGGAGAAAGGAGAAAGGAGAGGGCTTACATTCCATTAAGACTGCAGAGTCTGCAACTCCGCAGCTCGATACCTGGCGGTGCTCTGGTGGGAAGGGCGAATCCCCAGGAGCAGAGTGGGGTCCGGGAGGTTCTCGGGCCACACGGGGAAAAGCGGTTCCACTGCTGGAAGGACATTTGGTAGAGACTGTGAGGCCACCTGGGCCCAGCAGAACCCAGAGAACGGCCACATTCGCTGGTGCTGGAACAAGGTCGTGAAGGGTGAAGCCTGGGGCCAGATGTGTGTTGTGATTTTCCATAATCCCTGAGGCGCTGCTGCTACACTACCTCCCGAAGTTTTTGTGGGGCGGACTGACACCCGGCCGCAGTCTCTGGGCACCGGCAGCAGCAGGGTCCCACAAGCGTTCCTGGGCGCAGCCGGCATTCGGCAATTGCTCGGTAAGACCCTCCCACAGAGGGGCGGAGCAGATCAAAGCTGCAGTCCCTCAGAAGCAAGGGGCCAGGGAAAACAGTCGCATCTGAGACAAAACTCAGGAGAAAGCTACTGAGGCTGGGTGACGGACAGTGTAAAAGCGGGGAGTGGACGAAAACTGAAGACAAAGGACGGGTGCGGGATTGCTGATCAGGGAGAACAGAGCTCTGATACTAGAGAATGCATAGGTGGGTGACACCATTTTAACCGCTCCCGCGCATGCACATACATACCTACGAGCGCCACAGCACTCTACCCCATTAGGCTAGCAGCGCCATCTAGTGGAGAGCGGAGCCATTACACTGAGCCCCGCCCAACTGGGCCAACTTCGCTCTTCGAGAACACAAGTCTCACCGCCTGCTTAATTTATGTACTATAAAGCGCTACATAGTCTGACTTCTAGGGTAAAACGTAGTAATTTCAGTCATATTTCAATCTGTTAGCAGTTCCATCTATTCAATTTTCTTTCTTTCTTTTTTTCTTTTTCACTTCTTTTTTGAATAAAGAGAAAAAATTCATTTTTATTTTCAATTTTTATTAAAAATAGTTTTCTTTAATATTTTTACTATATTTTTTACTTTTGTGTAAATTTTTTCAAATTCTATTTTACTTCTATCATTTTATTTTAGTCTACTTCAGTGTATTCACTTTTCAAGTTTTCAAACGATTTCCTTTTCTTTTTTCTCTTTTTCGTTTCTTTTTCTTGAATACAGAAAGAGAAAAAAATCATTTTATTTTCAATTTTTATTAAAAATATTTTCCCTTAATTTTTTTACTATATTTTTTACTTTTATGTAAATTTTTTCAAATTCTATTTTACTCCCATCATTTTATTTTAGTCTACTACAGTGTATTAACTTTTTCAAATTTTCAAATGATTTCCTTTTTTTTCTCTTTTTCGTTTCTTTTATTTTTCCTGAATACAGAAAGGGAAAAAATTCATTTTTATTTTTAATTTTTATTAACAATATTTTCCTTAATTTTTTCTAAAATATTCTTTACTTTTGTGTAAATTTTTTCAAATTTTATTTGACTTCCATCATTTCATTTTAATCTACTATAATGTATTCATTTTTTGAATTTTTCAAATGATTTCCTTTTTTTTCTTTTTTCCCCCCTTTTTTCCCTAATCTAACAAGCCATTTTCAACATCCAGACCAAAACACACCTAGGATCTAGCATCATTTGTTCGATTTTGTGTGTGTGTGTTTAAGTTTTTAATTTTAACATTTTTTTAATTTTAACATTTTTTTAATTTTAATTTTTTTAATTTTAATTTTTTCTACCTCATTAATTCCTTTTCTCTCTTCAAAATGATGAAACAAAGGAATTTACCCAAAAAGAAAGAGCAGGAAGAAACGACAGCCAGGAATTTAACCAACACAGACACAAGCAAGATGTCAGAACCAGAATTTAGAATCATGATAATAAGAATAGTAGCTGGAGTCAAAAATAGATTAGAATCCCTTTCTGTGGAGATAAAAGAAGTAAAAACTAATCAGGATGAAATAAAAAATGCTATAACTGAGCTGCAATCACAGATGGATGCTGCAGAGGCAAGGATGGATGAGGCAGAACAGAGAATCTGCAGTATAGAGGACAAACTTATGGAGAATAATGAAGCAGAAAAAAGAGGGAGATTAAGGCAAAAGAGCACGATTTAAGAATTAGAGAAATCAGTGACTCATTAAAAAGGAACAACATCAGAATCATATGGGTCCCAGAAGAGGAAGAGAGAGAAATAGGTGTAGAAGGATTATGTGAGCAAATCATAGCAGAAAACTTTCCTGACCTGGGGAAAGACACAGGCATCAAAATCCAGGAATCACAGAGGACTCCCATTAGATTCAACAAAAACCTACCATCAACAAGGCATATCATACTCAAATTCACAAAATACTCAGGCTAGAAGAGAATCATGAAAGCAGCAAGGGAAAAAAAGTCCTTAACCTACAAGGGAAGAGAGATCAGGTTTGCAGCAGACCTATCTACAGAAACTTGACAGGCCAGAATAGAGTGGCAGGATATATTCAATGTGCAGAATCAGAAAAATATGCAGCCATGAATTCTTTATCCAGCAAGGCTGTCATTCAAAATAGAGAGATAAAAAGTTTCCCAGACAAACAAAAATTAAAGGAGTTTGTGACCACTAAACCAGCCCTGCGAGAAATTTTAAGGGGGACTCTCTGAGGGGAGAAAAGATGAATAAATAAATAAATAAATAAATACCAAAAGCAACAAAGATTAGAAAGGACCAGAGAACACCACCAGAAACTCCAACTCTACAAGCATCATAATGACAATAAGTTCATATCTTTCAGTACTCACTCTAAACGTCAATGGACTCAATGCTCCAATCAAAAGACAAATGGTTATACAATGGATAAGAAAACAAGATCCATCTATATGCTGTTTACAAGAGACACACTTTAGACCTAAAGACATCTTCAGATTGAAAGTAAGGGGATGGAGAACCAATTATTATGCTAATGGTCAACAAAAGAAAGCTGGAGTAGCCATACTTATCAGACAATCTAGACTTTAAAATAGACTATATCAAGACATTCTGAAGGGCATTATATCATAAGGGGTCTATCCACCAAGAAGACCTAACAATTGTAAACATTTATGCCACAAATGTGGCAACACCCAAATATACAAATCAATTAATCACAAACATAAACTCATCGATAGTAATGCCATAATAGTAGACTTCAACACCCTACTCACAGCAATGGACAGATCATCTAATCAAAAAGCCAACAAGGAAACAATGGCTTTGAATGACACACTGGACCAGATGGACTTAACAGATATATTCAGAACATTTCATCCTAAAGCAGCAGAATATACATTCGTCTCCAGTGCACATGGAACATTCTCCAGAATAGACCACATACTGGGACACAAATCAGCCTTCAGCAAGTACAAAAAGATCGAGATCATACCGTGCATATCTTCAGACCACAATGCTATGAAACTCGAAATCAACCACAAGAGAAAATTTGGAAAGGTAACAAATAACTTGGAGACCGAAGAACATTCTACTAAAGAATGAATGGGCTAACCAAGAAGTTAAAGAGGAAATTAAAAAGTACATGGAAGCCAATGAAAATGATAACACCACAAACCAAAACCTCTGGGACACAGCAAAGGCAGTCATAAGAGGAAAGTATATAGCAATCCAGACCTTCCTAAAGAAGGAAGAAAGGTCTCAGATACACAACCTAACCTTGTACCTTAAAGAGCTGGAAAAAGAACAGCAAATAAAACCCAAAAACAGCATAAGGCAGGAAATAATAAAGATTAGAGCAGAAATTAATGCTATCAAAACCAAAAAAAAAAAAAAACCAGTAGAACATATCAATGAAACCAGAAGCTGGTTCTTTGAAAGAATTAACAAACTTGATAAACCCCTAGCCAGTTTGATTAAAAAGAAAAAGGAAAGGACCCAAATAAATAAAATGAAGAATGAAAGAAGAGAGATCACAACCAACACAGCAGAAATAAAAACAATAAGAGAATATTATGAGCAATTATATGCCAATAAAATGGGAAACCTGGAAGAAATGGACAAATTCCTAGAAACATATAAACTACCAAAACTGAAGCAGGAAGATATAGAAAATTTGAACAGACCCATAACCAGTAAGGAAATCTAATTAGTAATCAAAAATCTCCCAAAAAACAAGAGTCCAGGGCCAGATGGCTTTCCAGGGGAATTCTACCAAACATTTAAGGAAGAGTTAACACCTATTCTCTTGAAACTGTTCCAAAAAATAGAAATGGAAGGAAAACTTCCAAACTCATTCTATGAAGCCAGCATTACCTTGATTCCAAAACCAGACAGAGACCCCACTAAAAAAGAGAACTATAGACCAATTTCCCTGATGAACATAATTGCAAAAATCCTCAACAAGATATTAGCCAACCGGATCCAACAATACATTAAAAAAATTATTCACCACGACCAAGTGGGATTTATACCTGGGATGCAGGGCTGGTTCAGTATCCACAAAACAATCAACGTGATTTATCACATCAATAAAAGAAAGGACAAGAACCATATGATCCTCTCAATAGATGCAGAAAAAGCATTTGACATAATACAGCATCCTTTCTTGATAAAAACCCTCAAGAAAGTAGGGATAGAAGGATCATACCTCAAGATCATAGAAGCCATATATGAATGACCCAACGCTAATATCCTCATTGGGGAAAAATTGAGAGCTTTCCCCTTAAGGTCAGGAACAAGATAGGGATGTCCACTCTTGCCACTGTTATTCAACACAGTATTGGAAGTCTTAGCCTCTGCAATCAGACAACACAAAGAAATAAAAGGCATCCGAATCGGCCAGGAGGAGGTCAAACTTTCACTCTTCACAGATGACATGATACTCTATATGGAAAACCCAAAAGATTCCACCAAAAAACTGCTAGAACTGTTTCATGAATTCAGCAAAGTTGCAGGATATAAAATCAATGCACAGAAATTGGTTGCATTCCTATACACCAACAATGAAGCAACAGAAAGAGAAATCAAGGAATTGATCCCATTTACAATTGCACCAAAACCCGTAAAACACCTAGGAATAAATCTAACCAAAGACGTGAAAAATCTATACATTGAAAACAATAGAAAGCTTATGAAAGAAATTGAAGACGACACAAAAAAATGGAAAAATATTCCATACTCCTGGATAGGAAGAACCAATATTGTTAAAATATCAATACTCCCAAAGCAATCTACATATTCAATGCAATCCCTATCAAAATAACACCAGCATTCTTCACAGAGCTAGAACAAATAATCCTAAAATTTGTATGAAACAAGAAAAGGCCCTGAATAGCCAAAGCAATCTTGAAAAAGAAAACCAAAGCAGGAGGCATCACAATCCCGGACTTCAAGTTGTATTGCAAAGCTTTAATCATCAAGGTAGTATGGTACTGGCACAAGAACAGACACTCAGATCAATGGAACAGAATAGAGAACCCAGAAATGGACCCACAAACGTATGGCCAGCTAATCTTTGACAAAGCAGGAAAGAATATCCAATGGAATCAAGACAGTCTCTTCAGCACATAATGCTGGGAAAACTGGACAGTGACATGTAGAAGAATGAACCTGGACCACTTTCTTATACCATACCCAAAAATAAACTCAAAATGAATGAAAGACCTCAATGTAAGACAGGAAGCCATCAAAATCCTCCAGGAGAAAGCAGGCAAAAATCTCTTTGCTGCAGCAACTTCTTACTCAACACGTCTCCAGAGGCAAGGGAAACAAAAGCAAAAATGAACTACTGGGACCTCATCAAAATAAAAAGCTTCTGCATAGCGAAGGAAACAATCAGCAAAACTAAAAGGCAACCAGCAGAATGGGAGAAGATATTTGCAAACGACAAATCAGGTAAAGGGTTAGTATCCAAAATCTATAAAGAACTTATCAAACTCAACCTCCAAAAAACAAAGAATCCAGTGAAGAAATGGGCAAAAGACATGAATAGATACTTCTCCAAGGAAGACATCCAGATGGCCAACTGACACATGAAAAGATGCTCAACATCACTCATCATCAGGGAAATACAAATCAAAACCACAATGAGATACCACCTCACACCTGTCAGAATGGCTAACATTAACAACTCAGGCAACAACGGCTGTTGGCGAGGATGCGGAGAAAGAGGATCTCTTTTGCATTGTTGGTGGGAATGCAAGCTGGTGCAGCCACTCTGGAAAACAGTAGGGAGGTTCCTCAAAAAACTAAAAATAGAACTACCCTACGACCCAGCAATGGCACTACTAGGCATTTATCCATGGGATACAGGTGTGCTGTTTTGAAGGGACACATGCAGCCCCATGTTTATAGCAGCACTATCAACAATAGCCAAAGTATGGAAAGAGCCCAAATGTCGATCGATGGATGAATGGATAAAGAAGAAGTGGTGTATATATATACAATGGAGCATTACTCGGCAATCAAAAAGAATGAAGTCTTGCCATTCGCAACTACGTGGATGGAACTGGAGAGTATTATGCTAAGTGAAATTAGAGAAAGACAAAAATCATATGACTTCACTCATATGAGGACTTTAGGAGACAAAACAGATGAACATCAGGGAAGGGAAACAAAAATAATATAAAAATAGGGAGGGGGACAAAATATAAGAGACTCATAAATATGGAGAACAAACAGAGGGTTACTGGAGGGGGTGTGGGAGGGGATATGGGCTAAATGAGTAAGGGGCACTAAGGAATCTACTCCTGAAGTCAGTGTTGCACTATATGCTAATTTGGATATGAATTTTTAAAAATAATAAAATTATTTTTTAAAAATCAGTGGATGAGGGGGACCTGGGTGGCTCAGTCAGTTAAGTGTCTGACTCTTGATTTCAGATCAGTTCATGATCTCATGGTCGTGAGATTGAGTCCTGCCTCTGGCTCAGTGCTGGGCATGGAGCCTGCTTAAGATTCTCTTCTCTCTCTCTCTCTCTCTCTCTCTCCCTCTCTCTCACTCTCTCCCTCTCTCTCTCTCTCCAAATAAAATAAAATAAAGTAAAATAATTAAAAGTCAGTGGATGAAATGAAAGAGAATATGGTCACTTTTGAGATCCATATTGATAGTCTGAAAAATCAAAAAAACAAACATACTACAAAGCACAAAGCAACAGACTTCAATTTCCAGCTACAAAGGAGCAACTTGTCTTGGACTAACCTTCCTGCCAAGAACCATTTAAAAAACTAGTTCAAATGCATAAAGTATCTGTGTGAAGTCATTGAAGTGTAACAAGGTAGGCAAACTCCAGGGGTCAAAATTTCAGAGAGTTGGGAAGTACAGTGTGGTGAGACCCTCATTTGCCTTTGACTTTTTCTTTAGTACATTTGCTAGTTCAGTGCACTGGGAAATAGAGGCTTAGCAGTAAATAGTGGTCAGGGCTGTGGAAATCTCTCAGGGTTGCAGAGAACAAAGTAAAAATGTGGTGTTGCCAAGGAGACCAGAATTCAAATAGGAGAGAAGTGAACAAAAAAACAAAAACAAAAACAAACAAACAAAAAAAAACCTCTAGAATCAATTTCACCTTAAGATGTTTACTGATTCCTAACTTGTGTGCATACTCAAGATGAGGGTCCCAGAAAAACAAAAAGAAATCAACAGTTGGGGGGCTGCAAAGCTAATAAAAGACATCAGAATTCTGACAGTGCTAGGGAATCAGAGAATGAAGTTAAGGCTCAATTAACCCAGGGAGCCCTTTTAAACATAGAAGGCTTTAAACTGAAGTTTCATAAGGGAAAAGCCCTAAGACTAAGGGTGATACTCTACCAGTAAAAAGAAACTAGGAATAGATCAGCCATGATAAGGCTAACACCTGCCATCAACTGGATCAAGGTGATCTTCCAGTACTATGTCTCCCTGCCTGGAGAAATTTAACATCACCTGAAGCATCTACAATTTTTAATACACAGTGCCCTGCATCCAATTAAAAAAAGTTACCATGTCAAGAAACATGAATAAATGCCTAAGATCAAGAGAAAAACCAAACAATAAAAGCACATCAACAGAGAATTCAAATATTGGAGTTATCAGATAGGAAACTTAAATAACTATGCATAATATGCTTAAGAAAGCAGAGAAATGGGTGAAGAATTTCACCAGAGAATTGAAATATATATATATATATATATATATATATATATATAAAGGCTCAAATGGAATTCTAGAACTGAAAAACACATTCACTGAAATTAAGAATTCACTAGGTAAATTAAATAGTAGAAGAAAGAATTGGTGAAGTGGATGATAGGTCAATATAAAATATCCACAATTGAGAGAAAATTAAAATGTGGAAAAATGCATGAAATAAACATATAGAATAAGATTAAAGAATCTAAGGTGTATAAATCAGAGTCTCAGGGAAAGAGAAAAAAACAAAAACAATGACTGAAGAAAATACTGGCCAAGATTTTCCAAAACTAAAAAAAAGGCAGGAAAATATCAATCCTAAATCATTATGGACACCTAGCAGGATAAATACAAAGGAACTGCATAAATCTCCTAAAAGTCTAACCCCTTTCCAAAAGAAAGACATTAAAAGCTTCCAGAGGGGAAGAAAGACATTGCTATCAAAATAGCAATAACACCAACAACTATCTTTTCAAAAGAAATCCTAAAAGGCAGAAGACAATGGAATTACATCTTTGAAACACTTAAAGAGATGGGGCACCTCAGTGGTTCAGTTGGTTAAGCATCCAACTTTGGCTCAGGTTACATGAGATTGAGCCCCACATTGGGCTGTCTGCTGTCAACACAGCGCCCACTTCGAATCCTCTGCCCCCATCTCTCTCTGCCCCTCCCCCACTTGCTCTCTCTCAAAAAGAAATATTTTTTAAATAATAATAATTATTATAGGATAGACAGCTGTTTCTTTCCCTGTTTCTCCATGGAAAACTAGTTTGCTTACACTTTAGCCTATATCTCCAATGAGTCTACCAATCTTCTCCCAATTGACTTTTACCACAACTTTCCCTGTTTTGTGAGTCTCTTAGGCTGAAATTTCTTCATGTCTGCTGCAAATCAAATAAGATCCTTTGGATGAAGTTTTGAAACTCTCTGTTCTACAGTCTGCTTCTCTCCCCTGCCCCAAATTCTAAATCAGGACTCTGCTGCTGAGTGCAGAGAGAACATTCTTTTTCTCAGTGACCCCATTGCTTTAGGAGCTGGACACTCAGTGAATGGGAGAGTGGGGCATCAGCTTGCATCTCTCAGCATAGACCCTGCTCCATGAACCAGGGCAAAGGTGATCTGGGCCTCAGTATTCTTTTTTTTTTTTTTTTTAATTTTTTTTTTCAACGTTTATTTATTTTTGGGACAGACAGAGACAGAGCATGAATGGGGGAGGGGCAGAGAGAGAGGGAGACACAGAATCGGAAACAGGCTCCAGGCTCTGAGCCATCAGCCCAGAGCCCGACGCGGGGCTCGAACTCACGGACCGCGAGATCGTGACCTGGCTGAAGTCGGACGCTTAACCGACTGCGCCACCCAGGCGCCCCTGGGCCTCAGTATTCTAAGATGGACCATACCCAAGACAGAGCTTCAATCCCATGAGTGGAGCTGAGCAGAAGATGGGAGTTTCACCTTTCAGCCTCACTCATGCAGAACTTCGTTTCAGCAACAGGTAGGTAGGAGAAGGATTAGAAATGTTGACACTTTGACCATCCTTGGAAGAGAGCCCTCTAAATGGGACCTGAGGGGACAGGGAGCCATGTATTCTTGACTTACCAGTCTGGAGTGGAATTACCATCTTGCTATTGTGGGAGCGGAGGAAAGGATGGCACAGGTCATTCTTGCAATTCTTACCAAGTTTTAGACGATTTTCTTAAATATATGTTTCTTCATTTACTGTGTGCCCACAGAACCATTTCCTGAGATTCTAAATGATTGGGTCATTTGTATATTTCATCAGTTTTACTGGGATATGAGTCATGATGCTCATCACACCATCATACTGGGAGTGAAACTACTAAAATAAATAAAATCATAAACTATATAACTAATAAGCTAACAGACAGGTAAATGGAAAGACACTCTGTGTTCATAGATTGGAAGAATTAGTATTGTTAAAATATCCATACCACCCAAAGTCATCTACAGATTCAGTGCAATTCGTATAAAAATCAAAATGACATTGTTTACAGAAATAGAAAAAAATCAATCCTAAAATTTATATGGATTCACAAAATACTCTCAATAGCCAAAGCAATCTTGAGCAAGAAGAATGAAACCAGAGGCATCACACTTCTTGATTTCAAAATATATCATAAATCTACAGTAATCAAAACAGTATGGTACTGGCATAAAAACAGACACAGAGACAAATGGAAAAGAATAAACAGCCCAGAAATAAATCCACACATCTATGGTCAACTAATATTCAACATGGGTGCCAAGAACACACATGGAGAAAAAGCAATCTCTTCAATAAATAGTGTTAGGAAAATTGGCTAGTCACAAGCAGAAGAATAAAATTATACACTTATCTCACACCATATACAAAAAAAATCAACTCAAAATGGTTTAAAGTCTTAAACATAAGACCTGAAACCATAAAAGCATTAGAGGAAAATGTAAAGGGAAGCCTTCTTGACGTTGGCCTGGGCTATGATTTTTTGCATATGACACCAACAGCACAGGCAACAAAAGCAGAAAGAGAAATGTGGGATTGCATCAAACTAAAAAGCTGCTGCGCAGCAAAGAAAAAATCAGCAGAGTAAATAGGCAATTTACAGAATGGGAAAAATACTTGCAAGCTATATGTCTCATAAGAGGCTAATATCCAAAATATAAGGAACTCATACAACTCAGTTGCAAAAACAAATAAAACAAATAACCCAGTTAAAATATGAGCAAAGGTTCTAAACAGACATTTCTCAAAAGAAGACACAGAAATGGCCAAAGGTATATGAAAAAGTATTCAATAGCACTAATCATCATGGGAATACAAATCAAAACCACAATGAGATATCATTTTACACTTGTTAGAATGGCTGTTATCAAAAAGACAAAGATAACAAGTATTGATGAGGTCGTGGAGAAAAGGGAATGCTTGTATGGTATTAGTGGGAATGTAAATTGGTACTGCCACTATGGAAAACAGTATGGAGGTTCCCCCCAAATTAAAAATAGGACCTTATGATCTTGCAATCCCACTTCTGGGTATATATCCAAAGGAAATGAAATCAACATCTTGAAGAGATACCTGCATGCTCATGTTCATTGTAGCATTTACAGTAGCCAAAATATGGAAACAACCTAACTGTCCATTAACAGCTGAATGTATAAAGAAAATGTTTGTATATGTAAATATATAATGCATATATGCATATTATATTTGATTTGCATATATAATTTATAAATATGATGAAATATTATTCAGCCTTTAAAAAGGAAATCCTGACATTTGCAACATGAATGAACCTGGAGGACATCATGCTAAGTGAAATAAGCCAGACATAGAAATGTGAGATCTCACTTACACGTGGAGTCTAAAATAGTCAAAATCATAGAGGTGCCTGGGTGGCTCAGTCAGTTAAGCCAACTTTGGCTCAGGTCATGATCTCACAGTTTGTGGGTTCAAGCCCTGTGTCGGGCTCTGTGCTGACAGCTTGGAGCCTGGGGCCTGCTTCAGATTCTATGTCTCCCTCTCTCTGCACCCTCCCTCATTCATGCTCTATCTCTTGAAAATAAATAAATAAATAAATAAATAAATAAACATTGAAAAAATTGTTTAGGGGCACCTGGGTGGCTCAGTCAGTTAAGCGTCCGACTTCAGCTCAGGTCATGATCTCGTGGTCTGTGAGTTCGAGCCCCGCGTCGGGCTCTGTGCTGACAGCTCAGAGCCTGGAGCCTGTTTCAGATTCTGTGTCTCCCTCTCTCTCTGACCCTCCTCCGTTCATGCTCTGTCTCTCTCTGTCTCAAAAATAAATAAATGTTTAAACAAAAAGAAAAAAGAAAAAATTGTTTAAATGGTCAAAATCACAGAAACAGAGAGCAGAATGGCAGTCACCAGGAGCTGAGGGAGGGGGAAATGCGGTGATGTTGGTCAAAGAGTACAAAGTCTCAGTTATGCCAGATGAGTAAGTTCTGGAAATCTAAAGTACAGTAATGTGAATATAGTCAACAGTATTGTATTGTGTACTTGAAATTTGCTTAAGAAGATAGATCCTAAGCACTCTCATCTCACACACACGCACACACACACACACACACACACACACATAAGAAATGGTAACTCTATGAGGTGACAGATAGATTAATTAGCTTTATTGTGGTGATTATTTCATCATACATACTCATCAAAACATCAAGTCATAAACCTTAAATATATACAATTTTGTTTGTCAATTATATCTCAATAAAGATGGAAAAATATAATGAGGATATCATAAGCAATCATTTTGGAAAGTAATTTAGCACTATTAGTTAAAACTATAATTACACATACTTTTCAACTCAGAAATCCTATTTCTTGGACTCTGTCACATAGAAACGAAAATGTCAGTATGATAAATAAATCTTTAGTATATAAGGCATGCATACAGAGATATTTCTTATAGCAATGTTTGAAGTGGCAGAAGAAAGGAAGCAAAATTAATGTCAATCAGTCAGAGCACAGAACATTAGGCAGCCATAGAAAAGGATGATGCAATTACAGTGGAAAAGGAAGATCCAGCAAAGTACATTACAAAGATCCTATTTTTGTTAACCACTTCTTAATAGTGTGTGTGTGTGTGTGTGTGTGTGTGTGTGTGTGTGTAAAATTATGACAGCAGAGAAATTTCTGAAGAATAAACAGCAAGTTTTTTACATTGGCTACTGGGTGTGTCAGTGGGACGGTTGGGGGGAGGGTGTCAACAAAACTCCGTTTTTCAAAAGCTTTCTAGAATTTAAAGGAACCAGCATGTGTGGTATCTCATTTAAGTAGAAGTACAACATGAACAGGCTTGCCTACATAAAAGGATGTTCTCCCAAAACATTAATGGTGAGAATCTGGGTGGTGAGATTTCATAAAACTTTTAATTTTTTTTAGTATGTTTTTCTAAAATGTTTGGATTTTTTGCAAAGGTAAACTCAAAACAATAAAGCTATTTTCATTGCTGAAAACAAGTGAAAATAAAGATATAAAGTTGAAGAGAGGGAAGTGATAGAAATTGAGCCATGAAGCATCCCAGGAATATGGTAGGAAGAGGATCTGTCCTCTTTGATTGGAACCTGTCACCAGGGCACCAGAGTCAGGAGGATCCCAGATAATCTCTTCTTGATTGTTCTTTAAATCACCTTCACCTATATCTGAACCAGAGATGATTGATAATCTACACATGGGTAATTATCCTGGGTCCCTCTGAGAAGCCAGGTGGAAAACCCAGGACATAGTGTTTCTGGCAGGCTCCTTTGCTTCGTCAGCTTTCCCAAGGTTCTAGTTAGTGTGGACCCGTGTAATTCTTTCCTTAGATGAGCTTATTCAGGATGACATCATGGTCCATTATGCCCAGGTACCAAGTTCCATTATTCAATCCATCAACTTCTCTCTGTTCTTTGTGTCAGTATAAACAACTCTGCCCTAGCCACCGCCCACCCGGGCTATAAAACTGGTTTCAGGCTTTCATAATGAATCACATCCCTGAGATGTTAACAGGAGCTCACTTTTCCCAGACTGACAAGTCTTTCCCCGAGGGTGACACCTTTCATTTTGCACCCACACACCACCCATAAAAGTCCTTGAATCATCTTCAGTTCTATTTGCTCTGAATTAATCTCATATGTAGTTCCTGATGGCGATACGGAGTAGGACAGTGCTATCACTTTTCCTTTGCCCAATGACAATAACCATTTTCTCTTTCCCCATGACTATTCCTGAGCTTTTCTTGAGCCACTGAAATCATGTCACATTAACTGTTTCTGAATTCTCTCTACCTCTTTCACTGTCATGTTGCTCCAGCCAAAGACCTTGATACCATGTTTGACTTCTCACTCTTTCACATCCCGTGTCGGTTCCATCAGTAAATCCTTCTGACTCTGCTTTGCTTAACAACCTTTGCTGTTAAAAATGCAAATTAAACCACAATGAGATACCACTCTGTATCCACTAGAGTGGCCAAAACCAAAATACCAATAATACGAAATGCTGACAAGGTTCCAGAGCAACTGGAACTCCCACCTATTGCTGGCAAGAATGCAAAATGGTATGCTCTCACTGGAAAAGTTGGGCATTTTCTTATAAAGTTAGACATACACTTACCATATGTACCAATCACACTCCCAGATATTTACCCAAAAGAAATGAAACTTATGTTCATACAACAACCTATACACAAATATTTATAGAAGTTTTTTTCAAAATCACCCCAAACTGGAAACAATCCAAATGTCCTTCAGTTGGTAGAAATGAAGAAACAAACTGTGGTACATCCATAAATGAAATTCTACTCAGCAATAAAAAGAAATGAACTAACAATTCACAGAGATGAATGTGAAATGCATTTTGCTTAATGAAAGAAGCCAGATCCAAAAGGCTACATGCTGTATGGTTCTGTTTGTGTGAAATTCTGGAAAAGACAAAGCTACAGGGGCAGAAATAAGATTAGCGGTTGCCAGCAATTGGGGTTTTGGAGGGGTGACTATAAAGAAATAGCATAAAGCAATTTTGGGAATAATGGAAATGTTCTATATCATGCCTGTGCTGGTGGATACATAAATATGGAATTTGTCAAAAAACCCCTGATCCAAGCCATGACCAACTCTTCCCTGGACTCCTACAGTAATTTCCTAACTGCTTTCTTGCCCATTTACAGTGCACATGATAGCCAGAGTGATCCTTTCAGACCCAAGTCATATCATGTCATACCCGTGCTCAATGGGCTTAAAATCAAATCCAGTATTCTTACTATGATCCTTTAGGCCCTACAGCCCCTCTCTGCCTAGTTCTCTGATCTCATCACCTAGTAGTGTCCCCTCCACATTCCAGCCACACTGGCCCCCTTGCTTGTTCATGAACAGTGTATGGACATTCCAACTTCAAGGTATTTACTCTTGCTGTTTCCTCTCACGAGAATATTCTTTGCTAATTACCTTCATGGCCTTTTACCTTGCTCAAAACTCTCAATGGCTCTCCATTGCCTACAGGATAAGATTTAAATTCTTCAGTGCAGTACTTAAGACTCTTTGTGATATGGCCCACACTCATCTCTACATCTTTATCTGTCACACATTTGGCCCCAAACACAGTGGGGTCTGTTTCTGAATTCTACCCAAGTGCAGAGCCCAGTACAGGGCTCCGTCTCATGAACCGTGAGATCATGACCTGAGCTGAAATCAAGAGTCGGATGCTTAAAGGACTGAGCCACCCAGGCTGATTCTTATGCATATTAAGGTTTGAGAAGCACCGGCCCAGCATTTATTATGTGTGTTACATTTGACTGTATGTCTGTCTCCACTGGCTGGACTGAAGAGCCCTCAGGGTCTTTAACCCATCCCCATAGCCTAACACAATGTCTAACTCCCAGTGGGGATTCGATAAATGTTAGATGAAAGAACAGCTGAATGGATGGATGCACATGCTTCCTCTCTTTCTATTTCCATGTTCTTGACAAAACAGAGTTTTCTCCGTGTATTGACCACATGCCCAATCAGAGATAGAATGACACAGAACTACAGTTGGGTCTGACACATACTTGCCCTGTGTTGTTGGAACCAGACTGTGAGTCACCCTTCTTTCATCAGCTGGCTTCCTAGGCCATTACAAACTTAGGTTGTTGTTTATTTAGGTAGTATTTAGCCATAAGACCTAGCCCCTGAAATTTAAGTTTGAGGGTTACATTTATTAAGTGCACAGCTTTACTGCAAAGTTCTAGGGATCGGTGCAGATTTTTAAAACTATAGCACTTATTTCACTGACTACCTCTCCATCTTTATTTAGAGGAAGCCATCTCTTATATGTGGAAATTTTGATATATTCAGGCAGAGTATTTTTTTAAGTTGTCATTTCATGGCTATGGCTTGTGATTAGAGTTCGATATTCTAGGAGATAATGCTTTGAACAGCATCTATACCAATGTTAGTTTTCTATTGAATTTAATTTGTGCAAAGAAGTTTAATCTGTAAAGTCTTTGACCTTCTCAAGTACTTACTGAAAGACATCGTAGGTTCTCTCCACCCACCTGTCTTTCAGTAGTATCAGAACTGTGCCTTTCTTGATAGGGATGATATATTGCTGAACAAGGCCCTTGGCAATAGGGGTGGGGCACATGATATCTGTTCCAAGCGGTACCATCAATCCAGCGAACTACCTTGAGACTTTATTTCTTGCATCTAACAACTTAGGTCTACTGTTTCAACCACCAACACCAAATCTAAATTTCCCCAGGAAAGCAAAGAGCTAGAAGAAATGGAAGATGGGAGGGAGAGAAAAGGAGAAGAGGAAGAAAGTGGCTTTCAGATTGCTATAAGGAAAATGGGCAACCAGGATAGGAAGGAGGGGGCTCCCGAGACATTTTGCTTGGAGTTATGTACTCATGCCTGCATCAGCCTGAATATTAGGTAGGTGTGGCCCAAGGAAAAGAAAAGGGATTTAACTGATTGTGAGTCACTACCACTCAGTGTATACTAATTAAGGCTCCACTTAGTTATTTTTTCAAGAAAAAAAAGAGATTTACAGCAGATGTCGTTGATCATCTGCACTGTGACTCAGCAGCTTCTGTGAAACCCAAACTGCTTTGTAATATACTTTTCCCCTTAATTTTGCTGGGGTGTTATATATTTTATGTTTTATCTGATACTGTTGTATTCAAAGTCTCTTAAAAGATATTAGATATATGAGTTTGTCAATGAGTTTCTGACAGTTTCTGCTTTATAAATATTAATACTAAGCACTGGGTAATGTATAGAATTCTTGAATCTGTATATTGTACACCTGAAACTCTAATTGTTAATTATACTTCAATAAAAATGAATAAAAGAAAATAAAATAGATTGACACTAAATTATTTGGCATAAAAAGTTCATAGTTGTTATATCTTTGCTCTGTATAATGCTGTTTGCCTTGAATTCTGCTTTGCCCGAGATTAATATTGCCACCTCTGCCTTCCTTTTGTTTGCACTTGCCAACAAAGATAAATCTTTATCCACTTTTAATTTTTAAGATCCAGTGTCATTTTATCTCTTATAAGCAATATATTGTATATTTTATATTTTAATCTAATCAGAGAGTGTTTCTATTTTAATAAGAAGGTTACCCACAACTATATGGTCAACTAATCCTCAACAGAGCAAGAAAGAATATCCAATGGAGGGGCACCTCGGTGGCTCAGTCCATTAAGCATCCGACTCTTGGTTTTGGCTCAGGTCATGATCTCATAGTTCATGAGATAGAGCCCTGTGTCAGGCTCTGTGCTGACAGTGCAGAGCCTGCTTGGGATTATCTCTCCCCCTCCCTCTGCCCCTCTCCCACTCCCATATGCATGTGCATGCTCTCTCTCTATTTCTTGTAAAATAAACTTAAAAAAAAAAAAGAATATCCAATGGAAAAAAGACAAGTTCTTTAACAAATATTGTTGGGAAAACTGGATAGCAACATGCAGAAGACTGAAACTGGACCACTTTCTTACACCATACATAAAAATAAATTCAAAATGGATGAAAAGCCTAAATGTGAGATAGGAAATCATCAAAATCCTAGAGATGAACACAGGCAGCAACCTCTTTGACTCTGGCCATAGCCAAAGGCTATGTTGCCAGAGGCAAGGGAGACAAAAACAAAAATGAACTATTAGGACTTCATCAAGATAAAAACCTTCTGCACAGTGAAGGAAACAATCAACAAAACTAAAAGACAACCTACGGAATGGGAGAAGATATTTGCAAATGGCATATCTGATAAATGGTTGGTATCCAAAATCTATAAAGAACTTATCAAACTCAACACATAAACACACACACACACACACACACACACACACACAGAGAGAGAGAGAGAGAGAGAGAGAGAGAGAGAGAGAGAGAGAGGAATATTACTCAGACCTCAAAAAGAATGAAATCTTGCCAATTGCAGCGACATAGATGGAGCTAGAGTGTATTATGCTAAGTAAAATAAGTCAGAGAAAGATAAATATCATATGATTTCACTCATATGTGGAATTTAAGAAACAAAACAGGTGAACATGGGGAAGGGAAAAAAAGAGAGGAAAGCAAACCATAAAAGACTCTTAACTATAGAGAACAAATTCAGGGTTGCTGGAGGGGAGGTGGGCAGGGGATGGGCTAAATGGGTAATGGGTATTAAGGAGGGGACATGTGATGAGCACTGGGTGTTATATGTAAGCGATGACTCACTAAATTCTACTCCTGAAAACAATATTACACTATATGCTCACTAGAATTTAAATAAAAACTTTTTTAAAAGCAAGAAGTTTTAACAATTTATGTTTATTGCTATATCTGATTTTCCCTTGCTTTTATGCCTTTTTTTTTTTGGTATTTGTGGTTCCTTTAAAGACACATATATTTTATACATTGCTTGTGTTTAGCCCATTAATCATTTAGAAAATATAAACATTATCAACTTTTGCAATCTATACAGCAAACGTCTACACTGATGTAGTAGATATTCAAGTTACTTTTTTCAAAAAGCAACATGTATGGCATGTTTTTTGAGTTTGTAATACCCAAATCTCTCAGTTGTCTTCATTCAGAAATAAATAAAGATTTGAATAAAAATTTTTTCTCTCCAAATATTTAAGGAATTGTTCTACAGTCTTTCAGCATTTACTTTAATTAAAAACACTGGAGTTAGCTTGATTTTTCTGTCCTTTGTAAGTAAACTAATTAAATGACTATGTATTTGTAGGACATGTTTAAATCCTTATGAAAAATATGTCTACGTAAGAATTTCTTTTTTGTGTGTGTGCCTGGAAGATTCTGGACTTTCAGTCTGTACAATCAGATCCGTTATTAACTCCATGAACATTTTTCTCAATTATATCTGATTATTGCTTGTCTTCTAGTCCTACTGATCTCTTTCTCTGGAGTAGCTGTAATTTCTAGGTTTGGTAATTTTTCTCTTTAGCCATGTCTTTTCATCTTTTCTTACTTCTTTCCTACATTCCAGGGAAAAAAAAATTTTAATGTTTATTTATTTTTGAGAGACAGAGAGCACAAGCAGGGGAGGGACAGAGAGAGAGGGAGACACAGAATCCGAAGCAGGCTCCCGGCCCTGAGCTGTCAGCACAGAGCCCGACGTGGGGCTTGAACTTAAGAACTGTGAGATCATGACCTAAGCCAAAGTCAGACGCTCAACAGACTGAGCCACCCAGGTGCCCCTCCAGGGAAAATGTTTGTATCTGTTTTCTGCACAACCAATTCCATTTTCTTGTGGCAATTCTGCTCATTTCTGTTTCCAGAAAAGATTTCTTTTTATTTTTTTTATTTTTTGAGAGAGACAGAGAGAGGGAGGGAGACCATGAGTGGTGGAGGGGCAGGGTGAAGAGAGAAAGAGAATCTTAAGCAGGCGCAGAGCCCAACACGGGGCTCGATCCTACAACCCTGGGATCATCACCTGAACCAAAATCAAGAGTTGTACACTCAACCTACTGAGCCACCCAGGCACCCCTCCAGAAAGGATTTTTTATTCTGCTCTTGCATTTCTAGTTCCCTTACAGTTTCTTTTTTGTTTCTTTATCTCAATCATTTTCCTGTTATTCTCCTACAATTGTCTTCATCTTTACTACTACTTTCCCTAAGGCTCTGCTCCTGTTTTACGGAAGTTACATCTTCGTGTAACCTTAAGGGTATGATTTGTTACTGGTTTCAATAGTAAATCATTTCACAGTTGGCATTCTTCTCCCGAGTCTTCAGGGTAGTGTTTCACTTGTTCTGCCATATTTTTTCAAAGACCTCTATGTAAGTTGTTCTATTTATTCGTCCCCAAAATGAAGAGAGATCTTGCCTAACCCAGTTCTTGCCAAAAGACAAACTTGGTTTGTCACTTCACCTGAGATTTCAATTGTCTCAATGTACATGGCTCTCAATCCAATTTTCAACGCCCAGAAGATATTCACTTTGAGCAACTCTGATGTACTCAGTTGGAACCTTCTCCCATCCCGTAGCTTGGTTTTATGATGCTCTAAATCAATAAGGAATATGTAAAACTATAATCGCTATGCACTATGACAAGGATTCTTCTGATCTCTCCAGCGGCAACCAGGTAGTATCAATTCTCTCTCTACATCCTTGCAAATAGCTTTCTGGAAGATTTCTGGTCTCCTCTAAACATAAGATATATACTAATAGAAAAGGAGATAAGTAAGGGTGTTCTGACTGCCTCAAGAAAGCTCCCCACTAGTAAGCAGATGGCTGCTGCGTTTTCTCCTAGACCCAGACCTGATGATTTTAAGCCACTCAAGCTCTCCGTTTCATGAAGGAAGCATAAAATGATCTCCTTTATTACACTGGCAGAGTTTCTTCTGTAACTGACAGCAAAGCACCTGTAGATCATAAATTGTATTTTTCCAACAGTGCATCATCCTTATAATTAGGTGAAATTCGAAACAGTGTTGGAAAATGACAAAATGATAGTCTCGATTTGATTTGCTACTGTGAGCCTTCATCATTTTCTGTGTTCATGATCATTTTACTGACAAGTTGAGAATGATAGCATCACAGACCACCAGTTAGACACCACCTTAAGACAGAATTTATACCTTGCTTATGACACACTACCCCCAAACCCCTCCCCACAACCTGTTTTTAAAAGAAAGGTAGAATCAGATCTGATTATGTGACTTTTATTCACCAGGTTTAGCATGAGATGACATTAAGTTGCTGCCAAAAAGCTAATTCACCCGCAAAAGGCAAAGTGTTGGCAACATGGATTGAATCACAATGCAGGCCGATCAAAATGCAGAGTCCCTTGGAATCTTTGAGCCATGGTTGTATCAAAAGAGTGATTTGAAAACTTGCCATGAAACGATTTTGAAGAGAACTGTTCTTATTTGTATGCTGAAATTCTGGTATGTTGTTAAAAATTCAATCACATTACTTTATCTAGGTGTTTCTTTCTCAGATACTGCCTCGTTAACCACCGTTAATCAAGCATCTATGTTGACGTTCTTAAGCCTAATAATCTCTACTTTCTTTAGGATAAAAAGCTTAATTTTCTGAACAGCCAAGATTGGTGTGCCAGTTATTAGGCTATTCTCTCGCAGCTCCAAACCCAGTCCTACATACCTTGCTTTATGATGCTGACACTGAGATTCTGCAGATCACATTTCTGCTTGCTAGCGGTTCCCTTTTAGGCTTTGTCCATACAGAGTGCTAGAGGGAGATGCGAAGCTGGAAGAGGAAGAAGAGACATGATCCTCCTTTCTGTTTACTTCCTGTTCACTTCTTGGGGTTTCCTAACTGCCTCCTGCTCCTGTGAGAGTTACCCCAACCTCACTTCTTAATCCCAAAGGTGGCAGTCCCTCACTGTAGCAGCAGCTGAATACCGTTTACAGGTTTTCCACCTTTTGCAGAACCGGTCTCATCATGCCCCCACCCCAGGAACATCAGCACCAGACCATAGCACCCCCTCTTCAGGTGTCTGGGTCCAGGCCCCCATGAGGCCTCTTCCTTCAGCACAGAGACACCAGCGCCACTCAATGGTGTCCTTTCCTCAAGTATCTGTGTTTCAGCCTCACGTGGTCCCTCCTCCAGCTCTCTGTGTTTTAATAATTTCAACATCTCCTCTCTTTTCCCTCATGCTAAGGAGGGTAGCTATTTCCTGACGTTTCTACCTCCCTGATACCTACATATCTCATTTTCCTCTTCAGGTACTGTTATGGGCTGGATCGTGTTCCCCCACCCAAAAGATGCTAAAGTCCTAACTCCTAGTTCCTATGAATGTGACCATACTTGGAAATAGAGTCTTTGCAGATGATCAAGTTCAGATGAGATCATTGGAGCACCTGAGTGGCTCAGTCAGTTGAGCACCTGACTCTTGATTTCGGCTCAGGCCATGATCTCACGGTTTGAGAGATTGAGTCCTGCATCAGGCTTTGTGCTGATGGTGTGGAGCCTGCTTGGGATTCTCTCTCTCTCTCTCTCTCTCTCTCTCTCTCTCTCTGCCCCTCCCCAGCTCATGCTCTCTGTTTGTCTCAAAATAAATGAACTTAAAAAAAAAAGGATGAGGGGCGCCTGGGTGGCGCAGTCGGTTAAGCGTCCGACTTCAGCCAGGTCACGATCTCGCGGTCCGTGAGTTCGAGCCCCGCGTCGGGCTCTGGGCTGATGGCTCGGAGCCTGGAGCCTGTTTCCGAGTCTGTGTCTCCCTCTCTCTCTGCCCCTCCCCCGTTCATGCTCTGTCTCTCTCTGTCCCCAAAATAAATAAACGTTGAAAAAAAAAAAAAGATGAGATCATTAGGATGGGCCTTAATTCAACAGAAGAAAAACAACATGAATACAAGGGAGAACACCATCTATAAGCCAAGGAAAGCCTGAGGCTACTAGAAGCTAGGGGAGACGCATGGAATAGATTCTTCTTCACAACCCTCAGAAGGAATTTACCCTGATCTCACCTTGATTTCAAACTTCTAACTTCAGGACTATGAGACAATAAATTTCTGTTGTTTAAGCCACCCAGATGGTGGTACTCTGGTATGGTAGCCCCAGGAAATTATTAACACAGACACCAAGTTAACAATTTTATATCTAGCTAACAATTTTTACGTCAAATTCTCCTGTTAACATAACTGGTAGTGTTTCTGCCTCCTGACTGGACCCTGACTGATACACTTGGGTTTCCCCCAGAAGCAGATCCCACAAAGAAGATATGAATGCAAGTAGTTTATTTGGGAGTAATTACCTTGGAGGTGATACCAAGAACTGGTAGGAGAGATGGGAAAGGGAAGGAAGGAAATGCAGGGTGGGTTAATGAATTTACTGCTGTGAGCAATTAGGGCCTAACCCTACCGGGGACCTCTGGGTAACTCTACAGAACATGTCTCAGAATTGTGCTATTCAAGGGGTGATGAATGAAGCTGGAGTATTTACCCACCAAATCCTGTCCATTACTTGAGGGCTAGTCCTGGGAAGATCAACTCCCCAGCATTTTCAGCCTTCCTTGTACAAAGACCAGGCGTGCTCTTGTGGCCAGAGAAAGCCCTCAGGCAGAGGGTTGCAAGTGCTTAAGGCAAGAAGCTGTGGGAAGACATGGGAATGGTGAAAGCAAGAATAAACGTGGGCACCAACAGCATCTGCTACACTGATTGTTAAGTCTTCAAGGTCTAGCTACTCAAAGCCCAAAGATACCTTAAGAGGCACAGGAGATTATGAAATGTGGGCACCTTTTATTTTGCTAAAGAATTGCCGTGAAGCAGGAACATTATTACCCTTGCAAATCAAGAGCGTCATCAGAGCTGTACAACACAATACAATAAAGCTCCATTTGCATTTGCTGTCTGAACTCATCTAATGTAGGAGGAGAGACTATGAAGATATATCTACACTATTTTGTTTATAGTTCTTATCCTGTAGCCTCTTATCAATGATTTGACAGAACCACAGTATATAAGAACCGGAAGAGGTCTTAGAGATCAGCTGGTCTGCAAATTTCCAACAACAGCAAAAAAGCAGACTCAGAAAACTTTGTACAAACAAAATCTTGCAGGGGTGCCTGGGGTAGCTCAGCGGGTTAAGCGACTGACTTCAGCTCAGGTCATGATCTCACAGTTTGGGAGTTTGAGCCCCATGTTGGGCACTGTCCTGACAGCTCGGAGCCTGGAACCTGCTTCAGATTTGGTGTCTCCCTCTCTCTCTGCCCCTCTCCTGCTTGCTCTCTCTCTCTCTCTCTCTCTCAAATACATAAATAAATAAACATTAAAAAAAATTTTTTTAAATCGTGCAGTATGAAAAACGGATGAAAGTGAAGTCATCTGATTGACACTTGTGAGAGGCAAGGGTTGGAGAAGCTTTACCTGTTGGTTACCTTGTCACCCCACTGACAGCCCTGAAGGGAGGTCATAGAATTCCTAGTGCTCATACAGTCCAATTTGAAAAAGCAGTGGTCTACTCCAAATTTCTCGTGTTCATGGAGAAAGAATTTCGATTTCTCTGCTCCCAAATCCTACAAGATAACGTCCATGTTATCTAGCATTGAATTTAGCTTTCCTTTAAAAATCCTCATAATTTGAACCACAACCAATTCAGAGTGGCTGACTGGGCGTTTACTTGAATGCTACTACTAAAAGCAGGATCCAAAGCAGACTACAAAGCAGATTAATGAGATTAACCTACAAAGGTAGGATGACCGTTCCCACTTGAAACTCATTCCAATCACTTTAGATAATGGGTTCTCACTTTTCTAAACTGAAAAAGAAGACATTTAATTGGAGGGGCGGAACTGAAGCACAGCTTAGGAGAAAGAACTGGAAGATGTAGATGTAGGAATCAGTAAGTACTTCTTGAAGAAAAAGTAACTTAACATTGTGTATTTAGATAAGCTTCCCAAAGATATGAAATCCAGAATGAAAAGAGCAGAAACCACAAAATGGGGCTTAGAAACAAACTACAGTTAATGAGGGAGAGAAGTTAACTAAAACACAGAAGAATGAAATAAATAAGGGAAAAAACTACAAATCAATGTACTGTACTAGAATGTAGAGTTGGAAAGAGATTTCGAGGTTAAATTATTTAATATAGCACAGCTGAGTAGCTAACACAATGAAAGTTGAATTAGTACCGTTCACTTTGGCCAAATGGCCTTAGGGTGCTCTTAAATGATACAGTTCTAATGAGTGGTGATGCAGATTCCAGAGGGTTCTAAAGAACATAGATGTGGGCACCTCTTGAGATCTTCACTAATTAAAAAACCTAAAAACTAAAAAACAAAACAAAACTGTTTTTTTTTATCAGGTTCCTTTGAGGAATCTTTTGTTAAACCTCACTTATAGTCCACTTATAGGCACCAATTGTGATGAATCTCTGGTTCATCAAGACGCTGTCCCTATTTTAATCTGCATTCACTCCTTGCTTTCTCGGTAGTTGTGTTTGTAGAATGCTAAGACTGCTTTCTAGGAGAGAATTTTCATTGGATCCTCTGAGGATGGCTTGATTCTGGACATAATTCTTTAATCTCATAATTTTTTCAGTTTTGTATTTATTGAACAGTCATAATTGAGGTCATTTAAAAAGGCCTGCAGCAAAGCATCAGTGGTAGTTTTCATTATTTAACAGTTTTTTTCATAAGAATTCAATCTGTTGGAATGCATTCCTCAATGGCACTTCAGTATGCAGAGGTGTACTCTACTTTAGCCAACTGACAATAATTCCTGTGGGCTGGTCAACCCTTACTCAGAGTCAGCCTGGCTGCAATAAATTGATACTTTAGTACTTTTGAGAATTACAGTGGTGTTCCTCATAGTTCTGGGAGAGGCTAGAGAGAGCCCAATCCCAACCAAGCCTCTCATTAAAACAGAAGAGATCCCTCATTTTCATGTTGTTCATGGAGGAATGATCATGCTTCTCTCTTTCCTCCATTCTTCTCCATCCCTGGCCATCTGCCTTCCATGAGTAATGAAGACCACTGTTTTCCTAGCCCTCAAGCAAGAGACTCTGGAATGATCTATGCCTCTTCACTGCCTTGCCTCCCTGTGGGTGTTATAAAATTCTATTCTTCTTTCACACTTATTCTGGTTATATATTACTCTGTAACAAAACACCCCAAACTCAGTAGCGTAAGACAACAACCATTTAACGCTCACAGATTCTGTGGGTCAGGGATTGGCATCACTGGGCCCGTCAGGGATGGCAAATCTATGTGCTGCAGTTGGGGAGCACAAAGATTTAGATTCAGCTGGAGGTGACTCAAACAATTGTGGGTTGGAATTTTCTGGAGGCTTCGTCACCTGGGTGGGATGACTCCAAGACTGGGCTTGTTTGGGACTGTTGACTGGAGCACCTATATGGGCCTCTCTGTGTGGCTTGGTCTTCCTCACAGCATGGAGCCTGGGTTCCAACAGGCAATGTCCTGAGATGTAGCATATGGAAAACAAGTATAAGGGAACCAGATAGAAGGTCTCTCTTTTTTTTAATCCAATTGTTAAAATTTAATCTCCCTTGGCCTCAGCTTCTTTCTTTCTTTCTTTCTTTTTTAATATGAAATTCATTGACAAATTGGTTTCCATACAACACCCATCTTTTGATGTAGCCTCAGATATCATGCAGGATTACTTTCATTACATTCCTTTTCTTATAGGCAAGTCACAAAGGCCAATCCAAATTCAAGGCAAGGGACTTCCTGATGGTGGCAAGTTCTCATTGCAGAAGAGTATGTGGGATGAGAGATATCGTTGTAGTCATCTTTGGAAAAAGCAATCTGCTGCTTTTGATGGTCATTTTTGCTCTGTTTTCTGACTACTCCACAAAACCTCTCATGTGAGCCCTTGCTGTCTTCCTATCACAGAGTAATAGCCACCTCCACAACAGGCTTTCTATTTTTTTTTAACACAAATTTATTATTTTGTAGTTCTGTAACTCCAACATAGGTCTCACCAGGCTAAAATCAAGACATCTGCAGGGCTGTATTCTTTTCTGCTAGCTCTAAAAGAGGATCTATTTCTTTGTGCAGATTGCAGCAGAATTCAAATTTTCATGGTTGTAGGCACTGAAATCCCATTTCTTTGCTGCATATCAGCCAAGGACTGCTCCCAGCTTCCAGAGGTCTCTTGAATTCCTTGGCTCACAGCCCCCTTCCCCTTTCTTCAAAGCCAGCAATGGTGAGTGGTTTGGGTCCCTCTCACACTTTGAACATCTCCTGCCTCTTCTTCCATAGCATCTCCCCCTACCTCCTCTTCTGCCTTCTTCCATTTTTAAGGCCCCTTGTGATTACATTGAGCCCACCCAGATAATCCAGGATAATCTCCTTATTTTAAGATCTGTAAAATTAATTCATCTACAAGGCCCCTTTTGCCAGATAATATAACATACAAAGGCATAGCACCAGTGACTAGAGTTTAGTCATCTTGGATTGGGAGGCAGCACTATTCAATCTACCACAGTGATCCCAGATGATAGCACTACTTCTCTATTTCATTTTTTTAATTATTGCAGTAAATACATAGGTAATATAACATTTGCTGTTTTTAAGTGTACAATTCAGTGTCATTAAATACATTCCCAGTGTTGTGCAACCATCACCACTATCCATGTTCAAAACCCTTTCATCACCTCAAACAGAAACTCTACAACCATTCATCTATAACTCCCTCCTCCAGTAATCACTAACTCACTTTTTGTCTCTGAATTTACCCATTCTAGATAGTTCATAAAGGTGGAATTATACAATATTTGTCCTTTTGTGTCTGGCTTATTTCACATAGTGTAATGTTTTCAAGGTTCATCCAAGTTGTAGCATGTATCAGAACTTTATTCCTTTTTATGGCTAAATAATATCCTAAGGTATGTATACCACATTTGGTTATCCATTCATCAGTGATTAACACTTGGGTTGTTTCCAAGTGTTGTCTATTGTGAGTAATGATGCTATAGATATTGATGTGCAAATATCCATTTGAGTCCCAGATTTCAATTCTTTTGGGTAAATACTTAGTAGAATTGCAGGGTCATGTGACAATTCTATATTTAGCTTTTTGAGAAAAAGTCAAACTATTTTCCATAGCAACTGCACCATTTTACATTCCCATCAGCAATGTGTAAGGGTTCTAATTTCTCCACATCCTTGCCAACAGTCACTATTTTCCTTTTTTTTTTTTAAATAACCATCCTAATAGGTATGAAATGATCTCTCATTGTGGTCTTGCTTTGCATTTCCCTAATGACTAATGATGTTGAGCACCTTTTGATGTGCTGATTTGCATATCTTCTCTGGAGAAATGTCTATTCTAGTCCTTTGCCCATTTTTAAACTTGGGTTGTTTGTGTTTTGTTGTTAAGTTGTAGTTTTTTTTTTTTATGTTCTGGATATTAAATGCTTATCAGATATATAATTTGCAAATAGTTCCTCCCAACCTCTCGGTTGACTTTCCACTCTTTTGATAGCATCTTTTGAAGTACAAGTTTTTAAGTTTGATGAAATCCAACTTATCTATTTTTTCTTTTATCACCTTTGTTTTGGTGTCATATTTAAGAAACCATTGCCAAATCCAAGGTTATGCAGAACTTCCCCTATGCTTTATTCTAAGAGTTTTATCATTTTAGCTTATATGACATTTAGGTCTTTGATTCATTTTGAGTTAATTTTTGTATATGATGTAAGGGAGGGTCCAATTTCATTCTGTTGCAGGTGAATATCAGGTTGTCCCAGTACCATCTGCTGAGAAGACTATTTTTGCCCCCATTGATGGTATTAGCACTTTTGATGAGAATGAACTGAATACTTCTCTATTTCTTGAGCAACTTACTTATTGCTTCTTTAATTTTTCCCTCTTATTCTCATTAGCAATGTTAATCCTACCCTCAGAACATCTCGGTGGTTCCCCTAAACTAAGGGCAAGGCTGTTTCTCTCAGTGACCAGTGCTCAATCCATTTGATCTCTCCCCAAGTCCCATAATATTGTCATGTAATTCTTTTTTTTTAATAAGGATATTTTTTAAAGTTTATTTATTATTTTGAGAGAAAGTGAGAGAGCGAGTACGAGCAGGGGAGGGGCAGATAGAGAGGGAGAGAGAGAATCCCAAGGAGGCTCCACACTGTCAGTGTAGAGCCCGACAAAGGGCTCAAACCCACAAACCATGAGATCATGACCTGAGCGGAAATCAAGACTCAGCTGCTCAACCGACTGAGCCACCCAGGCACCCATCATGCAATTCTTCACTATACTGTACATTCTCCCCTGGTGGAGAATGTCCTGTTGCCACACTGTCTATAAAGAAACACCACCCCCTCTTTGTTACAGGTCATCAGAACTAACCCAAAGAAATTTTCAGGCTCTGCCTCTTATTCTTCTCCTAAAGTCATGGGCTCCATTTGTGGCCTCAAATTAAAGATTCATTGTTTCATCCATTCAACAAATACTTGTTAAATCCTTCTAAATGCCAGGTGCTGGATTCATGCTGGAATTGTCCATTCCCTGCCTTGTTTCTTCGGAGTGGTATTTCCTTCAGGTTAGCTTTTTGGTTGTCTTCTCCAGCTCCACCCCTGGTTGTAGTGTTTTGTTTTGTTTTGTTTTGTTTTTTTAACGTTTATTTATTTTTGGGACAGAGAGAGACAGAGCATGAACGGGGGAGGGGCAGAGAGAGAGGGAGACACAGAATCCGAAATAGGCCCCAGGCTCTGAGCCGTCAGCACAGAGCCCGACGCGGGGCTCGAACTCACGGACCGCGAGATCGTGACCTGGCTGAAGTCGGACGCTTAACCGACTGCGCCACCCAGGCGCCCCGGTTGTAGTGTTTTAAATGCCTTAGACCTCAAGCCTATCTTTCCTCAAGTTCCTGACAGTCTACCCTGGGTTTGAGCCCAGTGTCCCCTGTTTGGCTAGAAACAGAGATCACATAATTGTCCCCAAAACCTTATTCTTCTCTTCCTGATAATAAAAGTTCCTACCTTGTATTGACAGCTATTATGTGCTGGATCCTGTGGTGGACACTTGATAGGTTATCTCTAAGGCTTATTCTGCCAATCATTGTTCCAGGCACGGGGAACATAGCAGTAAACGAAACAAATTTCCTGCCCGAAAGGAGCTTGTGTTCTCTCAGAATCCTTGACATGATTCAGCAGGGTATAGAGAAGTTAAGTAACCTACCCAAAACCACACAGTTATTAAGTGGCAGAGATGGAATTGGAACCTCATTCTCTGATCCCAACGCTTATATTCTATCTGCTGAATCAAGCTACCTCTCATAGCCTCTTTACAGTCAGTAACTCACATTTTCTAACATAAAATTTCTCAACACCAAAACTCTCACATGTTATAAGTCTATTAAAACCTTGATGAATGATAACAGCCACCGAATGCTTATTAGGGTACATGTAATTTGGAGGTTAACGAGAAAATCTTATTCATTTCAACCTGAATTCTTAACATTCTTTAAAAATAGATTAACTTTCCTGCTTTTATAAGAATAGTGTTCCCTTAGAAAATTCACAGTTTTCTTTTGCCTTAGGGTTATTATTCTAAGTAGTAGTACGGGGGGGGGGGGGGGGCAGGGGGGTGGAAATGGAGTAAAATTGGGTTAAAAATTCACTGACCTGACAGGCGCCTGGGTGGCTCAGTCAGTTGAGCGTCCAGCTCCAGCTCAGGTCGTGATCTCACGATTCGTGAGTCCAAGCCCCATATCGGGCTCTCTGTTGTGAGCCCAGAGCCTGCTTCAGATCCCCTGTCCCCCTCTTCCTCTGCCCCTCCCCCACTTGTACTCTCTCAAAATAAATAAAACATTAAAAAAAATTCACTGACCCAAGGACATGTACTAGAAGGTAATTTTAAATTTTTTATTACGTACTTGATATAAACCTATTTTGTCTTTTGTCTGTTTTCTTTTTCCTAAAGAGGGAAATGTTAAAAGAAATCTGTTCAAGTATAGAAAATATACCTTGACCTAGTAGACAGTATTCTAGTTGGCTGTGCTGCAATGAGATGAATTCGTGCACCTTAGGTCTTTCCTTGGGCCCTAATTCTGCCTTCTGGAAAACAAAAGAGACTGGATTAAGAGCTATACAGATTCTGCAGTGCTTCACAGTTTTCAATGCAATATTTGCATTCTATCTGACTTGATCATAGCAACAACCTCATTATCCCAATTTCATATGTGTTTCAAATGACATTCTTACTTACTCCTATTCTCTTTTATCATCATTCTGAATGTGTGCTAATACGTCCATCATCATCATCAGTGTGAACATAAAACTGCATCAGAACTTGTTGGAATTGGGGTTCCCAGAAATCAGAAACTTCTTACTTGACTTTCATAGAAAATAGCTTAAGTACAAATAATTGTTATTTATCAAGTGCTTCCTATGAGCCGGGCACCATTCCAACAACTTTGTGCATAGTAAATCATTTAAGTCTTCAAGCAACCCAATGATGCCCATTTTTCAGATGATGAAAACTGAGGCACAAAGGGGTTTCAGCATCTTCACCAACGTCCCAGGGTGTGTTAGACTGCATTATTTGCACACAATTTTTTCTTCTTGCCATGTCCCGTCTCCATGACAGAAATATACTTCCTTGTCCCATTGACATAGGCTTTGGCCAATGCAACGTTAGTTGGCATGACACAAGTAGAGGTTTTAAATGTGCCTGTGTGGTTTGACTTCCTTGCACTTCTTCCATCCATCATGAGGGAACATGCCCTGAGTAGCTTCTGCAGAATGAGGAAATTCTCGGAACAGCCCTGAACCCAACCGATAGCCTGGAACCAAGCTCAGGAGATCCCAGCTGAACCCAAGAAAGCCACACACAGCCAATCCACAGGCTTGCAAACGAGAAAGACAAAGGAGATTTGATAATTATTTGTTACACAGAATTATTTTAGCAAAATCATGATTAATCATGAGGCACAACTGGAATTCAAACTGCATAACCTACATTTGATTTGAACCACTTCAAATCAAGTAGAGCCACTGTTCAAAAAAAAAATCAGTTCACAATGATTCCACCTAGAGTGCCGGCTGCCTATGCTCGAAGTAGTGCCCCGTGAAAGCATTCTAGGACATAACAGGGATGATACTGCTATCATAAAGAGCAACTCAAGGCAGACAGACTTGTATTTATTTAGACTTGCTGTAACTCCACTAAAAATAACTCATGGATTTCGCTCTTGGGGGCCACATGGCCCAATTCAATATATTCTGCAAACCGACCTGGACAAAGAGATGTGCAGTCAATACGTTTCCTTAGATTTACTAATGGCTTTATTTTTCTTTTGTAATGGAATCATAAACTTGGGCAAGATATCCTGTTTTTATGATCCTACACAAAGGACATGCGAAGTCTTATAATGGTTCTTTCAGGGCTTTTTTGCTCCTCTGCTAGCACCTGAAACAATGCTGTGAATTGTGTTCAACTCCACGTGGCAGCCATAAAGTTCAATACTTGCCTCTGCTTACTAGTCTGACTCAGCTTGCCTGTGCGGGGCCGAGTCTGATGGTGCCTTCCCTGCCAGATGGTGTCCCTGCCATGCCTAGATGCCTGGCTCAAGATTCCCTAAGTCTTAGGTAATCAGGAATGTAAATCTATTCATTCACTCAGTAAATATTTATTGAGCATTTGCAGGATGAGGCATTGTGCTAGACAGGCACTGAAATGTAATTTGCTCTTCTACACCATAAACAGGTGACAGAAGAGGATGCAAAAATTGAGATGTGGGCAGAGTGAGCCTGTGAAGCTTTTCCTGCCTCTTCCGTTCTCTCCTTGTGAGTCTCCCCGCCCCCTCCCCCACCCGAGATACCGTTCCAGTCTTTGCCAGCCTGTAGGACCTCTGGCTAGCCCCATTCACTTCCACCCCACACAGTCATGCCCTTTGCACAGTCAGGGGGCGTCTTTTACACACCTCCCCTGAGTAATATCATTTCCCCCTTTACATGTGAATCAAACTGCCTTGAGTCCATTGTTGACAATGACAGAACATGGTGCATCTTTGGTTTGCTCAGGCTGCCTTAACCTCTTTAAGCCTCAGTCCCCTCACTTGTAAAATGAATACATACACAGGCACACACGGAAAACAACCTAGGGGTGCCTGGGTGACTCAGTCAGTTAAGCTTCCGACTTGATTTCTGCTCAGGTCGTGATCTCACGGTTGGTGGGATCGGGGCCCCAAATGGGCTCTGCGCTGATGGCATTTACTAAAAAAGAAAAAAGAAAACAACCTGAATGTCCCCCAGTAAAAGACTTGTTAAAGATAATATTGAATATATATACTTTGGGGTTTTACACAGCCATTTAAAAAATAAGGTGGATTTATATGAACTCACATGGAGGGATTACCATAAAATATTATTAAGAATAAAAAGCAAGTCGCTATACATTTCATCCCATTTATAATACAAAATATACATATTTATTAGTGCTTGCTACAGTCAGGACCTGTGCTAAGCACTTCTCATATGTGGTCATATTTAATCTTCATAATAACTTGGTACTTTAGGTGCTATTATCTCACCCCACATTACAGGTAAGGAAACAAGAGATGATAAGTAACTTCCAATTTGAGTAAGTGTTGGGAAAAGGATCCGAACTCCAAAACATCTACTTTCCTTGAGGTATAAGTCTGCTATAGAGAAAATGGAATGAAAAAGAGTAAAGCAGGGTTCCTAGTCTTCTCCCAGCTTAGAAGCTTTTAGTCCCTCTGGAACAGTGTTTGTTGTTTGTTTTTTTTTTATTGTGTGGAACTTGTGCTACTGGCCATAGAAGAGATAATTTCAGGGATGGCTTCCGAAGCCCTTACACCCAACTGTTAGCTACCATTAAGCCACATAGTGACAGTGTTATTGCCCCCTCCCCCCAATTCTTTTTAATCCTCTGATTGTATCACTACTGAAGTTCAACTCAATTCTGCTATTTAACACTTGCTGGTCTCCTTTTTTTTACAGAAACCCAACCTCCCACTCTGTCAAATATTATTTAGTTAGTTACCTACTTAGACTTTAGTGACACTGTGCTGTTTTCATTGTATTGATATCTATGGTTATCTTCTGTGTTTTTAATGTTTACTTATTTATTTATTTTGAGAGACAGAGACAGAGAGAGAGAGAGAAAGCATAAGCAGGGGGAAGGGCAGAAAGAGAAGGAGAGAAAGAATCCCAAAGGGGTTCCTTGCCGTCAGCACAGAGCCCAGCATGGGGCTTGATCCCACAAACCATGAGATCATGATCTGAGCTGAAGTTAAGAGTCAGATGCTTAACCAACTGAGCCACTCAGGCGCCTTGGTTATCTTCTATTTAAGGCAAGTGATACAGGGTATTATCTTATTGTGATGATAAAGTGTTTCCTCCTTTAAGAAAATGTAGTTAAGACTCTTCTTCATTTAAGTGTGTTAATTTAAAGCAAAATGTTCATTAATAAGATCGATGGTGTACAAATACAACAAAAGTCAGTATTTATAGAACTGACTTTTATTAAATACAAATTTGTATTTATTAAATACAAATACTATTGTGTGAAGTAATAAGGCAAATAGTCCAAACAGCCATGACAGTGAACATACCTGTCTATACACACCAACCACATGTCAACCAGTTGATGACAATAAAAGAGCACAAATAATGCTTATTTTTATATAAGTGGAATTTTAACAATAGAATGTAAATAACGTTTATATTGTTAGTCAGTAGGGAACTCTAAGAAGAATGTAGTTAAAAATATGATGATCATTGGGGCGCCTGGGTGGCTCAGTCGGTTAAACATCTGACTTCGGCACGGGTCATGATCTCAGGGTTTGTGAGTTCAAACCCCACGACGGGCTCTGTGCTGACAGCTCAGAGCCTGGAGCCTGCTTCGGATTCTGTGTCTCCTTCTCTCTGCCCCTCCCCCACTTGCACTCTCTCTCTCTCTCTCTCTCTCTCTCTCAAAAATAAACATTACAAAAATTAAAAAAAATAATATGATAATCGATGTTTATTTATCACTTAATACAAACCAGGCACTATTTTAAGTATTTTACATATATTAACGGACAACAACACTATAAGATAGGTCCCATTATCTCCATCCTCCCGATGAGAAAACTGAGATACAGAGAAATTACATAATGTATCCAAGGTCACATACATTGTAAGTCTGACTCCAGAGTCTCAGAGAATCATTATTCTATACTACCTCCTGATAATAAAATTATTTTAAATATTTACACAAATGCTTATCCTTCTTCCTACCTGCTTTCTGGGGCCCCAGAAACTCATCCCAACTTTCAACTCACATGCCAATCATTACCTTGCCGCCCATAATCTCTTCGTAGAGAAGCTGCTTCATCTTCTCCCACAGGAGCATTATGACAGCCCCATCCTAGTCACAGTTGATTGGACCAGAGATTTTTCACCTGACTTTCTCCTGGGAATTCAGAATTGGAACACTATGAAACTTAATTCAAAAATTGGGCCACCAAGAGCCTGAATCTCGGGGGAAAAAAATCAAGTAGAGACAGGGTAGGAGTCAGTGCTATGACAAACTAAAGCCACACAGGAGTTCAAGTTCTGGAGGTGTGGAAAAGCCACAAGAGACAAGACCAAGGAAGCCTGCCAAGAGAAGTTGTGCTGTGGCCCTCCGTGAGTGGGTGGGCAGGCCCCCCCTACAGTCCCTGGTGTCCCACTTCCCATACCTGTGTGGCCTGGGCATAATCCAATTTTTTTTTTATAAATTTTTTTTTAATGTTTATTCATTTTTGAGAGACAGAGAGAGACAGAGCATGAGCGGGGAAGGGGCAGAGAGAGAGGGAGACACAGAATCCGAAGCAGGCTCCAGGCCCTGAGCTGTCAGTACAGAGCCCGACGCAGGTTTCGAACTCACGGACTGTGAGATCATGACCTGAGCCGAAGTCGGATGCTCAACCAACTGAGCCACCCAGGCGCCCCAGCATAATCCAATTCTTATCCTCGCGTGTCCATGAGATTGTAGCATTTAACGTTACAGTAAATCCTGCCTCACTTCAAGTTAGTGTGAGCAGATGTCTAACTCTTGCTGTCAAACACGCCTAAACGGGAGTGAAGTCACATACAGTAGATCTTGAGAGAAAATGTAGAGGGATGGTAGGATCAGTGGTAGTAAGATGCCCCCGGGGCCCCCGATGGGAAAATGGTATAGTCCATGCCTGGTGGTAAAGCAACGGCTTAAGTTAGAGCCAGCTGTCTCTAGGGTCTCCGGCCGGGCACCTACCGAGGGGGAAGATTTTCAGGTAGCCAAATATAGAGATGCCTGAGTTGGTTGCATCTGGTGGCTTAAATAAAGAGTATCAAGAAAGAGACAAATTCCTTCCAGAGTGCCCAGCTCCGGGAAGATAAGGATATGCAAGGCTCTCGGGTAATTTTCATGGGCCACTCTTCCTGTCCTTAAGTGGGCCCCAGGGCAATCCTGGAAACTCCCTAAGGTTTGAAAAGGCTTCAACAGGAAACTTTTATCAGATTCTACTGAGTGATGCTTTGGAAAGTCATTAGTAGGCCTGACAGTCATAAATAAATCATCTTGCAAAGATTATTTAAATTATACATCATTGGTAATGATTATTCAGGTGTAATGAGTTTAATTGATTACAAGAGGGTTTTTTTTTTAAGATGATGTAATAACTGCCAGTGTTAGTTTGTTGTTTGAAGTGCGCACTAGCGGGAATGCTTTAAAATTTTAAAGCATTTGATTTGCATTAGTTGTGAGAGATATTTTTAAATATGTAAACGGGATTGGTGCTTTCTGTAGCCCTAGACCTCGCTGTCACTAAAAGATAAGGCTTTGGTTAATGCTCAAAAGCTCCTATGTTGAGGTCTTTATCTCAAGCAAAGTCATAAAGGCCAGTTAGATTTGGGTTCTTGTCTCCTGCAACCAAAGGGGGTAAAAAGAAAGAAAAGAAAAAAGAGGTTTTGCCACCAACCCCTCCTCAGCCAACTAAGGTGAGACTGATATCCCCCAGATGCTGTGCACTATTACATAAGCCTGCCTTCCATGTTCCTATCTCCTGAGCCCACCATGGACCAACCCGGTGATGATCTAGGAGGAGTCAAAATAACACTTAAGTACATCTGGCAGTCACTGAGGTGTGTTTCTCAGATCTCCCATTGAGAAAAAAAAAAAAACAAACCTTGCCATCGGGGGCCCTGGAGTTCAATCAGCTGACAGCCTCCAGCTATAATGCCTTCAGGATCCACCTCAGGTTTGGGACTGAGGCCAAGCTCTTCTCAGGCAGCCCCAGCCAATGACTCAGCATGGCAGACGTCCAGGGACTGGCCACTTCTGCCTGACGAGGGACTCCTCTCCTGGCAACTTTTCTCTGGAGCTCAAGGTTGGGTTGATAAGACTTTGCGGGACCTGCATCTCAATCTGCAGGCTTTCCTTGCCCGCTCCTATTTTGGCCCCCTTTTATCTCTCATAAGCTTTACCCCCAATAAACCTACTGCACTCCCGACTCCATTTCCACGTGGGCCTTGTAGAGGACCCAAGTGACACAATACAATTTTGGCTGCTGCCATCCCTGAACCAAGACCTACACTATTTTCATGAGGAGTTGTTAGACAGGAAAAGAACTTGAATTTTAAAAGGCTCGTGAAATCTGCTGCTACTGATTTTAAGCTGTCACCAATCCAATGCGTTAGAGGTCTAAGCGTACTGGCACCCAAATGAGGAGACCATTGTGAGCGCGGCAGAATAGCACTATCTGGCTTCTATGCTGTGCTGGTTTCCTTAGGTTAAAAGTAATGCCCTAATTGGAAAAGACTCAAATCTTGGTCATTGGAATGGGGATGTTATGAAGGAGCCAAAGGAATTGAAAAAATCTGAACCCTGGAACTCCTCCAAAGCCCTCAGTCCTCCCAGCTGACAAATGTGTTGATCCCTCCAAACATAAGGCCAAACCTGAGATGCAGCTGGGTTGGTTACGAGAAAAAGCCACCAAAGTCCCTCCCAAGTGTCAAGTAACAAGCTAGGCACAGAACACACAGCATGGGAGAAGGAAAATCCTGCCCTCAATGAAGCACGCATTGCGTGCGGGGTTGGTGGGGGAACGGGAGACAGATAATAAAAAGGTAAAGTATATTTATGTTAAATGGTTATCGATATCGTGGAACAATTTAAGCAGAGAAGGGGAGCAGGGGTGCAATTTTAAATAGGGTATCAGAGAAGGCCTCACCAATAAGGTGTCATTTGAGTGGGAGGTAAGAAAGTGAGCCATGCATCTATAAAGAAGAAGAGCATTCTGGGCAGAAGGACCCTGAGATGGAAATGTGCTTAGCATATTTGGGAAACTTCAGAGGCCAGTGTGGCTTGAGAAGAGTGTACAAGGGGGAAAGTGGTAGAACGTGAGACCAGAGAGGTAGCTAAATCAGATCACTTAGATTGATCTGTAGTAGACCACTGTTAAGATTTTGACTTTCACTTTGAGAAGAGTGAGGTGCCATTGGAGGAGTTTGACCAGAGCAGTGACAAGATCTGGCTTATTTTCACAGGTTCACTCTGACTTCTGTGTGGATGACAGACCATAGAGGAGCTTGAATGGAAGCCAGTGAGAGGCTACTGCAACAATCCGGGAGAGAAATGATAAAATGATAATGCCTTGGAACAAATGCAGTAGCAGTAGAGGTGAAAAGAATTGATTGGATTCCGGATATGTTTAGAAGGAAAAACCAAAGGATTCATTGATTGATTGCATGTATGGGGTATAAAGAGAACACTTAAGGCCAGAACAACTAGAAGGACAGAGTTATCACTTCCTGAGATGAAGGACATTGTAGGAGGAGTAAGGTGTAGAAAGAAGATCAGACACTCTGTTTGGCAAATGTTAAGTGTAAGATGCCAAGTACACACCCAAGCAGACATGTTAAGGACACACTTGTATCATGAGAGAATTCTCAGGATCCATAATTGACTTAAACCAACACCACAGTCTAGTAATCGCTACGCTTCGGTTCAGAGGATGCCAACCCTGGCCAGAAGGAAATCATTTTGATGATAGATCCCTCCCAAAAGAAAATCCTCCCCAGTCTTCTTCCTCCAATGTTCCATATCATAGTAAACAGTAACGCAACCTATCTGAAACCCTAGAAGTCACTACCTTCTCCCTAAGTGCTCCCCTCACACACATATCCAATCAATCCCTGAGTCCTATTTATTCCCTTTCCTCTCTACGTCTTTTTTCAATTTTTTAATGTTTATTTATTTTTGAGAGAAAGAGAGAGACAGCACGAGTTGGGGAAGGGGCAGAGAGAGAAGGAGACACAGAATCTGAAGCAGGTTCCAGGCTCTGAGCTGTCAGCACAGAGCCCGATGTGGGGCTTGAACTCGTGAACCATGTGATCATGACCTGAGCTGAAGTTGGACACTTAACCAACTGAGCCACCCAGGTGCCTCTCCCCTTTCTCTCTCTGTCTTAAGCCCGTCTACTTTGTTCATCATTACTGCTATCTCTCTGGTCCAACTACCACTGTTGTTCACTGCACTAGCCTCCTACCTGGTCTCTTATGTTCTCTTATATCTTTTCCATCAGCTCTCGATTCCACAGGGAAAGAGAAAGTTAACACAAAAAATTGGCATAGGAGTGCCCAGGATACCCCCACCCCAGCCTGGGGCTCAAAATCTAGAAATGATCACAACTACCTGGGATGGTTAGAAACTCCCAGATAGTTGTGTAGGAATGCAATAATTTCAGAAGTGGTGTTGGATGGATAGTGACAAATAATGATAATTGGGACACTTTTTTAACGTTTATTTTTATTTATTTTGAGGGAGAGAGAGCATGCAGGAGAGGGGCAGAGAGAGAGGGAGACAGAATCCCAAGCAGGCTTGGCGCCATCAGCACAGAGCCAGATGCCGGGCTTGAACTCACGAACCATGAGATCCTGACCTGAGCCGAAATCAAGATTCCTAACCGACTGTGACACCCGGGCACCCTGGCACACTTTTGAATTGGATAATGACAAATAATGGTCATTGAACTGGGCGGGGGTGGGGTGGGGGAGTTAATACATTGCAACAGGCATAGTAGAAAGGGATAGGATAAGTTACCTGTTTTAGCTAAACTGTTCTCTCGATAGAAAGCTGCCTTTGATCACAGAAAATAATGTCCTATTTCTTGGCTCATCTGCGTCATGGTATGTGATGTCAACCTGACTCAATGGGCCATTACCCTTCCATCTGGACATATTCTTCCCTCTGCCTGAATGTTCCCTCCCCACCCCAAACTGATGGCTACTTATCTTTCAGATCTCAGCTTAAATGGTTTTCTCAAAGAAACCTTCCCTGACCCCAGATTAGATCGGTTCCCCTTTGTACCTCTTCTTCACACCTTCTCCATGTTCTTTACAGCACTTATCTCAAGGGCAATTGTGCAATTACTCTTTTTCAGTCATGTTTTAATGTCTAGCTTCTCTAGAATGTAAGCACCTGAGTGGGAACTGTACCTGTCTCGTTCTCGACTCTATCCCAAGGCCATTCCACAAGGTCTAGTATATAGTAGGTGCTCGTTAACCATGTGTTGAATGAATAAATGACTATAGATGTTTTGCAATAGTAATCCAGAAGTCCTCCTTCCTTTCTCATACCCACCTTCAATCAGATAGCCAGCTCGGCGCCTCAGGGAAGGTATGTGACCAGGCAGAAAGTCGGAAAAAGCCTGCATCTCTTCCTGGTTCTTTTTTTCTAAAAGCTGGTCTCTCGGAGAAGCTTTGTAGGTCTACAACAGTTTTTTTTTTTTTTTTAAATGTTTATTTATTTATTTTTGAGAGAGAGAGAGTGTACACGTTGGGGAGGAGCAGAGAGAGAGGGAGACACAGAATCCGAAGCAGGCTCCAGGCTCCCAGCTGTCAGCACAGAGCCCGACGCGGGGCTCGAACCCACAAGCTGTGAGATCATGACCTGAGCCAAAGTCGGACGCTTAACCAACTGAGCCACCCAGGCGTCTCTACAGTGTTGTTTCTTGAAGAAACAGGTACAGAAAAGAATTTCCCGGGGCGCCTGGGTGGCGCAGTCGGTTAAGCGTCCGACTTCAGCCAGGTCACGATCTCGCGGTCCGTGAGTTCGAGCCCCGCATCGGGCTCTGGGCTGATGGCTCAGAGCCTGGAGCCTGTTTCCGATTCTGTGTCTCCCTCTCTCTCTGCCCCTCCCCCGTTCATGCTCTGTCTCTCTCTGTCCCCAAAATAAATAAACGTTGAAAAAAAAAATTTAAAAAAAGAAAGAAAAGAATTTCCCTCAGACTAACAAGAAGACCTGCACCCTGCTTCTCAACAATGCCGTTGGGGAGGGAGCAAGACCCAAGAGAGAAATGGGTGTCACATAGTCAAAGCTGACCAATCTCAGAAGACCAGATGGACACTTACCCACCCCCCACACACACACACTCTAGTCCTGGGTAAGATTTCAGATCAGACATGGATGACAGCATTTAGAGAAGGGAGACCCCATAATGACTCAAATAACTTTTTAAAAAAATGTAAAGGTCACATCTGCACCCATGGGCTTGTAAAAGAAGTGTCATTAATACCACACCCTTGCTGGGGCATCTGGGTGGCTCAGTGGGTTGAGCATCCGACTTGGCTCAGGTCATGATCTCACAGATCGTGGGTTCGAGCCCCACGTTGGGCTCTGTGCTGACAGCTGGGAGCCTGGAGCCTGCTTCGGATTCTGTGTCTCCCTCTCTCTCTCTCTGTCTCTGCCCTGCTCGTGCTGTCTCTCTTTCACACACAAAAATAAACTTAAAAAAAAAAAAAACCTCACACCCTAGCTTTATCAAAGATGTATTTATATACAGTTTAGCTTTTGTGTCACGTGTAGTATATTCTAGCCTAATACTTTAACACTGTTCCCCCGCCTTGTATGGTGTTAACAAAACCTTATACTTTGCAAACATATTTGTTCCTTGTAATAACCCTGTGAAATAGAAAAAATATACATTACTCCCATTTTACAGCTGAAAAAACTAATTCAGAGAGGTCAAATTAATGAACAAGCCCCACAGCTATGCTAGAAGCAGAGTTGATCATCTGACCCATAATTGGATAGAATTATCTTTTTAAAAATTTTTTAATGTGTATTTATTTTTGATAGAGTGTGAGCAGGGGAGGGGCAGAGAGAGAGGGAGACACAGAATCCGAGGCAGGCTCCAGGCTCCAAACTGTCAGCACAGAGCCTGACATGGGGCTCGAACTCACAGACCACAAGATCACAACCTAAGCCAAAGTTGGACTCTCAACTGACTGAGCCACCCAGGTGACCCTAGAATTCTTTATGTAATACCATGCTACTTCTATTAATCGAAATGTTGGTTTATAAGAACATTCCATTTCTTGACCACATTAAACAACAACGAGTTGTTTGTATTTTGGATCAATTTTTCCCAGCAAAGCCAATTTGCATTTTTCCAAATTCAATTACAATTTTCAAATACTCTTTATAGAACTGATGCCATATATTATTTGTTAATTGTTGCTTCATTGTTGAATTTTCTCGTCTGTTGGTACAACTCACCTTTTTTTCTTTTGGATGAGACATATTCTGCTAAAATTACCTGCTGTTGTTTGTGATTCCGGTGGCAGTAACTGCCAGCTGGAAACAGGAGAGGCAGCTTGAGTGAAATTTTCATGTTTGATATCTTCAAAGTGGGGCCTGCAATTCCTTCCCTCCATTTTAAATTTTATAACACAGTACTCTGTGTACTCTGATTGTACAATGTGGTCCAAGGGTTGTTTTTTTGTTTGTTTTTTTTTTTACATTTCCCCAAATTCCAAGACTTGTTTTATAATCATGACTGCCTAAAAATTCTCCATGTCTTAGCAGACTTACAAAGGAAGCTTGGTTCCGTGATATTCTCATGGAATGAAACATTTTTTCTTTGGTATTCAACTATGTTACTGGCACTGGAAGGATGATCTGATGTTAGTCCTTCACTTTAAAATTGTGTATTCTTGGGGCGCCTGTGTGGCTCAGTCGGCTAAGCGTCCGACTTCGGCTCAGGTCATGATCTCCCAGTTCGTGAGTTCGAGCCCCATGTCGGGCTCTGGGCTGACAGCTCGGAGCCTGGAGCCTGCTTCAAATTCTATGTCTCCCTCTCTCTGCTCCTTCCCTGCTCACGCTCGGTCTCTCTATCCTTCAAAAATAAATAAAAACATTTAAAAAATTGTTTTAATAAATAAATAAAATAAAATTGTGTATTCTTATTATAACAGCATTCCAAGGGCATTTGTCAAAAATAAAAATATGATAGACCACTTCATTTCCTTCTAACATCTTCACACAGAGGGATGGGTGGGGCTAGGTACTAAACAGAAATGGTTTTTTTTATTTTAATATTTATTATTTATTTTTGAGAGAGAGAGAGACAGACAGAGCACAAGTGGGGGCAAGGAGAGGGAGACACAGAATCTGAAGCAGGCTCCAGGCTCTGAGCTGTCAGCCCAGAGTCTGACATGGGGCTCGAACTCACGAACCATGAGATCATGACCTGGGCCGGAGTCAGAAACTTAACCAACTGAGCCACCCAGGCACCCCCAGAAATGATTTTTTTAAGTTTATTTATTTATTTTTGAGAGAGAGCATGCGTGGGGGAGGGACAGAGAGAGAGATTGAGAGAGAGAGAGAAACCCGAGCACGCTTCGCACTGTCAGCACAGAGCCCCATGCAGGGCTCGAACTCACAAACCGTGAGATCATGACCTGAGCTGAAATCAAGAGTCGAACGCTCAACCGACTGAGCCACCCAGGCTCCCCAAACAGAAATGATTTTGCAAATACAAACATGGATCAGCAACTCCTTGAGGAATATGATAAAAACAATATGATCAAAGACCTGCTTTACCTAGTTCTCCACTTTCATCCCCGGAGCAAACACATGGTTTCCAATGAAAACCAGTCTCACTGACAGTATAAAGACAGGAGCGTGATGGTGCAGAGCAGGGAATTCGGGGCCGGGAGGACAGCCATGAGGACGGCCGGCCCAGTTTTGTTGTTGGCTTGTCAGGAAATCATTAACCTCTTTATGTGTAAGAGTCTTATTTGTGAAATGAAGATCCCTCCACCTGTTCTTAATCAAGTGTAAATGGATGTTAGGAGGATTAATTGTACAATCCCTTGAGCTCCAAAGGGGAAAGCGAGGTGTGTAGGCAGCAGCTGAAGCCTCTTAACTAGACGCTGTCTAATAGACCACTCTAGGAGCAGGTTGTCTGTGCATTGACACTTCCATTTCCTTGTTTAGGAAAGTTAAGCCATCACAAATGAATTTTTAAAGCGGAATTAGACCTGTAAAGACAGAGAACAAATTGGTTGCCACAGGGAAGGGGGGATAAGCAAAACGGGTGCAGGGGAGCGGGAGGTACAGGCTTCCAGTTACGGAGTGAATAAGTCACGGGGATGAAAGGTACAGCATAGAGTATATGGCCAATGGTATGGTAATAGCATTGTATGGCGACAGGTGCTACCTATGCTTGTGGAGAGCACAGCATAACCTATAAAGAAGTTGAATCACTATGCTGTACTCCTGAAACTAATGTAACACTGTGTGTCAACTACACTCAAATAAAAAAATTTAATGAGTTTTTTTTTAATTTTTTTTTCAACGTTTATTTATTTTTTTGGGGACAGAGAGAGACAGAGCATGAACGGGGGAGGGGCAGAGAGAGAGGGAGACACAGAATCGGAAACAGGCTCCAGGCTCCGAGCCATCAGCCCAGAGCCTGACGCGGGGCTCGAACTCACGGACCGGGAGATCGTGACCTGGCTGAAGTCGGACGCTTAACCGACTGCGCCACCCAGGCGCCCCTTTAACGAGTTTTTAAACAAGCAATAGCTTTAGAATAAAAAATAATCAAAATAAGCACCATTTATCACATTAGTAGCTCGTGATCCATTAATCCATCAAGTTAACAACCGAGAGTAGAAACACCATCTAAAAATTTGCTCCCCCCTACTGAACCCTATCTGAGAGATAGATATTATCCACGGGCACATGGACGCCAAACTCTTTTTTAGTCATACAGATAAGCTCAGTGCATAAGAGTCCATGTTACCATGTGGAATCAGAATGCAAAAACATAAATGTAAAATTTCAAATAAATGTGTCTTAAAACATCATCAATTTTTAAAATTAGACAAGCTATATCTGATCACTCTATTGTTCTTGTTAGATGTATTTTTAATGAATAATAATTGTTTTAATTTTCAGGGTTTTAGAAAGCTGGACTAAGGCAATAATATGAAAAGTTAAGAAGTCTTAGCCAGCACACTTAAAACATTTATAGGATCTATCAGTTTTATCTCTTAGATAATTGTTACCATATAATAGCTGGTCTTATACCCTTCATAAAGTTTCACATTAAGCTTCTACAGGCTCCCCTCATTCATAATTTTGTTCTTATGGACACCACTGATATCAGTTAAAGTCAAGTCCACTAATGGCTTCCTCTTTAGGAAACCCACTACTAGCTGCTCATCTTACTTAGAACGAACAATTATCTTTATAAGAGATTCAAAATGCACTAAATGTGTGCAATGAGAGCAGATAATAAAAACTAGCCAAATCAGAACATGGAATCCTCAGTCTACTTCTCCTGAGAAAGTGTTAGTGCTACTGTTTCTGAGTAATAGACGGAAAACTTACCAAAACTCACATCAGTGCTTTTAAAGTCAGACTTTATTATTCAAAACATAATACGGTTAAGTTACTCACGAATCAATCAAAAATTGTTTCAAGGAAAAGAAAAAAAAATGTTTTCTTAGAAGCAATCAATGGGCATTCTGTGAATTTAAGGCCCTGGAAATGTAACAGGGATATGAAGGTGCTGTGGATACTCTATAATCTCATCACTGAGTTGATCCCACTGGACAAAGGGTTTACATAGTGAATCAGTTTTCTAGTGCTGCACAACACACTATCACGAAGGTAGTGGCTTAGAACAACCCACGTGTATCACCTCACAGTCCTGTAGGTTAGAGTCTGGGTACAGTGTGCCCAGATCTTCTGCTCAGAATCTCCCTGGGCTGGCATCAAGGTGTCATTTGGGTCTGTGGTTCTCATCCAGGCCTTGGGGTGCTCTTCCAGGCTCACTAGTTGTTGGCGGAATTCAGTTCCTTGGGGTTGTAGGACTTAGATCCTCACTTTCCTGCTAGCGGTTGCCTAGGAACTGCTCTCAGCTTCTGGAGGCTGCCCCTGGTCCTTTGCCATGTGACTCCCCAAAACGGTTCATGATGGATGCTTGCTTTCTTCTGGGCCAGCTGGTGAGTGTCACTCTGCCTTCCTCTTCCACTGACCAGCCAGAGAAAACTGCTTCTAAAGGGCTCACCGGATTAGGTCAGCTCCCCTGAGGATAATCTCCATTTCTCAACTGTGCCATATGACAGAAAAGGATCATGGGAACAATATCCTGTCATATTTATAGGTGTCTCCCACATTCAAGGGGAGGAGACTGTCTAAGGGAATGAGTCATTGGGGGTCATCTTAGAATTCTGCCTACCACATACTTTACAAAATATTTCCACATAGTTTATAATTTCACACTCTCAGAAACCTTATGCCTTTAAAAAAATAATAAGGAAACCAAAATGGGCATAAAACAAAGAAGGGAAGGAACTTTCAATTACAGGGTTCCTAATGCATGTCAGGAGAATATGGATGCTTCTCATGCATTATCTCTTTTCATTTTTATAAAACATTTGAGGTGGTAGACTTATCCCAGTTTTTAGATGAGAAAAACTAGGCCCAGAGTAGATGAGTCATTTGCTCAACGTTGCAAGGCATGTAAGAAATATAGCCAAAACTTGCACCTAAGTCTTTCAATTCCAATTTCCTTTTTTTCTTCTTCTTTTTTAAATAGTTATTCAGAATAAAACAAAATACTTCATGTCATATGTGCTTGACAAAAAGAAGACTAGAGTTACCGATGTGAGAGGGTCCCCAGGTATGGGAAGTGTGATTCAAATACAGTGGTGGTGCTCTGAAGGGAATATATAAGATCAGCGCATTGGGCTGACTTTGTGAAGGGCAATTGGGCCATATCTATCAAAATTACAAAAAAGAACATGACCCTTAATTTCACAATGCCACTTCTAAGAATGTATCCTACAGATATATTTGCTTGGGGGAAAATGAAGCATGTACCAAGTTATGCTTTTCAGAACTATTAGTGATAGGAAAGAATGGGAACACCCCAATTGCTCATCCATAAGGGGAGCTTGTTCAATAAACCATGACACATCCATACAATAGAATGCTATGCAACCATAAAAAAGAATGAGGAAGATCTTTATGCATGAAGATGGGGATTATTTCACTATTTTGGTAAGTGAAAAAAGCCCAGATGCAGAACGGTATGCATGGTATGTTGCTGTTTTTGTAGAAAGGGGGAAAGGAAGTATGGATGTGTGTGTGTGTGTGTGTATGTATTACATTATATATATATAATGTATATGCTTGTGTGTGTGTGAATGCATGCAACTTGTATATGCACAAAATATCTCTGAAAGTATACACACACCCGAAAATATGTATGTATGTGTGTTTGTATATATCACACACTATATATATGTATATATATAATGTATATGCTTATGTGTGTATGTAACTTGCATATGCATAAAATATCTCTGAAAATATACACACACATGAAAACTTGTAACATGATCCACCTTCAGGCAAGTGAACTGGGTGGCTGAGAATAAGAATTGAATAGAAACTCTTCACTGCATGCACTCGTGTACCTCACTGACTTTTGAACCAGTAAATATGAGTATGTGTATATGTATATTCAGTATATATGGTAGGCCCTCCTTATTCATGATCTCAGTTACCTGTGGCCAACTGCCAGAAACAGATGATCCTCCTTCTGATGAATGGTCAGAAAGTCAGTAGTAGCCTAACCTTACATCACAATGCCTACATCATCCACCTCATTCCATCTCATCACGTAGGTATTTTATAATCTCATATTATCACAAGAAGGGTGAGTACAGTAAAATAAGATATTTTGAGAGAGACCACATTCATACAACTTTTATTACGCTATATTCTATTTTATTATTAGTTATTGTCATTAATCTTTACTGTGCCTTATTCATAAATTAAATCTTGTCATGTGTGCATGCATATAGAAAAAGATATATAGTATAGGGGCCCGTGGGTAGCTCAGTCGGTTGAGCATCCAACTTCAGCTCGGGTCATGATCTCACTATTCGTGGGTCCAAGCCCTGCTTCAGATTTTCTGTCTCCCTCTTTTTCTGCCCCTCCCCTGCTCGCTCGCTCTCTCTCTCTCTCTCTCTCTCTCTCTCAAAAATAAATAAATAAACTTAAAAAAGAAAAAGATACAGTATATATAGGGTTTGGTGCTACCTGCCATTTCAGATATTCATTGGGGGTCTTGGAAGTATCCCCCATGGATGATGGGGGACTACTGTATCTAGAAGTAGGTGGTCTACTGGTATGATGAAAGAATACAAAGGGAAGGGGGAAAAAAAGGCTCAAGAGACATAGAAAATATTTGCATATAGAAATCTGTTTACTTGGCAAGGGACGTGGAGTTATTTCTGAAATTTTTGCCTGAGGAGCCAATATTTAAATTTATGTCACTGCCTATTAAGTCCAAAAAGGTAATAGCAAAGAAAAAATAAAAATGAGTAGAAGCCACTAAAAGAAGTTTGAGGCACAGAACATTTAGAATTTAAATAAATGATAAAGCAGGGTAAGAAGTCCCATGGAACCAAGAGTGGGAATATAAGAAAATCACTTCAATGAAAGCCGTTACTACTTTTGGTTCATGCTAATTCAGTTTACTACCCTGAAACTTATCATTTTTATAGAACTGACATCTTTATACTTTGAACTAGAACATAGTAAACAACCATCCTCTGTTTTCCTAAAGTAACTACAAATCTGGTAAGCTGAGTCAGGTGTGGAGGCTGTCACTGACGTGGTGACACAGCATGGGACAGAGAAAGAATGTAGATATCAGTCATCGTGCCCCACATGGAGTCTGTCTGATGCCAAGAAAACCAACCTTATCCTCAAACCTTCAACATAAAGGTTTATAAAGCTTGGGGCTTCCAGACAGCATCTGTATTAAAGGCTCCCAAGATTTGCACACAGAAGCTTCTCCAGATAGCATCTGAGCCCCTCTCCTCTGAGGCTGCCTGGTGGTGTTTAGTACCCTTGGGTGGGAGGTAGGCCAGGGGGAAGGGTGGGGGTAGAAATCCTATGTTTAGAAAAAGGAGCAGGCCCAGTGGGTCAGATAGGATACTTCCCATTGTCCTATTTTTTCTGTTCTTAAAGGTATCATTGCTTCCTTTCAGAGCCAAGAAACTGTGAAATTGAAATATAGGTGGATTATGGTCTGTGTACGTAGGCTGTCTAGGAAGTAAGCTACTTGTCTTATGCCTATGCTTTCCTCATAAACCTGCCTTTCCATTTTGCACCGGGACAGACCACCCAGTAGACCCTCATGGGCCGTTGGTAGTTTTCAGTCTTATCGGGTGGACGCTCTGCTCCAGAGTTTGCTCCTTGAGCATTTCCCTGAAAAGGTCACTCTTTTTCATTTATTTTGCATTTGCAGATAAAAAATTCGCCCGTAGGTGCTATGACAACAGTGACTCCAGGTCTCTGTCTCTGAAATTGTATACATCCTTTCCGCCCACACGGTTACTAAAGAACTCAATTTCTGAAAGGTGCCCTTTATTTTTGTCCCTTCTCCCTCACAGCCCTCAGGGGGTGGAAATTTAAGCAATTGAAATCTGAAAGAAAAGCTAAGTTGCATTCTAGCTTTAGGATGAAATTATTTTGGGTCACCTGGGTGGCTCAGTGGTTGAGCATCTAACTCTTGATTTCAGCTCAGGGTCATGATCTCATGGTCTTGAGACTGAGCCCTGCGTCAGGCACCACGCTGAGTGTGGAGCCTGCTTAAGATTTTCACTCTCTTCCTCTCTCTCTGCCCCTCTTCCCCACTTGTGTGTTCTCTCTCTTTCTCTCTAAAATAGAAAAAAAAAAATGGGAAACCTGGGGGCTCCATCAGTTAAGTGTCATAATCTCAGGTCATGATCTCGTGGTTCATGAGTTCGGGCATCTCATGTCTGGCTCTGTGCTGACAGCTCAGAGCCTGGAGCCTACTTCAGATTCTGTGTCTCCCTCTCTCCCTGCCCCCCCTTCCCCCCCCCACTCTTGCTCTGTCTCTCTCTCAAAAATAAACATTAAAAAAATTAAATAAAAAAATTTAAAAAGATGAAATGATTTGCTCCAGAAAGTACTGCCACACTCTACCTAAAAGTCATGATATGTAATGGCGCCTGTATTGCTGAAATTGAGTTAAGTCAATGTATCGCAGCCTCCCCATTCACAGGCCAGTGGTAACTTTATGGAATTCTATGTTTATTCAACCCACCAGAGACAAAGAAATCTTTTCAGTCTGGTCACTGACTGCTTACTGGATGGGTTTAAGTTTGGGGAATCCAAGTGAACCCTAAATATTTGCTCTCACGCTGCTTGGGCAAAACTAGGCAAAAGAAAATAGCCCATGAGGTCTTTAAACACAGCAGTCAGGTAAGGCCATAGAAAGTTGTAAAGATTTAAAACTGGAGGCCATGTGTGCCAATCGTTGCATATTTTAAAATCCCAGAGGACAAAGGATGCATGCAGCTGTCACATTGTGAGGGTTTTGAAAAGTTTTCTTTAATCATCTGAGGCTGAAATTTCCACCGCTTAATATGAACTCTCTGGATTTGAGAGCTATTTTGAAAGTAAACTCTTAGGACTCTACTCAACTCCGCGGCCCCTTGTTTTGTTGGATTGCAAATTACAGAGATGAGGAAAGCTACATGGTGGGGGGCAAAAGTTACAGGATAATTTATCAAAGAAAAGTGTAGGTCATGTATAGGCCTGAATCTGGGCTCCCCCAGAAGCAGCCCCCGAAACAAGGATTGAAGTATAAGTACTTCATTCGGAGGGTGAATGACACACTCAGTAGCGGGGTGGGGAAGTAAGACCGAAGGGAAAGAAGCCAATAAAGCTGCCTGTTTTCACTGTGGGCAACTTGAACTCCAGTCCACTGGTGAACCCTGGGAGCCAATGGAGCACACACACCTCAGAGTTACTCCCCCCGAGTGCCTAGGAAGCTGGAGTATCTATACACCAATTCCTGTCATTTATTGGCTGAGCAATACTCCCAGGGGAGCATTAATTTCTTGGCCCTTCTGGCCTCCTGCGTGGATGGCATAGCGGGCTCTGGAGGACAGAGAAAACCTTCAGGCCTGTGTGCTAGGAAGCGGTGAGAGTCAAGGGATTTGGGCAGAGTACCACCAGCAACTGTATTTATGAATCCTCATCCATGTCATCGCTGACCTTTCAGCCCTAGTCCTTTGCACAGCGCTGTCACGCGGTAGCTCCTAAAAGATATTGATTGAATGAATCAACCAAGGATTCATTCCATCCATTATTCTCATTGTAATTTAAAGGACGCAAAAGCTCATCACGCAATTTTGAAACTGTTTCCAAATGTGCTAACCTCCCAAAACAGCATCTAAACAAAACAAAACAAAACCTAAGCAGGATGGCCAACAGTGTGAGGAGACAGCAATTTGCACACTGTTAGTATGTAAATAGCAAGCTTCCCAGAGACCAATTTGTCAATTTTTATCAACACTTCAAAGGCACATATTTGGGGACTCAACAACTATACTAGCAGGAAGGTATGTTAAGACACGCTCACACAAGGGTACAGAAATATTCTTACAAGATGTCCACTGCAGCTCTCTTTGTTACAATGAAAAAGTGGAAGGTAAGTTAACTACTCATCAGAAGCATGAAGGTTAAATTATAGTAACTCCATACAATGGAATGTGGTACATACCATGCAGGCATTTAAAAAAATTAGGTATATCTATATGGGCTGACAGAAAAACGCCCGAGATTCTACAACAGTATGTCCAATATGATCCTGTATGTGTCAAATAATGGGGAGGTCAGATATTTACAACACAGATATGCTTCTTTGGGCGGATGAAATACCTAGAAATCAGGGACGCCTGGGTGGCTCAGTCGGTTAACCATCTGACTCTCAGTTTGGGCTCAGGTCATGATCTCGCAGTTTTGTGAGGTCGAGCCCCACGTCAGGCTCTGCGCTGACAGTGCAGAGTCTGCTTGGGACTCTCTCTGTCTCCTTCTCTTTCTGCCCCTCCTCTGCTCATCCTGTCTCTGTCTCTTTCAAAATAAATAAACTTAAAAGATATATTTAAAAGCTACCTAGAAATCAAACACCTGAGCTTCCAAATCAACGAGACCTCAGAGAGTCTTTTAATTTAAGCTGGTCCTTACCCTCCAACTGAATTGATTGGCTATTTTGGTGATTACATACTACGTATATTTTACCCTTACCAAAAATCCTATGAAGCGAGGGCTAACATCCTATGTAGTCCTCACTGTCAGTGCCCCATTCATATCCCAAGACCCACCCCAGAAGTCCCCTGCAGTAAACGCTCCTACAGGCCCGGCTTCTTGTATGGGCTGGAAGTGCCCAGGAACGATCCTCATGCAATGAGTGACAGGAGTTGGTGGATAAACACCCCAGCTTCCTCGGCTCTCAGGGGTAATGTTTTCAAGGTGTGTTCTACACAGTCTCTCAGAAGCTCCTCAGGAGGACCAAGCCCTTGACCAAGGCAGTAACTAGCTCATCAACACACCCTTCACTGGCTTTCTCCTTTCCTTATCTCTCTTTCCCCACTCCTTCACTGGACTTCCTACAGAATCCTCCCAAACGAAATCATTGCATCTAAATCCTTGTCCGAGAACCTGTTGACCAAATCTTTACCTCAGGGTCTGCTTAGACCACATCCTCATTTAATAGGTAAAGAAACTGAAACTTGTAAAATGTTGGGTAATGCACATCAGGCCATAAGCTACTAGGTTGAACTATGTGAAAATGCCATTCCTGCAGATCACCAATGGTCAGATATCAGTAAATTCATGTGGTTGAACCTAATAGTAAGTATTAGGGCAGGAGTTTGAATGCAGATTGAGGACAAAGCTTGTGGTTTCAAAAGTGATCCTTATAGGCGTGGTCCAGGGTAGAATAAACCGTACTTCAATAGACAGGAAGGGTACACTGTGCACATTTTGCATCCTGGTTACCAGCATAGGCTTTGGATGGAGTCAGACCTGGGTTCAAATCCTGCGTCTTATTAGTGTGCAACATTAAACAAGTTTCTAAATCTCTCAGAGTCCCCATTTCATCACGTAGACAAGGTAGCTGCTTCATAAACTTTCTGTGACTTGCTCTTGATCGCCATGAACAGAAACTTAACCCAAACAAGCTTAAGCAGAAAATGGCTTGTGCTGGGTCCTGAGACCAAACAAACAATATGGATAAGCTGCTTCTCTGTGCTTCATTCTGAGACCCTCTTCAGGCATCCGTGCCTGTGGCTGTAGCCGACTACTGATGGAAAGGGAGTGCTCTCCCAGGGAAGGTCTCTGGGGGATCCAACTTTGACTCAGAAGCTCTGGACTAATTCCTGTGGGCAAGGAAGAGTGGTCAGGTCTGGGTCATTTATCCATTTACTGGGATGGGAAGAGGGACCTGCTGCCAGCAGAAGTATGGAAGAGAAGCTCTTAGCAGACAAAAGCAAACATGCTCATCTCAATTTTAGCAGTCATTAACATAGACACAAGTAGGGTTTTTTTTTTTAATTAATAGACTTGAATTTTTAGAGAAGTTTTAACCGAAAACTAGAGGAAAATGGAGCAGGAAGTACAGACTTGCTCTCTGAGTCCTCTCCCAACCTCCCACCCCCTGCCCCCCTGTTATTAACATCTGGCCTTTGTTATGGTTCACAAACCAGTATTGGTCCCTTATTATTTACCAAAGTCCATGGTTTACATCAGGGTTCACCCCTTGTGTTGCACAGTTCCGTGGGCTTTGCCAAATGCATAATGTCATGTATCCACCATCACAGTCCCACAGGGAACAATTCCTATGCCCTAAACACCTGCTGTGCTCCACTAATTCACTTTTTCTTTCCATCCTCCCCCAACTACTGATCTTTTTACTGCCTCCGTAGCTTTGACTGAAACATTGTTTACAATAAACACTTGCAAAGGATTTGAAAATTCTAACACCTCGTTTCACCAAAGTTTCCGTCATTTTTGGAAGACACCATGGATACTCTTTTACGAACTGATAAACTTCTTTTTCCAGTAGACAATGTCTATATCCAGTCCTCTCTTGTCCTCACAAATTCTTACCCCAATTTGCTGCTTCTCATCCTGCTGCATTTGAATGCCCCTCTCACGCAAGTTCTGGCATCTTTTGAGCTGCAAAACCCATTGCATTTAGATTAATGGAGTGCCGATTCACTGGAGATCAAAGCTGCTGTACTTGACATGATGTTAGATTATTGGATAGGTAATTCCTTTGTGGCTTGGCGAAGGGGGTGTTCTTCAGGAGGATGATAGTAGCTGGGATGTTGTTTGGCACTTGTTTTGTTTTCTTTTGATTTTTCTTCGACTTTTATTCCTGATCCTAATTGCAGTGGGAACTGACTTAGCAGCTGTAACGTCACTCACAGCCTCCTGACATTGCTAGCAACTGGTTTATTTCTTCTCTTCATTGCTTCCTTCAGTTCCCCCAACCTGATCTCTCTTCTAAAAGATCTTGTACAAAAACAAACAAACAAAAATGTATTATAAGGAAAACCCATAACTAAGAATCCATGCTACATTCTTCATATTAAAAAGCACTTTGGGGATCGCCTTCATTTCTGCCAACAAATAAACATTTTCCCCAGGCTTAAACAAAGGCACCACTTTAAGACTCTATAAAGAGACTGGCAAAGTCTAATACTATATTAAAACGCTGATGCTATCGCGTTAAAAAATTATACAGATAACACATAAAGATTATATTGGCTGAATAATTTGTTTAAAGATATTTCAGCACTACTTTATTACATTTTTCTTTATTGGCGGTATGTTTAACAATGTTAGAGAGCTTCACAATGATTTTCATCATACGGTTCTCTCTGCAAGGGAGAGAGAAAAGCAAGAATAATACTGTGGTTTTTAAGGCCATCGTGAACTGTTCAGTTCAAGCAGCATGCATTAGTGTGTACTGTGGCAACATGCTAAGATTTGTTGGGTGCAAAGGCGTAGTCCGTGTCATAGATTGGATGGTTCAAAGGCAGACGATAAGATGGAGTTTGGCGTACATGATGGTCATTAGGAATCAACACCTGTGAAGGGAACATGAGGAGAGCAGGACTGGGCAAGGAGAGAAGTTGAACTGCAAAGCAAGCCTGATAGTCTCCCCACAACCTGGCAGGGAGCTCTGGAGAAAGAATTGTCCATCAGAGTTGTCCTGTATTTGGCTGAACTGGCTGGGACTCTATATCCCCAGTTTGATCATTCATTGAATGTGGGCTGCCCAGGAAGAGGCATGATCTAGAGCCAGGGGGCTGTTTCTTATCCCTGAACAGGCTGACTACACTTCCTGCATCTGGGCAGCAGGTCCTTCCCTGAAGGCAGACATGGGAAGGGCATCTCTGTCTTCCATAGTGTGGTGGGAAAAACATACCCAAATGCAACTTATCACAGTATGGGGAAATATACAATAGATTAATGTCCAGGTTGCTACAGAAGCGCATAGCAGAGACTGGGCCAGGGAAGGATTCAAAAAAGGCTCCTAGAAAGTGGTAACCCTCCAGCTAAATATGAGCCGGGGGCTGAAGAAGTGAGGGAAGATTTGCATTTTCAGAGCATAGTTTATTTGAGGCTCTCCAAGTTTTGACTTCATTTGGTACCTTTCTGGGTGAGGACTTAGAAGAATTTAATTATTTCCCTTTCCCAGCAAGATGAAATAAGCTATTCAAGGTAATTTAAACACAGAGCCAGGAGGCACCAGGGTGGCTCAGTTGGTTAAGCATCTGACTTCGGCTCAGGTCATGATCTCATGGTTCATGAGTTCGAGCCCCACATCGGGCTCTCGGCTGCCAGCATGGAGCTCGCTTCGGATCCTCTGTCACCCTCTCTCTCTGACTCTCCCCACTTGAGCTCTCTCTCAAAAATAAATAAACAGAGAGGGAGACAAACCATAAGAGACTCTTAAATACAGAGAACAAACTGAGGGCTGTTGGTGAGGTGTTGGGTAGGGGGATGGGCTAAATGGGTGATGGGCATTAAGGAGGGCACTTGTTGGGATGAGCCCTGGGTTTTATATGTAACTGATGAATCACTAAATTCTATTCCTGAAATCATTATTACACTGTATGTTAACAAGGATTTTAAACAAACATTAAACACAGAGCCAGGAAGAAACTTCAGTAGTCTTGGGGCCCTATACGTTAACCACTAACTAAATGGCCAGACTCAAATAATTTGTCAGCTGAGTAAAATATTCCAGTCTGCTGAGGACAAGCTTGGTAGGTTGAGGGTTGGTGGAAATCTAGCTTTGGGGAGAGATCTAGGCAACTGACTGAATGTTTCACATTTTGAAATGAATTTTGATATCGGGTAGACATGGTGAAACTAATAATTACTATCAAAACTGTACAAAGAAGGAGAAAATTTTAAAAAGGGGGCAACGGTGGTTATTACCACAAATAAAGCTTATTTCTTATCACCAAAATTTGCAGAAGTGAGTCCTAGTTCTCAGATTTTGTCTAATATGATAAAAAGGCTATTGTGTCTATGTGTGATAATGATGACAACCCGGGCCAGCTTCCTGGGCATTCCATCTATGCAGTTGCACAGGGCCGCATGCTTAGAAGAGTCCTAACACTTCATTTGATGTTCTGCTATTGTTGCTACTGTAGAATCCTTAATAATTTTAGAACAAGGGATCTATGTTTTAATTTTACCTTGGGCCCCACAAATTATGTAGTCAGTCCTGATTACAAACAATTGCTTCAATTAAGAAGCAGGTTTGCTTCCTGGGTCTATGCAAAATATAGTGTTAATTGTTACTATGGCATTTGAATTTTCAGACCTGGAAACTGGAAACATTTTGCCTTTTTACCTTGTATGTTTATTGAATTAGAAAACTACATATTCATCATGGGACATTTGGTAAGTACATAAAGTATAAAGGAAATCACTCAGAAATATTCCCTCCTTGTGCCCCCTTCCATGATTGCAAAAATATTATTAATAATGCCTTTGATTAGTCTCTCTTTGATTATTTCCTGTAACATTTGAAACATTTCTAGAGAAGTGTGTCTTATATCAGATGCCTGAACCAGGGATGTGGAGAGGGTATGGCGGAGACCCACAAGAACACTGAAATGGCTTTTTGGGGGAAAAAATGGGGAGAAACTATCAGGGCAATGAGAACTTAAAGACGTGTATTTTCAACACAGCTCCAAGTACCCAGTAAAAATGCGAAGCTCAACTCTGCCTCTCAAGTGTAAGCATAGTGGGGAGGTTTTAGAGGGAAACGACATCTTAGCAGTGTCCCATTCACCACTTATCTCCAAGTCTAACATAAGACTCACAGAATATTTGTTCAGTTAATATTGAATTGGAGCATGGTTTCGGTGGGAAGAAGGGTATTAGCAGAACACTTTGGCAATAGGAACAAACAGGGTGAAGTTGGGAAAGAAAAGGTGTGTTTGGAATAGACCAATAAGAATGAAGCTGTGTTGGACTGAATAATGGCCCCCCCAAAGATGCCCATGCCCTAATCCCAAGAACCCGTGAATATGTTACCTTACATGGCAAAAGGACCTTGCAGATGTGATTAAGTTAAGGATATTGAGATGGGGTAATTATCCTGGCAGGTCCAGAGAGAGAAATAGACAGAGACAGAGAGACAGAGGGAAAGATACTACAATGCTGGCTTTGAAGATGGCTGGTGGGACCATGAGCCAAAGAAGGTAAAAGGCCTCTAGAATTTAGAAAGGTAAGGAAACAGATTCCCTTAAAGCCTCCAGAAGGAACACAGTCCTGCTAACTCATTTTAGGACTTCTGACCTCCAGAACTGTAAGAGGAAAAAAAAAATGTGTGTGTGTGTGTGTGTGTGAATATTTATTTTTAAGAGCGAGAAAGCAGAAGAGGGACAGAGAAGGGGACAGAGGATCTGAAGCAGGCTCTGCACTGACAGCAGTGAGCCCAACACCAACACGGGGGCTTGAACTCACAAACCGTGAGACCATGCCTGAGTCAAAGTCAGATGCTCAACCAACTGAGCCACCCAGGTGCTCCAAAAGTGTGTCATTTTAAGCCATTAAGCTTGTGGTAATTTGCTACAGCATCAATAGGAAACTATCACAGAAGGTAACTCAGGAAACTGGGCAGATAATTCTGGAAAGATCAAGTTTTCAAGTAAATGAACATCTTTTATTCATAGTATAATGATGAGCTAGTCTTAATCCCCACAGAAATCAGGAAGGGGCATAGACTGCTGCATCATGAGCCATTTTCACTCATCAAAGAAGATTGTGGCATCTCCTTCATGAAGAACTTAAAAACTGGAGGTTTTCTTTACCACTCTGGTATGATTTAGGTACAATCAATCCTACTAAAAGCAGGGCCAACCCTAGACATTTATGAATTGTGCAGGTCACAAGTGACCTTTCAATAGATTTGCTTGTATTTTCCTGTGATTGTAAAAAGGTTTAGAAGTAAAGCCCAAGGGATGCTACCAGGGAAGATATGTTAAAACAAAAACAAAAACAAGGAAGATAATTGGAAAAAGTCTTGCCTAGAGTTTGAATCTAGCATTATATGACTAGCTTTCCTGTTAAGATATTCAACAATAGATTTATGGAAGAGGAGGAAAACAGGCAGATTAAGAAGAAAAAAGGAGGTAGAAGAGGAATTGCCAAATATTACTTTTCCCGTCATTTTTGTCTCCCTTTTGCTATTGGACTCTTGCTGCTTTTGAAAATCACAATTCTTGTAAATGATGATGAACACAAATATAATTTTCAGCCAATACTCCACGGCATCTATTTTGTTAGCAGTAAAAATAAAAGTACTATTACTGTAATATTTTTTATGTCTATAAGTAATGCTTTTTGCAATCTCCAATCCTGCTAATTTAACCTCCTCGATACATCTGTAATCTATTCATTTCCCTTCGTATCCCACCACCACCTATGTTGGGGAGGGTACCGACAGGAAACACATGACACACTCAAATTGTGATAACTGGAGACAGGGTTATTTACAAAGGGGCAAGTAGACAGAAAGTACACAGAATAGAAAATAGCAAAATCCTTGGCAATATGAGCAAAGCTATCACCACCCCTAGGCCTGAAGGGACCAGGGGAGGGAGCAGTACATGTACAGAAAACAAATTTGAGAAGAATATGCTCTTCTGATGAGGCACACAGCCAGCCAGAGGCAACCCAGGAGGGAGGGAATTGGGAAAGTAAATACCCTGATCTTATTCTCCTCCAAATTTCCAGTCCCCTACAGGGGCCCCCTCATTGGCCAAACTCAACCAGGAGCCAAAGGGCACAGGATCCTGTTTATGTGGTTCGTACCGTTCAGCTTCCCAAGGCATAAAGTAGGAAGCAGAGGGTGGAGAGAAAACTTGGAGGGGAATGGAGAACATGTAGCACTCCACCCTCATGTAATCTATCACCACCTCTGTTAAACTAAATCGCAAGTCATTTCTTATTGTCCACTCTTGCTCCCCATCCAATATGCTCTCCAAACTACATCCCCTGTTTAAAACCTAACAGTTGCTTCCTAAAGGGATCAAAATCTTTACATCCCCAACCTCATGTTCGGTCACTCTCCCACTGACTTTCTTTTGTTCCATCACACAGGCCTTCTTTCAGTTCCTAAAATAAGCCACAAGGGCTTTGCATGAGCTATTTCTTCAGTCTGGATTTCTCCACCCTCAAACCCAACCTTTGGCCTAGTTCATGATTCTGCTGGGGGCGCCATATCTGATCTCCCCCCATCGGATTCCCAGTCTGGGTTAACCTCTCACTTTACACAAAATGGTGTCTTCCTTGAGAGCACTTTTCTTCATTTACATTCTATATCCATTTCCTCTGATCCTTTGATGAAGCTGTTTTCCTCAGTTTGCTCCCTGTGGTGCCTCCCAGGCCGAGTGCCCTGCCAGGCACTTAGTAGGCATGAAAAGAAAGAATGAGTGAATGACTAATATTAACAAATTACCTCAAAACTGAGTTTGTTTCTTTGAATTCAAGAGAAGCTAACGTGGATACGGGAAAGAAAATTAATTTTAAAACCCAGTTATATAGGAACTTGCTAAAGAAAGCCGTTTTTTCCTTGCCAAAATGTGTTCCGTCCCTTCATTTCTGAGAGCTATGACGCCTTCCATCATTCTCCTGTAACCGTTTTCTCCAGCACAGCCTCAGCGCCTGGTCTCCCAGAGGAGGCAATGCTTCCCACAAGTGCCTGGTGAGGTACAATAAAACTGCCTCAGTGTTCCAGACATAAATGATGACTTAACTGGAAGCTTCTCCCCGCCTCCCTCCTCAGCATTTGTCCTACCACCCAGGTCATGAAGGATAAGGATTCATGACTCAGCAAATTTCAGCCTAGAGACCCGCTGCAGTGTTTATTCCTCTTAGTCAAAAACATCTGAGGTAGAAGAGACCACAGTGGTATAAGTATATGAGTGTATGTTGATCTAGAGTGACTTTCAATGGTAGGTTTTATGACTTCCAATAACCCTGGTTTAAAAAGAGACCCCCTGTGTCTTAGAATTCTCTGAATTGGAAACATTCAAGTTTAGTGGGTTTTTCTACAAGCCTACTACTAATTTAGTTGCCTTCACTGAACTACTCATAAGGGAATGAGTGACTTTCTGTTCGGCCTGAGAGCCTCAACTGACTATTCTACATAGTCTAAGTGGTCTTTCAAGTAATAAGTTCACTCAAATGATATTCCTTGTCTCCTTAAAACGTTTATTCCAGATCACCGTGGAATCTAGTGTTCTTTTTAGAGTTTGTCATATTGCTTTCAGAAAAAGTAATTGTGAGGAAAATAGCTCACAGGCTAAGGGAAGAGATAGTTTCCTCAGGTTTTTCTTACTAAAAAGTACCACATTGGTAGAGAAGCTGCATTATCATAATATCCAAGAATCCTCCCCCCCTTCCCTGCTCTTTTTATATTCCCAAGTTCATGGTCATCGAGAATCTCTAGAGACTTTTAGGCCTTCTGAAAATGAAGCTATAATTTGCTTCTGCAACCATCACCTATGTCAACCCCCTCCATGTGGGCCAGGTGTTTTTGAGCTTATGGAAGGGCTACATTCCCTCACTTGGCCAACTTTCTATCTTTTTTTGGTCCCACATAAGCAGGGAGCCCTTCAGTCTACCCTTAGGCCCCTTCTTGCCATCTACTGCCTGTATTTCTCTTTTGGCCTAGCACACAGTCCTCACGATGGCATGAACCTTGGTCTGCTAGACCATTCTCTGTGGAGCGCTTTCTTTAATGTTACAGTAGCTTCATTCTGAAGGTCATTGGAAGCTTCAACAGGTCATAACACCCAATCCCCGCCCTCATCCCAATCTCCCAGGATAGTCTGGTCAGGGCATCTGTCGCTACCTTTTCTCCTTTCCCTGGAAAAAGTGCTCTTCAGTACACATCCACCAGTTACCTTATTTAGGCTAAAGCAATCTGTGATTTAACCTGAACCCCAGGATGCAACCAAAGGCTTTATCTTAGAAACTTACCCTAGTTGCCATTCTGCCCTGCCAATGGGCTTTTAAGGCAGCTACTCTACCAAAAATTTCTAAGTTCTATTTCTACTTGGGCTTAAGATGTTATCTCTAAAGTGGAGAAGGAAAGAGACAGAAAACTTAGAGAATAGAATAAAGGAAATCTAACTACTATCCTATTCCATGCTTACACTCAGTTCTCATTTGGGGTGGGCGGGGGAAAGGAACTGCCTAGTCATGGGATACAGGCCCTTCATCAGCACCCTTGACCCCCACTGCCACCCACACTCCACTCTCAATCTTGGTGCCCTGTGATCTCTCCAACCACAGTGATTCAACCCAGCAAGAGGTAGTTTGGTTCATTCGTTTGAAGACCTGGCTAGCTAAGTTGAGAGTTTAGAACATGAACTTTAGGCTCAGGAAATGGGTTCAAATTCCATCTCCACCCATGACTAACTGTGTCACCTTGGGCAAGTGACTTAGCCTTTCTAAAACTGAAGTACAATAAAAAGTACAATAAAAAGCTCACTTGTAGAGTCGTTAAAAAGATTAGAGATACATGTTTTAAAATTAATTTTAAATGTCTGTGACACAAAATTTACCATCTTAACCATTTTTAAGTGTGCAATCAATCTCCAGAACTTTTTCCTCTTGCAAAACCAAAATGCTACAGCCATTAAACAATAACTCCCTTTTTGCTCTTCCCCCATCCCCTGGCAACCACCATTCTAGTTTCTGTTTCTACGAGTTTACTCTTCACACCTCATATTTGTGAAATCATACAGTATTTGTCTTGGTCACTAGCTTATTTCATTTAGTATGATGTTCTCAAGGTTCACCCATGTTGTAGCAGGTGTCAGCATCTCCTTCCTTTTTAAGGCTGAATAACATTCCGTGGCATGTATAGACCACATTTTGTTTACCCATTTATCTGTGGTTGGACATTTGGGTTAACTTCCACCTTTTGGCTATTGTGAATAGTGCTTCTATAATCTTGAACGTACAAATCTCTTCGAGAACTTGGTTTCAATTCTTTTAGATATATACCCAGAAGCGGCATTGCTGATCATATGGTAGCTTTATTTTTAATTTTTGTGGAACTGCCATACTGTTTTCCATAGAGGCTACCTAATCTTACATTCACACCAATGGTGCACGAAGTTTCCCATTTCTCCATATCTTCACCAATACTTGTTATTTTCTGGTCACTGATTTTTGTTTGTTTGTTTGTTTTCTGATAGCAGCTACTTTAACAAGCATGAGGTAATATTTCTTTGCGGTTTTGATTTGTGTTTCCCTAATGATTAGTGAGGTTGAGCACCTTTTCATATACTTGTTAACCACTAGTATGTCTTCTTTGGAGATATGTCCATTCAAGTTCGTTGCCCATTTTTTAGTTGGGTTATTTGGGGTTTTTGTTGAGTTGTAGGAGTTCTTCGTATACTCTGAAATTTAACCTCTTATGACATATATGATTTGCAAATGTTTTCTTCCATTCCATAGTTGCCATTTCACTCTGTTGATTGGGTCCTTTCATGCCCAGAAGTTTTTAATTTTGATAATGTCCCAGTTATCTACTTTTACTTTTGTTGCCAATGCTTTTGGTGTCATATTCAAGAAATCATTGTCAATGCTAATGTCATGAAGTTTTCCCTCATGTTTGCTTCTAAGAGTTTTATAATTTTAGGTCTTTGACTGATTTTGAGTTAATTTTTAAATATGGTATAAGGTAAGGTTCCAACTTAATTCTTTTGCATGTGGATATCCGATTTTCCAAACACCATTTGTTTAAAAGATTGTCCTTTTCCAAGAATAGTCTTGGCACCCCCGTGGAAAAAAATTATATATTTGTTTTTGTGGGTATTTGATTCATGTCTGCCCCACTCACTAATTTATGAAACTCCAAGAGGGTAAGAATCATGTTGATTGTGCTCACTATTGCCTCCTCAGTGCCTAGTGTGTAATAAAGGCTCAATAAAGTTTTACTGAATGAGCAAATAAATGCTTGAAAGACACTAAGCACGGTGCCTGGCACTACATAAAATTTCAATAAGCAGGAATTGTTATTCTTCTTGCTGTTTTTTTTATTCAATGCATTGTACCTTTTGCCTGAGGCACACACTGCTTGATATGAAAAATAATGAAAATAAAACTTACTGCCTCAGAGAAACAAAAAAAAGCAAGTCAGGGTGCACAATGATTTGGGCTTTGCAATCTGGCAGACTTGTTCAAACACGGGTCCATCTCTTTCTGGCTGTGTAACCCTTGGGACATTACTCAACTTCCCTCCAAGTCTCAGTCTCCCTATCTGTAAAATGAGGGCAATAATATCTATTTTATGTGGATTAAATGAAATATGTGTAATCTCTTTGCATAGTGTCTGGCATTTATAATAAGCCCTCAATAAATAGTCCTTCCGTTATTTTTTACAGACCATTAGAATTTCTATCTTTTCACCTTAGATTGGTTTTGCTCTTGTCTTATAAAAGGTTACTTTCTTAGCTTTTGTCTCCATTACAAGACAATTTAAAATAGATAACAAGGGTAAATAAGCTTGAATGGAAAATATTTGATTAGAATACTTAAGGCAAAATATCATTGAAGAGTTCCTATCAGATCTGAGAATTACCACAAACAGCCTGTGGAAAATCTAATAGTTATTTTCTTCTCTTGACCGAAATGGAAAACATCCTATTAGTGCAGATCCTGACGTTATAGATTATCTCTATGGGAAAAAAAGATTTTTCAGGAAAAGAGTTTCCATTTACAAAAAGAAAGTATCATTTATGAAAAAGGGTGGTAAGAAGAAAATATCTCCTTGAGAGTTTTGCAGACTCATACTGCTGGAAAAGACCCCCAGAGAGGATCTCCTCCATCTGTACCCAGAGGAGGGTAAATGATTAAACCTACCACTGTCGATAGGCTTGTATTTCATATTGGTGACTTATTAATCACTTGACCTTTTTCACAGTGCACTTAGCATAGTAAATCATACTACTTTCCATTGAGGTTTGGGTGACTTACATGACTCTTTGCAACTTAGCCTGGGCTGGGTGCAATATAAGTCACCCATTAGACATTTTGCAGCTGATTGTGTGTTTTTACCATGTAATATGATAGTTCCGCAGCCACCTGGGAAGAAAGCACCAGGAAACTCAGGAAAGGGAATTAAGGAGATACCAATTTAATTTCCCACTTTACCTTTGAAATCTCTTATAGCTAAGACAGAAGGCAAAATTCCAAATGTATCTGAGATTTTAATTTATTTTTCTACACAAAAGATAGCTCACAGAACTACTTTCAATTAGTAGAAATGAATCCAATGCCCTATTCTCTTTGTTAAGTCTTCAGCTCTGATGCTGTTGACTCTCCCCTCCTCTATAAAAATCTTGTTTCTCCCATTGTGCATTTTCTTCCCAAGAATCCAACCACTTTAGGGGCATCTGGGTGGCTCAGTCAGTTAAGTATCTGACCCTTGGTTTTTAGCTCAGGTCATGATCTCACAGTTCGTGAGACTGAGCCCTGAGTTGGGCTCTGTACTGATGGTGCAGAGCCTGCTTGGGGTTCTCTCTGCCCCCCACTCTCTCTTTCTCAAAATAAATAAATAAACTTAAAAACAGAATCCAACAAACTTTAACTATTTCTGTTGGCTTTTCAATCTCTTCTTAATTATAAGTGACTCTAATCCAATTCAAGAAACATAGTCATTTATCTATTTAACAAATATACACAAAGTACTGAGCTCTTTCTGCCCATGGGTCCTGTCCCTGTGCTTTAATAAAATCAGCTTTTTGCACAGAAAAAAAACCAAATACTTACATGTTTTAGACCATTTCTAGGTTCAAGGTTTGAAGAAGAAAGGCTATCCACAGAACAAATAAAAGAGAATTCCAGGAAATGATAAGGGCTATGAAGCCATTCATTCATTTATTCACCATTTAACCTTTTTTTTTTTTTAACGTTTATTTATTTTTGAGACAGAGAGAGACAGAGTATGAATGGGGGAGGGTCAGAGAGAGGGAGACACAGAATCCAAAACGGGCTCCAGGCTCCAAGCTGTCAGCACAGAGCCCGACGCAGGGCTCGAACTCGTGGACCGCGAGATCATGACCTGAGCCGAAGTCCGCCGCTTAACCGACTGAGCCACCCAGGCGCCCCAAACCTTTTGAATGCCTACTACACACCAGGCACTGTTCTAGATGCTGAGAATTTTCTTTCACGGGCCTGAATTGGGTCTTTCCATGGTGAACAGGATGGGACAAGCAGTTGGAGGCAGGAGCCTAGTGAGTAAAGTGAGGCAATCTAAATATGAGTTGATGGGAGAGTGGATTGGGGTGGAGACTAAAGAAATGGAAAAGAAATAGAGAATCCCAAAGAAATTTTGAAAGAAAAATCAGCAGGATGTGATAACTAGCTGAACATGGAGAAAGAGGTGGAGTGCTAAGATGAAGTTAATGCCAGTGTTTAGGTAACTGGGAAAACTAGGAAGTTTTCTTGCCATTGATTCTGCCCTTCTCCTACCCAAAGTATCCGGTTTTCCTTTGGAGACTTTTCTTATTTTTTTTTATTCTCAACCAAGAGATTGATTCCCACACCCAGCTCAAGAGTGGGCCCTGATTGGTTACATTATTCAGTGACTCTTATTCCCTCGCTACAGTGAGTTGTTCAGGGATGGTCATGTGCCTCCATACCAGGCCAATGAGAGAGAGTGAATCTTAGAACATGGGCAGGACCTGCTGGATAACATTCCATTTCTTTTGTCCTAGATGCTGATTTGAAAGGAGATGAAGTCGGGAGCAGTGGCATCTATTTTGCTTCTTCAGGAGGGAAGCCTGGAACTCTGGGGGCCACTTTGTGGAACCTACAGATGAAGCCAGTACCATAGATGCACAGTGGTTAAGACTGGAAGAAATGAATCATTTGAGTCCTGGATCAAGCCTTACCTGAAGCTACCATACATCTCAAGTTTTCATTATGTGAGCCAATAGATTCTCTGTATTGTTTAAGCTGGTTTGGGTCTTCTGTCACTTGCAAGCAAAAGAAACCTGACTATTGCAATCCCCATTAGCATGCAACACAATGTTGAGTCTCCAGGAGGCCAGTGAATGCTTGTGATCTTAAGTGGCTAACTTTTGAGCTATAACATGTTCAGTGTATAGGGGCACTGTGCTGTGTCCGAAGACGATCTTGTTTCCGCCGTCAAACAAGTTTCCAGTGACTTGTCCAGCGATATTAAAAGAAGAAGGGTAAAATGAATCTTTAGACAAAGTTTCACAGAAGGAAATGCATTTGTATTCAGATCCATTTCTGCTCCCTGAAGTGTTCTTTTGCATTTCTTATGGTTTCTCCACCCTAGCGATGAAGTCAGCATGGGCTCCTTTTTTTCAGAGAGCTTATTCAGCGGCTAGTGTTGGACCAGTGGTTCTTAATTTTAGGTGTTTAAGGCTCACCTGGGGACCGTATAAAAATACAGATTCCTGTGATATGCTTTAGAACATTTGGATACAGTGAGTCATGGATAGAGCCCAGGAATCAACATTTTGAACATTTTTCATAAGCTCCCAGGTGATTCAGGTGTGGTTGTCACTTTGAGAAACACCATTGTCTTAGGTTGGGTTCCCCCAAAGCAGACCTTTTTTTTTTTATTGTTTATTCATTTTTGAGAGAGAGACAGAGTACAAGCAGGGGAGGGGCAGAGAGAGAGGGAGACACAGAATCCAAAGCAGGCTCTAGGTTCTGAACGCTCTGCACAGAGCACATCGCAGGGCTGGAACTCACGACCTGTGAGATCACGACCTGAGCCGAACTCGGACACTTAACGGACTGAGCCACCCAGGCGCCCCTCCAAAGCAGATCTTGATAAGAGGATCCATGGTTTGCTCATGTTATAGCTCAAAATGGTTTGCTAAGGAAGAACTCCCGGGGAGAAACCGTTAGGGAATGAGAGAAAGAAGTAGAAGAGGGAGGGACAGGAACCAGACAAAGCCCAGTGGGCTTATTCCCAAGGGGAGCCCAGGCAGGTAAGTAAACCTGCAAAGTTGTCCCTTCTCCCTCAGGGAAGGTAACTGGGCTTCCACAATCCTGCACAAATAGCCATTAGGTGAGACCTAAACGCCCAGGTACTTCCATGTGGGCAAAATAATTCTACTAACTTGTGGGAAGTCGTCTGAAGCCCCAGGCATGGGCTTTGGAAGCAAAAACATGCTGAAGCTGGGGGAGGGACACACACAGAAGTAGTAAAAGGAATCAATGGAGATTTGAGTGGAGCACCTACAGTGTCTGCTCAAATGATTGGAGGGATTTCATATTTACTACAGTAGTACCCATATTTTAAAAGTAACTAAGGGAGGGGACAGTGTGCACCAAGTGCAAAGAGAAGAGGTATTTGTGTAGATTTCCATTCATTCATGGAGCTTTGGGGGGGGTCAGTCTGCATGTAAGACTCTAGTGCCACTAAAATCTGCAGTATTCTAGTGGGTGAACTCTTTTTTTTTTAAGTTTTATTTATTTATTTTGAGAGAGAGATGATGAGCAGGGGAGGGGCAGAGAGAGGGAGAGAGAGAGAGAGAGAGAGAGAGAGAGAGAGAGAAAACCCAAGCAGGCCCTACACTGTCAGCTCACAGCCTGATATGGGGCTCCAACCCACGAACTGTGAGATCATGACCTGAGCCAAAACCAGGAGTCGGAAGCTTAACTGACTGAGCCACCCAGGTGCCCCATGGGTGAACTCTTTGAAATGATGTTTGACAGCTTCTGCTTTCTGGCCCCTGCCTATTTCTCTAACACCTCTGACCTCTTTCTTCCTACACCCTATGATTCAGCCATGACCTACTTCTCCGAAAGAGCATACTCTTGCTCTCCTCTGGGACTTCACAAATGCTGTTCTCTCTACCTTTCTTCAGTCTTAGTTTAAATATTTCCTCAGTTGGCCTTCCCTGACCTATAGGTCCCCTTGCTATTAGCTCCCCATACTTCCCACAACATAATGACCGTCACTCTTCACTGTAATTACTTGCCTGCTACTTGTTTCCTTTTAGAGCAAAATTTGGCAAGGGCAGAGACCATGTCTGCTTTATTTGTACCTGTAACCTCAAGTGCTTAGAATAGACATTCATTGAATGAATATAAAATAAATGATTTGCAACATGATATTCGAGATGAATATAAAATAAACGATTCGCAGTATGATAGGGTATAAGCCTAGTATACGCAGCTTTTTCTGGAGACACTGATGGTGTCTGTCATTTCAGCTTAGAGCATCCTGCTTATATCACAAGGCAATAACTTTATTCTGGTTAAGAACAGTGTCATTCTTAATTTTATTCATTAATTCAGTAATAATTTAGGTGCTTAAACAATCATAGCTACAGAATGAGGCTGAACCCTGAATTGCCTAAATTAACCCTATGCCACACTGACCTTTGTATTGTACTCATGCTAATATTTCTCTAGAGTGTGTTATTCCCCTTTATATCTGTGTTATGTTGAAATTATGGGGGAGCCCAACAACCTGAGAATGTCTAATGCCGGTACCTCAAAGTCATTGCAGATTTTCACTGACATCTGAGAATCAAATTTCTCTAGTACCAACTCCATCCTTATGGGTTTTTTTTTTAATTTTTTTTTCAACGTTTTTTATTTATTTTTGGGACAGAGAGAGACAGAGCATGAACGGGGGAGGGGCAGAGAGAGAGAGGGAGACACAGAATTGGAAACAGGCTCCAGGCTCTGAGCCATCAGCCCAGAGCCTGACGTGGGGCTCGAACTCACGGACCGCGAGATCGTGACCTGGCTGAAGTCGGACGCTTAACCGACTGCGCCACCCAGGCGCCCCTTCATCCTTATGGGTTTTTTAACGTTTCTGAATATTTAAATATATATATATATATATATATATATCAGTACAGTTATATCAGTTATATACTTGAGGTATACCTACATTATGATGAAGATCTAAAGTTATTTCATTGATAATTTCCCTAATATTGGAAATACTGCTGATTGGCTGCCAGAGTCCATTCCCCACCTGTTTCTCTCTTGCCCGCCTCCAAGAGGAGGCAGGAAAAGTCAGATATCCACGTCGCCAGCAGGTGAAGCTGCCATGTGACTTTGCTCTGGCCAGTGATATGGGAAAAAGACATTTTCTTTCCCTAATAAGGGATGGATGGGAGAGGGACCAAAATGGCCTTGCCTACCCTTGTTGCCTTCCTGATTCCTGCCTCTGAATGCAGTATGATGCTGGAAATTGTAGCAGCCACCTTGTGATGATGACAGAACAAGCCTGAGGATGAGAAGCTAACATGTCAAGGGTCACAGAGTGGAAAGAAAGAACCTGGCCACTGATGATACTCTGGGGTAGCTGATCCAGCGTTAGTAATAACCCACCTCCAGACTTCCTGCTCTATGAGAAAGATAAGCCCCCCCCCCCCCATTTGTTTAAACTGCTGTTGTATGTAGTTATAAACATCTGAACATGGGGAGCCTGGGTGGCTCAGTCAGTTAAGCGTCTGACTTTGGCTCAGGTCATGATCTCATGGTTCCTGAGTTTGAGCCCAGCATCGGGCTCTGAGCTGACAGCTCAGAGCTTGGGGCCTGCTTCAGGTTCTGTGTCTCCCTCTCTCTCTGCCCCTCCCTCGCTCATGCTCTGTCTCTCTCTCTTCCAAAAATAAATAAACATTACAAAAAATTTTAAAAATCTGAACACAAGCTAATAGATATACCTAGTTACTTTAACATTTTCTTTGTGAAAACTAAACCAAAACAGGTTATGGACACCTGACCATTTATACTTGCACTTATTTGTTGCAAGAGTATTAGATTTTTGTAAGAAGCCCAGAGAAGAATTAACTTCATTTGAAAGCTTCGGTCATTTTAGTTGTAGAAGTAGAGACGAGCCACCTCTAGTCACAATGCATGCTACAAGTTCTGAGGGATGTGTATTGCAGAGAACTTCTGTATGACTAAATATCGCACCGGGAGCTGGGAGAGCTAGATTCGGATGAGATGCTCAGTGAAATATGTGACCATGGACATATGTTTGTCTCTGCATTTTTCTCATCTGTTGTACCATTTGTAGGATACTTTATGTGAAAGTAACGGGAAACTCAACTCAAAATGGTTTGAACAATAAGGGAATTCATTGCCTTATGTGACCAGAAAGTGTAGAGAGTTGGCTAAACAAGAGATTGATAATGTCACTGAGGACATCTCCACCTTGTCGCCCCCCAATTCCACCTTCATCTTGGGTCTGACTACCCTGATGGGTACAAGATGTCTGATGGCAAAAGTTCAAAGCCAATGTAGGGGTTGGGGCGGTGGGGTGGGGAGAAAGAGAGTGTTTTGAGATCATAAGGGAAAAGTCCTGAGCTTTGTGCTGATTGGAAGACCTTGAACCTCTCAAGGTCAGTGACCACGGAATGCAAGAGCTGATTAAGATAGGTCCATCATTGTGGCAAGACGGTTGCATTTATTAGTTTAATGAATCTCCAGGTGAGGTGGTTACAATCCCATATCAAACCCAGAGCTGCTACCTCATGGTGGAGGAGTGGCATGGCTTCCGAGAGAGCAACCATCACATCCCCCACATCTGTAAATGACTGATTTGGACTGGCTGATGTCTAAGGCTCTTTTCAGATCTACACTGGCTGTGATTCCATATGCAGGGTGTAACCCTGTCTCTATAATTGTCTTTTTTATTTAACTCCACTTTCTTTTCTTTTTTATTATTTTAGAGAGAGAGAGAGAGATACAGAAAGAGAGAGAGAGCCTTAAGCAGGCTCCATGCTCAGTGCAGAGCCCGACATGGGGCTTGATCCCACTATCCTAGGATCATGACCTGAGCTGAAACCAAGAGTCAGATGCTCAAGTGACTGAGCCACCCAGGTGCCCCAAGCACTGTCTTTTATTTTATAATTGTCCTTTTCTACCTCTGAGTATTGACCCCTTTGGAAGATAACGAGCCCCAAAATGAAGTTGATAAGTCTTGGCATAACTCAGACTTGGGCTGGGAAGAGGAAGTGAAGCCAGCAAGGTGACTTGTGAGGGTCACTGTGCACTTCAGGGCAGAATGGAGTGATGGCCTTATTCATTTGACACCAAGTGCACATGCCAACTTAGGGTGACAGTGACTTGAAACTGTTGGACCCTCAATGGAAGCAATGTTTCTCAGGCTCTAAGGCTCCCTTGTCTAGAGAATGCACAAGTTTTTGGGGAAACAGGGAAGACCTTCTCATACAATTATATTTTTCCTCTGATTTGCGTTTTAAAAAGTGTTTAGTACTCAAATCCTTAGCACTGGCAAATTTCTCAGTCTGTTGAGGGAGTGGTCAAGGGTCTGCACAAAATGTTTCTGAAGAGAAAATAGGCTGTCTCCACCCCCCCCACTTTGATAAACACTATCTCTTTTTTTTTTCTTTTTTCTTCTTTTTTTTTTTTTATTACTGCACCGAGAATTTTACCGGACGATTTCTAGAAGCTGACTTATATGAACTAATTGGGCACTTCTGCTGTGCAGAGGAACAAAGACTTTTTTTATTGGTCCTTAACTGAGGCATATACCTGTCTGATGGCGTTGGCTCATTCTGCACATGCTCAGTTGAACAGAAATCTTCATATTGAATACAACCTAGCACAGCGGCAACACCCAGAACCTCATTCCCTGGCTGACCCTGTGCATCCACTCCCTCTAGTTGCATTTTTATCCTGACATGTCTAACATTTGTAGGAAGTACAGGGAGCAGGGTAGGTACTGAAAGCTTGGGGGTAGGGGTAGGCGATGAAAAAGAGGCTTAAAGTCTCTGTCCCTGCCTTCCTGACCTCTCTCTAGGCTGTCTCTACGGAGGGCAAGCGCTGGACAGATATTCGTTGAGTTTGGGACAGAATGCGGAGAGGCTGTCTCTACGAATTGTTCCTCATTGGTGCACACGTTCCTGGATAGTTTTTGTTTAGTCCTTTTCGTGTAGGTGGACGACTCTCCTTTCCCAGTCCTCATTTTCATTAAGGAATGCACAGTGGCACTAAAAGCATCCGCCGCCCAGCAGGGTCTGGAATGACAGCCTCTCCACCTCTCTTCTTGTTTTTCCCATTCATTAGGAACCTTTCCCAGCGTCTTTCCCCAGCAAAAACCGGGAAAGGCTTCCTGCGGTTACAAAAGAAGAGAGGGGAGCAGCCAGGGTTCGAGGCTCTCGCCGCAGAGAGCCAAGAACGTGCGTTCGGTCGTGGACCTTTTGTCCCTGGTCCCCTTCCGCTGCTCGGTCGCGGAGGGGACGACCCCACCGACCCCCGCCTAAGCAGCTGCCGCCCGCGCGCCCCTCGGGCCGACCCCCCCGCCCCTTCTAGATCCCCGACGCCCGCCCGTTCGCCGTGACGTGACCCGTGGCGCGCGCATGCGCCGCTCAGCCCCGTTCCCGGTCCCTCGGCCACCGCCTCCCGACGGGCTGGAGTGGGCGGGGCCTGTGGTTCTGGAAGCCGCGCGGCCGTAGGGGGAGGAGGGCGTGTGTGCGCGAGGCGGGTGCGCGGGGCTCGCGAGCTGGTCGGCGGCTGGGGCGGAGGAGGAGGAGCTGAAGGCGGTGGCCGGGGCTCCCGCCCGCACAGCCAGCCAGTCCCGCGAAGCCCCCTCCCACTCTCAGGCGGGCGGCGGCGGCGGCGGGAGGAGGAGAAGGAGGAGGGAGCGTCTCTGCCGCCGCCTCCTGGTCCCCAGCGCCGATCTGCCGCCGCCACCTCCCTCCGCGGCGATCCTCCCTCCATGGTCCTGCCGCGGCCCCCCCTGTAGCCCGAGCTGCCCCGCGCCTCGCCGGAGCCAGCCTCGGCAGAGGGAGCGGTCGCGGCCTCGCGGCCCGCGCGGGCTGACGGGCGGAGAGCGCGGCGCCGCGCGGTCCCCGAGGATCCACACGCCGGGCAGCGCGGCCCGAGCAGCGCGAGGAGCAGCGGGCGGGCGGGCGGCGCCGGGCCCGGGCCGCCCTCGCTCCCGCGCCCCGGCCCCGCCGCCCGCGCCGGGGCGGTCGCCCGCAGAGGAAGGCGCCGCAGTCTCCGGGCCTCGCAGCCCCACTCGAGCGTCCTCAGCACCGAGGGCTCGCGGGTCCTGAGGGGAGGAGAGCCAGGGGCCGGGCACTGAGCTCTTTGGCGCCCCCACCCCCGTTTTCGGAGCCCTCCACGCTGCAGCCGCTGTCCCCTCCGGACCATGGCCGACGACGACGTGCTGTTCGAGGATGTGTACGAGCTGTGCGAGGTGATCGGCAAGTGAGTCGCTACGCGAGGGAGCGGGAGTGTGGAAAAATGCATTTCAGTGATGCCCGGGTCCTCCCGCACCGGCACCCGCTCCGGGCCTGCCCCCTGCCCTCCTCCCCTCCGCCTCCCTCGTCCTCCTCACCCGGGCGTATTTATAGACGTGTACCTGGACCTCCTGCCGGGCGGGGGTCCCAGGGGTTCTCAGCCAGCCGTGGAAGTCACCGAGCCGAGGTCGGCCACCCCACGAGGCGTGCGGCCGGCCGAAATCCGCTGTCTGCATTTTATCTGACGGTTGCACAGGGACGTGGCAGCCCCGATTTTATAGTTGCTTCCTGGGAACAGTTGGGGTTATTGTTACCTTGCGTGTACCACAGACCATTAAGGAAAAGAGCAGCTTGCATTTCCTCTGCTTGCATGGACCGATAGAGAGAGAACGTCCAGGGTTTTTAATTGTGGGGTGTGTGTCTATTGTGCAGGATATTAGATAGATGTCTTTGTGTTCACCCCATGCCCGGATTGGACGGGGTCATTTTCAGACGGGGTGCGTTCAGTTTCAGCAAATTCCTTACCCGGTGTAGGCCAGCGTGGAAAGAGTTGGGGGTATCCGAATTTTTAATGCCTCGTTATGCAATGACTGTTAAATCAGTGTTCGAGGCTTCCCTCGACTGTTGTTGGGATGGTGGTGGTTCGTGTGGCAGAGCCGTCTGCTTTGAGTCACCGGGCTGGTCTAGAATATAGAACTGACAGTCCAAATGCTCATCCTTTCATCTGTGTTGTATAATTACACTAGGGAAAAGCAGGGAATCAGATTAATCACAGTGCTGATTGAGAATTAAATCTGCAGTTCCTCATCTAATTGTCCATTCCTTAAATCTGTTTTGAATAGTTTCCTTTTCATTCTTGTCAAACAGTATTCCAAGTGCACAATCCTGCTAATTTGTTTGTGAGGCAAAGGCTGGCGATCTGAAGTTGATTTCCTAGTTCAGCGTGTATTCTGTGCCTTTAGAAGTTGAGATCAGATTTAAGAGCAATTTTTGCTCCTTTATGAAGGATTGCTGGGTAGCTACCGTTGAAATATTTTACCTCTTTTTGGAAGCGGTGCTTTATTGTCTATTTTAAGGTCCGCAGTTGGGAAATGAAACCAAGACCTTAGAGCAGTTTACTGTATCCCTTTTAAGTTGTCTGCAGTACTGGATTTCAATTTGTTTAAGTGCTGATAACTCATTTTTTTTCCTTCTATGTTGAGGTATTACAGTGTTGCCTCACATGGTGAAATTATGGGTAGAGCTGGCTACACACTTTCCTCAGACCCAATTGGTACAAGGACATGTTACTCCTTGCCCCTATTGTTACATGACCAGCCTGTCTACTAGAAGAAGGATATCCAAATGCGCCCTGGTAAAGTGTTTGTGGAAGTGCTCGAGAGCAGCGCTGTCCAAAAGATATATAATGCAAGGCACATATGTAATTTTATAGACAAAAATTTTACATATGTAAATTTTGCAATAGCCGCATTAAAAAAATTAAAAGCAAATAGGTGCAGTCGGTTTTAATCAAATATTTTATTTAAGCCAGTAGACCCAAAACTGTTAGCACTTCAACACGTATTCAGTGTAGAAATTATTTATGAGATATTTTACATCCTTTCTTTCTTTTGTGCTTAGTCTTTGGAATCCAGTGTGTGTTTTACACTAACAACACATCTCAGCTCTGACACTAAGCTAAATTTTCATCTGAAATACTTGATCTGTATTAGATTTCATGACATTTGCATTTGCAAAAGTAGATTCACACACCCAAGTTTTCTCAGACATATCTAAAAGTTTTCTAATAACCTAATCGATATCTCTTTCTAAATTTAAATTGTAATTAATTAAAATTAAATAAAATTCAAAATTCAGTTTCTCAGTTGGACTAGCTACATTTCAGGTGCTCCATAGGCGTATGTGGATAGCACCGTTCCATAGAGACAAATACGTTAAAAAAAAAAAAAAAAATCTCCTTGGTTGCTTCATTCTTAGCACCCAGGTGAGGTAAATTAGGTGTTTCCCAAAAGCTCCCAAATGACTGTGTGGGTGAGTGATATTTGTTGTGTCTTAGTTACATTTGCTTTAAATGAGCCAGCAAAGTCATAATTGGAATATGTGAAATTAAAATGTTAATTATATTGTGATGACGGAATGTAACCGTCATTGGATCAATGTTAGTAACCAGTTCTGATTCCTTAAGGTCTGGAAGACTGATGATGTGATCTCTTTAGGTATCAAAAAGAAGTGGTCAGCATCACATTAGCACAATCAGTATTCTGCTGGCTTATAACTGATAGAATGTTTTCAGGAAACACCTCTGGTAGAACTAAATTCATCTTTTCTGTCGCTTCAGAACTGCATAAGGAGGGAGAGCAAGCTAATTCTGAGGTGATAGGCACGCTGTGGCTACCTTAATGATTGTGAACGTGAAATCTCATTCATAGCCTACAAAATCGGACTTGGTCAGTGCCATTTATAATATGCCATTTCGTGAAATAATGAATTCAAGGTAGCCTTCATGGTAAAGAATGTAATGATAATGTTCCTCACCCTGTGTAAAGGTTGAAGGTTTCTCCGGTAAATTGTCTCAGCATATATTGATCTGGAAATTGAAATTCACTTGAGATTTTCTTGTAGGGACCTTGACAGCATACATTTTAACTTAGAATTTGTTCAACTCCAGATTTACACAGAAAGGTCTTGAAGCTGTTCACTTGTAGTGGAAGCCTTTTTGTTGATTTCTATCCAGGTTCTCTAGAATTGTGATTTTCTTTTATCCCAAATTAGTATCACGAATTGTTTTTGACCTTAGGTCTTAATAGGTTTAAATTTCCACCGAGATACTTTAAAATGGATTTCAATTTTCAAGATCAATTGAGCACCCACTCACTCCCCTACCTCACTTCTTATCCACTCACTCATCCACTGTCTTGGAGGGAATCATGTGCCTGATTCATTATGAATATTGGGAGGATGGCATATCGTTTTTTAAAAAATTAAACTCTTTCCCCTTGTGTTTCTTGTTTTTGAAAGTCTTACAAAAGCTCCTTCGAATGCCTATTGTTTCCATAACATTTTCCTGTGTAACATCTTTCAAGTGACTAAAACAAATCGCATCACCAATGATGGGACCTTATCATAGCCCCAAAACTTCTTGTCTTAGTAAGATATAGCAATTAGTGGAAAAGAAAGGTTTTTACGCAAATGCAGGAAGTTGGCTAATTTTTATGTCATGATTATTCACTGCATCTTTTGCAAATGTAGAGTTTTAGAGATAAGTGTACAATCAGTAATATTCCGTGAAGGAAATTTTAAGAAGATTCATCCAGATTAAAACACAGAAATACCTACCTTCATGGTACAGCAGTTTCTGTGAAAGAGAATAGCAAAATGCACACCGTTTTCACCTTGTGGAGGGTGAATATTTACCCTCATTTTTAGGGTTCTTAGTAACCTGTAACTTCTGACTTTCCTGCTTCGGTAGGACACATACTAAAATTGAAATGATGCAGCGTGACCCCCTGCTCAGGGATGACATGGAAGTTTGTGAAGCATGCTGAATTTGCTTGTACCTTGAGAACACTTATCATATTTAATTACAGTTTCTTATTTATGAGTCTCTCTACCTAGTTAACAAGGAACTTCTTGAGGGCAGGGAACATATATATCTTTCTCCATTACTTAACACAGTGCCTGCAATGTAACCGTTGCTCATTGACTATGGAATGAGTTGAGCAGTTTTAATAAAATCTCATTAAAAGGCAAAAAGCATGTTTATCAACCTCAGAGCAATTATTGTCCCAAAAGGCTGTATTCGTTTAAAGCAGTGGATCTCCACCTGGCTGCATATTAGAATCACCAGGGGAGCTTTTAAAAAAGATCAATGCCAGGGCCCTGTGTCAGAGCAATAAAATCAGAATCTCTGGGGGTGGGTGCTGGACATTGGTATTTTTTGGGAGCTCTCTAAGTGGTTCTGATATGCAGTTACGATTGAGTCATTGGTTTAAAACTTAGGTTATGTATGTAATATTTTGGGACTGGCTTTTCAGAGGCTTACAGGTTTTGAAATGTAGAATGTTTTTTGGGGAGGTATTGAAGCCAAGAGACCCAAATATGAGTTTTATCTTCTCTATGCTGTGTTTCTGAGCCTTGTTGTGTAAGAATTTTGTTTCAGCCTGTGTTTGGCTTTGATTTCTTGGGTCTTTTAAGATTCGCATTGATTTATGATGCTCATCTGTGTAATGCTAACATAGTGACTGATGTTTGGAACAACCCGGAATGGGGATTGCTTCAATAGCAGTTGATGATGGCTGTCTACTAGAGTGACTTAATTTAATATTAAGAGATTTATCAGTTTAGTACAGATTGTGTTTGCACATATACTCTATTAAAAGAGTATGGTTATGTTGCTTATATAGTTTAAATTCCATACTTGACATCCCAGTAACACTGTTTACCAGAGAATTGAGTTAAATGCAGCCTTTATGTAAATGCTGGGTTAATAATTTGTAAGGTATATAATTTAACACGAAGAAAAACTCAGCTTTACTATTTTTACTAATTACTATGGCTTTCGCATATATTGATTGGCCCACTGATAATGGTTTCCAGTACCCACAAAGGGGAACATTACAAAATGTTGGAACATCTTTCTGGGAAATTTTATCTAGTCATTATAGGCAAATTAGTTTTTAATGTTTGGGAAAGTGTGAGCCTGAAGAAACCAGGAATTTTCCAGAAATGAGTAGATGTTTCATGAAAGAAGGGGTTGATCCGAGTGACAATCACATGAGGTATAAGAAACACAGTCGCCAGCTAGCCTGCTGGTGGCCCAGAAAGAGTCAAGCCAAGGGGGTTTAACCGGAGTTCCATAGAAGAAAAACCTGTTAAACACGGTGGTGGATTCCTGCACATGGCAGACCTTTTTGGGAGTAGGTAAGCAGTGTTGATTTCTGATGATGGAGTTTGCTTCTGGGACCATTTTAGAGGGAACTGAGCTACTCATTGGCTTTTCTGTGTGTGAACAACTTTCTCAGAGTCTCCTCATGTCCACTTTTTACAGACTGTCTTAGGACTTGGAGTTTCTGAAGTGTCACTTGCACATTGTCTGTATAAATGCTTCCTGTGTCTCCCTTACCTTCCACGACTCTGACATGCTTCTGTGTCTTTGACATGCACAGCTCACTCCTTCCTCCATTTTCACCTTGGATCTGCAACGGTTTCACCGGACAAACTGTCTCTCTAATGTGCCCTTAAATTGTGTTCCTGGATATTTCTTTTAAATTGAAAATTCTTTGACCATCTCCAGTTGTAGCTCTGACCAATAAATAAAAGAAGCAAGTATGCCTTACTTTCTGAGATTGTTCTTGAGTTACTGCATTTTTGCAAATGTTTTCACATTTTAAATTTGCCAGAAGCACCGTTTAAAAGAACTTTGACATAAGCTTGTTTCAAAGTAAAAACAAAAAAAAAAATTTTATACCCCTCATGCTTACTTCATGAGGGGTATTGACATTTATTTCTTCTAATGTTAGGCATTTTACATATATTATCTCCTCTGATTATACCTGTTTTACAGAAAACACTGAGATTCAGAGAGGGGTTACTTGCCCCAGATCACATGCAATTCCAACTGGTTCTAAAGTCCATTCATTTCATGTGGCATTCTGCTGCTGATTCCAGTTGTGAAAAATGCTGCATTGGGTTTCTTTCAAGGAAGGCCCAGGCCTTCATTTTCAGACTTTATTTATGGCAGATTTTAAAAATTTATTTTATTTTTTAAAGTTTATTTATTTGTAGAGAGAGAGGGAGGGAGGGAGGGGTGGAGAGAAAGGGGAGACAGAGAATCCCAAGCAGGCTCCACACTGTCAGCACAGAGCCTAACGCGGGGTTCAAACTCACAAACCCTGAGATCGTGACGTGAGCCAAAATCAAGAGTTGGATGCTCAACCGACGGAGCCACCCAGGCACTCCTATTTATGGCAAATTTTAATCGTTCAACTTTCTCGTTATATTTCTTATCTCTTTATTAGAGGTTCCATACTACCATTCATTGTTTTATCTATTTTTACTTTTTGTCTTTCTCTTTAACGCAATATTGGTGTTTGTCACCAAACTGATAAGTGTACACATTCTTTAGAAATGGAAATACAGAATCTTGCCCATCCATCCAAAATATAATTTGTTTTGGAACTTCCTCTACCCCTTTTACTCTTCCAAGTTTTTCCTTTCAACTGCCTTGCTCCAACAACCAGAATAGTTGGTTAAGTCCTCCTCTAACTTGCCACACCAGAAGTAATGAGGTTTCAGAGATAGGTGTTTGTTGGGAGTGAGGGTGGGATGGTTACCACGGGGTGGTTATTCCTATATCCTGTGCTAAAAATCCTGAGATCAGTTCTCACGGACTCTGAAAAACATATACTGCACCGCAGCTGCTGGGTTGTCAGTGTCTAGTCAAGTGACTGAGTTACCGCTGCACAGCAGGTACCTGACCCCGGCCAACAAGCCGAGGGGGTGTGCAGCTCGGGCATTTTTGGTTTTATGTTTTAGTTGCAACTGACAGTGCAGATTCTAAAACCACCACCTATGGCTCTGAATTCATGCTACAGGGTTCAAGGTGCTAGGATCTGCTCTCTTTTCTTTCTCTCCAGGGGCCACCCAGTGTCTTGGTATCTGCTCTTTCAACTGAGTAAAATGTAATTACCCTGATGGCCATTATAATATTATGGTATGATTGGTCATAGAGCCCCAAGTCAGTACAGGGAGAATCTCTCTGTCTTTCTATACCAGGAGGATTTAGTGTCCGAAGCCAGTTTGACTTAATGGAAGTTAACATGTATTTGCAATGTTGAGATGTAATAATTTTCTATTACTTTCTCTTTATAAAGTAACTAGTCTTATAAAATAAATTATAAAATTAATTTTAAAATATAGACTGTACAAAGGTAAATAAGCCTCTCTCCATCCACTTTCCCACCATCCATAGCCCCATTCTCCAGAGGTAACCATTGTCCAGTTCTTGTACATCTTTCTGGAAGGTTTTGTTTAAAAAACTGAATCGGATGGGGCACCTGGGTGGCTCAGTCAGTTAATCTTGCGACTCTTTGGTTTCAGCTCAGATCATGATTTCACAGTTTGTGAGTTCAAGCCGTGCATTGGTGTGGGCCTCCTTAGGATTCTCTCTCTCCTTCTCTCTCTGCCCCTCCCCTGCTCTCTCTTGCTCTCACTCTCTCTCAAAATAAATAAATAAACTTAAAAAAAACCTGAATGGGATCATATTTGCACACTATGCTGAAATACTAATTTTCCGTAGAAAAATACTGTCTCTGCTGACCTTTCCGTATCCATCTATGTCTCTGTCGAACTCTGTCTCCCCTTAAACTGCTGCCCCGTATTCCATGGTATGGATTGGTACTGTAGCTTTGAGTTGAGTGCAAGCCATTTCTAAGTAGACATTGCTGGAAATGCTGGCCTGGAGTTTGGTTGAGAGGTCTGGAATGTGAAGGTGTGGGAAGTAAAACTGAGCGAATGAGTTCTTCACAGGTAACTGAACTAGGGAGCTGTGGGTTGCTCTAAAACTCACGAGCTACAAGAGTCAGGATAGCTGGACATCACAGAAGTTTTAAAGTGGGGAGGATCAATAATGTAAAATGCCAACACTGTGGTGGAAGATTAAAAAGAAGGCTTGTTTATAACAGACAATTTAAAGCATTTATCAAAATGAATATAATGTCCAATATCAATTCATGGTGTAACTGGAAAGCAAGGTCTGGCCTCATTTCTGTGCATGTTGGTAATATACTATTTCTCTGTGAATCTATCTCTACGCCAATGTATTTAGGGTAAAAAGAAGAAGGAACGGGTTTCTTTTTCATTATAATTGTGTGTTGCAGATTTTGATGGCTGGCTTTAAGGTAAAACCATTTGGTTTTCCTAAGATTAGGTACTTTTCATTCCTCTGCTTGGTGCATAACTGTCAATTAAATGGAAGCCTTTAATGAAATGATATGGTAAATTTTAGATACTTTAAATTTACTTTAAGTTCTTAACAGTAGTCAAACCATTCTTATTTTCTTAAATCCCTTCCCCACAGGAACTGCATGTATCCTTCCTTGTCTCAAGGTTTTGGGTCCCCATTGAATGAGTGTAGTAGTCTCCTCTTCTTTCACATCCCTCCCCCCGCCCCTCCCCAACTACATTTGTTCATTGGCTTTTCTTTTAGTTGTCCACATCCATTCACAGTAAGAAATGATTCCTTTATTGTACTTAAGCCCATTTTTTTCTATGAAAGTGCACATTATTTCATTGTAGCATTCCAGTCTTTTTTATTTCTTTTAATACACTTTTTTTTTTTTGCTTTGTTGCCACTGTTTTGAATATTTGAATCATTTACAGTTTGGAATGATGATTGTGTTCTCTGTGTAGTTTAATAATATCCAAACTATACTATGTTGAGTCTGTATTTCAGGCTTTTAATTTTAACCCTGAGTTTAGAGTATCTTGGTGTATTTAAATCTAGGATGGAAGTATTACTGCCTAGCTATATGCAGATTCTAATGTTGTATTAAAATACTCTTGATGTTATTAATTCAATTATGAGATCTCTAACCCTGCTAAGATGTGCAGATTACCATCATACCACTGCTATTTTATGGAATCTAATTTGTGGTTTTAGGAAACATCATAGATTTTCAGCCTTTTTGCTTACCCTTGGTATGTACTTTCCCCCAAACATATGGATCAACATTGTTTTGTAGCTTTGTGAGACAGCCCCCTAAGATATGATCTGGTAGCCTTTGGGCACAGTGTGGCCATTTTCTCCTTATTTATAGAAAGAATGATAGCCACTTCACAAGCTATTTGCATGGATTAGTGATTGTAAAGTGCAGCATAAGTATTTTTTATTTCTAGAATGTCTCTGAGATACTCAAATTACTTTTGGCAGCTATGTAGATAAGTTTCAACAATTTCCAAATGTGCACTTTCTCAGTGCTAAACACAGGCTCAATTACATAAATAATATGGTGAAATGAACATTCTTTCCTATCACGTGTATAAAATTGTTAGTGGTGCTAACAGTTTATTCATTTGTTCATTTATACATTCGTTTCTAGCTGTGTGGCCCTGGCCAAGTTAGTTAACCTCTCTCACTCTCAGTTCTTTATTTGTAAAATGAGGGTGATAGTATATGCCTTGCAGGATTAGTGAGGAGTAAATAACATGATCTGGGTAAAATGACTAAAGGGTAGGTATTGTTATTTTAATTGCCAGTATAATTTAAAAAAATATTTCTAATTTTTTAAAAGTAAACTCTACCCCCAATGTGGGGCTCAAACTCATGACCCTGGATCAAGAGTTGTATGCCCCACTCATTGAGCCAGCCAGGTGCCCCATTGTTCATCAAGTACTTGAGTTCTCTGGCCTCAAGGAGTTCTGTCAATGGGAGAAGTTGACAAATAGTTCAAGTGTAATATAACTCGACATGAAGTCCTGTTAAAGGCAGGGCTGCATCTGACTATTCACCTAGTATCCTCAGCATAACTTGGTAACTGACACATAGTAAGTACTCAGTTATTGAAGGAGTGAGCGTTAAGTGAGCAATCCAGAAACTGGGACCATCTAGTAGTAAAAGTTGGAGACACCATTACAAGCAGAGGTAAGGCTTGAATGATTTATTAGTCTTCTTGGGTAACTCATGTCGTCTTTTTATGCCCATTTCCTCATTTAGCACAAGGAGTAGAGGAATACAGGTAGAGAAAATTAAATCTTACGAAACTTAGAAAAAGGTTTATCCTATTTTTTAAAATAACCTTATTTTTTAAGAGCAGTTTTGGGTTCACAGTTACTATTTTAGTTGAGTGACACAGGTAACCTGTATTATAAGAAATTCAAACAATAAGCATTTGGTTAGAGTTTTTAGGGACAACTTTAGGAATCCCCCCCCACACACACACACTTTTTTTTTAATTTTTTTGGTCTCAAATTCTATGGCTTGAGTGTTCATTATATGCTGGACCTGGTGTTAAATTCTTGATGTTTTTCTAATTTAACCTTGGCCACAACCCTTCCCTTTGAGGCAATCACCCTCTCTCCTTTTACAGATGAGGAAACTGAGGAAGAGGGAGATCAGTAACTTTACCTGGATTGAGCCCCACATTGCACTCTGCGCTGACAGCATGGAGCCTGCTTGGGATTCTCTGTCTCCCTCTCTCTCTCTCCCACATGTGCGCACATGCTCTCTCTCTCTCTTTCTCAAAATAAATAAGCATTTTTTTAAATAAAAGAAAAAAAGACTAACATTCTGATTTTAGATGTTTCAGCAGATTAATAGAATGCATTTTTTTGGTAACAGCTTTATTGAGATATAATTCACATACCATACAATTTACCAATTTAAAGTGTACAATTCAATGCATTTTAGTATATTCACAGAGTTGTGCAACCATCACCACAAGAAACTTTCAGCCATTTTCATCACCAAAAAAAGAAACCCTGTATATGTTAGCTTTCAACCCCATCCATCCCTAGCCCTAGGTAACGACCAATCTACCTTCTATCTCTATAGCAGTGCCTGTTCTGGACATTTCATATAAATGGAATCCTACTGTATGTGGTCTTTTGTGACTGCTTCTTGGTCTAAGCATAGTGTTTTCAAAGTTCATCCATATTGTAGATACATCAGTACTTCATTTTTAAGGCCCGTTAATATTCCATTATGTGGATATACCACATTGTATTGATCCATACATCAGCTGATGGGCCATTTGGGTGGTTTTCCCCCTTTGGCTATCATAAATAATCCTGCTGTGGACACTGATGTACAAGTTTTTGTGTGGACATATATTTTTATTTCTCTTGGGTATATATGTAGGAGTGGAATTGCTAGGTCAAATGGTAACTCTGTGTTTAACATTTGGTAACTCTGTGTTTAACATTTTGAGGAACTGCCAGACTACTTTCCAAAGCAGCCACAGTATTTTGCATTCCCAACAGCAGTGTATGAGTGTTAGAATGCTTTTTAATCAGGTGAGTACCATCAGAGTTTGCCCATAGAGTCTGTTCAATACACTGTAACATAAATAAAAGTAAATTTTATGCGTTATTGGTTAACCTTTTATCTCATAGACCTATGTATACTAATTTTCATCAATTTTAGATATTGTAGGCCAAGAGTTGGCAAACTATCTGTAAACTACCAGATAGTAAATATTTTAGGTTTTGTGAGCCATACAGCATCTGTCACAGCTATTCAACTCTACCATTGTAGCATGAAGACAGTCATATGAAAACAAATGAGTGTGGCTGTGTTCCAATAAACCTTTATTTACAAACATAGGTGGTTAGGTTTAGCTCTTGGGCTGATCCTGTTGTAGATTAAAAATGAAACTGGAGCTTCTTGTCCAGTTCCTATTCTTATTTATCCTCAAGGTTGGGATATTATTTCAGTGGTCTCAGTAGCCACATAATAAGTAGGTTGTTTCTGAAAAATGGAAAGATATTGAGGCTGCTTTGCTGAACCATTTTCACTATTAAATGGGGAAATGCTATACATTTATTTTTTTGTGGGTTTTAAATTTATTTTTATTACTATTTTTTTTAGTGCTTTTGGATTCTTTTTTTAATCCTAGGTTAAAGGGAAGAAACCCATCAAAATTATTTTAAGATTGTCTGACCGGAGGCAATATAAATGTGGAGTTCCTGAAAAAAATTATTTCCTTCATTCTTGCTTATTGCCTATAGACTGGATGAAAATAGAGCTGAGAATGTACTAGAATTTTTCAGAAATGAAAGGTTACTTAAAATACTAGTTTAATAAAGTTAGAGGGAAAATCACTAGCTAAATCTCCATTCCTAATTAGAGAGTAGTGATGTACCATCAATGTATATTTTATGACTTCACAAAGAACCCCTGATAGAGTCATTGTTTGGGATTTGTGTGTGTGTGTGTGTGTGTGTGTGTGTGTGTGTGTGTGATGTAAACAAAACTTCAAGTTCTATTTTGTGTTTGGAATCCATTTTATTCAATATATATTGTGGTAGTAGACATACACTAGAGTACATACATTTAATGTGCTTTGTGGTTTAAAAAAAACCTGTCATTGCCTCTTATGTAGTTAGGAAAGATAGTGTTCTTTGAGCTTAGAACTCCTCATAATTTGTTTGCAAGACTGTTCTAGATTATAATTTTGCAGTGCTGTGGAAAGCTCCAAAGATTATGATAAAAGAGGAAATTTTGTATCACAGCTTTTGTCTTTGCATTTGGGCATTTGACACGTGAATTAATTGTTCATAATTTGAAATTTCAGAACCGAGATAAGGAAAATCCCAGCATATATGTTTAGTAAACAGCCATATGTAGGACTAATGAATATTATAGTGTTCTTTTATGTAACTTCCCGAAATTTTATGATGGCAGCAGTGTCCACATTTTAGCAGCGAGTAAAATGAGGTAGAAAGATCCTAAAGGTGCAGTCTCTGATACAATTGAGCGCTGGCTAAATTACCTACATTTACAGAGCAGCAGTTCATGCACTAGGTCACATTACATTGTCAGGCAGAAGAATGACCACATTGGAAACTGTTTAGACCACTTCCTTCAATTAAAATACTTCTCTTGGTTGGCTTCAGAGGACAGTAGAAGGCACCTTTTCCTATTATAATCCATGGACAGTATTACTTATATTGCTTTATTTAGGTTTGAAGTTTTTGCTGACTTCCATCTGAGCCATTATCTCAAAAACAGAATGGTCTGCTTTTATTTACATAGAATAATTACTGGTCTTCTTAGGTTTAGTATCATCTTAACTGGGTGTTTGTCCCAGCAGTAATACATGGCATTGAATTTGAAATGATCCTTTTGATAAATATGTTTTTCTTTAATTTAGCCACTTGTAAAATAATTAGATGCTTGTAAAATAAACAAGAAGGCGTTTTCACTGAGGGCTTTCTTTAATTATGTTTCATATAAATTAAAAAAAATTGTTACTGGAGTATTCAGATCACAGGTTCGAGTGAGAACGTAATTATCTCACATTATAATCAACGTATATCATACTTTTAAAAGCATGCTAATAGGGATGAAAAAACCCCCTCTACTGACCATATGCATTGTGGGTTATGCTTCTTTCTTTCCTTCCTTCTTTTTTCTAAACATTTCGCTCTTATAATGGATGTGAAACTGATTTGTGTAAATATCTATTCAAATGAATACATTTTCATTAGCATCATTGCATAAAGAGCCCGGGTATCTGGAGAAGGAGATGCTAGGCTTGCTGCTCTACTTTTTGGATTATCTCCATTAATAGTATTTCTCCCATTGCTGAGTGTTGTACTGCTGGAAGGGATCACTGTACTTCCATAATCTATGACCCACTTGCACTAAAGGTTGAGTGTGCTTTATTTTATTTATTTATTTATTTATTTTTAAGGTCGAGTGTGCTTTAAATTGCCATCTCATTCAAGTTCAGGCTTCTTGGTTAGACTTGCAGAAGTGGCTTCAGAATTAAGCCCATGAACGTGAATATGGACTTGAACATATTGGAATAATATTTTTCCCCATGAACACACATTCATAGACAAAGTCCTGAAAAGATATGTATAAATTGGATTTGATAAATGTGGCTTAAAACTTACCAAGAAAAATAGTATTTTAAGAATTTTTTAAAATAATGGTGACAGATTACCACTTTGTTTTCTTCAGTTTCTTGATCTTGTAAAAGAAGGATAGTAAAGGGGCACATGGGTGGCTCAGTCGATCAAGCATCCTCTTGATTTCAGCTCAGGGCATGATCTCATGATTCATGAGATCGAACCCCAGGTTGGGCTCCATGCTGACAGCATGGAGCCTGCTTGGGAATCTCTCTCTCCTGCTCTCTCTGCCCTGCACCTGCTCGATCCGTCACTCTCCCTCTCAAAATAAATAAGTGAATATTTTTTAAGAAAGGATAATAAAGGCTGTATTATCTCATTAGATTCTTATGAACATAACACAATTCTTCAGAACTCTTAAGCTGCCTTGCATATATTCTTACTTTAATTTTACTGAGATGAAGAACTTCTAATTAGAAATGGGTTGTGTTGAATTTTCTTTGATTTTGCAAGAATCATCTACCTTTGTCTTTAATACTTGTTATATTTTCTTCCTTGATTTCTAGAGCCTAATACTTCTCACTCTTTATAGGACTTAGAACATGTTACATGAAAATGTTGAATAAAGAGATTTCAGAATGAATTATGTGTATTTTACTGGTGGGACAACGTTTACACCGAAAAAAAAAAATCCTGACTAGTGTGTTTCCCCTTGATTCTCTTTCAACTATTTAATTTATTTGAACTTTGAAGTTTGGAACTTACTGTAAGTAACAATTGTCTGTGGACAATCAGATGGGAACTGTGGCAGCTACTTAGAATATTGAACTCCTTGTTCAGTAGTAAGGTCTAGAGCAGTGGCTCTCAAAGTGTGGACCTCATTCTGACCACCAGCAGTATCATCTGGGAACTTGTTAGAAATGCAGATTCTCAGGCCCCATCCCCACCCTACAGATATGAGGCTCTGGGGGTAGAGCTCAGCAATGTCTGTTTTAACAACCCTGGAAGGGATTCTGAGGTACGCTAATGTTAGAGAATCACTGATCTGGAACTTTAGATCAGGGTTTCGTAAACTATGGCCCATGGGCCAAATTGACCCGCTGTCTGTTTTTATAAATAAAGTTTTTTTGGAATACAGCCATGCCCATTCATTTAAATATCATCTGTAGCCGTTTTCACACTACAAGGGCAGAGGTGAGTAGTTGCAGCAGAGACCACATGGCCTGTAAAGCCGAAAATATTTACTTTCTGGTCCTTTACACAAAAAGTTTGCTGATCTTGCTTGAGTTGAAGCCTTGGTACTGTTTTCTTGCCCATTTTACTGAACTACAAATAGCTGAAATCAATAGGTAAACACCTTTTTTTTTTTTTTTTTTGCTTTTACACCTGACCCTCTTATTTCTGCAAAGCTGTTCTTCTCTCTGATGTCAAACTGTAAGTCAGGGACTACAGACTTGTGAATGAAAATAATATGCAACTGTGTCCTTTCTTTCTATGTTTGTTAATTGTGGTAGCCTGTTTAACAATTCTGTGACATTCCCTCATTGATTCTGCACTGGTATGTTCTTGGTTTTCCTGTACTCTAGTGTAACCTAACTTAATTAGCTTTTATAGTTTTCATTTTGCCCAGTTCTTACTACCTTTTTACATCCTCAAGAGAAAGCCCACGTTGTCACTACTGAGTTTAGGAATTCATGGGAGCCATTTGGTGTACTTCAAGCCATTGAAATAGTGCCATCTTCCCTGGAAAATTTTTATCCTTGACCTGGAGTACTATAGTCACTTGTACTTCACAAAGATGTTGGTGAGCACAGAAGTACCAAATATTGTGGGTAATCTTAGAATGTTTATGGGACAAGTTTTCGTTAGCCTTCCCATAACCAAAGATGACTGTTTCTATCCTAAGTTGGAATATCATATTCATTTGTACTTGCTCTCTGCCTTTAAGTTGATTGGTCGTCAGTGTCCTATGAAATACAAGAACTGAATTTTAATTTTGTTCTTACTGATATGCTTGGAGTCTTTCTGTCTACCCACACCACTGAAGGAAGTATAATTGCTTTTGAAAAGCCTTCTCACAGTCTCCATTAGTTCTAGTAGCAAGAGCAGGCAAAGGTATTGTTTTTGTATCTGTGATTCCATGGTTGTTTTAAGTTAAGGAACATGACTTGGCCAAATGATACTGAGCTATATTACTAGTGAGTTTGTTTGGTCCATGACTTCTTTTAGTAAATTTGGGTTGAGTACTTTGGCAGGAGATGCTGGGTGAGACACAGGAGATAGCGAGATAGCTTGAAACTGGAAATGATTGAGTTAGACCTCTCATTTAGGCTTTCCCACTCAACTTAATTCATACGTCTTGCCCTGCTTACTCATCTCAGGGGTGAGGTACAATGAGAGAGGGTCAGGCAAAGGCCAGCCATCAGTGTGGCTACTTAGGTCCATTGCCAAAAGCAACCCATTTACAGGAGAATTTGAGCTTTACTGTTTTGTACAATATAGTGTGGCCATGCAGTGTTTCAAAAATTAAATTGTTATTTATAGCAAAGAATAAAATGTGAACTCTTTAAAAGAGAATAGTGCTCTGCAGCCTTATTGTCCCAGTCAGCACAATAGCCACCCACACGAATCATCTGAACAACCTCATCATTTCTGTTTTATCTACCTGAAATGGGGGTCAGAGGTGGGTGGTGATGAAAGCTTGGGAGATCACGCCACCCTTTGGGCAAGAGAAATACTCTGGTGACTCATGCTGTGTTGTCCTCCCCTCTTATGCACCGGAGTCTGGGATAGCCCTGTGGAGCTGGAGGTAAGCTTTAATCCCCTTGTTCCTTGGCAGCTGGCCGTGCTTGGGAGCTGGGTGCTATTTCCCGAGAAGCAACTCGTGTAGACAACTTCTGCCAAATGCGTGGATTTTGAGCCATTTTAAAGGCTATGATGTCCAGACTCTGAATTTCTTAGTAGGCAGGGAGTGTCATTTAAGGGTATTTATGCTACTGGGATGAGGTTCTTTATGAAATAGACACTGTAACAAGGCCTTCGTGTGACATAAACTTATTGGAGCTTGTGTATTTTTAAAACCATGTATTTCTTTAATGTATATTTTAAGCTTCATTAGGTCAAGATTCATGGCTGTCATACTCATTGCTGTATCTGTACACCCAGGACAGCACCTGACACATAGTCGATGTTTTATATATATATATATATATATATATATATATATATATATATGTATATATATATATATATAGTTGTTGAACCAACTCAAAGAAGAGGAGGAAGTAACTGAATACATTGGAAAAGAGAAAATCTAGCCCATAATGCACACTGAGGAGTTCATATTTTCATTTAGTGCTAACATTTTGCTGCTTCAAAACCATCTAGGGGCGCTTGGGTGGCTCAGTCGGTTGAGTGTCCGACTCTTGATTTTGGCTCAGGTCATGATCCTGAGGTCCGTGGAATTGAGCCCCACATCAAGCGCCACACTGTGCGTGGAGCCTACTTGAGAATCAGTCTCTCTCTCTCTCTCTCTCTCTCTCAAAACAAAAAACAAAAAAACCCATCTAATTCTCATACTGTCCCTTTGAGGTAGGTTAGTACATATAGAATTGTACATAGATGCTGAGCATAATGGTGGAATCCTAAATAACACTTAGCTTCCCTCGTTGAGATGTATAAGATCATTGCTATAATTAAACTACATAAAGAAAAGAAGTTTCTAAGGTTGAAATGGAATGGAGAATTTTATAGTGAGTAAAATTACTAAAACTTGCTTACCTGATCTAAAACTGCTCCCTCATTTGTAAAATGGAGACAGTAGAATCTACCTAATGGCATTGTTATAAGGATTAAATGAGACAGTGGGTATAAAGCATGGTTCCTAGCACTTTACAAGTGCTCATAAACACAAGTTGCTTTTATCATCAACGGTAAGTTTTGAGAGCTTCCTCAGTGCCAGGCTTTGTGCCAAGTACCTCCTCCTTTCAGGTGTTGGCACAAGTTTCCCCTTCCTCTCTCCTTGCTGCCACACTCCTGATTCTATCTGCAGTCAAGAAGCTGGCATTGACCTTCAGCCACCTAGCCAGTCCTGCCTGACCTTGAATAAAGGGACCAGCTGCTAAATCCTGCCACCTGTCAAAGACGTTAGCCAGTGTGGTTATTTAAAGTTAACTAAAATTAAATAAAGTTTAAAATCCATGGACTATTTTCTTAAAGATCTACAAATGGCCAACAAACATTTGAAAAGGTTGTCAGCATCATTAGTCATTAGGGACGTGCAAATCAAAACCACAGTGAGATACCACCTCACACACACTAGGATGTGTGGCTCCAATTAAAAAGACAGATAATAATAAGTGTTAGCAAGGATGTGGAGAAATTGGGTCTCTGTATACATTGCTGGTGGGAAGTGGTGCAACCACTGTAAAACATTCTTGCCTGTTCCTCAAAAAGTTACAGTTTCCAATGAACCCAGCAATTCTACTCCTAGATATATACCCAAGAGAACTGAAAACATTTGTTCACACGAAAACTTCTACATCAGTGTTCATAGTAGCCAAAAGGTGGAAACAACCCAAATGACCATTTTCTGATGAATGGGTAAACAACATGGGATAGTTGTGCACAGTGGAATATTATTCAGCCATAAAAGAAATGAGGTATTGGTACCTGCTTCCACGAGGATGACTCTCAAAAACATCACGCTAAGTGAAAGAAGCCAGACACAAAAGACCACATATTGTGTGATTCCATCTATATGAAATGTCCAGAATAGGCAAATCTATTGAGACAGAAACTAGATTAGTATTTGCCAGGGGCTGGAGGAGGAGGAGGAGGAGGCTGGTGGGTAACTGCTAAAAGGGTATGGGCTTGCTTTCTGAGATTATTTAAAAGTTCTGGAATTAGAAGTGCTTATTGATCAAGACACCTGTTTGTGAATATACCAAAAAAACCCCACTGGATTGTATACTTTGAAAGTGTGAACTTAATGGTATGTGAATTATATATCTCAATGAAGATGTTCTTTTTAAAAATTTTGCTCCTTAGGGGCGCCTGGGTGGCTCAGTCGGGTAAGCATCCAACTTTTGGTTTTGGCTCAGGTCACGATCTCACAGTTTGTGGGTTGGAGCCCCGCGTTGGCTCTGTGCTGACAGCAAGGAGCCTATTTGGGATTCTTTCTCTCTACCTCTCTCTCTCTCTCTGTCCCTCCCCCACTTGTACTCTCTCTGTCTCTCTCAAAAATAAACTAAAAAAAAATTATGCTCCTTAGTTGCACCAGCCCCATTTCAAATGCACAACAGCTACATGTCACTAATGGCTACACAGTGGATGGTGCAGGCTGAGAACATTTCCATCACTACAAAAAGTTATGTTAGAAAGTGATGATCTAGGGGTCCCTGGGTGCCTCAGTTGGTTAAGCGCCCGACTTCGGCTCGGGTCATGATCTCACGGTTCATGAGTTTGAGCCCTACATCCGGCTCTCCGCTGTCAGCACAGAGCCTGCTTTGGATCCTCTGTCTCCCTCTTTCTGCTTCTCTCTCTCTCTCTCTCTCTCAAATAAATATTTTTTAAAAACCTTAAAAAGAAAGTGATGACCTAGAGGAACTGAGTTTCTCAGTCTTGGAACCAAAGAAAAGTAAGTGGTGGGGTCGGGAGGAGGGAAAAGCTCGGGTTTAAAAATCACAGAGGGAATGGAAGACAGGTTATGTGATTAGGCTTTGGAGAAATGTTACTTTGGGGTAATTTTACTCTTTGTTGCTTTCTGCCTCTTCCAGACTGGGCAATCCCCAAATTATTTTCATTTAATTCTCAAAGCAAACCCATGAGGTAGGCACTATCATTCTCACATTTTACAAATGACTTAATGGAGGCTTTATTAAGTTTTTGAAATTTGCATAGCTAGTGAGGGCCCAGCAGAGGTTCCTACCTAAGTTGTGTTACTCCAAAAGCACCTCACTTCTGTGTTACATTGTTGCCCTCTCCTTTTGGTTTTCTTGCCATCCATCCTCCACCCCCACTTCGTTGCCAGCCCAACAGAAAGCTATTCACGGTACCTTACATGCGCAGTGCTTTTTGTGTCTTAGCAGAAGCTGGTCTGTTAGCCAGCCCTCCGCAGTCCACCTGTCCTCACCCAGCACTCGTGTGTACCTGTGCTTCACTTACCTCAAAGCACTGTTCAAATATTCCTTCCCTTGTGAAGGTGTCCTGCCCTTCCAGGCTCAGCAGCCTTTTTTTTTTTTTTCCTGTTTCCGTTTCTGTAGTTAATTTCTAAATAGTCCCAAAGTTAAAAGATATTTACCCACCAAGGAAGCAATTATGCCACGCAGTGTCTGGGGCTGCTATATCACCTGGGTGAAGTTGCATGATGGATTCTTGCTTGTGACACCGTGAGACACTGAGCCCCATTTGTAGCTGCTGTGTTAGTGGCTGTAACAACGAGGGAAGTGGTTTTCTTGTTCAGTTCCTTGGATTCAATTTATACAAATTCCTTCTTTCCACTCACAAAGGTCTCCAGTCTCCATCCTCACTGCTGCAGTACTTGTCAAGGGTCTCTTACTATAGTTTTCAACCTAGGCTCTTTGAACTTGATAAAATAGTGCGATGTTTACATATTTTTCTATCCACAACACCCTTGTTGCTAAAAAAAAAAAGATACCTGATTGAATTCTGGACCTCTTTTCATGGCTTTGCCTGGATTTTGAGGTCATCTCGTCCTAACTTTATGCTAACATCAGTTTATTGTCTGATTGTGGTAGAGCATATCTTCCAGTAGCTTCTGGAGAAAGGTTGAATGGGAAGTAACCTTGGAGAGTGTGTATAACATGCTAAATAAGATGCCTATATCCTAGTTCCTGGAATGTATGAATATATTGCCTCACATGGTAAAAAGGTCTTTGCAAATATCATTAAGTTAAGGATTTTGAGGTGGGGAGATTATCCAGGTAAGCCCCATGTAAATAAGGGTCTTTATAAGAGGGAGGCAGGAGGCTCAGAGTCCATAGATGGGGACATGACAACAGAACTAACCAGAGGTTGGAGTGATACCTTTGAAGATGGGGAAAGGGGCTGTGAGTCAAGGAATATGGGTGGCCTCTAGAAGCTGGAAGAAGCAAGGAATCAGATTCTCCTCGATGCCTCCAGACAGAATGCAGCCAACACCTTGATTTTAGACTGCCAACCTCCAGAACTGTTAGAGAAAAAAAAAAAAATCTGTTCTTTTAAGCCACGAAGTTCATAATAGTTTTTTACAATAGCAGTAGGAAACTATGAACATAACATGTATGGAAATGTCTTTATTGTGCCCTTTGACTTGATTGATTGTTTATGTAGACATAATTTAGATAATAAGATAGAATTCTAGGTTGGAGATAGTTTGCCCTCAGAGCTCTAAAGGCACTATTTCATTGTTCTAAAGTTGTTTATCTTTTGTCACTTTTTTTTTTTTTTTTTTAACCATTTTACTCTACCTGCTTTTTAGACTTTATCTCTGGGGTTCTCAAATATCGTGATACATAATTTGGTGTGGATGCTCTTTTATTCACTTTATGGGCCGCTCTGTGGGCCTTTCAATTTGAAGACTCATTTCTTTCAGTTGTGGAAAATTAATACTTTTTGATAATTCCTTCTCTTTTGTTTTTGTTTTTTTTTTTTTTTTCAGAACTCTTATTTCTTGGATTTTGACCCTCCAGTTTTACATTCTCTGTCATATTTTACATGTTTCCTCCTCTTGTTTTGCTTTCTGGGAGTTCCCTTCAACTCATTTTTCAATTCTGTAATTCATTTCTAAGAGCTGTCCCCCCCCCCCCCATTGACTTTTGTTTCTTGGGTGCTAGATCTGATGTCTTCAAAGAGAAAGATCATTATTTTGACATTTTCTTTCCCCAGTATTGTCTGTATTCTCAGTTTCTTTTTCCCTTTCTTAGTCTCGGTACATGTTTTTCACGTTAGAAGTAGTCCTCAAGCCTCTTTAGCAGGTTGTTTCTATTAAGGAACAATTGATTGGAAACTATGTTCAGGTGTGGGGCTTGTTGACTCATGGGTTTGGCTGTGCTGTGATTGGGGGAAACCCTGGGCATTTATAAGGAACTCTCCATGAGTTCTGTTGCTTATAGTCAGTCTCTCTCTGTATATCTCCTCGAGTGTCTTGTAGGAGGGAATTTGGTGGTAATAAGCTCACCTCTAGTATTAAGAAGCCCAGCCTGCAAAGCACTGGCTCTTTCATCATTGGCTATGAAGACGGACTTCCTCCTTGTTTTCAGTAAGGCGTCTCCTTTCTGTTCTCCTTTATGGCTGGCGTTCCTAGGTTCAGGGATGCTTTGGTTCGGCCTCTCTAGAGAATAACTTAAGTATTCTTCTGTGTGTGGGGGTTGGGAGGAAAGGCAGTTGTCTGCCCTGCTGTTCTGGTTGAGGAGAAAAAAATCTGAGAGTCTTACTGCTCTTTTAAAGGATTTTTCAGCCTCCCTCCCCTTTATTATTTTTCTAATTCATCTTTTTTTTTTTTTTTTTTTTTTAAGTAAACTCTACATCCAATGTGGGGCTTGAACTCATGACCCTGAAATCAAGAGATGCATGCTCTACTGACTGAGCCAGCCAGGCGCCCCAAGCTATAACACCCTCCTTCCCCCCCGCCTAAAAATTTTTCTATTTACTTTAAATGTCCCTAGAAACAGTTCTTGAGCTTTTACCTACTGCTTTTTCCAGGGCCCTCAGGAATGAACTAGCTCTCTTGGCTTCAGTTTCGATTCCCCCACTGCAGGTGCTTGGCAGAAAAAACAAGGATACATCCAGGCTAGTTACCTCTTTTCCAAATGCTTTTCGCTTCTAATTTTGTGATTCTCTCTCCTTTGCTGTCAGATTCTTTTCCATTTTCTTGATCTTGTTAGTTCATATGTTTTCTAATCCCACCTCTGGTTTCTAGAGGGAGGTATACAAATGCTCCTATTTGATCAGCTGTGTTTAATCAAAAGCCCCTCCCTCCCCTTGAAACCCTCTTTTTTTTTAATTTTCCTTGGATTTCCAATTACTTCTTGGACATCTGCTTCTGCCTTTAGAATATGAGCTTCTCAGTAGCAGGAACCAGGGTTTTTATATCTCCAGCACTTGCATAATGTCTGCAGTGTAGTAGGATTATTAAATGAATGAACTTTGAATGTGTGCCTCAACCCACACATTCAAAGTTCAGGCATTTTACAAGTCTGCCTTGGCTTTTACTTTCCGCCTGTGCAGAAACTTCAAATCCAACGGTGAAATCTCTCTGGTAGATAAGTTGGGAAGCTCTCCTCTTTCCTTAATCCTTCCTTATTCCTTATCCACAATGTCTCACGTGTGTCCAGCCTTCCAGCACACTAAGAGTCAGAGCCTGAAGCCCCTTACCGCCGTCTCATTCCTCAGATCTCCCTTTTGCCTGTTTGGCTGAAGTCCTGTTTGCCCCAACCAGTACTGCAGGCTTAGGCAGCTGTGATGTTTGTTTGCTAATGATCCCTATTGTTTTCAACAAAGCTGCGGGCGTGGGGCTTTCCCTTGGAGCTCCAAATCAGGTCAGTTCCCTTTAATGGCAGCGTCTGCAGAGCTACAAAGCCAGAGAATTGTAAGGGGGGGGGGGAATGGAACCAACCCCAAGTTAAAATGCCACAGACGTTGTTTGAGGACATCAGCCACTAATACTCCTCGATAAAACATTCTGCCATTAGAAATCTTGCCCCCCACCTTAGATTTTTAACGTATTTTTATACCATTTATAGTTTGATAGCTTTTCACTTTGTATAAGTGCTTCCTTGTGTCGTTGATATAATTCATTATAAATAATTTCTGATGACTGTATCATCTTATTTGGATGTCTCATAATTTGATATTTCCCCTGTTGTTGGATTTTAGATAATTACTTGTTTAATAGTTTTCCCTTTCCCAACAGGCTCTAAACTCAAAGAGGTCTGGGGCTATTTGGTTTACCACTTCATCTTCCGTGTCTGACACAATAATTTTTGTTGAATAAAGGTTTTTTCCCCCCAAATTTGATATACTGTAAATAATACTTTGAGGAGTATCTTCCTGCCAGATATCAGATTATTTTCTAAGAATGACATTCCAGAAAGGACTTGCCTGAGCTAGGGTGCCAGATTGATTTCTAGAAAGGTCCTACCAAAATGTCTTCTTTGAGCAGGAAATGGTATCCCTATATCAATTGTGTTGTGCATTTGGCAACCGTGAGCATGCTAATTGCTTAAGTTTTATTGACCTGATAGGGAAAAACATGTTAAATGTTATCTCACTGAACTATTTTGTGTTTTTGATAACCAATCAAAGTATTCATTTCCCTCATTTAACTTTTTGTATTCCTTCTATAAATTGGCCATTTGTGATCTCCCCTGCCTCACTCCCATTTTCCAGTTGTCTAGTATTTTTCTTGCTAATTTCTGTAAATTTTATATGTCAAACATATTAACTCCTTGTCCTTGTCTTTCAAATATTTTTCAAGTTCACCTTTTGATTCTGTTCTTGTTGAGTTTGGATATACAGTAACTGAAAATCATACAGAAGCAGCCTCTTCATTTCGTGTAGTTAAATCTTTAGCTGGACTATTTAACAGGCAGGGGTAGTAGCCTTAAAACGGTTACAATGTATCTTCAACATTAAAGCTTCAGAATATACATTAAGTAACTAATCCTTTTGTATTTGGCTGCCTTTTTCTTTGAATAGGAGTCTGATTAATTAGAAATCTATATCTATATATGTATATATGCATATATAGTTTTGCATTTTATCCAGAATGTACCATCAATGATTTCTAGTCCTGGTCTCTTTAAAGTGGAGTGTGATACATTAATGAACTGCAATCCCTGTGGAATTTTTTCAGGTTATTGAAAGGACCGTCTGTCTTGCCCTCCCCCCCACCCCCTCCAGTCTTTTGCTGGTTTGTTTCCTACATTTAATTCAGGATCACCTTTATAACATAACTCTTGGTAAGTAGGCAATTAAATTTGTAGGGGTTATGGACACGTGTACTATATAGTAGCCTGTTAGCACTAAGCATTTGGCATGCTGGGGGAACTCATTAGGTTTCTACACCGGGGCTGGAATGAGTCCATCTATGGAATTGGTTAAGGGGAGTCAATTAGGAGAGCTTCTACCATAGTCAAAATCTGTCAGTCCTTCCCTTTATTTCTGTAATTGTTTTGATGCTGGAAGCCCTTCCCTTCCTGGGAGTTATGTGGAAATTCACCTACATTTGTGTCTTTGTTTTGATGTCTTACATTTAACTCTTTGATTCATCTGAGATTTATTGTTTTTCACCATGAAGTAAGGATCTAAATGGATTTTCCATCCTCAAATAATGTGCCAGTTTTTCCAGTATAGCAAGGGCTTTCATAAAAGTGATCAAAAATGCCCTTTCTAGTTCTCACCAATTAGTCTAGTCTGGAGAGTGGAAAGTCAGTATTGTCCTTGGTTAGGGCAGGGCAGGTAGAGAATAGAGTAAGAGGCATGCGTGCACACACACGAAAAAGAGAACTGGGTAATTGGGTGAGAACAGTTTGCAAGAAGTGGATAATTCTCAAGGAACCTCTTTTAAAACCCAGGCCATGCCCCAAATAGCAATTTTAAGGGGAAACTGGGCTCTCTATTTGTGTAATAGTAAAGTAGTTTATTAATAAAGGGTATGCCAGCAAGGAAGGAATTAAGTAAAGTTTTATGCATACTATCAAACTTTAGAGCATGATTTACCCCCATCTGTGTTACCCATTTCTGCTGGGAAATTATTTATGATGATTTCATTGGATTATGGTGTGTTTCACGTAAGCCTTTCTGGGGAGTAAATTGACCTCTCAATGCAAATAATTGCTTTTTCCTGGGCCATAGCATTAGGTCAACTAGTGAAACACTAAGTCTACTACTGTTTAAGGCTGTGAACAGCTTCCAAGTATTATATGGAAATATGGGATTAATATTAAGGAATCGCTGTGAAGCAAATGTTACTAGTAAAATTTTATTATACGGTGGTATTAATGCTGGTTTTACGTTTTAAAGTGTTTACTCTTTGAATGATCACTGTGTGAATTTTACTTTCAAAATATTTAGTGTTGATACGTTCTATCTAAGCTTCCCAACATTTACTAGTATTGTAAATCACTTCAGAGTGACTCCTCAGCATTGTATTAAAGCAAACCACCAACAACCACCCAACATGGGAGATTTGTTTCAGTTGCAGGGCCTTATTTATTTATTTATTTATTTAGTATTGTCGACATGCAGTGTTACTATAGTTTCAAGTGTACAACATAGCAATTGGATAAGTTTATACATTATGCTCTGTTCACCACGAGTATAGCTACCACCTTGTATTCATAAAGCTCTTTTCTTACTCTGGAAAGTACCCATTGCAAGCCCTTTTCCCCCCTTCCAGTTCTAGGTTATTGGGGGTTCTTGCTAGAAAGCATAGCAGAACACATGCAGCAAGTGTCCCCAAGTTTTTTTTTAGACCATCTGCAGCTACCTGTGGCTTCTGTATAGTCTAAAATTTCAGATGGCTTGATGATCTATTGGCAGATGGCTAAATTGGAATCCTTGCATAAGAGCTTTATTTTATCTTTTTCATTCTGGAATGGAAAAGTGAAATAGAGACATAAGACATTGAAGGTTGTCATATTTTCTGTGAATTTGAGAAGTATTGACATTTCTCAGAAAAGTAGGACTATAGATTGATGTTGTTAGTGCTTTGGGGTTTTTCCTTTAGAGTTACGTTTCTTCACCTGGAAATAGCTGAGGAAAAGTGGCATTTGTAATGGATTGATGGTTTCCGTAGATAGGATTTTTGTTTTAGGTGCCTTCGGAGACTTGGCTTAAACTAATTAGAAAGCTGTCGCTGGTTTGTGTAAGTTTCAAAAAGAGTGGTATTAAGCTTTTAATTCAATATTTGCTGAGACTGCTGTGCCTGATAACATTAAAATAAAAAGGGTAAAATGGCTCTGATCTCCACCACTCCCGTGTACCTACACACCCTGTATTGCTTACTGCTTCTTTTGAATCCAAGGTGATTCTTCAACCTGATGTGTTTGTTTTGACGTTTTCACTGTATGTCTGTGTACGACATGTCTACAATGTTTATGTGCATTTATCTTATGTACAGTTGTATCATATCATACCCAGTTTTATTTGCTTAGGTAGCCCATAAAGGCTTCTGAAGTATTAATATTTGGCTGGGAATTTGACACTTGTACAAAAAAATGGACACAGCTAGCCTAGAAAAAGCATCCTGGTAAGAAGACAGGGGTAAAAGGAGAAACTGGTTTGGGATGTACTTGTAATGAAGAATTTGCCCTCTGTCATAGTCCTTTCAGGCTGCTATAATAAAAATCCCATAAACTAGGTGGTTTCAACAACAACCATTTATTTCTCACAGTTCTGTAGGCTGGGAAGTTCAAGATAAGGGGGCTGGCAGATTTGGGGTCTAATGAGGGCCTGTTTCCTGTGGCTGTAGTCTCATTGTGTCCTCCCATGACTGGTGGAGTAAGGGAAAGAGGGAGGGAGAGATCTCCTTTATAAGGGCACTAATCCCATTCATGAGGGCTCCACCGTCATAACCCAATCATATCCCAAAGACTCTACCTCCAAATACCATCACACTGGGGATTAGGTTTCAATATGTGAATTTTTGGAGGGGCCTAAACCTTCAGTCTGTACTACTATGATTTCTCTTTCACTTGCTGATCCTGAAGATCATGCCATACTTCAGTTTTGTGTTTTGCTACAAATGTCATTTCTTCACCATTTTCCTCGGAAGGTGCTACTTCCAGTTTGGCAAAATCTCTTAAAGTTTATTAGGTAGCAGCAGTGTATAGATCACTTTGTATAGAAGAAGATGCAGTACATCTTAAATCTTCTGTTTTTGCTTGTGTGGGTCTCTAAATCATTCCAGATGGTGCCCATTGTGGATAGTAATAGCAAGGGAGAAAACTGTTAATATAATAGCTTCTAGCATATGTCTCCTGATTGTGGGTGTATATACCCAGTGTCAAAGGTATGTTACAGCATACCTGTTATGTATGGTGGCTTTTAGGAAGTAACTGAGGCTTTTTCATCTGCATTAGCCAAGTAGGAGGATGGTTTAGACAGGATATAGCTAGTGCTTTTATCTCTAGCAGGTAGCTATGTTTTTTTAAAGAAGGTTTTAGCTTCTCATCTAGCCAGGATGTTTGATTTTTAACTTGAGATTTCCTACTTCTGCTTGCACGTCTTTGTGTTTTAAAACTAAGATCCTTTAAATTTAGACACATTAACTTATAGCACTTGTACAATGATAGTGCTATCTGTAGAGATGCCTTTTATTTTCTGTAGTTGGGGTCTATGTTATATTCAGTGTGTAAGGTGTTTCAGAAGTGATCTGAGCAAGCTTGACCTTTAAAGATGTCTTGGTAACTTGTCCCATATTGTTACTGTTTACTTTTTAAAGTCTGTTGGGTTTTCAAGCTTCTATAAGTTTCTAGACTTTGCAAGTGGTTCTGAGTGGTTTCAAAATGTTGAAAAGAAAATTGAAGTAACCTTTGGAAAACTTCAGTGAACTTCAGCTGGGAATATCTATGTAGCCCCTGTTTTAAAGACCACTTGAGAAATTAATGAGTACATTTTTTTATATTACTAAAGCTTCTCTAAACATGGAAACTTCAATCACATGTTTATCCTGGGTAGTCAGACTTGGTCTCAGGGGTTACTTCACTGCCCTTCCTAAAGTTAGGGATTGTAGGTAGTTCACTATGATAATAGTGACAAGTCATTGTATTTGGTTGGCAATCAAATATTTGTTGATTTTAATTAAATTTGCTTAGTTATTTTTACCTTACTGTATACTTTGTAGAACTGAAGACATTTCTCCCCTTTGAGTTAAAAAAATTTTTTTATGATAAACTTGCCCTCCCCTTCTCCCATAATGAAACTACTTTCTACTGTTTTTAAAAGATTAACCCAGGGGCGCCCGGGTGGCTCAGTCGGTTAAGCGTTCAACTTCGGCTCAGGTCATGATCTCACAGTTCATGGGTTCAAGCCCCACATCAGGCTCTGTGCTGACAGCTCAGAGCCTGGAGCCTGCTTCAGATTCTGGGTCCCCCTCTCTCTCTGCCCCACCCCTGCTTGTACTCTGTCTTGCTCTGGCTTTCAAAAATGAATAAACATTATTATTTTTTTTTTAATTTTTTTTTCAACATTTATTTATTTTTGGGACAGAGAGAGACAGAGCATGAACGGGGGAGGGGCAGAGAGAGAGGGAGACACAGAATCGGAAACAGGCTCCAGGCTCTGAGCCATCAGCCCAGAGCCCGACGCGGGGCTCGAACTCACGGACCGCGAGATCGTGACCTGGCTGAAGTCGGACGCTTAACCGACTGCGCCACCCAGGCGCCCCTCAAAAATGAATAAACATTATTAAAAAAATGATTACCCATAGGATAAAAACTGTGAATTCTTTCCTGAGTCGTAGTGTTATTTCTGCACTGTGAAATTAAGGCTGTGAAGATGATTAGAATATGCCTTTGATCTTTCTGTGCTTCCCCCACCCCAGTCCATTATTTTTCTTTGGTGTAAGATCAGAATGAACTCTTAGTAGAATTCTCTGTACTCTACTACGCAAGACCATATCACCCAGTTCTTGTAATGAACTTGATTTTAGATGTTGAGTACCCCAGTAGGCAGCAAATTTTGCTAGTTGTAAAGAATAAATTACATTTTATAGATTAGTAACATGTTTATAGTAATTCAAGGTTCAAAGTTTTTTTTTTTTTTTTCCACACTCCCTTTGAATGTCATCTTGACATCAACCTTGCGAGGTAAGTGGATTTTTCCTATTTTTTCCACCTCCCAAATGAAAGGAACAAGTTTTTTGGAGAAAATGTGACTGGTCCACAGTTGTAGAATTCAGATTATATAATTTTATCTGAGTTACTCAGTAGGTGTGGAAATCTTGACCATTGTAACATCTGTAATTTTGTCTTAGAATCCTAGAATTCTAGAGCAGAGAGAAACAAATTGGTACAAATGGAAAATAGGTTCCATATTGGGTGCCAGGTCAATTAAATGGGTTGTAGCTGTTGCGACTCGGAGCTGAACCAGTTTTTGAAGGCTTATTTCCAGCTTACTTGGTGGAGAGTGCCCTGATTGAACCGTGCCTGAAGCGCACATGGGGGCAACCTATGGATGGCAAATATGTTGCGGTCATGCTGAGTAAATCTAAGGTACCTGATGATAATTTCTTTTATGAACTTTTTTTTGTTTATTTTTTTAAAAAATTTTTTTTTAATGTTTATTTATTTTTGAGACAGAGAGGCAGAGCATGAACGGGGGAGGGTCAGAGAGAGAGGGAGACACAGAATCGGAAGCAGGCTCCAGGCTCTGGGCCATCATCAGCCCAGAGCCCGACGTGGGGCTCGAACTCACGGACCGTGAGATCGTGACCTGAGCTCAAGTTGGACGCTTAACCGACTGAGCCACCCAGGCGCCCCTTGTTTATTTATTTTTGAGAGAGAGGGAGACACAGAGCGTGAGCAGGGGAGGGGCAGAGAGAGGGGGAGACACAGAATCCGAAGCAGGCTTCAGGCCCTGAGCTGTCAGCACAGAGCCTGACGTGGGACTCGAACTCAGGAACTGTGAGATCATGCCCTGAAACGAAGTTGGACGCTCAGCTGACTGAGCCACCCAGGTGCTCCAATGATAATTTCTTTACAGATTCTATTTTGACTCTAAATTTGATTAAATCCTCAGTAAGTTAAAGGATTCTCTGTGTACCAGTTATGGAGTTTAATTTTACTACACGGTACAGAAACCACAATAGTGACCTTAAATTTGAGTTTATTTTTTACTCCTAAAATTCCAAAATTTACCATTCCAGGCCTGATAGAGTGTCTCTGGGGTACCATTAGGGCCTACGTGCCTTCTAGCCTTCTTCCCAGCCATCTCTAGTGTAGGCTCCTGGTTGTAGGGTTACTCCTGAGTCATCGTGTCTGCGTTCTCGGCAGGCTGGAAGAGGAGGAGCAAGGTGGTGCCTGCCAGATGTGTGAGACTTCTTTAAAGAACTTTCCTGTAAAGCACATCCAGTGAAGTCTGCTTTTGTATCATTGGCCACCAAACTAGATCACACGGCCCCCTCATTGACCAGAAAGCTGGGACGTCTGTTTTTACTTGAGCATATTAGAGTCCAACAACTTTGGGCTTCTGGTAGCAAGAAAAAAGGGAGAATCGATATTGAGTGGACTGTTAAGTCTTTGCTATAGTATACTCCATTAACTATCCACTCAATCTTTTTCCCATACAAAGAATATGCTCTGCCCACCACCCCCCCATCCTCAATGGAAATACCTTCAAAGTGTTACCTAGTTATCTTGTCCATTTTTCCAAGTCAATTTCTTGGTGATATGCAGTATACCCCATTAGGTCTGGGTATGTCTTGTGGTCTGGTGTTTTGCAAACTGCCATCTCCCCGATTGTTACTTAAGTAGGAAAAAAAAATAGGGTAACTATAGTAAAAGTTCCCACCCAAAAAGAGGGGAGAATGGGAAAGATAGCAGTGACCAAATCCTACTGGGCTGGAAGAGAGCAAAGACTTCCTGCCTTGGCAGTTGAGAAAGTTCCTTGGGTGGCCTGACAGCCTCTGGTTCTCCTCTCTGGAGGGATTTCCTTTGCCTGGGAACTAAATTTGTGAGGGGAGCCCCAGCATCCTTGAGGAGCCCTGTGATTGTTCCTCCCTATAGGTCATAAATTATAGTGGGAGCTGCTGCCACTGAATTGGCAAACCTAAATACAGGGTGGGTAATTAGATCCTGGGGTGGCAGAGGCCAAGTGGCACTCAGTCCCCAAAGGCAAGGTAGGTGTGGTTAGCTAAATAACAGGGTCAAAGTAGCAATTGGAATATTCTGAATAATACAGGGGGATTTCCTTTGCCCCAGAAAAGGCCCCTGACTGTTCTCTAGAGATTCTTTGTTGTCCATTGTTCTCTATGGCCCTATCTCAAGCGCCCATTGGGGAATGCACAGCTTTCTTGGGGAATGCACAGCTTTCACAGCTAATAAATGTTCTGTTGGTGAGGATTTGGGGCCATGAATTATTTTTAGAGACTTAATACTTGCTGGCTGCTGCAAAGCAGTCTTAGAGTTTCTATGATATACCCTCAAGAACTTGGGAGTGCTTGATATTTTTGCTTTCAGTAAGCTCCATGGAGGAGAAGCCATCTAGACATAGTTTCTTAGCTTAAATTCTTCTGCTTACTGGCTTCTGTGCTCAGCTCTTTTCTTTTAGCTTTTAAATTAATAGCCAGCTGCCTTGAGGTAGGCAACATCCTTAATCTGATTTTTTTGCTGGCTGGTTTTCTTCCTTGTCCTGAAGAGAACTCTTAAAACAGCTTGGGGCTGTGGTCTTATCTCCTGCTAAGACAGCTACTTCTGAGTTACTGCTTATAATCACCTCAATTTGAGGTGCAGAGGCTGTTGATATTTACAGCCCTGCAGAGCTTCAAATTATGTGACTCTCCATTAATCTGGATTGAAGGCTGCAGGCATTTCTATGTCTAGCTCTAGTTTGATTTGGTCTCTCCTGGGACCGGACTCAAAAGCTGCAAGAACAAACGATCCCATACCCATATCCTGAAATTTTCCTATAGTTCCTTAAATTATAGACTGATGTGGCATGTGGTGTTATCAAACATTTTGCTACCACATAACAAGAATAACCAGCTTTAAAGTCCTGTTGAATTTGTTAGAGACTGATGGCATTAGTTCTCAAGACTAATTTTCCACGAAGTCTTTTCTTTTTCCTCATATAGGTATATTCTAAGCATTAATGGGCAACTTGGTGTACATCTACTTTTTACCCCTAAATTGGGAGAAATCAGGACTAGCAGGGAGTGTTTTTTTTCCCCAAGGACAGGAACATTTGGGGAAAAAAAACAAGGAAAAAGTATGAGCAAAGAAATATGTGGACATAATTGCCAAGAAAGAAGTTAATCAGTGATAGGTAAATGGTCAAGAAAATAAAAGGGGCAGTGTGTTCTCTGTATGATTCTATTAAAGCAGAAGAGCCATTCCAGCTATCTTCTGATTTCAGCCACCAGGTGATGCAGTTTACTCAGGGGTTGGTTCTTGGCCATGTTGAAAGATTTTATGGTTAAGTAGAAAGTGAACTTGTACAAGTTCAATATTAGGACCTTTTGGATGGTGTATAATCATTTTCTCTTATAAATGAAAAAGAAATTTGTGGTTGTTTTATTCGGTACTTACCATATATTATTCTTAACCCTTATGTAAATGTCCTTGGTCCATCAAAAGACTTTTAAATTCCATAAACTTTACCTTTTGGCAGTGTCCTACACTGAGATTCTTGAAAGACAAGTTCTACCTAGACTGAGAGCTTTCAAAGACAAATTCTAGTAGAGAATGTTTTGTGCTACTTGGGATGTTTGTGACCTCTGTACTTTGCTAGTTTTCCTTGATTAGATCTCTTCCAGGTATTCCTTGAAAAAATTGTTGAAAAGAATTAACCTATCAAAGAAGAGGATAAGTAGTACCTGGCCATTAGAATCTCATTTTCTAGGATTTCAAATTTTCATATCCTGTGAGGTACATGGGGAAGCTTCATCAAACAATAGATATTTGAGCAACAGTTGTCAGCCATTACATTAGACATTAGTGCTTACTAGTAAATAAACATTTTTGGTGCCTATTAAACACAAGGCACAGTGGTAAGCATTTTACGTATATATTCATTTAATCCTCCACAACAGTGTATTCTATTAAATTGTCTAGTTGGAGCAAGATGGCAGACTAAGAGAACCCCAGCCCGAACAGAAACAAATATTTGGCAGCCATGCACGAACAAAAGTGCCTCTCTATGAGCTTTGGTTTCCAGGTAGGAGGTTGTAAAACCCCTGTGGAGCCCCAGACCAAAGAAGGCCGCTTTGAGTCTTAACATGATTTCAAATTTGTTAAGTACCTTTTTCAAACACCACTATATAAAACTAGGAATCAGTAACAGGAGGAATTTTGGAGAAATTCACAAATGTGGAAATTAACCAACACATTCCTGAACAGCCAGTGGGTCAAAGAAGAAATCAAAAGGGAAATTTAAAAAATATTGAAAATTAAAATGGAAACACAACATACCAAAACTCATGGGAAGCAGCAAAAGCAGTTCTAAGAGGGAAGTTCATAGCATCACTCAGCATCACTAATCGTCAGGGAAATGCAAATCAAAACCACAGTGAGCTATCACCTCACATCTGTTAATGTGACTATTATCAAGAATACAAGTGTTGGCAAGGATGTGGAGAAAAGGAAGTCCTTGTGTGCTGTTGATGGGAATGTAAATGGGAACAGCCGTTTTGGAAAGCAATATGGAGGTTCCTCAGAAGATGGCACTACCGTATGATCTAGCAATTCTACTTCTTGGTATATATCCAAAAGAAATGAAGTCCATATCAAAGAGGATCTGCACCCCCTTGTTCATTGTAACACCATTCATTATAGCTAAGCTATGGAGACAGCCTTAATGTCAGCCAGTGAATGAAGACCTAAAGAAAATGTGGTATGTGTATACACACAAACAGTTTAATATTGTTTAGCCTTAAAAAAGAAGGAAATTCTGTTGTTTGTGACAATATAGATGAATCAGGAGGACTTCATGCTGTGTGAAGTAAGCTAATACACAGACAAATGCTGCATGATCTTATATATGGAATCTAAAATAGTTAAACTCCTAGCAGAGAGTATAATGATGGTTGCTAAGGGCTAGGGGGTAGGAGAAATGGGGAGATGTTGCTCAAAGTGTACAAAGTTTCAGTTGTGCAGAATGAGTAAGTTCTGGAGATCTCATGTACAGCATGGTGACTATAGTTAGTATTGTGTAATTGAAATTTGCTAAGAGAGTAGGTCATAAGTGTTCTCACCACAAAAAGAAAATGGTAACTATGTGAATTGATGGAAATGTTAATTGGTAACTTGATTGTGGTAATCCTTGCATAGTGTATATATCAAGTTATTACATTGTATGCCTTAAGTACATACTTTTATTATACCTCAGTATATCTTAAATATACCTCAGTGAAACTGGATAAAAAATACAATAATCTCAGGAGGTAGGTAGTATTACCCTCACTTTATAGATCTATGTAAATGGAGGCTCAGAGAGGTCTAAGTCACTTGTCCAGGGTTATTAAGCTCTTGAATGGTAAAGTTGGGAGCCTGAGGAGGTTTTGACTCTATCCTCCGGTCAGCTACCTTGCTGTAATTGTACACAGTCCCTGCCATTTGGAAACTCACTTAATTGGGGGCAGTAAACATGTAAATAATTCAATTATTTTACTTTCTTAGTTCATAGTTACTGTGATTGTTTCATAATGTCTATAAACATAAGTTGCATATGTGAAGCTGCTTTGGCATGCTAAGTCACTGCCTTTTTTTAGAGAGTGTGAATGGGGGAGGGGGGAGAGAGAGGGAGAGGGGGAGAGAGAGAACTTAAGCAGGCTCCACGCTCAGTGCAGAGCCCAACATGGGGCTCCACCCTACGACCCTGGGATCACGACCTGAGCCAAAATCAAGAGTCAGATGCTCAGCCAACTGAGCCACCTAGGTGCCCCAAAGTCTGTATCATTTCTGAAGCAGTAAATCAGGGTGGTCTAGCAAGTGAACAAAAATGGCATATCAAATGAACCAAAATGGTATTCAGCTTATTGGACACATTCATTCAACAAAACATGTTGAACCATTACTATGTTCCAGGTTCTTCTGAGCCCTGGGGATATAGCCATGAAAACCTAGAGGGTGCCCTTTCTGTCATGGAACTTACTAGTCTACAGGGGGAGACCAAAGTTAAATAATTCTACAAATAATTGTTTAAAATTGCAGTTGTGGGTGCTGTGACAGAGCAGAGAAAGGGAGCTCATCCTGCTTCGAGAATGAGAAATGGGGGAATGTTCTAACTTCTGAGTAGAGCTATCTTTCAGACTCTCCAACATACTTTATTATTTTATCAGTAAATTTTGTGACTCTTCATTATTCTTCCTATTAATGTACTGAAGTCCTGTGCTTTGTGAGCACCAAGGGGGAAGAAAGCTTTACTTGCTGTGAGGGGAATTAAAAGCAATTCTGAGGTACTGAAGCTAAATCTTGAAGGATTAGTGGAGAGGGATTGGATAAGAGGAAGGGTCTTCTAGGCAAAGGAAATAGTTGGTAAAAGTTAGTACAAAGGTATTGGGAGCAGATGAGAAGCTCATCTTTTTAAGATGATTGTGATTAGTATAGATGGATGTAGTATGTGTCTAGGTGGTGTTGAGATGAGCTGAGAAAGATAAATGTGAAATATCTATGTAGCCAAATTTAGTTTCCACAGTTCTACCGACCTTTCCCTATCATTTCAGGTAATAATCTAAGAGCTATGGGGAATGGAGGAAGATTCTTTTCTCTTCCACATTTTAATTGTTAGCATTTTTAAAGTGTAAGGATGGACTTGAACAATTTAGGTAATGAGGTATCTTCTGGTTAAAGCATAATTGTACACAATGCAATAATTATAAGGGTTGCAGCCAGACTACCAAAGCATGGTTATCAATTAGTGAAATGCATTTGGATCTCCTAGCTAGGAAGAGGTTTGGGTTTGGGAGGAATATATATTCGTGCATATAAGATTAAGTTGACATGAAGAAAAAGGTTTCTTTTTAAATTTTTTTAATGTTTATTTATTTTTGAGAGAGAGAGAGAGACACACACACAGAGTGTGAGTGGGGGAGGGGCAGGGGAGAGGGAGGCACCGAGCCCAACGCAGGGCTCAAACCCACGAACCGTGAGATCACGACCTGAGCTGAAGTTGGATGCTTACCGACTGAGCCACCCAGGCGGCCTGGAAGAAAAAGTTTTTTAAGTGTGGTGTTTCAGGCATATTCTGATGAGGCATGATATTTTATTGTTAATGATCGACAGATTGGGTGGAAGGGAATGATCAACAGTGAAAACAACCTGGGCAGTGTGATGGAGAGCACTGAGGAGAGGTGCAATTCACTAGATCTTTCAAGATCTGAATCTTTAGTTTTTTACTTTTCTGAACTTTTTACGGAAGTATAACCTACAGAAGCATACACAAACCATAAGTGTGTGCAGCTTGGTCAGCTTTTATAAACTGAACACACTCCTATAACCAGCACCCAAGTCAAGATACTAGGATGTTACTGGAGTCATCTTTGTGCTTCCTGCACCTCCATTTTTATCTTTAAAATAGGAGTAATACTGTGTTCTTCACTGTTTAGGAGTGTTGAGCAAGGACAAAAAGTACTTGATCTCTCTCACATAGTGTTGTACAAATGAAAAGAGATGGCTTTAGCACTGTGTTAGACCCAAGGAAGTCGGACCAGCTTCCAAAGTTGTCCAGAGCTTATAGTATTATTAATAAACCTACTAAATTGGGGGTGAATGAGGAATTAAGTCTGAAAACCACAAAGCAAAGGACAAAACCACTATCTAAAGCTAATCATAAAGATGTGTCAGCAGAATGTGATGCTATGTTACTTTATACAAGATGTCATTCTTGGTGTGCCTGGCTGGCTCAGTTGGTGGAGCATGTGACTCCTGATCTCAGGGTTGTGAGTTTGGGCCCCATGTTGAGTGTGGAGCCTACTTAAAAAAAATTTTCATTCTTGGGATTCAGTAAAGCAACTTGTCTATTTTTATGTCCAACCAGTATGAAACCACTCATTTGAGGATGTTCAAGGAATGGTAGCTCCCGGAATTAAAAGCAAGTTGCACTTGAAAATACCCACAGGTCTTTACCGAAAGTAATCTACACATTCAAAGCAATCCCTATCAAAATAACACCAGCATTCTTCACAGAGCTAGAACAATTTTAAAAGTTTTATGGAACCAGAAAAGACCCCAAATAGCCAAAGTAATGTTGAAAAAGAAAACCAAACCTGGAGGCATCACAATTCTGGACTTCAGGCTATATTACAAAGTTGTAATCATCAAGGCAGTATGGTACTGGCACAAGAACAGACAGATCAATGTAATAGAGAACCCAGAATTGGACCCACAAATGTATGGCCAACTAATCTTTGACAAAGCAGGAAAGAATATCCAATGGAAGAAAGTCTTTTCAGCAAATGATACATTAACTAACTTGAATTTAAATTTAAATTTGGGAAAACTGGATAGCCACATGCAGAAAAATGAACCACTGTCTCATACCATACACAAAAATAAACTCAAAATGGATGAAAGACCTAAATGTGAGACAGGAAACCATCAAAATCCTAGAGGAGAAAACAAGCAGCAATGTCTTTGACCTCGGCCATAGTAACTTCTTACTAGACATGTCTCCAGAAGCAAGGGAAACAAAAGCAAAAATGAACTATTGGGACCTCATTAAGATAAAAAGCTTCTGCACGGTGAAGGAAACAATCAGCAAAACTAATAGGCAAAAGATGGAATCAGAGAAGGCATTTGCAAATGACCTATCAGATAAAGGGTTAGATCCAAAATCTATAAGGAACTTCTCAAACTCAACACTCAACAAATAATCCAGTGAAGAAATGAGCAGAAGACATGAATAGACACTTTTTCCAAAGAAGACGTCCAGATGGCTAACAGACACATGAAAGGAATCCAAATCAAACCACGATGAGATACCATCTCACACCTCTCAGAATGGCTAAAATTAGCAACTTAGGAATCAACAGCTATTGGCAAGGATGTGGAGAAAGGGGAGGCCTCTTGCACTTTTGGTGGGAATGCAAACTGGTGCAACCACTCTGGAAAACAGTGTGGAGGTTCCTCAAAAAATTAAAAATGGACCTACCCTATGATGCAGCAATTGCACTACTAGGTATTTGTCCAAAGGATACAAAATGCTGATTTGGAGGGGCACATGCACCCCAATGTTTATAGCAGCATTGTCAACAATTGCAAAATTATGGAAAGGTCCCAAATGTCCACTGACAGATAAATAAAGATGTGGTATATATTATACAATGGAATATTGGTGATCAAAAAAGAATGAAATCTTGCCACTTAAAACAACGTAGGTGCAATATGCTAAGGGAAATAAGTCAGAGAAAGACAAATATATGATCTGACTCATGTGGAATTTAAGAAACACAACAGACGAAAATAGGGGAAGGGAAGGAAAACTAAGATAAAAACAAGGAGGCAAATCAGAGCGCTTGGATGGCTCAGCCCGTTAGGCATCCGACTTCAGCTCAGGTCATGATCTAGCGGTTCGTGGGTTTGAGCCCTGTGTTGGGCTCTGCGCTGACAGCTCAGAGCCTGGAGCCTGCTTCGGATTCTGTTTCTCTCTGCCCCTCCCTGGCTTGTGCTCTTTCTCTAAAAAATAAACATTAAAAATTTTTTTTAAACAGGGAAGCAAACCATAGAGACTCTTAAATACAGAGAACAGACTGAGGGTTGCTGGAGGATAGGGGAATGGGCTAAATGGGTGATGGGCTTTAAGGAGGGCACTTGTGATGAGCACTGGTGTTGTATATAAGTGATGAATCACTAAATTCTACTTCTGAAATGAATACTGCACTATACATTAACTAACTTGAATTTAAATTTAAAAAACCCACAAGTGACCAAATATTTCTGTTTGGGATTTAAGAGGTCTGGTGTTGAACCTGAATGTTAATGAATGCTTTTAGGACAGGAAGTCCTCCTTCATGTTTTTAATACTATTAACTGAATAATTGGTTTCTTGCTAAGTGATCATAAATGAAATTACATATTCTTGTAGCATTTTCTGAAAAAAAATTGTTTTCTTTAGTGTGATAACAGATTGATTCTTACTGTTTCTAACAAATGACACTAGCTCTAGTCACCAAAATAATAATTCTGCATTTTTCTGTTGCTTTCAACTTCATTTCCCTCTGCAACATCTTATTGGATCCCCTTAAGAGCTATTCTGAAATTTACTTATAAATGAAAGACAGTGAAGTATGATTTTAATTTCTATAAAATAAGGTCATTTTACTTGCATATTTTTCTCTTTGATATGTAAAATTATCTTTGAGCTCAGAAGTTGAGTAATTCTTTCAATTATTTGGTGATTTACTTGGGAAGTTCTTAACATCAGCAGTACAGTTCTAAAGCATAAACAAATAGAGCAGCTGTACTTCTAATAAACATTTGAGTATTGCTTAGGATTTCCAGATTTTAAAATAGAATTTGAAAATATGAAATTGGAAGAAAAATTAGAACCAAATATTATCTGCCTAATATTTTCATAGCCCTGCTTGGGCATTTGAATCCCTTCCATGTAGTCAGCCACTTCAGTCCATTCCACCGGGGATGGCCAGCTCTGGGTCTCCAGCATGGCCTGTGACAGAATAGAGGGGGGTGGATAGGCCAAGCAAGCACCTGTGATAATGCTGCCATCGTATGTGCATTGGGACACAGTGTGCCCTCATTTGTCATGTGACTCTGTTCCGTCAGAAAGCCAGCTTCTCCTCTCCATCTTCTGGACAGAGTTTAGTATTGATAGGTACTCTGAAAGAGGAATGGAGGTGGGTATGTAAGACTTTTTTTTTTCCATATCAAGGAGAAATCTAGTCGCTGGTAAGAAGGTAGCATCTAGGTTATGGTTATAGAGGGTATCTCACATGTTAATGCAGCATAAGGTAATTTAAACTAAAACACATCCAGGCAAAGAAACCATCTTAATCCTTCTCAAGTACTTGGCTCAAGTGCTCTGGCTGTTTAGCCAGAATTGAAAGGCTACCAAGTAGTCACATGGGCCCATGAGTAAATGTAAACCCGTCCTGATTGCAGCAAGGACTCTCCCATCCAGCATATCCAGCATGTCTTTCCCAGGCAACAAGGGTATACTCCTAAGACAGATCTACTCAAAATAGGAAGGATTTAAAAAAAAAAATTTTTTTTTTTTTAGTGTTTATTTTTTGAGGGAGAGAGAGAGAGACAGAGCATGAGTGGCAGAAGGGCAGAGAGAGAGGGAGACCAGGATCCGAAGCAGGCTCTAGGCTCCGGCTGTCAGCGTAGAGCCTGACACGAGGCTCAAACCCATGAACCCTGACATCATAACCTGCGCTGAAGTCGGACGCTCGACCAACTAAGCCACCCGGGTGCCCTGGAAGGAATTTTTTTTAATTGTCCCTGCCATTTAGTGCACAACTGATTAAAAATTTGGAAACATAATTAACGTCCCATAGTTTGCCATTGTAGTTAGTGCGAGTAGATGTAATTATGCATACCTTATGTAATTTGAAATGTTTCATTTTATATCCAGTTCCCAACATCTCATGCCTGGTAGAAGAGTTAACAAAATGGTGTCCTGATTGTTTAGCTTCGGCTTACGAAATTCTTCTTTCAGGTTATCAGAAAACCTATATGATCACTTCAGGTTGCCACCAAATGTATATAATCTTCAACAGAAAGAATGTTTCCCCAAACCAATATTAATAATATTTGATCTATGAAGGAGTAGCATGTGTTCAGTCTATAATATGTCACAGTCCTGTTCTTTGAAAATTCATTGAGTCTGTGTACTGAATAGGTTCCACATCAGAATCTGTGTTTTGCTTTTTTATATTTAAAATGATCTTAAACTCTGTCAAATTTTGAATAAAAATGGTTTGTCAGAATTTACTCTTTTACTATAAAGGGTCCATTATCTTTATACAGTCTAGTACATTTCCTCCCCTAAGAATCAGATGTATAGCTAGTTGATAGCTGTGCCTCTTGTTGACACTTTATCTGATGTGTTCTGAGTTGAATTCAATTCCACAGATATGTATATACTCCAGGTCTTGAATGAAGCTGTAGGATAGCATCTCCCAAAATACGTTCAAAGAACATTGGTTCCATCTTTTTTTTTTTTTTTTAAAGGTCGTATGCTCAGAATTTTAGGAAATGCTTGTTTTAATGAAATTTAACAAGTCTGTCTCTTTTCAGAGGACCTTTCAGAGCCTTAAATTTGCTCATATGCACTGAGATTTTTAAAGATAGGAATGTTATAGAATACCTCCTAAACATACTTTACTCTTAGAACGTTTGAATAGTAGAGCACTTAGTAGGAATAGTGAGTCTCAAAACATGCCTCAGGAAACGTGATAACGATAAAAATTGTTTAAAAATGAGTAACCAACTGTTTCATAGGAATTAAAAAATGTCTTTGGCATTCTTGAGCCGCGGCAGTTGTTTGGAAGGAAGAGAAATGGAGAAAAGTATGAAGAGCAGGAAGCCTGTTGTACTTTGACTTTCAGAGTTCAGGTCCTAGCTCTGTCACCACACCTCATGTGTCTGTGAGCATGTCTTTTGAGTGTGTGTGGGAGGTGGTGGTTGTCTCTTGCCTTTTGTGGACCTAGAGTTCTCATCTATAAAATGAGGGACTGGATCAAGTGACCCCTGGAATCCTCTCTACATCTGACCTTTCTTCTAGATGAGCCTCACTTTACCAAAACCACGTACAGAAGCTAGAATTTTAGGTAAATTATTGGGCACTCACTTGCTTTACAGAAAGAAATTTTTCACTGTGGAGAAATCACCTTCTCAAGCTGAGTTTTAGCAGTTTTTCCCACAAATCCATTCATGTGTAATTCACATAAAACTTAAGTGTACAGAAGTATAATATGTATAACTTAAATCCACTTGTAACTATAAGCATTTACTTTCTAATTCTTGGGGGTTTTTTGTTTAGATTTTGTTTTTTGTTTTTTTGTTTTTACCATTATATGATTGATGTTGATGAGTGCTGTTAGTGAAAAAGTTGGTCTTTTAAAACTCAAGTGTCATAATGTGCTTATTTTACTTAAAACATGTATTGGTTAATTTGTAAAAAGATACATTGATGTCTCATGAAAATAAAATGCATTTTAAGATGTATTTTTATTCCTTCCCATTTTAATATTATTAAACATTGTAGTAAAATGCATATGACATGAAATTTGCTATTTTCATCCTTTTAACTGTATAGTTTAGTGACTTCAGTTACATTCACAATATTGTGCAGCCATGTCTAAGATGTATGGTAACCCTTTTGGTAACTGAGGCTTTGTTGTGACTTAAGTTGGTTGTATTTTACAGCACTTTATACCAGCAGGCTAACTTTGTGCCAAATTATTAAGATATCATGACCCTACCTAGATATTATGGGAAGGGAGAGAAACTCATGGTATAGAATGGTTAAATGGCTTCTTCAGAGCCTAGTATTTTAGATCATAATTAGCTAAATCCTTTGGTAGATGTTGTAGTTTGATCTGATTGGTCAGAATTGAAATCAGCAAATACCTTCTTAAATAGTTGCTTTTGTTAGGCACAGGTATTCTACTGCCACAGCATCCTTTTAAGGTAACGAGTATTTCAAACAAAAGCACAGAGTTATGTCTACTAGGTATTGGCATACCCTCTCCATCTGGGCTTTGGTCTTTCTAGCAGTCTCAAGTTACAACTATAGGTTTTGCCCTTGCTTACAATATCTATTTGGTAGTGGGGCTGGAATCTGGTAACTTCTGTCAGAAACAAACCTTTCCTCCACTCTGGAGATGCTGGGTCTCATGATTGTTCTGCTTCTTCTTCTTGGTTGTTAATCTTCAGTCTTTGGGTACATGAAGTGACTTGTCCCTACAAAAAGAATTTAAGGACCAGTCTAATTCCCCTAGTTGAGGGAAGACCAGAGAGTTGGAACTAGTAGTGATGAATTTTAGAGCTAGAACATACATATTCTTATCTCCAGTCACAGAAGATGATTGTCCTGTGACGGTAGATGAAATGGGGACAGGAGTGAAAGAAAAACCTATTGAGGAAACCTCTGGTGCCTTATGTTTTTCTCTAAGTTCGAATTTAGATCTTGGCAGGATGGAAGTAGTTACGTACTTCTAACACCCTCTATGAAAATCAAGGAAACGGGCACAGAGTGACTATAACTCAAAAATAACCCAACAGTTGCAAAGCCAGAACTGGGCACCCATATTTTCTTGACTCCTACTCTAGTGCTAGATACACAGGAGTGTGACTGTATATTTGCTGCCTGCAAGACACTTGATAGAATTGTTGCTGCCACGTATTTATAAAATTACTCCCTAAGAAATAGTGCTAATATTCTAGTTCTATCACCTTTTAACCAACTAAAGATGTTTTTAGTGCCACTTAATAGTGTGATCATACACCAGAAAGGAAACTTAAGTAAATATGCAGTGTTAATTTCACTTTTTTGTAACAAAAATTATGTCTCAAACTTTGAACATGAGGAGAGACGCTTTCTATAAATACAGTATTTTTCTCATATTATAGGCGAATACTTACTATATAGTACAGAATGTAAATAAAACATTGAAGGCAACTGAAGTCTGCAAATTTTCCTGGTAAATACAACAGGGGGATTCTTGCCTCTATAAAGACAATTGGATAACTTCAGCAAGGAGACCTTGAACATATGTCTGATACAGGTGTGAGGTAGTGATAACATAGGGATTAGGAAAGTCATGTGCTCTGGATTTGAATTCTGATTGAAACAGTTACTCGTTCTGGGGCTAGGCCAAGTTATTTAGCTTTTCTGTGTTTCAGTTTCCTTCTCTGTAAAACTGAGAATAAAGACACTGCCTATCTTAGAGTAGTTACAAGAACTTAATGAGTTAATGCCAGCAAGTTTTAAGAGAGATGGCTGGCATATAGTGCTCAATACCTATAATAATATATTCTAAAATATACCAATACAGTACCTGTCACTAATAATTTTTATCATTCTAGTTGCTCTTTTTGGAAGACTATGGTAAATGTGACATGTGAGTGGGTAATCTCTGGTAAGTACAGGACTTTTGACCTGTGGACGCTTTTTACTACTTAGATGTAAATATACAGATTGTAATCAGAATTAAATGAACATTAATGAGTTTTTTTCTTGAGGAAAGTATTTCTCAGCCCAGATGGTTCTGCTAAGCCAACTTAATTCCTTGGTCACTTTTCTGTACCATACAGTTAAACCATTTGAAATTTTTTCTATTTTTACATGTTCCTCGAAGTATTTTTATTGGATTAATTTTTTTCATATAAATCCTAAAACCAGGCTTTTTAAAATACCAAATTTTGGGGGGCTCCTGGGTGGCTCAGTGGGTTAAGTGGCCAACTTCATGGTCATGATCCCACAGTTCGTGAGTTCCAGCCCTGCATCAGGCTCTGTGCTGACAGCTTGGAGCCTCCTTCAGATTCTGGGTCTCTGTCTCTCTGCCCCTCCCCTGCTCACTCTGTCTGTCTGTCTGTCTCAAATATAACATTAAACAAATTTTAAATACCAAATTTGTAAAATCATTGCTTCCAGTATGGTAAGTTTTCTTTTATACTGTAATCGCAGCACATTATTTTCTTTATCATTTTTACCCTAATATAATCAATATAGTCTTTTTTAAATGTTCATTTATTTTTGAGAGGGAGAGAGAGAGAGAGAGACAGAGACAGACAGAGTGCTAGTAGGGGAGGGGCAGAGAGAGAGGGAGACACAGAATCTGAAGCAGGCTCCACGCTCTGAGCTGGCAGCACAGAGCTCCACATGGGGCTCAGACTCGTGAACTGCGAGATCATGACTTGATCCAAAGTCGGATGCTTAACCGACTGAGCCACCTAGGTGCCCCCAATATAATCTTTTTTAAGGGAGGCATCATTATGCCTTCCTGATAATTCTTCATTTCACATGCATTCTCATGTCCCTGGCAGTCCTCTCCACTGGCTTTCCACCACTTTGATATTGTTGTTAATACTACTTTCTTCAAAACCTCTCAATAACTTGAGTCAGAGGGCATAAACAGAAGTAGATTATTAAGTGACTAGGAGTGAAGGTGTCCCCGTAGTGAGGTTTCCGGTGACGAGGAGCGCAGCATGGCTGAGACTTAGGGCAAACCAAGATGTTCCGTATGAGAAGTCAAAGGTGGGAGAAGGAAGAAAGCTCAAAAGGCTTTGCAGATGCTCTACGCAAACTGCCTCAAGAGCAGGAGCTTCAACACTAGACGGCTTTAACATTTAGTTAAGCCATAAAGAAGGCTCTCTGAAATTTAAGGAGGAACCAGAAGGGTTAGTATGATGGTTTTCAACCATGCTTTGTTCTGATCAGTTCTACTCGAGACAAGGATAGAAGTCCAGAACTTGACTTTTTACAGAACACATTAGTGAAACTATTCTCTTAGCTAATGACTGCCTGGTTTAGGGGAGGAACCTCTCCCAAGATTTTAGATAAAGCAATAAAAACAGATTTGCTCTAACAGCTTTAGCGTTGTGTGCTGTGGCTGATAGTTTAATTTATGTAATGCTTTATTAAGATTGGGAAACATTAAGCATTGTATATTTGAATCAAGTACTCCTCTAAACCAGTAAGCATCTGTTGCCATTCATGCTTGTCTCTTGTTCTGTGAAAAGCAGCATTATGGCAAGGCTGCATGTATCCTGGGCAGTGACTGAAATAGCAGCCTTTGCTAATTCCACTGATCAGTCCAACCATCTTTATTTTCTGATCACTGTAATACATTTTACCGACTAGAGTTAGGGTTTAAGCTGCGTGGTCCCTTTCAAAAAGAATTATTAGTCTTGATCAATAGTGTATTACCTGTAGATGAGATTTCTAGCCTAATGTGATTTCCTCAGCTGGTATAGAGGTCCATTTTATCTGTCCAAGAAACTGAAAGCAGCAGATTTATAGTACTTTGGGTTGTTTGTATTATGGATCAGCTAAGTATTTGTGGTAAATCAGAGGCATAAAACAAGCTCAAAAATCCAGTCTGTTATATGGAAGTGACAAACTACAATCTCATTAAGGACAGTAACTCTGCATTTGTGTATGGTGGAAGTACCAGAATTTTCCAACAAATGGAAGGGTAATGGCTTTTTTGATGTGTTCCCTAGAAAGAATTGTGTTCTGTGATTTTTTTTTTCTCCAACTGATAAACTCTTTGTTATTCAGTGCTTTCACTGTTATTTACTAATAGTGTTACAGCGGAAATAAAATAGAACCCTGCAGTGGAACTCATTTCTTCTCCTCTGTTATAGCCGGCTCTGTGAAGGATGTTTGAGGAAACCCTAATTGCCTACAGCCCTACAATGAATTGCATACCAGATGTACTGTTTTAAAGTCTTGGTTCTTGGTATGCATTTTTCACCTTTTACTTCAGTATTAGCCTTTTGTTTGGAGCATTTAATGTTAAGCGGTGTAAATATGTCTTTCTAGACGACATAATTGGATTCTCATTTTTTTTTTCCCAACAAAGAAAGCAAGGTCAGCATAATTTGGCCTTTTCTTCTCAGGCTGTTGTTTGAGTCCGGTCAGAATCGAGTCAAGGTCAGAAATACTGATTTCTTCTTTTTGCTAACACTTAGTAGAATGACTAAATATTTTGGATAAGAAGTTCTTCTGAAAATGTATATTTTAGATACTATTCAAATGGCATGATTTCAGACCTTTGGCTTGTGCTTTTCTTCTCACAAAAGCACTTTTCTGTAAGCTTTTCACTTATTTTACTTTTCAACCACAAAGTATTTGGTCATATGAGGACACAGGAGGAAATCGATTGAGTCTATGACCTCAGCTATTGTGTTAGACATCTTATACAGGATTAGTTCCAGACAAGTTCCATGGATTTGAACTTTCTCAGTTCTTGGCTAACATTTGTCGTCTTCAGATCTGCTCCTGCCCTGAGTCCTAGGGATCCTGATCTGGTGTAGCCTGTGAGTGCCCATCATCTCTTGGCATTGGGGAGGTAACCGGCCTTCCTCTATGAGCTCCTCCTTGAGCACCGGCCACTAACATCTTTCCTTCCAGACTCTCTAAGGGACAGCACCTCCTTCCTACCACCCCCCCCCCCCCCGCCTGGCTGCTTGTGTTGTCAATGACTCATGGCACCCAGTAATGAGAAAGAGAGGGCCGTTGGCTAGCACCATGTGAGGACAGGGGATCCAGAATTGGAAGAGAGTCAGTGCCAAAGGCCAACTCTCTCAAATGGCTTGTTTTAGCTCTGGATAAGCTCAGGCTCTGGCCTGAAGGGATTAGCATAAGGCTCTTCCACTTACTAAGTTCATTTGGTAATGATTGTGCTTCAGCAGTCAGGCCCTAGCTGGTAGGTGGATTGGGAGTTTGATGACCTTGGTGTCATTGTGTTCTGGCCTGATTATCATAGTCCTAAAGAAGGGTGCCAACCATGTGCAACACAGTCAACCAAGAATTCTTCGTTGTTTTCTTCACAAAAATCTCAGTTCATTTTGCATTTCAGGGAGAGGGAAGGATTTATTAGGTTGTGTGATGATGGCTCATCTACTTGTACCAAATGGGCTAAAAGTGGTAGACAGGAAAAATAGTCCAGAATCGGTCACTTTTTATTAGGCCTTTTGCTTAAGGAATACTTGCTTGTGGAAATTTTGGCTTATTTAATTTGAAAAGTGTAAGATTTCTCCACTCAGTGACATGCCTTCAGAAACAATGAATCTTTGTATGAATTGCCCAAGTACTAGGAATAGAAAAAGTTAAAGGGACAGAATTAGAGGTGACAGACATGGGAAGGAGACAATACATTGAAAATAATGGTCCCCGCAATGGCAGGAGGTATGTGCCTTTAGGTCAGCCATAGAGGGGGAAGGAGTCTTGCTCAGAGACTACCTTTTTAATGAGGCCTACTCTAACTATCCTGTTCAATACTAAAACCTGTCCCAACCCACCTTAATATTCCCTGTTCCTGGTTGTTGTTCTTCTTTTCCTATAGACTTATCCCCCTTTAATATACTTTATAATTTCCTTATTGATTATGTTTATTGTCTGTGTATTTCTTCATGCTCCTAACACACAGTAGTAAAATACTTGAGTTTAAATTTATTTTGTATTTTGCTTGTCCTGCCTGTTCTGTTTCATTTTTTTCTTCTTTGATTGTTTTTCATCACTCCATTCCCAACCCCACTTCGTTTGGAATTTAGACACTGTTTCAGTTCTTTCAGTGGTAACCCTTAAAATGACACTTAATATGCACTTACAGAGTGTGGTACTGGTAAGTCTTACTACCCTTATCTCAGCCAGTGCAAGGTTCCTAGGAAATTTTAATTTTATTCCTTCTTGATTTATATATTAATATTTGTCATACATTTTAATTCAGTCTATATTTGTAAGGCAACAAGACATTATTATTGCTTTATACAGTCAGCATTTAGATTTACTCACCTATTTATGTCCTATTTTGCTCTTTTCGTTCTTTGCACCTCTGACCTTCTATCTGGGGTAATTTTCCTCCTGCCTGAAGGATCCTTTAGAAATTGGTTTAGTGTGGGTCTGCTATGATCTACTCTTTCAGTTTGTGTTCATTTTTACATTGCTTTCATGATTGAAGTCCCTGGGTATAAAATTGTTTGAATGGCAGTTTATTTCATCTCCTTGAATTGTTTCATTGTTTCTGGATTCTGTTGTCAGCTGTCAAACTGTCACTTCTTTGAAGATAATCTATTTTTTTGTTTTTTTTGTTTTTTTTTTAACCTTTGGTCACTTTCTCCTTGTCCTTGTTTTCTATGATGTGTCTAGGTATAGATTTTATTTATTCTGTGATTAACTGGAAATCTTGAATTTGTAGCTAGATGTGTCTGAATATTCTGTGAAAATGTTCTATAAAAAAGTTCTCTGTTATTTCCTCAAATATTGCCTTGACCTCACTGTCTTCTTTCCTCCTGGGATCCCAATTAACATACATTAAATCTTCTCATTATTTCATCCAAATCTCTTACCTTGTCCTTTATGTTTTCTTCATGTTTTTCTTCATGATGTATTCCAGATAATTTCTTCTGACCTGTATTCATTCTTTACTGATTTTTACTTCAGCTCCCAGAAATTCATCCATTGAGTTTTAAATTGGGCTATTGTATTTTTTTGTTTCAGTATCCCATGCCTTAGTCTTTTTCTCTTGCCTCTTATTCTGATTGTTGCTCATACGAAGGTGGCGATATCTTTCCAGAGGAGGATTTGCCTTGCCAGGATTGTGGGGGGAGAGCTCATGACCGGGACTGCCCTAATCCAACTTTTTTTTTTAAAGAATTTTTTTTAAGTTTGTTTATTTATTTTGAGAGAGAGCGTGTGCGAGCAAGCATAAGCAGGGGAGGGGCAGAGAGAGAGGGAGACACAGAATCCTAAGCAGGCTCCAGGCTCTGAGCTGTCAGCACAGAGCCTGACATGGGGCTCGAACCCATGAACTGTGAGATCATGACCTGAGCTGAAGTCAGATGCTTAACCGACTGAGCCACCCAGGTGCCCTCATGCCCTAATCCAACTTTAAGATTTGAGATTCTGTGGGCTACCAGATAAGGAAGAGCCACACTCCCAAGTCCATGCAAGGCTAGGTTTGCTTTGGGTTCACCTCCACCCTAGGCCTAGCTTTTCAGAAGAAACCAGAATAGAGTGAGGATTGGTCTTTCAGGTACACTGCAAAGCTTCTCTTCACCCATCCTTTCCTGTGAGGCCATATGAGCCCTATGAGGCAGCTGCTTTTCAGGACTGGTGAGTTGCCCTACAGATAAAAGTAGCTGTGTGAGGCTGAGCTTCCTGCTGTGGGTTCTCTTGTTCTCCTAGATCTTCAACTGGCAAAATTTAATTACCTTATAAGATATTTATACTTTCAAGAAGGAGAGAGAGAGAGAGAGAGAGAGAGAGAGAGTGTGTGTGTGTGTGTGTGTGTGTGTGTGTGTGTGTGTGTGTATCCAGGTTTTATTTTGTTCTTCTGTAGAAAGGTTGGTCCTGGTTACCTATTTCACCCTTATTAGAAGCAGAACTGTCCCTAATTCTTTCCTGACTTTTAGTTTTGATAGTGAAATGGCACCTTAGTAGTATAGGAGACGTCTCATCTTTTATAGGGGAGGAGTAAAGAGATGCTTGTAACAGATGACCCCCTGAAGAAGTCCCCTCTTGTGCATATGTGCCAGGCACAGCCCTTTACGCCTTCTCCTATCCCCTCAGAACTCTGTGAAGTAGCTGTTATCTCTGTTTTAAAGTTTAAATAAGTGGATGCACAGAGACTGAATAACTAGCCAAAGGTCATCATGGTGAGGGGCAGATCCAGGATTCAGCCCCAAGTCTTTTGAGATCTGAAGCCCATGCTCTGTTTATGCTGTGATGGCTTTGATTCAAAGAGGAAAAGTTAGTGCATTAAGAGTTAAAGTGACTTCTCCTGAAAGGGACTTTTTCATACTCAAGGGATATTTGCAGCTGGAGTGTTTGTACTTCTTGGTTGCTTGGGCATACTGAAAGGAAGTTGTAAGTTCATTATGCTATTTTAATGTGCAAGGATTCTTGGCTAGTAGAATAATTCTTTCCCTTTGGAAATTTCATTGGTCACTCAGTGGAGCTGCCTAAAAAATTCATACATTAAAAACATCTTGTTCTTTTTTGTGATCTCAACCCATCTGTTTTGTATGGGTGCTAGATACTCTTCACGCTTCATTCCTCATTTTTTTCCTTAAAGGCTGCTATAAAATACAGGCTTTGGTTGAGGGACAGTAAATAGTTGGGGTGCCTGGGTGACTCAATTGGTTGAGCGTCTGACTTCAGCTCAGGTCATGATCTCGCAGTCTGTGAGTTCAAGCCCCGCATCGGGCCCTGTGCTGACAGCTCAGAGCCTGGAGCCTGTTTCGGATTCTGTGTCTTCCTCTCTGCCCTTCTTCCGCTCATGCTCTGTGTCTCTCACTCTCAAAAATGAATAAATGTTAAAAAAAAAAAAAAGGGACAGTAAATAGTAATTGCATATGTATTGATTTTTAATGGATTGATGAATAGTCATTGGTTATAAAAGGTTTCTAATTTCATGATCTCATCTTAGGTCTATTTACAGATTTAAGCTTGTGCTTAAAATTTAGTCTTCAATCCGGCATTAATTAGGAGCTGTGAAGTTTCTTTGTCTTCTAAGTCTTAATTGAGTTTATTTACTTGTAATTTCATGCAAAAAAGTGATCATATGGATAAAAGAAATCATTTATTTCCATTTGGTTATATCTTATGGTAAACTACTATTGTGATTGAGGCTCCTATTTAATCTTGTCAGATTATACAAACTGAAATTTGTTTTTTGTAAACTGTTTAAACATTCAAATAAACAAAAAGCTTGAATTAATTTTGAGCTAATCATTATCACAGCTGATTTTATAAACTTCTAGGTTGAAAAGCTTTCTGAGTTTTAGGAGCTATATTTGGGTCTCTGCCATTACAAGATACTGCTTTTGTAAAATGCCTCAAGTTTACAAGGCCTGTTTTAAATCATTAAAACAAAGTGTTTAAGAACAGATGTTACCACATGTTAAAAGTAAAAAAGTCTGCTTTTTGAGTTTTAATTATGGTAGCATTAGAAGGATTTTGAATTGGCATGCAACATCTCTAGTAAAACAAAAGAATTTATTTTTGAAGAAGTATTTAAAAATGCACATGTCGTATGATTTTACAACTTTTGCCTGCCTTTCAGTAATTGGCATTGACAAATTAAAAGTTTTATTTCTACTAGAGAAAGGAAAATCTCCCAGAGATTAAAGAGCTAGAAAGCTAAGTTTAGATGAAGTAAAATATAACTACATAATGTGTCTTGAAGATGACACCCCTGTTTGTGCATCCTAAAATAGGTTTATTTGTCCATTTGTCCATCCAGAAAACATTTATTGAGTTTCTTCTAGCATAATGTCATCCATAGTTCTATATACTAGGGGTGCAGAGTGGATAAGCGAAAATCCTTGTCCAAAGAACTCGTTTTGTCACCCAACAGATCCTTTATTAAGAGCTGATCTTTAATTATGTATAACCTTATTTATGTGGATTCGTGTAACCCCTAACTTTCTTCCTTTCAATAATATGTAAGATCAAATAAGGAGATTATTAAAAACACCATTTTCCAACCAATGTGCCATGACTGAAGTACATTGAAGAGGTTCTAGTATCTTAGATCTCCTTTTACACTCCAGATGGCTGTGAAGGTGAGTGAGTGTATGAGTATGCATGCGTCTACTCACACACCTATGTGTGGAGACCACAGAAAAGGTACCCCTATTCTAGTATACTTTGGCTACTTCAGTATTCCCCAAACCCCAAAAGGTTGAGAAACATCAGTTACTTGCTTGAGACTTTAAAATTCTGAGCCAGGACTCACAGAATGCTATAGCATAGACCTGACAAGTTTAATGGCTATTATTTTTTACTGGATACATTGGACATAAAAGACCTGTAACTCATCCCCTAATTTTATTCGAATACAATGGACTCCAAACACCAGCCAGAATGCAGGAGCTTGAAAATGCACCAACTTCCATTTCTGGGGCAAGATAGTTTAGACTCACTTTTTCTTGCCCCTTTCCTAGAAGTACAACTATCAATGCCTTGGAAATTATTTAAGTGACAGCAATAAAAGGACTCAGAATCGGGAAGAAGGTAAAGTAGCAGTACTTGAGGAATAACCACGTGGTAAATTCACTGGGTTTTCTTTTCTTCCTTCCATTTACTCCTGGACTGGGTGCTAGAGAGACCTACTACCGAGAACAACCAAAAGGCATAGAAAGCAGAAGCAAAAACCTGTTTTCTCTAGTCAAAGGACCAGGAAAGGGGAAGGTCTACAGAGACTTAGTGGGACTCCACACCTGGAGCCTGGTGGGCAGTCTAATCTGTCCACAGCCCTAGCAAGAATGCCCCTGGTGGGTGGTCTGATCTGCCAGCAGCATCAAAGCCCTGTCCGTTTCAGCCCCCGTGCCACAACCTAGGCCCCAGTCGCCTGATCTGCCTACAACAGCAACAAGAACAAAGGCCAGGCTATACCAGCCTTGGCTCTACAACTGGCCCAGCAGGCAGGCTGATCTGTAGGTGGCTATGGCAGCAGCAGTGGTCATTTGTTTTCCCTCTTCTGACCAGCCCCTCCTTCTCCAAGGTTGCCCAGGGATAGCCAGTGGTCCTGGGAGGCACCTTTTGTCCCTGCAGATGACGTCAGCAGGGACTGACTGGGAGCCTTAGCACCAGAAAAAGGAAGCAGACCAAAACGGCATTGTAAGGATTCAGAAAACTAAGCAACTGTCACTGGAACTAAAGCCCAGAAAAGAACCCAAGAACTTCCATAGTAAACCTAAACAGGGTGACTGCCTGCTAAAATAGAAGATTCTTTGATCAAGAGCCTAATAGAGACCAAAATGTCCGAGATATTTGCTAAGCACCAGGAAAACCACAATTTGAATGAGAAAAGACCTTCAACCTAGGCCAGCACTGATTTGAATCCGATATTGGAATTATCTCATGGGAGTTTTAATTCAGCTGTCATAAAATTGTTCCAACAGTTGGCTACAGATTTTCTTGAAACAAATGAAAATAAAGATCTCAGCAAAATAGAGCCAGGAGCAGTTCCTAATGAATTGGAATTGGAATGTGAAGGAATGGGATCAAGAATGGCACCATAATTTTTGGCTAAGGAACTGGAAGGAAATGTGGACTTGGCCTTCAACTGGGATCGGGAGAAGGGAGATTAAAAAGCTCAGGAGTTTACTTGCAGACACGTTGAGGGATACGATGGTCCTTTCCTCTTCTTGTCCTCTGTGTTGTGTGCCTTATTGATTAAAAGGAAATCCTTACATGAGCCACTGAAAGGTTGATCCACCCTTGGGAAACTGGTTAAAAATTACTAACTATGCATTACTGACTTGCATATTCTTTGTAACATTCAGGGACTTTGGTTTCTTACCTAACTTGAAAAATTCCCCAACTGTTTGAATATTCAATTTTACTATCTTGCCTAAACAGTTTATATCCACTTATTTTATACTCTTATTTTCTGATTTTTTTCCCTAAAGCAGTTACTTTCCAGATCATCTCCTTTAGACCTAGAAACTGATTACTACAATTATGATTCAAAACCTATTTTCTGCTGCCCTGCACTGAGCTGGGTAATTAGGTATAAATGCTTATTCCTTTGTATGCTTTGCCTTTTTGTTAACTGTTTTTTGGTTAAAAGACCAGAGGTTACATTATTGCCTGCTGAATATGCTTATATTAACGATTGTAAAAAGCAAATTACTTTTGGGAGTATTAATGAATAGACATTTAAATTGCATAGTTAAATCTTTTCCATCCTTTACTGAGCAAACAATTGGATTATCTCCCTTGCTCTAAGAATTTAAACAACAATTTATATGCTGTGTTTGGGTGGGAGAGTGTTCGTTTCAGAAAAAAGTTTGAAATCGGACTATTTCACAGCTATTACAGCTTTGCAATTTGTAGTATTATAAATATTAAAATCTAGATCATCGTGTCCAATAGGTTTTTCAGGGAACACTAGTGATAGGTGCAACATGAGTGATGGTTTTCTGACTGCAAGACTTAGCTGCTGACGTCTAATGTGGACATGGGGTGCAGTTGGGGGGGTATTTCATATGCTGTTGACCAAACTTGACAGAGAAACTTTTATTCCTTCAGGACTCCACAAGATGCCAATGTGGGAAACCCCAATTGAGAGTGTTAGCCAAATACGTTTTTGTTTCTGTGTTACTGTGTAAACTTTGCATAATCCGAATGCAACTAAAATGAATAACAGAGAAAGGAGTGTATTGCCGGCCTTGAGGTTTCTTTCACTAATTTATGTAATTTACATGAGATAATTTCATTTCAGAACTAGATCTAACTTGTTAGGGAGATCCATAAAATGTAGTTGTGAGTGGGAAGAGATTAACAGTACTATGATACAGAAGTATCGCTGGCAAAAGACAAAACAAAAAACCCTAGTAATGAAGATAGTAATTTCTCGGCCCAAATATTAGTTAATAGCAGGCAACAATACTATTAGAGGAATACGGTAGCATTTGGAAAACCATGTTAGTGACATGTTAACAGCACACACTTCTTTTATAAATACGATTTACAATATAACTTCATGCTGCCAGACTTCTGTAATTTTTAGTTTCAGTTTATAAAGATTAGACAGTGCACGCAGAATTTGACAACTGCGATAATTTTAGTACTAGTTGTAAGTAATTAAGTTCATGAACACTAGTAGAAAGTCAGGAGCAAGTTTCCAAACAGTTATTTCTCCACTAAATATTTTCATTGGGCCAGTTTCTGATATATAGTCCCACATGTAGAAAAATAGCAAAATGTGAATGTGCAGCTCTTAATTTAAAAATGGAAATTTTGCTTTTCTTGTGCCAGCCTTGAGAAGAATAGGGAGAATCTTTGTGTTTGTGCCTAGGGCAGAGCCCGCTAAGCACTTGGTCTTTGTGTTTATTTCTATAAAATACTGTGTTCTAAAGAGCCTGCCTTTAGCAATTTTATTTTTCTGGGTTTCTTGTAGTCTTTTGGCAGAGATTCCAGCAGTTCCCTTTGGAGAAATGGGGGGATATGTTCATGTTTTCTGGGACTCTTCTTTGGTCTGTACTCTTAAGGACTCTCATTCACATCGGTGGCTTCAGTTACCTTCTGTTCACTCATGCCTCCTTTAGGGAGTGTGGAGACTGAGAACTTAGATCTTGGAGTTCCATATGTTGGTTCCAGTCCTGACTCTACCACTCACTGTCTGTCTAGGCCTAGGCAACCTGGCTTGGCCTCAGTTTTCCTAATCTATAAAATGGGGGCCAATAGTTTCTTAGCTGTTATGATAAGTAATGATATATATTACAAATAGAGAATCCATATAAGGTTCTTACCATGCTTGGCAAATGGTATGCTGTAAATGGTAGTTGGTGTTGTCTTCATCATCTGCATGTTGATCCCTTCCTTGAACTTTATATTCCTGTCTAATTGTCCTCTATAGATCTCTGCCTGGATAGTTTGTGGAAATCAATATTTTGGAAATCAGTATTTTCAAAACACAGCCAGGAGGCCTGGGTGGCTCAGTCGGTTAAGCGTCCAACTTTGGCTCAGGTCATGATCTCCCAGCTTGTGAGTTCAAGCCTCCACCTAGGGCTCTGTGCTGACGGCTCAGAGCCTGGAGCCTGCTTCGGATTCTGTGTGTGTGTGTCTGTCTGTCTGTCTGTCTCTCTCTCTCTCTCTCTCTCTCTCTCTCTCTCTCTCCCCCTCCGCCCCTCCTCTGCTCACGCCCTGTCTCTCTCTCAAAAATAAACAAACAAACAACTCACAGGCCCGTGTCTCCTTTTCAGCTTTGTACTCACTCTTTCTCATATAGCTCCTCCCTTATTTGATGGTGTCATTATTTACTTAGTAACTGTTGCCAGAAATCTGTAAGTCATTCTTTCAACAGACCCCCAAGCTAATCATTCACTACTTTGTCGATTTAAGTATCTCAGTTGCCTCTAGTGTATTGGTTTAGGTATTTGTCACCTCAGGCTTGGGCTAATGGGGTAACTTCCTAACTGGCCCATACTCACCCCCTCAACGTATCTTCTTCTGCCCCCCTTTTTTTTCTAGCTGCTTCTTTCCCTCCAATTTTTCACACCAGTAACACCAGATAGCTTGTAGTATCTAGTACAAACCATGCTTTGACTTGGCTGTAGGCTGTTCTACATGCTACTACTAATTTCTTGAATTTTCCCCTTTCCCTTGTTGGTGTGAAAAATGTATTCATCTTTCTAAGCCTTCCTAAGTGTCTGTCTCATAGAGGCTTTCTCTGACTGCCTTCCTATCCACAGATAATAAACCCTGGGGTATTATACTATTTTAATACCTTGTTCTATAGCATACTAA